>NC_082346.1:42012970-42637970 GCF_027477595.1 Haemorhous mexicanus
TTATTTCTAGAAGAAACTACATTGCATCTACCAGTGACTGACATCCATGTAATAATGAGGAAAGATAACTGGGATTTAAAACATGAGAAAAATTAAGTGATAGGAAGTTCCCAGGAGAAGCACAGAATCCATTATACTTTTAATATTCTTTAAGCTATATGATACACTTAAACAAGAAGTGTTGTCTGAAGTACTCAATTTTTTCCCATGTCCACTTATAGATTTCATTTCAATCCCACAGAACACCTAATTAAGCCCTTAGCAGCATAAATCATTCTTTTTAAAAAATGTGGAAATTAAAGTTTTATTTCTGATTATTTGATGAAACAAACCATTAAAAATTCACCACTTGTTCATAAATAAAATGTGCAGCTGACAAATTATATGCCTGCCAGTCAAACTATCTTTGTAAGAATTAAGGAAATCTAAAACTGGCAACATGGGACACTTTTTTGGATAACTGTGATAGACAAGTCTGGACATTCCTATTCTTTGCAGGAATCACCATTTTCAAATGTAGACTAAGAGTTTCTTGCTATCACCCTTTCATTACAAATGTAATCATTTTAAAACTTACAGATATAAAGTTTATATGTGATTTATATGTCTTTATTATGGGATGAAAAAATATTTTTTCCTATGCTGGAAAAACAGTTGGAATATAATGTGCATATATAATGTTTATTCAATGGACATGTGTACAACATGGGTGAAAAGATTTGTCTCTATCTTTGCCATGTTTTGGAAAAATACTTGCATTTGATTGTGGGTTTTTTATGTGGTGTTACATAATAATTTTTATAAAAATTGCATCCATTTTCATAATCAGACACTTTTATTATCTCAGTACTTACTATCATTATCTGTACTCATTATGATCTTACTTATTCTCCTTCTATGGATGTAAACAGCAAACTCTGCTCTGAATCTGCCTTGCAGACCAGTGAATCATGGTTGTGATATGAACCAATGGTTGCATGACAGGTATGTGTTGGTTTCTTATTCACTAAAGACCCAATTTGACCAAGAGTGGAAAGCAAAAATGATCAGTCCTTTCTCCCAAAACATCTTCTTTTTGGTCTGAACCATCAGAGAAAGAGAAATTCATGCATTTCAAAGTTGCTCAGGTTCCAAAACAACTCCAAATGCTATTTGATCTTTATTCTACTGACTGCAAAAATAAGATAAAAAACCCGACATACTGAACAAGAATCTCTAACATGTAAAAGCAATAATAAAATTATGACCATTTAGCCATGCCTTGAAGACACAGAAGGCACCATGAGCTTGCTTTTAGAAAAGTGACTTGCACAGCTGGAGACTTAAGTGAGCTGATTTTTCTGATTTAATTTTAAATGTGTATTTTACAGGCATTTAAATATAAGTAGCCTCCATATGCCTTCTTTATAGTCAATGCAGAGAAAGGGCACTTTCAGGATGTAATTCACAGGTCCTGTTTTCAGCATCTAGTCTAAAATAAGATTAATTGCAAGCACATTTTTCTCTCCATAGGCAGTACAGGTGTCTAGGTGAGTAAAAAAGTCTAGATCAATTACTGGAGATATCTACACATGGTAAGATGGATCCCATCCTTAGATGCAAAATAGCCTGGTTTCGCATGAGTCAAATTATAAGCCAGGAGGAACATAGTAGAACCCTTGTGTAGTCCCCTAGACAAATGTCTAATGATCCTGAATTGTGTGAGGAACAGAACTCTCAAATCAAAACATGATTTCACAGGAAGAGGGAAATGGGAATTATGAGACAGGTAAATGGCTTGCAAGGGCATAAACCTGTATATTTTAACTAAACAGTCTGAGTCACATACTGAGAGATGCCAAAATAAGTAGGCAGGTGCTTAACTCAGCACTTAATTGTGTGCTTGGTAAGACTCCAGAAACAGAGAATGAGAGAGTTTCTAGAGCTTCGAAAAACAGACCTGGACAGTCCCATCAGACTGTAAGAGTTCAGCTATCTGATATGAGAGAAAGACTAAAACATACAAAAACTTAATTTAGAGAGGCTCTCATTCATCTTAGCTGCTATTTGCTTATACAGCCCCAATAGAAGAAGCAAGCTCCACATACATCATCCCATAAAAGAAATTATTTACACTGACAGCAACTGAGGTGCTATTAAGAAATAAGGCATTAATGGCTAAGGCATTTTCCAAATCTGTGCACATCTGAATGTAGAATCAAGCCTCCTGCCCAAGGTGAAAAATGCCTGCATTGTGAAATAGAAATGTCAGATAAACAGATTAAAAAAGTATGCAGATTATGAGTCACCTTGTAATGAGCAGCATTCTCACCTACCTGAATTTAATTCCTGTCATGATGCAAGGGAATTTATGGCTACAGTCAGGCTGATGGCTCACAAATATCAGTGATCTCTTTACCAAAAGCAAAAGATTGTTTTCCAGATAGCAGCTGCCTATCATCATTAAAGGGAGAGAGAGGGAAAAGGAAAAACTTCTACTTATATAATTTTTTATCCTTAGCAGATGTTTACACCATATTTATCATCAAGTCTTTGCTTGCAAGAAAAATAGGTAATAATAACGCACATTTTTTAAACAGAGTTCTTTGAAATCAACAGGAAAGTGTCAAAATTAAAGTAGTAGTAAGAATGTCAGCTCTCAAGAGAGGAAAACGAACAAACAAGCGAGTGTATTTAAAGAGACATTTCAGAGATTAAAGTTCTCTTAAGGGAAGAAAATATTTCCCTATTCTCCCCACACCCCAATAAGCTTGGATGAGACCGCTTAGATATGTATAACTGCACTCAGAAAACCTTGAATCAATATTTAATATTACAACTTTAATTGAAAACCAACACCATAATAACAACAAGTGAGCCTCAGCACTCTGAACTGCACAGAAAGCAAGTTCTGCAGCCAGGTTGAAAGCTCCTCTGCAGGAATTCCCAAGGGAAATCACAGAGGAAGTGTTTATCTCATTTAGAAAAGGGCACGAACAGTGAATCTTTCCTTACTCTCAAGGGACTCCACAGAAAACAATATATCTGACTAAAGAGAATGAGATTTGCATGATGTATTTGGACTCACATTAACTCCTCTCGCAGTGTGGTGTGTCAGCACCTTGCCTGATTCTAAGGGAGCCACATATTGCACACAGAAGGCAATTTTTTTAACAACCCAACTTAGGAGAAAAACGGTAACTGAAAAATTTATTCTCTGCTACAAGAATGAGTATGAAGTAACAAACAGGGCAGTGATTTACATCATCCTGTATTCTTTTCATCTGCTGAAGTATAAAACTGACTCCCCATAAACTTCTCATTTCCTCAGCAGTTTAATGACTTTCTAAGTATAGAAATGCGCTTTCATTTTTAAGAATGTCAGTATGAAAGCACGTGGGTTGCAGTTTCACCCAAAATTATGGCAGTTCATCTCTCCAAAAGTTCCAGCAATTAGATTGAAAACGAGAGCCTCCAAGTACCACTCAGGCAAGGAGTGACTTCTAAATTACAAGATGCAAGTGCTCAAAGTGGCCCACTTTATGCTTGCTCCAAGTAAGGCACCAGACGAACAGCTTCTGAGAGGATAAAAATGAACAATTGTTGCAGCTGCAATCGCTCTGTCGGCCAGGCTGATCTATTTATATTTTAGTGAAATCAGCACCGAAATAACTGTTTTCCAGACCGACAAAAAATTCCGACTGTCCAAAGATTTCAATCCTCTCAAAAGAACGTCGATGCGCTCTCCTGCGTTTGATAATGTCCAAGCCCTGCCCAGCGAAGTCCCGCGGCTCATCTCCCTCGGCTCCCCGCGGCAGCAGGGCTGGGGACAAGAGGAACGTGGGCAGCCGAGCGCTGACCCGGGTGGCAGCTGCCGCCCAGGGCAGCCCCGAGGGACGCGGCCTCGGCGGTCCGGGGCTATTCACCCCCCGCTGCTCCGCTGGGCTCCGCGGAGCCTGCCTCCGCCTTGTTGCCGGCCTCCGGCGGCTCTTTCTCGCCGCGGCCCTCGGACTTCTTGTTAAAGCAGATTTGGAACACCCCCAGGACGGTCATGACCAGGATAACCAGCACCACCACAGCGACCGCCACCAGGATGAAAACGTAGTTGGAAGAGAAGGAGGAAGAGGAGGAGGAGGACGAAGGCGGCGGAGCAGCCGTCTTCTCTCCGCCGGCAGCGGCCGTGGCGGGCGGCTCCGTGGAACCGCCGGGTGTCGGGATGGAAGGACGCCGCCCCTCCGCCCTGGCACCCGACGGTTCCGCAGGGCCACCTGTAGGGGTGGGGGCCGGCCCCGTGCCCGGGCAGGGAGTTCCGTCCGAGCTGCCCGGGATGCAGGCATAGGCGAAGCCGCCGGCGGCATCGCGGCACCCGGCGGCCTCGGCGCACCGCCCGCTGTCGGGGGTCGTGCGGCCGAAGAGGCAGGGGTAGAGGGGCTTCTCTGCCTTCCAGGCGAAGCCGCCCGGCTCGGGCTGACAGGTGAGCCGCACCTCCCCGCCGGGACACGCCACTGTCAGCACGGTGCCCGGCGGGCTGAAGCCGGGGCCGCCGCTGCGCTCCTCGAAGGGGAGCCGATACTTGAGGTCAAGGGCGCCCGCGGGACTGAGGTCGGGGCAGGCACCCTCGTAGTGGTACTTGCAGAGGTAGCCCGGGCTTTTCATCCCGCAGACCTGCTCCTTCCAGCCCCATCTGGGGCCGTCCCCGGGGTCAGGCGCCAGGTGCAGCCCAGCGCAGCGGGCGAGGAGGCAGGACGGCAGGGGCTCCTGCAGCCACCGTCCGAGCGCCGCCGGCACCTCCTGCGGGGCCGTCCCACCCCCGACGCCCTCCCAGGAGAAGCCGCGGAGCGGCTGCTCCTGGTGGGTGCAGGTGGCGACGTTCCTCTTCAGCCCGACCCAGAACACTGCGGGCGCGGGCACCGCCGCGTCTGCCAGCAGCTTCAGCAGCAGGTGCAGCTCCGGCTCGCCGCTGACCCAGGCGAGGCTGCCCCGCCGCTGGTCGCAGGCGCCGCGGGCCTCGGCGTACGAGACGTTGGCGAGGTGGGCGCTGAAGCAGGCGCCGGCGGACAGGCAGCGCACGGCGGCCCGCGGGGGCGACGGGGTCCGGCCCAGGGCGCAGGCCGCAGCCAGGAGCAGGCACCAGGGCCCGGTCCGCCTCATGCCGGTGGCGGGACGCGACGGGCTGAGGGGCGCCGGCTGCCCCTGCCGCTCTGGTGGCGTTCTGCCCCGGCTTGGGCTGGCCTCTGCTGCCCGCGCCGTCCCTCTCCAGCGCCGGCCCCGCTCCCACGGCCCTCCCCCGGACCTGCCGGAGGAGACGTGTCGGGAGCCGTGGCTGACCTCGGCATCCTCCGTTTGTTGGAGGGCCCAGGACAAGCAGCTCCCGGCGCCGCCAGGAAGCGCTCGCCCCGCCCGGCGGGCGGCTGTCCAGCCGCCGCGTAGGACTCTGCCTCCTCCGCTGTCGGAGGGACAGGAGGGTGGCGAAGCCCCGAGCCGCAGCTGTCGAACAGAGGTCACGGGGCCTGTTTTCACGTGTCCCGAGATGCCCAGGCCATCTTGCTAGCTTGTTGTACAGCGCTTACGGGAGAAAAGCGGTCCGGCTTCAGTTATCTCTTCCTTGGAGGATTGAGGTTTCTTGGTTAAGTGCAATCAACCCCGTAGCTCCGGATTCCGGGGGTGATTTAACAGTCACAAAATCTGATTTTGGTTTCTCAGTAATTGCAGTCCGTTTGGATGCCAGTAGACTTGGTTTTATGGAAAAGAGGTTTTCATAACAAAACTAGAGCTTGTTGGTTTAATTCTAGATGAATTCATAGTTTTGGTTAATCAAAGTGTCAAGATGCTAACAGCCACCTAAGTCAAAGTTTGCGGTGTTGTAGCAGCTGTGTATTCAGAGCTCTGCTGCTTACTGGAATTGTAACCCTTGCATTCAGTATTCTCCATGGTACCCCAGGGCAGAGGCATCAAGCTATTAGCCTGTGTGGGTCAGCACATGGAGATTCTTACTGCCTGCCTGCATTTTAAGCCAGAAAGATGCAATTAATTTTGCATCAGGAAACTTTATCACCTGCTATTCCCATCCCTAGTTCTTCACTGGATCTAGCTTTAAATGTGCCCAAACTAAATGAATTGTTCCTTGAGCCCCTTGTTTTTCTTGATGATGTACAAAAGCTGTGCTTCTGCACATACCTGTCAAGTTAGTATCTTGAGCCATTTCCCCCAAATCTGGTTGATAGGTTTGGGAGAGAAGAGTATTTGCTACAGCTTTGCAATTGCCGTTTTACTGGGGAATACTTACAAGGCTTTGCCTAATATACCAGTGCAATCCTACAGCTTCACTTTGTTTTCACTTTCAAAATTGAGTTAGTTTATTATAGCCAAACAGAAGATAAACTTATAAATAGAATAATGTAGAAGCCCCAAAATTTTCATATTATTCTTCAAACCTAGGATTCTGTCACTGAGGTGGAAAATGCAGCTCAGTCTTGCATCTCTTCTCAGCTGTCAGCCAAGAGCATGATTTGAGCCATCTGGGCTGGCCTCTACCAGGTAATTGATGGCTATTACTGGCTCATTTCACACAGGCCATGACTTTAATTTCCTAGGCTATACATGAACCAGCAAACTGGCAAACCAGTTTAGAAACAATAGGTTAACCCCCAGTGCCCTGGGCAGCCCAGTCTCATCAGAGGAACTTGTACAGCACAGAAAGATGAAAACATTGTATTGCCAAAGCTGAAGGTTTTTACCAGCTGAAAATAGAGGTGGTGGCTGTACATCTCCTCAACCTGCCTATCTGCTCTCCTCTCCTGTTCCTATTCAGGGGAATGTTCTGCAAAATATTTAAAAAATAACAGGTCTGCTGGATCTCCAGAAAACAGCTCTTCCTCTGGTTTTTTATTGTTCTTTCTAACATATAGGTAAATAAGAAATCACTCTTCATGGGGCTTTTTCTGTAGAAGTCCTTTTTTGAAAGTGAGGACTAGCTACTCCCACACACATGTGAGACTACTAAACTTCTACATATAAAGAAGGCTTTATTACACAAACCTGAATGTCACAACTGATGGATGTGTAAACTGTAATGTAGCTGTTGCTTTCAATAGTTAAAGCCTTATTTAGACATAGTCATTCCTTAGTGTTTTTCCTGTAAGATCTTAGCCCCTGAAAAAACAGTGGTTTGCTTTAATTGCATTTTAATAAGAGCCATTAAGTTTTATTTTTATTTCATCATGTAACTGTATCTATCTTATAGTAATACATTTTTATTAAGGAGCTGTGTGAGTAAAACTAATTTCCTCTTTTTAGGTGGATTCCTTTTGGGTTTTTAAACGGTAAATTACAACTATTCTTTTTGCAACTAACCAGGAAATATGTCATCTGTATATGAGCACATAGTTTGCTACTGCTAGGGCCTAAGGGGCTGTATTTTCATTAAAAGTAGTCTTGTTGAGGGATACAGCATCCAGATCTTGCTAAGAGCCATATTTTACTTCTCAGAGGTAGATGGATGCTGCAGTATGGATGCCTTGCTTTCAAGGGGACAAGTGAAATGATCATGTCACACTAAAATGTGTAGAGCATAAGGACAGTAAATTTTTCTTCCCCAAAGGGGATACAGGAAAATGCTTGGAAATAGATCTGTCTACCTGTTATGCAACAAAACCAGGAGACAGCATCTAATATCAGAAGCAGCTGTCTTTTCTGCTAGTGTGACGAAGGGCTGCTGATGTGCACCTCCATTTTTCACCTGGTTTATTGCATGATCCAGATTTGTTTGGGGCTGGAAACTATTTACAGGGAGCAAGAAATGAAGATCAGTGTTCTGGGAGCACTGCCTGTTTGCACAGCTTCAGCCTTTTTGCTTGCTGCAGCCTTGCAGAGTCTACGCCATTTGTCTCTGGTCAGGTTGTACAGTCCCTATGAGCTCTCTCCTTCCCTCTGATCCCAACTGGTATCTCTACTGGATCCAGACATCCTTCTGCTGAATTTGTTGTGGGTAAAGTCAAAACTTACTTCCCATCTTTCTGTGTCCTGCTAAGATATAGATTGTAATTTAAATAACATAATGTAAACAAGTATTTTAAGCAAATGAAAATTGCTGTCAATTGGCAGTGTGCCTCAAAAATTATATAATCCTCCTTTGGTCACTAAGTGCTCCATGAAATATCTATATCATATGAAAATATATATAGTATATTAGTATATTATAGTATAATATGGAAATATATATATATATATATATATATATATGGTTTATCAAATAAGGCAGCCCTACATTTCACATGTAACTTGTGTTTAGACAAAGTATTTTCTCACTAAACAGTTATATTATTTTTTTAAGAAAATAGTTTAATTTTAAAAATAAGACTGTCTTGAAGTCAATGAGAACCATCTTATTTCAACAGTGTGACAAGATTTCTCATTAATTTCTCTGCATTCAGTCAAAGAACTTGCAACAAGGAGTAAAAATGCCAGGTGGAATCCAGCATCCTTTTGTTACTTTTCCAGAGAACAGGATAGGAAATTAAAATAAGAATTTCTGCTTTATTGTAACAAATTGCACGATCGTAAGAATTTAATTATTCATCTCTCAAAAGGACTTTGTAGATTACAAGGATCACTTACAGAGTTTGGAAAAGACAACCCAGCAGGGGTCATGCAAGTCCCTGTCTTCTGTAATAATAATTTCCAGTGACATTATCACATAGCTGTGGGGCTTAATAACAAGGAATGATATTTAACTGCTGGTATGAACACAGTGGTATATCTATTACATTTATGACATAGACATAAAATATAACTAATCCTGACCTGCTGAGGGGACATTTAGTTGATGAACTGCATTGTTTTGGCTGTAGCATTATCCCATATGCATATGTTCCCCTTAAAGCCTGATCAGTTTATATGTTCATGTTTCCATTGCTAAGTATGCAAGAAAAATATGTATCCTGTAACTACTTCCACTCATCTTTAATGAGTTATTAAGGAAGATTCCATTCTGTAATTAGCTAGAGGAAATGAACTCCAGAACTGTCAAATTAAACACATTAAATCTTTTCCAAAAATACTGTAGAGTATAAATATTTTTTATTCTCACTCTAGCTTACTCCCTTCCTTTTGTTGACTGGATAATTCATACTAGTTCCATCGTAGCCTTCAAATTCTTCACATTTCCTGTATTATGTAGCACGGTCTGGCCCCACATGAGCTTTGTGCTGAGTATACATTGGTATGAGGGGATCTTTAAGAACTGGAGGTGGGTATGGCCCTACAGTTTATTTTGCAGTAAAAAATGGCAGAAATAGTAAAAGCACAAAAGAGAAGAGAAGAGAAGAGAAGAGAAGAGAAGAGAAGAGAAGAGAAGAGAAGAGAAGAGAAGAGAAGAGAAGAGAAGAGAAGAGAAGAGAAGAGAAGAGAAGAGAAGAGAAGAGAAGAGAAGAGAAGAGAAGAGAAGAGCAATCAGCACAGATTAAGTTAAAGGAATAGAGAGCTGCAGCTCAGAAAAAAAAGAAAAAAAACAAACACTAGGCAGGAAAATGAGTACACCCAAAAAAAAGCCAATAGGGAAGAAATCAAAAGAAAAGAGAGAAGTGAGATCATTCACCAGTGTTGAAGTACCAGAGTGGTAGAGGGAGCCTAGGGGCCACATCTGTGCTGCCACTGCCCAGTGTGGCAGCACTGGTGTGTGGCTGGTGCTGATGCCCACGGGCATGTTTGCACAGCTGGGCAGCCCCCACAGCAGTCTGATGCCACGTGGTGCAAGGCTGTGGGCAAAGAGCAAAGGACAGTCACAACCAGAGAGGCAGTTACCACATAAAGTGATCATGTGGGTGTTCAAGCATATCCTTTTAGGCAGCTGCAGGAGACGCACTGTGTCCTGAGAGATGTTGGTGGCCTTGAAGCTACTTTGTGGCTCAAAGGCCAGCCTTAGAAAGCATTATTGTGATAAGTTCAACACCACCGTTATGCAATTTGCTTCCTGGTCCAGGAGGTTACTGTCAGCAGCCAATGTAAACCATAGGTTTTGGAGGCCCGGGAAAATACTGAGTTCTGATGTCCTCTCATCCTAGAAAAAAAGCAAACAGAAGAGGAGAATGAGAGTCTAATTCAGATTTACTCCAATGCTATTACATGTTTCTAGTATTTTATCAGATTTTGAACTAAATAAAAGCTTTTTTTTGAATCAGTGAATTATCATTTGAGGTGAGAAAGACCTAGATTTTTAGTAACTACCTATAGTATTGTAATTCCACAAAAAACTTCTAGGACTGGCAGGCTTTTTGGGATGAGACAAAATTTCCTAGGGAAATGAAGTAAAATAGAAGGAAATCTATTGGTAAAGAGCTGATTTCACTTCCTGGCCTTTTGCCCAGACTGACCATTTCAGAGAGTCTCGTAGTATTTGCTTGAAAATGGGTAAGGGATACAGACTAGTAAGAATAAAAGCAAGAAGGAGCAGCTGTGAGATGGAGAGGCAGCAGATGCTTGTCTACACAAGCAGCTAATTCAAAATGAAAAAAATAAAAGGAAGGAAGAAAAATTCTGAGCCTAGTGAAATAATTGTTGTCATGGAGATTATGGGAGGTAAACATACCTTTTATGGAAATATTTATTGCCATTCGTTTTGTGAGACCAGACAGACTAAAAAGGCTTTAGTTCACTTTATTGATAGGTTTTCCTCCTTTCCCTTTTTATATAATGGCAATTCTTAAAAGCATTTCCTTCTCAAGAAAGTCTGTTTTAAATGTTCCTCATTGTTTGCTTGCAAGACACAGAAGCAGAGTATCTGATGTAGGGGGAGAAGAACATCTTGCTGCATGGCACATGGCTTTTTTACTTTCCTGTTTATCATGGACTTAACTCTTGATATCCTAAATGGTTCTGTCAGTTGGTACCTAGGAGCTTGAAATTTTACAGAAAATAAAGACAAGGGAGTTCTTTTTATGCTATGGAAGAAGTCCCTTTTGAATGCAGATAGGCTCAAGAAAAAAAAAAATTAGTGTCTGACTTTGGACTTCCCACCCACCAGGATGTGGAATATTCAGGACTGGGGTGTCACTCTGTGTCTAATTGAAATAGGAAATTTAAATCTATATCTTAATTTATTTTCCAGAAATGATTCATGGTCCAAGTAGTAGATGCGTCTTACCTGCATTTCTTTCATGTGAAGGTTAAAATACTAGCAGCTCTGCCAGTTTTTTCGCAATTTAAATGAAACAAATATCTCTGTTATGACTTATGAAGATGTTGTTTTTCAAAGATTGAGGTTTATCAACACTAAAGACATCAAGAAAAAATCATTTCAGAACACAGTCACATATTCCATGCATAAGCAATGACGCATTCACAAGGTAGACCTGATCATGTTTTCATCCATGAGCAGGTTCTGTTACTTTAATATAGTTTTTTAAAAAAATTTTTAATATAGTTGTGTGCCAGGCCAGGTTTGATTGATTTATTATTTCCATTTAATTATATCAGCCAGTAGCAGCAAAGATACAGTCCTTGCACTGCTATTATGAATATCTCAGGGCTGCAGAAAACACATGAACATCCTCTGTCACCTGTAGATCTGGGCAGACTGAGTCCCACCTGAGCCTGTCATTAATCTGTTCTGTGGTGGGTGTGTATGTGACAGGAAAAGTGCTCCTCTGCAAATTGTGTACCTGGTGGGTGTGTGTATGCCCATTCTGCCTGTATCTGGACACTTGTAGTTATTCTTCCCCTAATATTCTGGCAACACTTGAGAAAGATATGTATCTATTCATACGATAAAATAAAGCCCTAACTACTGTTTGGCTAAAGACAAAAAACAACCCCAGTGTCCATATAATCATATTTAAAACAAGCCATGAATAATAGGATGTGAAAACAAAAAGTGGCCTCATTTCCTGGCGTCATTCAGTGTGATGCCAGCCAGAGGCTGCCCTTGAAGATTGCCATGGTTCAGGGACTGCCCATGAAGGAAGGAACTGTCATCACTGCTCTGCTGGTTTCAGATTTCAGCCATCATAACTTTCTCTACTTCTATGTGGTATGAAAACAGAGTGACAGTAATTTGTGCTTGGTGCTCATCAGACACCCTGTAATTGGGGGGAGAGGTTAGGGTCTGCAGGAATCTAATTTAATCGATGAGCTCCACCAACAGGCCAAGTTCCCTGGGAGGTTGGTTTACATTCAGCAGTATTTTCCCAGGTAAGGCATGAACAAGTGGTGATTGTTGCTTGTTGTTGCTTTAGCTGCCCATTACTCAGGACAATAGGCAGCCTGCAATCCAGCTGCACCCCTTGGCACTTGGGTTCAAAGGGCCTTGGTTTCATATTAGTTGAATAGAAAAGGTCAATAAGAGGTGAGAGACAATTGAATGTGGATAAATAATACAGGAATGAGAGCTGCAAGTGTTTGACTCATCTCTGCTGATGTGATATTGATCTGAACTAGAAATGTCAAACCCTTCTCCGCCCAGAGGTTTAGAAATGCTTCTGATGCGTGTCAGTAAGAGATAAGAATCAGACCACGAATATATTAGCAGATGCCACAGGGAATAAAGCATAAACAACCCAAGAACAATATTTCCTGTGTGTCAGGTACAAATAAGGTGCTCTTACTTGGCAGAGCACGTTCTGCTTATGTCTGATCCCTCAGGGCAGTCTGGGCGTGCCAAAGACACTTCTCCTGGGAGGAGAGGTCAGGTACAAGGAGACTGTATAAGAATGAGGTGACAAGTTCATGGGACTACACCTGTGCCCTCACATGGAGGGGTGGGGGAAAGGATTGAAGTCAATGGATTTGCCCCACATGGAATTTCCACCCCATGTATTTTCTGACTGGCCTTCATGTTTTACCCTGAGAGCACCCAACTGGATTCATAAACGATTTTAGGCATCATGCTACCACTTCTAATTAAAGAATCTTCAAAGCCTCTGCTGTGCCATGATTTAACCCTCTAGAGTTAACCTCCCCAACACACTGATTTTCCTTCCTGTGAATTACTTTACATTTTTCCCATCAGACATGTGTGTGCAGCTTGACATTACATTTGACAAGACTTGTCCCTTCTGTATTATGCTTATTCTTTGATCTCAGATGAATAAAATCAGCTTAATTCGCCTAATGCATAAAGCCTTGTGCAAAATGCAGTCAGATCGCAAAAGGACAGGGAAAGGAAATCCTGTAGCCTGGAGGTTAAGGCATTTTTCATGACAAAGCAGAGTTACTTCTGCTGCAGTGATTATTTCTGTATTTTATATCTACTGAAAAAAACCCCAACTGTCAGGAGAGACAGATGCAGAAACCCAACTAAGATTGACTGATCTTCTCCTTAAGCAAAGGGTTTTGCTTCACATCCCTGCTCCACAGTCTGACAGAAGAAGGATTTGAACATACATCTCTGACATTCAAGTAAGCATATTAATCACTGAGCTGTCTGACTTTTTTCCTTTTTCTTATTTAGAGAGACTGACTACATACCAGTTTTCTGATGTATTGGAAAGCAACCAGTGGGGATTTGGACTAAACAAACCTCTTTTCCTTCCTTCTTCCCTGACAGGAAGGGCGTCAGTATGTCTCCATCTTCAAACAAGATGGGAACATGGGACATGTTCCTTTGAAGTCAATACTAAATTGAGGCCTGTCTGCAATATTGAATTTGTATTCCAAAGGAAAGAACTCCTACAGAAATATCTAGGGAAACAGTGCTTTTGCTGAAATGTTCTGTGTTAGTCTCTTGCTATATTGGGACCAAAGTGGCAATGTTGCTGCTATAAAACCAGTGAGAATCATCTACTATTAAATGTATTGGTTTTTACCCATGCGTTGCACCAGGGTACAAAAAGAGAGATTTTTATTCTTCAGTATTTAAATATTAAAGGAAAAAAAATTAAAATTACTTACTTTGGTAATTCCCAAAGAGTTTCCATGTCAGCAAAGGAAAACTTAGGGAAATGAACATACTTAATCTTAGCTGAAATCTCAACACTATATTTTAACAAAGATTCCCAAGTAATTGTGACTGCAAGTCACTGCTCACAACAGCTACCCTTTCCAGGGAAACAGGAATGGAGCTGGGCTGGTGTTTTTGATTTAGCCAGACTCCTTTGGTGGGAAAGAAGCAAAGGAGAGAGGAGTTGAGATAAACCTTCAGACTCTGAATCCTCTTGCCAGACTGGTCGTACTAGTCACTATAGAGAGAATTTATCCTGTCCTTCTGAACCTGTAAAGATTAGCTTATTGATTTAATTATAACTGGTCATGCAACATACACAGGGTTTTTTATCTTTTTTTTGTTTGTTTGTTTTTAATGTGAAGGAACTGTGCCATAAACACAAGTCTTTAACAGTCTTTAACAGATTTTTCGTTTCTCTCAGGAAAAAAATTAACAGGATTAAGGAATCTTAGAATAATTTCAATTGCTTCTTTCTAGGTCAAGCAAATGTTATATGAAACCCCCTTCCTTGAAAAGTAGGCTTTATGTAGACCTTTAGACTTGTATAGTTACATATATTAATACATGAATCTATGCAATGACAGTTCAGAGGTGTGCTTGAATGCATTCATTGCTGATATGCTGGATTTATGGCAGCCATACCAGAGGTCTGTGAAACTTTGCTTGTCTCATTTCCAATGGGATTGAAATGCTTCTGCTGTTCAGTAGCCTTGTATGCTTGTCACCATTAATGTTCCCTCTAATTTATTTCTCTGTGTGTGACAAATGACCTCCTGAATGCCAATGTGAAGCTTGTAGCCCTAATTCACACAATGCTGGAAATGAGACAGCAAAATAAATGAGTGTGCGATCCTCTTTCTTTTTTTGATATTCTGGGGCTCACTCAGCTCATGGTGTAAGTTTCTACAGATTTATGGCTTCTTCATCATGTTAGAAAGTAAAAATAAGTTATTTTGCATTGTGTGCAGACCTTCAAATTACACAGTGTCCAAGGAAACACAGCTGCATCACTGATAGACACCTCTTGTGCAAAAACCTCAAACAGACTGAAAATGCATCCTCCTAGCCAAGTCTTCACACTGAGTTCTGTCATTCCAGTAATAGGTAAAGAGAGAGAAAGAGAGAGACAGAGAGAAGAGAGAGGCATTCAGAGTATTCAGAATTGTCCTTTACGTGACTGGGGCCACTTGGGAGGAAAACTGCCTGCTCGGGAGGAAAATCCCCAAGAAAGCAGTTTGCCATTCTAGATCTGTCTCTGTGCTCCAGAGTTCTGGGCGAAAGATATGAAGGAAGCTGATGGAAGTGGATTTCAGAGCTGTGAGAGCACTGGAGCATTTGGAAGACGTGTCACATCTCAGCATACCCTGTCCCAGTCCCTATGTTTGCAAGCTAAGGTTTTGCAGATGGACTTCAAAGGAATCCTGAACTTGTGTTCATCTGAAGTGTTACCAACCTCCACGCACATCCTCGCTTTTGCTCACTGCCTGGGGGCAATAAGCTCAGGGGCTGCCACAAATTCAGGGGTATTGGTAATACCCCTGTCACATCCAGATGTCCTGGTCATTGCAGTGGTCACTAAACCTGTTTGTGGCTGCAGCTGGGGCTGGCACAGACTGCTCACTTTCATAGCTCCTCTCTTAGGCACGGCTCAGAGGGTGGAAGCCCATTGCAGTGTATCATACATCTCAAATAAAGCATACAAGCGCAAAATTTAAACTTTCCATGAGTAAAACTTTATTGCTCCAGTGATGACATTGAGTGAATTCAAAGAGTGAGCAGGCTTGGGTGGAATGGCTTCATTCTGAAGCCTGAATGGAGAAAAACAACAATTCTGGAGCCAAGTACTGATCTTCTGCTATAGTGCCATGTTTTCTAAGGTGACTTATTTGACCCCATTTTGTACTCCAGGATGTGGTTTCTAGAATATTGTGATGACCCACCCTTAAGGGGAAGGAACTTCTCTGGGCCTCTACAGTTATGCTTGGTGTGTGTCATTAATACATCCTTTGTCTGAATTCGCAGGGTCTCCATGCATGTAGACTGTGCCACTTAAAACAACAACCCTCTGTGTCTGAAAACCAGGGTAAGGGGCTGAGTGAGCAGGAGTTCTGGAAAAACAATACTTGAACACTGAACTAAAGTGGTCTACCTAAGTGTGTGGGCTTAAGAACACCTGTGTAAATATGCATACATGGAAAAGAAAATCCTTACCCCCATTAAAAACACTGGAAATTTTAACACTAGATTCAGAAAGGCTCGATTGCCACAAGGGCATATTGGAAAGTATAATTAATGGTTTCTGGAAAAGACATTGAAGTGGAAATGTCTGAATTTCCTTCAAAAAAAGAAATAAGCATTTTTATTTTAGAAGAATGCATTTGAAAAAAAAAAATCTCTTAAATTGACATTTTCTTGTGACTACCCACATCAGAAATGAAAAGTGGCTATTATCCAGTGACACAGAAGTAGGTTACTGAAATTACTGGAGCTTTAGTGTTCCAGCTTGCCTGACACTAAGTCTGGTGTTTGTTCTTTAGATAAAAGATTGTATATGGCTGTATAGAGTAACAGGCGACTTTCTTATTATCTTCAGATTATGAGTATATGCAGATTATAAGCATTAAAAAACCCTATATATATATATATTCTGGAGAGAGACTGCTACACTGTATTAAGGATAACCTAAGACTCTTCTGCTTCATTGCCCTAATGTCATAATTCTTAAATTGGATAGTCTCAGGATGTCCCCCCTATGTCTAGGCAGGAAATCGAGCCTAATTCTCATTCCTGCAGTTGTCTACCTAATGATGGCTGGATGAGTGTGGAGCGCTATGCACTGCAGTTACCTGTGATAAGTTCAGCTGAAAAAAGCATGCAGTTATTTTTCCAGAGCTATCTGCTTGGCGCATACCTTCAAAAAGGACCTATAAAAAGAGGAGACAGACAAGTGCTGCATTTATTGTCTTGATCTTATGTGTATCAGCCCTTGGCAGGACTAAATGACAGTGAAATCAACAGTCATAAACAGAGCAAGAACAAAGGTTCGTGGTATAAGCTGTTTTGTTTGTTCTTTGTTTGCAATTCTTGTGAATACAAAGTTAAAACACTAAGCAGCTGTTATCTCCTGTTTGTGGCTTAGAGCAAAAGCCTAGCTAACCCCAGAATTTGACATAGTTCCACTTCAAAATCATGATTCAAGCCTGTCCTGATCCAAACAAAACTCACTCCTTCCTCAAAATACTGATGCGAATGGAGCAAATATTTTTTCTGTGTTTTTCTGTTGACTTTATAGGTCAGGTGTACTGATAGCTCCATAAACATTTTTGGTTATCTCCTCTGACCTTAGCGCAGTCTGAAACTCTTAGCGGAATCCTCATGGGCAAATAATGGTACTCCCCTTGAGGAATACATTGTAGTGCAACCATATTGTCCAGTTGTCATTCTATTTGTCTTTTAAGTTGAAACAACAGAATTGTTGCATAGCTTTTTCATATTCTTGAAAAAGGACTGTGAATAATTCACACACCTGTTGAGACCAAAGACAGCTGTACTGATGGTCTGTGAGGGGTCAGAGAGAAACCATACTTGCTTTTCATGCTGAGAAAGCAAACCAAAGTGTCATTCAGGGTGAAATCATTGCTGTAGCATGGTCCTGTTGAAAGTTGCTAAAAAGTACATGTTGTAGTTGGATGTAAACACAGACATGTGGTAAGTGTTCCTCTAGAAAATGGTTGGAAAGCTTTAACCAGTAGATCTGCAATCCTTATTCAGCTGGTCCTTACAATCTGTGCCTTTTGAAGCCAAGTTTCTGCAGGCATCTAAAAGTTTGTTGCTGGGTGATGGTCCAAAACCAGTTTCCTAAACTGTTTCAAATTCTTCTAAAAATACAGTGAAGGAAATATACTGCTTTTTAATTAAAAAAATTAAAAAGGCAACATCAGAGAGAAAGGAGACAGAGAACTTCTGTTGCCTTAGTAGAAATGTGTTGTAACAGAACAGAATTCTGAATGCCAAGTTTAAGTGTCTCAAATACCAATATCGACATATTTCTCCAAAGATCATAGGCTGATATATTAGCTAAAAGACTAAAGCACTGTTTCTGGAAGATGCTGAATTTCCCTCAACTCCCTTTGAACTCAGTGGGAAAGCTCAGTGGGCAGGAGGAATTTAAAGGTGTTGGATAATGACATTCATCGTCTTGCTTCCTAAAATGCACTTGGGGTTTCTTTTTGTCTCACATCAAAACTTCTAGATTAAAGCTCAGGGATAGGGTAGAATACTAAAATTTCATCCAATTTGTAATTGCTTACTAAACTCAATTCACAGACTACCTTGAAAAAGAATTAATCCAGCAATCTTATAAAAGAGGATGACCGGGTCATTCTGACTAAGATCAGAGCAGGTAACAGAAGAGCAATGTGATGAGAGTGAAAGATGATAGAGAAGATTAAAGCATGCAGTATATGAAAGGATTTCTTCGGGAATCTCCTCTTCCCTTGCATCCTGACAAAAATCCACAGATCCATGTTGACAGTATAAATATATTATAAATTCAGTATCTGGTCAACAGCTCTTGCTACATGTAAAGCAGGCAATTTAAAATTCTGTCAAAGTATTACCAGCTCAGTTTTTTCCATATTAGAAGGAGAGTCTTTCTATAAAAATGCAACCCAAATTCATAAACATTCAAGAATCTAGAATTTATTTCTAGATTTATTTTCCTTGTCTCTTAAAGCAAAATTTTATTGTTATTTTACCTTGGCAAAGACTGTGAGGAATAACAGACAGGTGGTGGATGGTGAGAGAAAGGGGTTTCCTCAATATTGTTCAAGGCAGGATAAAACTCCACGTCCTTAAATGATTAATGCTCTTTTTAAAATATGGAAATTTGAGATTTTTCTTCAAATGAGACAGTTATGCATCTTCAAATGTCTCTATCTGGAAGAGACTGACTAACATTCATGGGTTTGTATGGTCTAGAAGTTTAGACACTTAAATGGATGGAATGGAGAGAGAAAAATCTGAAACCAGGCTCATAGATCAAAATGGAGTCTTGTGGAACTTGTGAAGACCAAGAGGAGCTGGGGAGCTGGTGTTACAGAACAGCTGTAGTGCAGATGCCCCAGCAATCTTACTCAGACACTCCTAAACTTTCTTACACTGAGTGGCTTCTTGACAAAACTTTTAAAATAA
Source organism: Haemorhous mexicanus (assembly GCF_027477595.1). Classification (NCBI taxonomy): domain Eukaryota; kingdom Metazoa; phylum Chordata; class Aves; order Passeriformes; family Fringillidae; genus Haemorhous; species Haemorhous mexicanus. The sequence goes on from NC_082346.1 coordinate 42,032,079, forward strand.
ACAGGGAAAACTTCAGCTGACATGAAATGGTTGTGCTCTGATTTTGTGTATTTGCCAGGTGACTGCAGAAGGGGAAGTATTTCCAGTTCTGAGTCCTACAGCTCCTTACTAGTGATCCCAAGGGCAAGAGGACGCCTGTTTTTAAACCCTTAAAAGCTATGTATTGAGATCTACCTTCAGGGCAAAACCTTGAAAGTTTAGTGCTGGCTTCCATAATCTTCATGTCAGATGTAAAAATGCAGTGCTGTATAGCAATAAAATCAAAGAACATGAGCAGTAGGCACACGCCTTATTAAAATAAACAAAGCACTGCACCAAACATACAATTATCTTCCTCAAGGTATCATGAGTGACAAATTATTTTTATGTTTCTTAATGTATTTCTGGAGGCTTTCCCATGAAATATGTAAAATCCAAACAGAACTGACAACAGTCTTGCAGAAGTGAAAACTTTGTTTCAAATCAGAGACAGTACACCTGCTCCAGTGAATTTTAACCTAGTTTTAATCCTCTGTGGTCAGACAAAATCACTATATAGATACTAGGGCAGGAGAGGCACAGGGAGTTACATCTGTGGCTGAAACACCAGAACTGAAAATAATCTGTAGATGATGGCATGTCCAACTCTCAAGGCAAGGTTTTGTCAGATAGAGCTGTGAATGCATAAATATGGGTGACTGAGGAAAATATTTTAGTGCTGAAATAGTGCCACTTTCACTTAAAATTTTTACGTCAATATTGTTCCTAATTAACAGGAACCATTATAAAAACAAAAGTAAGAGAGCCAAACATCAGACCATTGTAATTCTCTGGGACTTTCTCAACTGTTAGTTATTAATTTATTCATTTAATTTAATTAATTAATTTTATTAATTCAATTAATTAGTTATTTATTTAATTACAGAAGTGCATAGTGTTGTTATTAAGCTTAACTTGGTTTGCTCTTTACAGGTACAGCTATTCTTCTCACATTATTAGACTGAATATGAAAACACAATGTTTAATATTAGATTTGATGTTGTTTGTTATTCCATATTTTAACTAACAGAATATTATTTAATAGTGAGCCATTTGATTTTTCTCTGTGTCAGTTAATGATGTGGTTTAACGCTGTGGTTTTAATCTTAGAAAAGATAAGCAACTGGACAATCTTGTCAAAGGTATTACTTAAGCAGGCAGATAGTGAAAATTAACTTTATGGTGAGTAACTCATTACTGTTCTCATATCCTTCAAAATCAAATCACTTCATATTGTTTACTGTCATTGGTTACAATCATTGCATTTAACTACACCGACCTACACATTCAGAGGAGCCCAAGCAATTTCTTCTATGTTACTTTAATTATGCAGTAAATAATAAAAGCAATTTATTACTAGGACAGGTACATCACACTCATTTGAATGTAAGTCACACCACCCACTCCCTTGAACCCTCTTTTTTTTTTTTTTTTTTTTTTTTTTTTTTTTTTTTTCTTTTGAAAAAGGGAACATAGAAACGTTATTATCTTGTTCAATATCCTATTGCCAACAGCAGCCAACACCAAATGCTTCCAAGGGGCAAAAAAGACCCTTCAGTTAAAGACAAGTGAGTCTACTGCAGAGATTTCTGCAAAGCCTGCCTTGTTGGACTAGATGATGATGTGAGGTTCAATCATCTTTTAGAAGATGTCTTCCAGTCCAAAACTTTGTATGATTCTATGAATATAAGGAAAGGAAATATATATCTTCAGACACTATTTCCTTGAAATCTGCAGAGCTTACTTCTCCTTAGACTGTTCTAGAACAATCCAATACATATTTTACATTTATTCATACCTCCCTAAGGCTCTATCCACTCAAATCCACAGAGGTTTTGGAATATTGTAACAGTTACAGCCCTTACTAAGTTTCATACCTGTACAAAGGAAAAGGGAAAGCAAACTAATATTTAATTGTGCTGTTGCCTGAGGAATTAAGGAATTTTGTTAAACACCAACACCATCATGCTCTAGTGCCACAGCTGGGGGATAAGGCTCTTCTTTATGCCAGTGATAAATCTGTCTTTCTTCTCATGCTTGACAAGCTTAGAAACAAGTACTAATGCAAAATTTCAGAAGTGTCAGTTCAGTTGCTTCGAGGTAACAGACATGAAAAGTACATTTTGAGAAGCTTAAAAATGTTCAGCTGAAGTTTCAGACTAGCTGCTCTGAGGAAAGCTTAAACTCTCAGAAAGGTTTGCAATGGTCTGGTCAAATGAGGGAAACACAGCAGCTTCTTTTCAGTGTTATATTATTTTGTATAAGAAATTGTCAATTTGAGTGTCTAACCCACAGTCACCCCGTGTCTGTACTTTCAGTTTATAGTCTCAAGAAAACTGTTACAGTTCACATTTACATAAATTTTCACTCAGAGGGATTGATAGTTCCCTCTACACAACAGGGGTGCTTAGGAGCACTTATACATGCAGAGCTTTAAGAAGTATATTTTATTAAAATCTAATTATGAAGTGACCACAGGTACATTATCAAAATTGCTTTATAACAGTGCAAACACACTAGAACAAGAGCTGCTCTGGAGGTTGGGTGGTGAGGCCAGGTAGGCACCAGGCTCTGCTCCCTGGCACAGCTTCCTCCCCGGGGGACTGTGCCACGCATGTTCGGCTTCACAGGCAGCCTTCCCTTCCTCAAACACCTCCCACCACCCCAGCACAGCCTGCCCAAGCAGGTTGCATGGGTCCATAGTGCATCTTCAGCTATGCCCCCTTGGAATGCTGAATGAGCATGCAATGGAAAGGGGACCTGCTAGACCTCACAGCCTGTAACTTTATTGCTGCTTTTGTTACTGCTTTTCCTTCCCTAATACCATGTGATAAGGTTGAGAAACCAGCAGGAAGGGGTCATTGTAGGTTTCATAAACCCATTCCCTTTAGAAAGCTGGATATCAACTCCTCCTTACCTTTCAGGCTCCATTTCCATCCAGGTACAGCAGGATCCCAGTGGGTTTAGGCAGAAGTGAGCATTTTTAGCAGTTTCTGGGTCTCAGTCTCAGACCATTGCAATGTTGCTCCCTTTTATCTGAGAGCAAACATCTTGTCTTTGCTTCTGAAATATAGCTGGGCTCTGTTACAAGCTCAGTGTACTGCTCAGAGGTGCCTTGCCAAGCTTTACAGATCTGTTGTTTCTGGTGCTGCTGAATAATTCTTCCTGTTTCTCGAGTTCCTTGTCTATGGATGAGCATTTTGGTGAACAAGAAAATGTGCTGCTGTCTAAAGCCTTGATCCTGCCATTTGAGAAATGTCCTGAAATCTTAATAAATCATCTCTCCAACAAATGCTGAGATTGCATATACACTGTAGGACCAGAAATCAGCACATAGCTCCATGTTACTCACTAGGCAGTATCAGACATGCTGCTGTTCTACATCCAAATGCCTTCTGGAGCTGCATCAGCAGCTTCCATAGCCCTGGCAGGAGGCTTTCATTTCCCTGGTGGAGGTCACTGCTCTTGACCTTATCCTGAATTCAGGCCCCTGGGAGAGGAGTGATTATTTTTCCAGTCCTTGCCTAAAATTAATATTTCAATGGTTTACCAAGTGGCTGTTTAATGTAAAACTCAAACACGTTTGGAAATAAGTTCCCAATGCTATTCATTCTCTAATAAACATCTGAACTTCCAGCATGGTGTCTTGTGTTCAGCTCTTGAATGTTGTCTTTGTCTGTAGTTCTTTGAGTTCTGCAGGGAGGGTATATCAGCTTCAGCTGAAAGCAGCAAAAGCACTTTTGTATGTTTTGCTTAATTGGAAGCCAGATGGTTATGAATTCTCTGCTGTGAGAGACACAATAATGAATGCCTTCTTGAGGGGGAACTGAGCTGATTCCTTTTCCCTGGATGACACAGTGAGGGCCTCCCGTGGCACCATTTGTGGCACAAGCAGAATCAGCAAGTTTTTGATTCTTGTCTCCAGATCAAATACTTAAGTGATATAAGCCAAGTGATATATAAGCAATAGGCTAAAGGTATTTTAACACAGTGCAACAAATCTCTATATGATCATAATTTATATTAAAATTTGAGTGAAATCAGAACTGGATATGTAATTTTTCTAGTTTAAATAGCATCAAAATACTTCATGCAGATTATCTGATCTCAAATCTGTTTGTGGTGATTAATAAAATGTGAACACAGGCATGAACTGTTTTCAAACTGCTGTTAACACTTGCTCATTTGACAGATTTTTCTGAACAAGATGATATGAGAACACTGCCACATTTTTGTGCTAAAAAAATCAGTTTAAATTATGTTAAACCTTCATGTTATAGCACAAACAATCTACAACATCATGTCCTTCTACTCAGTAAATGCAATCTACTAATATTGTCTTCCAGTAAGTATTTCTAATTCCTTTGCTGTATTAATAACTGCAGGGATACTCATAAAAGCAGTCATCATTATAACACATTTCATTTAAGGAAAACTAGATGTTTTTAACAGCTGCTCTTTTATTTTGGGATTAGGCTACATATAAGTAAAATTAATGAGGGAAAACTGTGATGTTCAGAAATTGACACCATGCAAGGCTCATCACATCCTCTTCTATGCTGGTTTTAGGGACAAGTTGTGTTGAAATAAGAAAAGGTAAATGATTTCATCCTCCTTTTTTTCTCCTTCTCACAAAATATCTTTGAACTCTTGGTTAGACCACCCAGATCCCAGCCCAGAGATGTGCAAAACAGTTTTAGGGTGTGGTGTTATGTAAAGGGTACTTTTGTGGGATTAAGAACTGAAAACAGGTTTCTTAATTTTTCTCTGCTGGTTAGCAGCTGATGAATGAAAATCCTATTTTCACAGGACTGGTAGGATGACAACTCCAGAGAGTCCTGGAGCATAACCTTTCAGTAAACTCCTTCCCTCTCAAGTAACTGAAATCACATTTGAAAGAGGAAAAGGAGGAAAGCAAAGAAGAAAATAGTAAAGCCTTCAAGTAGATCTGATTTAAAACTCAGAAGTGCATTTGCCTAGAAATAGCAATAACAACAATGACAAAGGGACTTGAACCAGGATTGTATAGAGATGAACAATATGGCTGTGGTATCAAGGGTACCAGCTAGCAATAACACTCATCACTTCCATGCTCTGAATACAAATTAGTATTTCCTGTACTGTTGTCATTACAAATCTCTTTTTTGTTTCAGGTATTACTTTCCCAAGCTCAGATATATTCTTAATTAAAATCAGGTAGAGAAAGCTCCAAGGGCAACCTATAACAAAGACCCAGAACAAATAATAAAGGCTTCAATAAGTGTAGCACTGAAGATTTTTCAGTAGGTTTAGTTCAAGGGACTAATCAGCTGTTAAAGACAGAAGAGTGTAGCTTAAGTCTTTTAGTCTCATAAACTGAGTATCTTCAGAGCTTTACCATGGAATTAATTTGGCTTTACTGGTGTTGCTTCAGCCAAATTACTGGTGAAATTAACTGCCCTTATACATGAATCCCCATCCACTATAGAATTTTGCCAGATGTCTGTCAGCTACAAGACACAAGAGGTCAATAAATACTCAGAATTACAACATAACTTTTAGCTGGCTTTATCACTTTAATCTGTCAGACCAGTCCTCACTGCATCACTTTGTGAAAAGTCAACTGAGGAGTCTTTCATTTATATTTGTTTTTAGAGCTTGACCCTGCAGAGTGCCAAATACCATCAGCTCCCAGGGAACTCCTGGTGAATTGAGTCACTTTGTGCCCTTCAAGTATAGCTCCTAAACTGAGTTATTAGCTGTACAGTCATGGGGTACCTTACTTTGTTACCTGAAACAAGCTGCAAGAACAAGTTACTTGGCTTGAATCAATATTTCAGCCCAGGCAGCTTTAAGAAATCATCAGTCAGGAGACAAACTCTTGGGGCACTGAGCCCTCCTGCTGCTGCTGACCTAGCTGGCTCTAAAGCTGCTCAGCCCTTCATTCTCTGGCTCAGCACTAACTGGATTCAGCCTTCGAGGGTCAGCAGCTGCCACTGCCTTCAAGGTTAACAGCCTTAAATTGCTGCTGAAACATAAAAAGGCTGTCAGCCTTTGTCTCCCCATGCAATTGTAATGCAGCAGTTCTTGCCATAGAAGTCATGAGTAGATCATTCATGATTTTTCTCAACATTGTCTTCACATGCCCTTGAAAACTTGCCAGTAAAGAGGAGAGAAGGAGCGTGTGGAGGGGGGAGGAAGCTTGGCAAGAATTCCATGATGAACAGAAGGAAAATATGGGAATGGTGCTTATTTATGGTTAAGGGAAAAGACGGTGGTGATAATTTTGCTAAACTGGTGAAAAATTATGAAATTTTAATTCAGTCATAATATCCTGGTGGACGGGAAGCCGCTGACACTGAGTTGGCAGCTTAACAGTAGGAAGATGTGAGTCTTAAATGAAACATATAATAATGTAAATTTTTTCTTGATGGATTCCCCTTTCAAATTCATAGGGGAATTATGAATGGCCTAGACCTTAATCACATAGAAAAGGGGGAATGAGCCTCCTCCCAAAAGTCTTACTTGCTTGGGTTGTGTGGGGTTTACTGCTGTTGTGTAAATGTAAGTGCCATTCAAGACATCCCAGGGGTATCTGGAACATCCACACACAGATACTACATAGGAGCTAGGAAATATTTGAAGAGACAATTTACTGCCAGACATCTGTCTGAAATGTTTACATTTCACTATGAGTGCAACTAGAAAGCAGTGGGCTATGGTGGAGTTGACCTCAGCCAAAAGCACATCATTTGGGATAAAAAAATGACACAGGAATGCAGGAACTGTCGATTCCTGGACCCTCCCATTTCTTCCAGAATTTATTCTGAAATGTTACTTTTATTGTCCCAAGAAGCTTAAATACGTGTATGAGAGAAGATATAAGCAATGGCAAAGGAAGATTTTTGTTACTGCTCTTTGATTTCCCCTGTGCTAGATGCTTTGATGTCCCACAATTCCAGCTGTGACTGGTTGAGAGTGACTGGCTGCCAGACAGCCTTACAGCCACTATCTCACTTTTCCTCCTCAGCAGGACAAAGGGAAAGAGTGATGAAAAAGCTTGTGAGATAAAGATAAAAACAGAGAGATCACTCAGCAATCACAATTATAAGCAAAACAGGCTCAACTTGGGGAAGATTAATTTAATTTACTGCCAATTAGAGAGTATAATAGTAAGACACAAAGACAAAACTAAAAGACAAAACTAAATCCACCTTTCCCCACCTCTTCTTCTTCTCAGGCTCAGCTTAACTCCCTTGTTCATGACACTTTTTCCTTCTCCTCCCTCTGGCAAGTGGAATGGCTTTTAAGGAAGGGGGGCTGCAGGCAGCTGATAGCACTTGGTCTCTGCTGCCCTTCCTCCTCCTAATTTTCCTCAGCTCCAACACGGGGGATGCAGTCCTTCATAAACTGCTTCAATGGGGAAGCAGGAATAACCTTTGTGCCTAGAAAGTTGTTTCTCTCACATTTTTATCATTCCATTCTCACAGCTGCTGTGAAGTGGTTTTTACCTTTTAAAAATGTTTTTGGAGGTGCCACCAGCCTGAGTGGGCTTTGTGGAGCCAAGGGTCTGTTTTGAAGTCAGCAGGAACAGAGGCAGCCCCTGCAGTCCCCCCTCCCCCAGTATAACCTTGCCATGGAACCCATTTCATCAGCATCCCCCTTAAGGAGTCCCAGTGCTGTGTAAAAGTCAGAGATAACGGTATGGTTGAGCCCAGCTAGTCAGGATTATCATGACAGTATCTGCCTTGCTTGAAGTTCCCCTGAAAAACCCAAATGCAATGTCTTGTCTCTGTGATGCTGGAGGCTGCTGAGTGGTGTGAAGGAGAGACAATGTTGCCTGCCTCGTTTGGTTGTGTTGAGCTTTTACAGGAGGACAAAACCTAAAAAACTCATCTCTGCCAGTAGGAACATGTTGAAGGGGTCTCAAGGTGTTAAACCAGGTTTGAACTTTTCCTTCATTCAGAGCAATTACAAGTATATCTCATCATTAGCATAATGATAATAGAAGCTTAATTGTCTCACCACCTCTGCCAAATGTGAGGGGAATTAGGTGGTGGGTTCAGAAGGTGCTGATAGAGATGTTCACTTAGGCTGCCAATGGGGCTGCATGGAAAATGGCACTCTTGGCGATTTCAATGACATTGCTAAGTATGACTTTTCTATAAAATAATTTGCTATAAATTTAGCAGTGTGACCTAAAAGGCAGGGTTTTGGACTGGGCTTAGAACTGGAGTCTATTTCCAGTTCTTTTGCAGATCTGCATAGTGACTATAGCAAAAAAAATTTGGTCTCTCATTTTCTGCATCTGTTAAACACCTTTAGAGAAGATCACTTTCAAGTCATACTTTGAAATCTGACTTCAAATGTATATTGCTATTGAGGACCTTAGACTTATTATTATAGGGAATATAGAGCAATCTGTTTGCTTCTGAGTTTGACAAGATCTGAGTTACAGCAGGCTTCATTTATGTTGTAACAGAAGCTGGTCACTAGAAAAGAACTATAGCATTTTTACTCCTTACTACTGTCAAGCTAAGATAGAGGCATTTTCTACACAGTTGTTACAAGTACTGCATTACTGCAGAAATATGTAGAATTTATTTCATAGCCATGGCACTGTTCTTCTAAGTATGATTTTTGTAGCCCAATCAAGGGAATTGGAATTTAAATAGCAAATAACAAGTTCTGTCTAAGCATGAGGTTTTGGTTTCTGTAAAAAATTTAAAATACAGGGAAAAGCTACCCACATAAAACTTAGTACCTTATCAGACTTGTTTTTCTTTCAGGTTCTCCCCATTTCTATTAAATTTTTTAATGTTATTTGCTTAATGCCTTCAATACAGTACTGAAAACAACCCTGCACTGTCAGAATGGCAGATGGCCAGAAACTAGACAGCTTTCCATGAATAAATTCTGGGCCATAAGCACTCTAGATAAGCAACGTAAGTTTTTCATAGGAGTGCTGAAAAATAAAACATATGTACTGATATCTAAACTGCCCTAAGGACTGGAAGAAAACTGGTGTCCTGTTGTTCTTCAGGCTAAGGTCCTATGGGAAGGTTTTTTAAAGCCATTTGTTTAAATCTGTATTTTTGAAGATCATTGTCTTGGGTTATGTCTGACTTTTTCACACTGAGAACCTTGATCCCTTATCACATCCTGCCTAGTTGTGGAAAATTTCTGGAGACAATTATCTTTTGATATTAAAAATAAATGATAGATCCATCTGGGTTTCAGTATATAAGCAAACTTAAACTAAACACAAGAAGAAAAAGTACATGTTTCAATCTTCTGATGCCATGGCTATTGGCATATATTACTGCTACATAAAAGCATCTCACTGGGCATGAAACCTAACATTTTCCAAGGACTCTTCTTTAATTTGTGCAGAATAAGGTGGCTCCCAAACATTCCCATATTGGTCTATTCTTTCCATTAGCAAGAGAGGGAAATTTGTGTGATTTCTCTTATTTGGAAGTGTCTGTCTAAGTTAGGTGAAACAAAATAATTTTTAGTGGTCATGAGGATGTGTTTTAGCAGCATTTAGTCTTAAAATGAGAATTTTTGTTAGTGACACAAGCTTCTCTGTTATAGCTATTCTTCAAATTGACTTGATATTGGAAAATTCCTGCTGAGTCTGTGTCATTTCCAATTATGCAGACATATTTTAAACTTCTAGACATGCATAAATATATGGATAAATTACCTGGTTCATGTACACATGTGGTTTTGGTCACCTTTGTTAGGAGACACTGAGTCCAGTAGCCTGAGGGAAACAGAGCTGGAGCAGCTCCATGGTCAAGCTTCCTTGGTCAAGCCAGTAGCATGTATTCCTTTTGGGAACACTTGTGTATATATCTGATACACACACATAAGCATGGATAGGCACACAAATTAACTCAGACAGAAGCACTCATGCAAACACAAACTGCCTAATCAAAGATGTTCTGTACAGGAAGAGATAAACAACTTTCTAGGTGCTCAAGACAACAAAGAATTCACTATACCTTTAAAATGAACCAATTTGCAGTAATTTACATGTGAACTTTTAGAAATTAATTTAATGTTCTCTACTTTTACAAGGTTAACTTTTTCAGGGCTTCTTGATCACACAGATATCTAATCAACATCCAGATTTAGCTTTTGGAAGCATTTACTTGCCCTCTGGTTTCCTTCAATGTTATTACAGTGTGTAGTTTAAATCTTCTTTAATCTGCTTCAATTCTGGCAGACTGATTAAGAAACATTAATTATAAAGATGCTGAGTAGGCATTATGAAAGAAGAGGATGAAGAGGAGGTAATGGCTGGGGAAAGAAGATAAAATGTGGTGATCTTTCTAGTCTGATATGTCATTCTCTGCGAGTCTGTAACATTCCCTCTTATATCAAGTCCAGCAAGCAATCACAAGTAACTAACCCCTGACTTCTGCTGCCACACAGCCAGAGCTTCCTCTCATGCATTTGCACCCCAGCCTCAGTCTGTAGTCTCCCCTGTGATGGAATGTTACAGACCTTGTCCATCATGAGTTTGCCATCTGGTTATACCTGGCACTCAGCAAAGCCCTGTTTGTGAGCACATTCACCTGCTGCATCCCTGAGCTTGGAATTCTCTCATTACCCAACACACTGCTGGCATCCTTGAGCCCGTAAACCAGCACAGCATTGCTCCGTGCATCCCAGATGACATGACCTGAGCAGCCTTTGTGCCAGACCCTGGCACTGAGAACGGGCTTTACTGGGAACAAACTGCTCTATCCATTTCGGTTTTCTTCTCTGTGAGTTTTTTGACTCTTGGTTGAATAAAGTTAAAAACAAGAAAGTCTGCTTACCCGAACATAAAACCACCAAAACCCATCAGTTTGTGCCCCTGAAAGCTCAAGGGATAGTGTCAGCAGTGGAGGGTGATGAGATAGAGCAGGGTCTGCTGTTTTGGCGGAAAAAGCCAAAAGAGAGCATAGAAATTTGTGGAAGAGAAGAAACTTATTTTCCAAGTTGGAAAAGTGAAATAAGGATAATCTACTCTGGGAATAGAAGTAGAGAATAAAATTCCTGCTAATAGATCATATTAATTCAGGAAGTCATATTTAGACCTTCTGAAAGGTGGTAACAAATATTTATGGAAGCAAATTGTGATTAGAAAAAGCATGTCCCTAATTTCTCTTACTTGGTAAATTGAACTAACACAGTATACAGTTCCCATGTCTATTCATTTGACAACATGATGGTGTGGATGAACTTGTGGATTAACTTACTGTTGGCCTGAAAAACCCATTAAAATAGGGTACTGTGAGAGATGAATAACTTCAACTTTGGAAGCAAAATCCGTGCTTTCTGTTTCTACTATGATGATTGCCAGCTGGTTTCCATGTCCTTTCTATGGCCACTGTTCCTTTATTACATAAAAAAACCTTCTCTTTGCTATGTGAAGCCATTAAGTTGTTTGTCTAAAGTCTCACTAAGCAGAGTGATATCACTCACTGAGAAAGGTAGATCTTTCACCAGCCACTATTTTTACCATTAAGACCTAAAATCCTGTGATTGGTTACACAGTCATCCCTTGGCTCTGATGCTGGAACAAGTTTAGGCTTAGGAAATCCAGATCCTTCTCTTTCTCTGGTCAGGGTGTCTCCTGTTGTGTTGGGCAGTGGCTTAGGCCAAGAGTTAAAAATATTTCTATGTCTTAACTTGAAAAATTTTAAGCTGGTTTTCCAAGAAAAGGAGCTAAGAATATGCAGGAGGCAGCAAATAATTTTTAAATGCTACATTGTTCTTCCCATTATTTATTTTTTTTTAAATTTCAATGCCATGGTTATTAACATTTGTAATGAATGGCATAGCTACACAAGCTGAGAATTCAAAGTTAAAAAACAAATATCTGTTAGAAAGCCCTGATTTAGACCCTTAAACTTGGTGTACTCAATGTTCATTCACTTTTGGTCCTCTCAGTATTCATCTTGCTGGGTCTCAGCAGGACAGGCATACTACAAATACATTTGCACCTAAGCAAGGTGTGCCATGGAAAGACTTGGAATAAAACAGACCTCTGAACTTCAGAGGTGACAAAGTGGCAAAAGCTTCTGTCATCTTTCCATGAAGGCTTTGCTGCAGGGTCATTTTCTTTCCCTTTTATTTTATACGCCCTACACATTTTAGAAACAGTCTTCACCATAACGAAAGGACATAAACTTAGATAGCCACAATGACTGATTGCTTTTTCTGTGTTACTACACCACAGTGTTTTACATTTGTGTCTTCAATTTCACGGTGGATTAGAATATATTTCTAGTTCACTAGCAGAAATTGGTATCTGTTCAATAAACCATCCCAGAGATATATTCCTTCTTATGGAGGTGATGTTCTAATGCTTCCTTCCATTTTCAAAGCTATTTTGAGGCATTCAAAGTCAGCTTTATTAAGCTGATACATCAAGAGTGGAGATTTAGGCACAGAAAAGCTCAGCACTGCTGAACCTAACACATGTGTCTAGCCCTCATAGTGCCATTTACACTGCTGAATTATGTGTCTAGGCATAGTATTTCATAAGGCTCTTCGGTCCTCCTGGCTTCATCCCAAAACACAGAACTTTTGGAAGAGAGTTTTTGTTCTCCCTAGACCCCATTCTATTGTACTCATGGATACAACTCTGCGAAAGAGCTTCTAGTCTTCATGAAATATTGCTTTCACATCCTGGCTAAATGTAGATTAATCCAAGAGACACTGTTGAAAATGTACCCTATACTTTATCTGACAGAAAATGACTAATGATTATTTGGCAGTTATGGCATTTAAATATTGATAGTCTCCCTTTAAAGCTCTTATATGTCTTTTTTTTTTTTTTTTTTTTTTTTTTTTTTTGCTTTGTATAAATATACAATCAATTTGCACCTAGTTTTGCACTTGTCACTTAACTCCCACTTACAGTTTTCCTCACTGCTATTCTGGATAAGCATGAATTAAAATTATTTAGCCATGTTGGATCAACTGTTTTTGCTTGAAAATTCTTCATATCCAGAAACATTGAGGTAATAATAATAATAAAGGTAATAATGTTAATGTTGGTGATAATAATTACAATAGCAACAACAATATAACAATAATAATAAAAAATAATAACAATAGTAAAAAATAACAATTATAAAAAGATGAAGAAGTAATATTCTAATGAAGTAAGAGTAAATTAATAATACAAAGTACTGATGAAAGGTGGTAGCATCTATTCCAGCAATTACATCCAGATCTCCACTGTTTTGGAAGGAAGCTGTGATGGCAGGGTTTCATATGAGCCTTTAAAATATTGGCATTGAAAATGGAAATGAAAAAAAGCCCCACTGGCTAGACCTCTGACTGAAAGTTGGAAAAGGATTATCAAAAGACAGGAGCTGTGAGAAAGCACAAAAAAGCTTTTGAAAGAGGAAGCATGATAATAGCATGATATTTACTCCATAGTAATTCTGGTACAATAAATTTTAATAATACTAATGTATTTTTATAAGGAGCAGGCAAGAACAGTAACAACATCCTCTGCACAGGAAGGACACTGATTAGGTGGATTAAGTCCAGAGGAGGGAGACCAGGATGGTTGGAGAAATGGAGCAACTCTCCCATGAGGAAAGGCTGAGAGAATTGCAATTGTTCAGTCTGGACAAGAGAAGGCTTCCAGGTGATTGTATTGCAACCTTTCAGTACCTGAAGGAGCACTACAAGAAATCTGAAAGGGAACTGTTCACAAAGGCTTGTGAGCGTACCAGAGGAGATAATGTCTTCAAGTTGAGAGTAGGATTAGATTAGTCATCAGGACAAATTATCTGCTGTGAGGGTGGAAGGCACTGGAACAGGCTGCCCAGGGAAGTTGTGGATGTCCCTTCCCTGGAAGTGTTCAAGGCCAGGTTGGATAGGGCTCTGAGCAACCTGGTTGAGCAGAAGGTGTCCCTGCACACGGCAGGAAGTAGATGGTCTCTAAGGTCCCTTCCAACCCAAACCATTCTGTGATTCTATGACAATAGAAAATGCAATTCCAATTAACTTGAAAAGCATATAAAAGTGAGAGATTTTGTCTAAATTTGTTCTTTAATGAATTTTCATTGCATATGAAAATATGTGAAGACATAAAGTGTACTCAGAGTGACAAGGAATGCCTCAAAAGACACTGCAGTAAACTATAATAGTTAACACATTTAATATTAAGAAATTATAAATCCAAAGATTATTTAACTTGTGTTCCAAAAGCCGTTGTGCTCTTTAAGAAGATAGAATTGCAGGACTTGAGGGACTGTGAATTACCTGGGACTTGCAAGAGTAGAAAAATGTTACTACTGTTGCCTGACCCTGCTCCCTGTACAGCAGCAGGCGAGCCAACATCCCAGCCAACATGCTGAGCAGTTGAAGCTAATGCCCTGAAGGGGAAAGGGAATCTCCTGAAATGTGAATGATGTTTAATATACTCTATCTGTAAAGAAACTATATATCCATTAATAGCTCAAAACTCTCTACACATCTTTCACTATTTTGGAGGGAACTTTCACTAGGATTACTTCAAGATGTAACTTTTGGGCAAAGTGTATTTATTATAAGTTTAAGATTGGTCTGATATCCCTCTGTGGTTTCTGTATGTCAGAGCCACAGGAGACCTGTGTACGTGGTTGTGCCCAGCAGGGGAGGTATTGCTTCCCTCACATTTTGTATTTCTGAACACAAGACTGTAAGTCCCATTGTGCTCTTGTATTTTATTTAAACTGTGTTTTCCACAAAAGCAACAACTAGCAGTTTGTACAGAAGTGCTTGCAGTTTAGTAGATAATTAGCAATGTGGATGACTCTTTTGGCTTTTCAGCCTTTTTACAGCAAAGATGTAGAAACACTCTTGAAATTATTTTCATAAGCCTAACCTTTGTTTCAGAATTTGGACTGCAGAAAGCAGGGCAATGACTACTCCCGTGGCACTTCCTGATTTGTCTTTTTGGTTGGCACTGGCAAGTTCAGAAATACAAATAGTGCACTTTTACATGTTTTTGATGCTGAGACATGATGTAGCATCTCGTGGGAGGTGAACCCCATGTGCTGAGGTCAGCCCCTGCTGAATCATTCTGCAGGCTTCATCTCAGCTGGGCACCTGAGCTTTCCTCCCATAGAAAGAGGGGTGCAGGGGGAGTTGTTGTAGCAGTGCCTTGTGCTGAGGTGCAGGTGGGGGGCCAGCTGACCCACAGGCAAACCCTGTCCAGGTTCCATGGGATGATGTTGTTCCTGTTAGCTGAAGTGTGTTGGAGCACAGAGGGGATAATAAAATCATGTAAGCACAGCAATCATAAAGTGCTGAGGGGTAAAAAAGAAATAAAACAAACTCAGAGGCATCTAGGAGAAAGAACTATCAAAATGCAAAATGGCCTTCATTCAGTATGTAAATCAATCTGAATCTGCATTTGGTTTCTGTCTTACAGCAGTCTGTAATTAGAAGTGTTCTGACTGCTGTTTGTTGCTGGCACAAGAGCCAAGAGAAATTCTGGTTAATTGCCTAACATTGCAAAAGCCTTAAAGCTCAGAGAAAAGTTTCATTTAATGAATCAAATTCTGAACTTGGCTCCTGCTCCAGGAGCTTTTATACATTCTCTTTCTCATGCTAGAACATTTCTGACTATCCTAAAACCCAGCTGAAGGTTTGAGGAGAGATATTACTAAGTTAAAAGTTTGACCCTGTCTGTCTCAAATTAGAGGAAAAGGTACCAATGTAGTGAATGTATTTTGTATATATCAGTTCAGTTGCATATAAATCTCCATAATAGCATAATTGTGCATTTTTGGGCCATGGATGCCATTACTGGTTAACATTTAAAAGCACCTTCTAAAATATAATTTACAAAGTATGTGGCCTTTAAAGACATTTTCAGCTGAAGGTCTTCTCTGATAGCTGCTAGTCACTTGCATGTCCTTGGCTTATAATATGTCTGGCAGGTTCCAAGGGAATAGCTCTTGATAACTCAGCACATCACTTTAAAGAAGCTACTTAGATTTGCTTTTCTTTTTAAATTAACCCAGTGTAATGAGGACTTTTACCTTTAGGGACAGGAGAGGTCGGATTTGCCTAAAAAAATTAAAATGTTCAGATCACACTGAGAAACAAAAATGAAGTATAAAGGGCATGAAAAGTGATGATGTCACGCAGTTGGACTGTCACATAAATAGCTTTAGGGAAATATCTTGAGTCTTTAGTAAGATGCACAATATTTATAACACAGAAGACTGTCCTAAAGATATCAGGCAGCCCAGATTTTATCAGAATGTAAGTTAAGTATTGATGAACCAGAGGGTAACCATTCTTTAGCACTCAAAACCATGTAATGGCCAGTGCAAAAACATGTTGCCCAGTTTTGTTACTTAATGAATTAAATCAGCTAATGTATTAAATAGTTTGCTGGGTGTATTTTATTTACTAAATAGGCTTATGATAATTTCCTGATTCCATTCTCTTCAATGTTTCTTAGGGAGCTTTAGCTTCCCTAAATGAGCTTCTGTAAATTCAGACATAGAGTTAATTATTGTGATGAGGCTCTTATCCAAGTTTCAAAAACATTTACCACAGAATTTTTTACCTACTGTCACAAGTTTGAGACCTGGGCTTATATGCTGGATTTTAAAATAAAAATAAACAAAACATTTTAAAAAGTAAAAATACAAAGATAAAAATGTATATCAAAATGAAATTTCATATGACATGAAAAAAAATTATGCATTCCAATTTAACATTCAATCTCTCAGGGACAAATTCATATGACCTAAATTCTATCAAAACCTATCTAACATGCCATCTGCTTTTTGACTGGCTCTTTTTTTGAGAAGCCTAACCATGAAAAATTGTGGCTAATCTCAACAAAATCTTCCTAGTAAAACAAATATAAATAAGCCAGTGTTTTGGCAACTGGTTTCCAGTCTTTATTTTTTTAAGGATTTCCATCCCTCTAAATCAATAAACTTTTTGACTTCTCTGTTTGGCAAGTTTTTCAACCAGAACTGCCAGAAGTGCAGGGTTCTGTGAGGTGATGCTGTAGGTGACAAAATCCAGGAAAAATTCCCCCTCTCTTGCTAGTGTTCTACCTGTGAGAGCCAGGTGGCACTGGGGTGGTCCTTTAAGTCTCACAGTGAATCATTCTGTTTTAATAACATTTAGAAAAGCAGCATATATATAACCTGATGTGACTGTGTGCCAATAAATGAGTCATTTCTTCTCTTAAGATAATAAAGAATTTTAATTATCATGTATTATCCCCCAGATTATAACAGAGATGTAGCATTCACTGCACAACTGTCTATAGATTTCTTCCACAAACATTTACAATAGTGAAGGTGAATGTCACAGTGCTTAACAGCACCTTTTTCAGACAGAAATCACTTCCATGAGAGGTAAAATTCACAACTTCCATTGATTTCAATACAAATCAAATATTCTTTTTTTCACAGAATTACATGTAATAAGTGGGTATGTGACCTCTCACAGATGCTCTGTTATTAGTCTATGAATAGCTTCAGTTGAAAAAATGATCTTTACTAGCACTGAACTGCTCTAAAATAGATTTTGAGCACTGACAAATTTAAAGTTTTCTCTGCAGAAATCAAATGCCTTCAAACATTCCCTTATTCTGTAATCCCAGCAGTTCATAGTGTAATTACACTCAGACTTATTGATGCACCTCTAATCACACTGATTTTCCTCAGTTTTACTGACCACAGTGGTACGATGTCTTGTGTGCACAGCTGTCTTCTGATAATTTGTCTTCCTTTCCTCTTAAATATGTGATTTTTAGCATCACTTTGCAAATTTTCCCATTTGCCCATAGAGTGAGTCACACTTACAGAAGATTTTTCCAACATTCCTCTAGATGCTTGTGCCAAGGCTGCAGAGAGAGAGGATTCACAAATTTTACTTTCTTCCCCTGAGACAGATGCATGAGACACTCTAATCTTCACTTCTTCTGCAGTAATATATAATTTATGGCTATATTATTACATGCACTTTCCCCACTGTCCAGTGACATGAAGAATTCATAGCACAATGAGAATGCCATGGCACAAGCTTTGCAATGAGTGCATGATGCTTGCCATCCCTATCTAATTAATCTTGGACCTCCTCCTATGACTATAGCACAAATTGCTCTGCTAAATAAGATACCAGTACCTCTTATGGGCAAACCTTTATTGTCATTTGCAAAGAACTCCCTATATTTATTTTTTTAAAATAAATGAAAACTTCACCCACTTTAATTTTATTTTGTACATGTGCAAACATGTAACCATCCCTGACTCACATTGTCTTGATACTCCAGCTACAGATCCTGAAAATGAGCCATTAACATAAGAAGTCTGAAAATATCCACAATTTTCTTGATTTGGCACAGTTGACAAAGAAGCTAACAAAACAAAAAGCATTTGAATTCCATTCTGCCAGAAAGCTAATGGCAATTACTGTATCTGTCTATTAAGAGTTAGTTTCGTTTTCATGCATTGAGACCTCCTTGTGTACACAAATATAGATAGATGAACTAACTGGCACAGAAACTTTGAAAAAACTAAAACAATTTTTTTTCTATCATGTAGAAATGGTGAATGCTCTCCGGCAGAATACATACTGACAAAAAAAGGAATATATTGTACCAGACTGGCAAAATAATTTGGATCTTCTTGACCTCTGAACTAGTATGTCCTGTGTGGTAATCTGCAGTATGGTAGGAAATAAATTACTAATTCTGATTAATTGTTAAACATAGAATCATAGAATCATGAAATCATAGAATGGTTTGGGTTGGAAAGGACCTTAAAGATCATCTACTTCCAACTCCCCTGCTGTGGACAGGGACACCTTCTGCTCAACCAGGTTGCTCAGAGCCCTATCCAACCTGGCCTTGAACACTTCCAGGGAAGGGACATCCACAACTTCCCTGGGCAGCCTGTTCCAGTGCCTTCCACCCTCACAGCAAAGAATTTCTTTATAATATCTAATCTAATCCTACTCTCAACTTGAAGACATTATCTCCTCTTGTATGCTCACAAGCCTTTGTGAACAGTTCCCTTTTAGATTTCTTGTAGTCCTCCTTTAGGTACTGAAAGGTTGCAATACAATCACCTGGAAGCCTTCTCTTGTCCAGGCTGAACAATTGCAATTCTCTCAGCCTTTCCTCATAGGAGAGTTCCTCTATCCCTCTGACCATCTTGGTTTCCCTCCTCTGCACTCACTCCAACAGTTCCCTGCTCTTCCTGCTGGGGACCCCAGAGCTGACCCCAGCACTGCAGGTGGGCTCTCAGCAGAGCAGAGCAGAGGAATCCCCTCCCTGGCCCTGCTGCCCACGCTGCTCTGGATGCAGCCCAGGACACGTGTGGCTCTCTGGGCTGGGAGTGCCCATGGCTGGCTCAAATCCAGCCTCTCATTCACCAGCACCCCCAAGTCCTTCTGGGCAGGGCTGCTCTGGGTCTGTTCATCCCCAGCCTGTGCTGATACTGGGGACTGCCCTGACCCAGGTACAGCACCTTGCACTTGACTCTGTTAAACCTCATGAGGTTTGCATGTGTTCATTTCTCAAGATCCCTCTGGATTCCTTATTTCTGACAAAGTTATAGTGAGGTCTTAAACAGAGTTGTGTAGTACCTGCTGGCATGGCTGAGCACTCAGCCATACAACTAGCATTGCTGGAGCCAAGAGAACTCCTCCCAGGGGTCAGTCTACACACGACTGAATGAAGACTCTTTATCTGGCTTGGGGGTATTAGAATTGTTTCTATTTGCTCTTCTGTTTGAGATTGAAAGAAGCTGTCTCTGGTTTATTCTGAGTCTGTTCCCTGTCTGAGAAGAAATGTCCTTCCAAGAAGATGATGTCATAGGAGGGTTTATTATTTGCATGTGATTTATTGCATTTATGTCAGGTTATTGTATGATTATCTTGGGAACACTGCAAAATTTTCACACACAATTACATTTCAGTAGCATACCATATCAAGAATTACTTAGTTAAATGAGAACACGAGGTATATATTTTCCCTCAAAATATGTACTCTATTCCACCAGCTGTAAGCCCCTCCATTTCCTTGCAGAAAAAGCAGAAGGGCTGGGGGGAGGATGAGAAAACAATGCATTCAATGGCTGATCCCAGAGCAGACTTGTAATCCTGCTTGCCTTTCTGCCTCAAGTCTTTTATTCTGGAAGCTCTTCAGAGCTAGCACTTCTTTTTCTATAACATAATTGATTATTGGTGAAAAAGCAGAGCTGGGATTTAAATTAGAGACTCTAGAAGCCCTTCTGCCTCTCTCAAGAAAGGCTGCAGTGGGAAAGTTAGGATTCTCTGAACTGAACCTGAAGTCAGAAAGGTTCATCACTCACTTGTGAAATGGCTTTTATATTCAAGAGGAAATGTAAGAAGAATAGATACAGTAATACTTCTTAAATTATTTCTTTGAACTTTGAAAACATACAGTAAGAGGAAGGTACACTGTGACTTCTCTGTAATATTAGCTATTTCATTCTTCTTCAAATTAAGATAAGGCTAAATAATAAGATTAGATCTGAAAACAAGAAAGTTAGATGAGGATTGCCCCTGTTTTATTGTTTATTGCCAAGGAAAAGCAAATTCCAAGCAAAATTTAAATGCTGTTTTCATGCCATGGAGTCCAAATACATTCAAGAGATAAAGATGGTTAATAACAATGCAAGTCAAAATTAGGATAATTTGAACTGTAAATCATTAAATAGCAATGAAAAACAATAACAAAATAAAATCAAGTGTATTTGCTTAAGTCAGTGCTAGCTAAAAATGTATCTGAATGTGCTCTGCCAAATACTAATTAAATCAAATAGTGTGCTACTCTCTACATTTGTCTTCTCTGTTCACAATATATCAAGCCATATGGTTGATAAGAGAAAAAAAAAATAAAAGCTTGAACTAATACTTTATTAGCCTTCATTTAGCACTGGGAATTGCAAGGGAGGCACTCTGCATGTTCAGTTAGTGCTGTAAGGGATTAACAGCAATGAGGATTGATAACTTTGACAATATGGTTGTTCAAAGAACAAAAATGACTTCTAGCATTTCAAAAACTTGGCAATTTCTGTATACAACTCCTAGATAAGTTTAACAGGAGTGTTTTCTTGCATAATAATTTGTGTACTTTACATACATAAAGCATTGCAATTTCACAAGGTTCTCCATCATACTTTGGACCTCAACTGAGCACTTGGCAAGAACAGGATGAATATTTTTTGGTAAGTTACAGTATGGTAAAAGAGGGACCTTCTAGCTGCTGAAATGTTTTCTTTCCAGCAGTGTCAGACATACCTACATAATACTATGATCCCTCTGATTGGCAGAACTCCTTGGTCCAGTCTGTTTACAAGTGTCATTCCTGTTTTACTAAAATTGATTGTGCTAAGAATGGCTTTAACAGCATAAAGCCGCAAAAATTATTTCAGCCATCCTTTTCCTAATTTCCACCCTCCCCACACATTCAATATAGATAGCTTTTGTTACTAAACACTTGATTTTGTATCAAAACTGCGTTAGCAAGTCTACTTCTATTCTGCCTTCATCTGTCAGGGACTTTTTTACTGAGATCCTCCATTATGAGTTTCTAGATATATACTACCAGACCCCTTGGAAGCTGAAGCTTGACTCAATATTATGCTAATTCAAAACTTCTTGTAGTCCACCCTAAGCAGAGCTGTGAATTGGCATCTCAGAGTAACACGAGCAAACTGTTCTCCTCTCACATCATTTAGGTTCTGATACTCAAATGTATGACAGTGCTATCTTAACTATTTGATAGTAATGAATTAACACCTGGACATTGGGTATGACTCCTTCCTTGTCCTCTGTGCTCCCCTGACTCCTTGGAGCTGTTTCACTTTGTATAAATATTGGATGGTTCATGGAGGGAAGCCTCCTAAGTGTCATTTCACAGTCAAAGAACTCCTGTGCAGTGCGGGATGGCAGGTTAGAGGTACAGCAGCAAATTCCACAAGGTCTTTCAGTGCCCTGGAGTCCTACCTGCAAACCTGTTGGTTACTCATTGAACATTTCTGCTTCCACTGCTGTCTGAAAGGGCTTTGGACTTGGCTGGGGAGGGTTGTTGGTGGGTTGGGGATTTTTTTGTTGGGTTTTCTTTTTGTTTGTTTTTTCTTTCAAGGCTGATACATTTCCAAATAAAGTTTCTGTTTTTATGGGAAGGAAGGAAGGAAGGAAGGAAGGAAGGAAGGAAGGAAGGAAGGAAGGAAGGAAGGAAGGAAGGAAGGAAGGAAGGAAGGAAGGAAGGAAGGAAGGAAGGAAGGAAGGAAGGAAGGATCATCTGCCATAAACACCTTCATAAAACCCCATTCCTTATGAGGCTGTTCCGTCTTTGTTATTTTCTTGTACAGGCTCCATTCTGAAGCTGCCTATCTCTAAGCAGCTCCATGAACCCAAGTGTCCCCTCTCAGATTGCTGTAACAATGTCTCCTTTCTCTCAGGCTGGCTCTGGGCCAGTCCAGCTTCTTAGTTCAGCTTTTTCTGTTCCAGTATAATAGGTGAGATAAGCCATTATCAGTCTCCTTACAGCAAAGTCTTCACAAATTCCATTACTTTGGAAGGACTCCATCTCCCTGCTGTCTCACATAAAGTTATGGAGACTAGTTTGGCTAAAAAATATTCCCCAAGCACACATTGCATGGCACATTACACAAAAGCACTGCCTGCTTACAAACATTTTCATTAGAGATAATGACAAGAAAAGCCATGTTCCAGAAATGCACATATGCAAGTGTAACACAGTTTGTCGTATATGAATTAATTCTTTCCAGGTTTAGTACAAGGGATCTTAAATTCTCTATCTTTGTATAGACACAAAAATATTGCAGCTCTTTCCTAGACAAAGATCTGATCTGCTGTTACCCTCACCCTGCAGCAATAGCTCCTTATGTATCAAAGCCCCACATATGCTAAGCTAAACCTACCAAGACAAAGCAATGGAACGATGTCTTATCCAAGTTCCAAAACACTCTGTCTGCCAGGAAAGAGTATCTGATGATGAATATATGTTCAGGGAAATATGTTAACTCTTATTGAACTGATAGATACAGTCAAATGAAAAAGTTGGTTTTGGCATAGGGGACATTTTTATGGTCTAAAACAGAAGTAGCAAACTCCACAAGATGAAAAAGGTGTTTGGTGGCTGTGAAGCAGAAGGGGATGTTTGCAAGAGGTGAGAAGGTAGCTAACCCCTCTGTTTCAAAGAAATAGACAGGTATCTATCACATCTAGATCACTGAAAATTACAGTAGGAGGTAAAATCAGTGTCTTGATGGATTCCTTGATTTTAACATCTCCTACACATATTTTAAAGGTAAGCCTGGATTGCAACAAGACACCCTCCACTCGAAACTGATTTGTTATGATGACAATTGTTTGCTTTAGGGAGTGTATCAGAATGCATTCTGCCTCTTTTTATTTATTCCTTTACTTAGTATTCTCTTGTTTGAGTTTAAAGCTGTTTAGAGCTACTACTGTTTGTAGAAACAGCACTTATTTTGTTAAATTAAAAAAAAAAAGACAACTCTTATTTCCAATTAAAACTTCTTTTTTTTTCAAAGTAAAGAAATTCTTCTTAAATATAATAAATCTATGGAGTGAATGCCTCAGAAATGCAGTCTCATGATCTATAAACCTCACTGGAATGATTATTCCAAAGTCTTGGGTTTAGAACTAAAAATAAAGATTCTAATGGAAAAGCAGCATGTATTATGATTTGTTTCTTTCCAGCTGTGCAAGTGGCAATTCTTCAGTCATTTGAAACATTTTTGCCTAACAGGATCCTCATTTTTGCAATTGTAGGGTGTGTTTTGGGATGAACTCTGTGGGTCTTGTGCTCCTCTCTCCTAAACAGAGCAGGAGGAGCAGTGCAGCATGATTTTCTTCTTACTGCAGATCCACCTTCGTGGTCTAGTTTGTCACAGTCAAGGTCTTGAAGAAAAATATACTGGGAATTAAAATGATTGGAGTGGGACAAGAGAGCAGTAGCTGTACAAGACTGTGTGCCATCCTTTACAGACCGTGGAAAGTAAAAAAACATAAAAAGACAAGATACAATTGTTGCATAAGCCAATATCCAAAATGACACTGAGCAAACAGGAAAACAGGACAGATGTATAAGAGAGTAATACAACTGTTCTTCCATAAATCCTTATAATACTGCACTGAATTTTTTAAATTTCTCTTTCCTCACATGTCTTTAACTCTGCCAAATGCTTCCTTTGGTTGCACATTTTCGTTATAAATGTTCCATGGCAAAAGTCAGTTACTTTCTATTTTCACAACTGAGCTTTACCCTGTGATACAGAAAATGGCTAGTTATTTTTGGAACAGACCTGGCTGCTACTGCAAGGGGGAACAGATTAACTTCTGTGATTTTATCCAGTGGAAATCTTTTCACAGGCACAGCTCCAGCTAAAGCAAAGGTGTGTCAGGCACTGGCTGTCTCCAGTCCTAATCCAAAGCTGAGAGGATGATTCTGACAGTGGTTCACTGACTTACAATATCCAAACCAACAGAATGGCAGGAAGGAAGCTGCAACTACACCATACACAGTATCTATACAAGATAAATATCATTTGCTATTTCAAGTATGCTCAAACCTTGTTGTCAAAAGACCATTTTACCAAGAAGCTCCATGGTAGATTAAGTAACACTACAGTGCAACAAATAATACATTTTGTTCTACATGCATCATCATAAATGTGAAATGAAATCTCTTCAAACCCCTTTTCACAAAGGCTCACTGATGTAATGCAGCTTGGATGGCTGATATGACAGTGCAAAGATGCAGAGTTAAAATGTGAAGCCATGGCCTCGGTATCCTGTGCTTATCTGGTATTAGCAACAATCACAAACCCTTAATGGAAGTCCTAAGGATACTTAAAACCTCCATTATTTTAGTAGAAACTTTCCTGAGGCATAAAGCTAAACACAAGTTATTTAGCTGGCTATCAGACTGTAGAATGAGTGATTTTCTTTGTACACTTGAAAATCTCTTGTCAGTGTGAACAAGGGTTCCCCACGAGGATCATGGTTATCAAATGTTCTTTTCCACAGTCTTGAACAGCAAGTTTCCTTTTTAAATTCAAGTTTTAGAATGCTGTGAATCTATGTGCTTATAGCTATATACATTATGGGGCAAAAAAAATGCTTGCCACAGAAGTATGCTTGATGTTAATTTTGTTTGCTAGATCCTCAGGGAAGGCTATTTCAAAACAGTGCTGTTTTCAATAAAACATCAAAGCTTTTTCATTCCTTCAAAATGACTCTCTTATTGAAAAGCTGTAATAGCTTGGTTAAGGTTTATGTGAATGCGTGTATCTACCTTGCAGCACACAAATAACTGACAAGTATCAGTTTGTAGTCCCAGATGTTGTATACTACATTACCAAATCCCTAGCAGAATCACCTTTTTTATTCTATTAGCTTATTCTTCATCCATAAATGTTGCAAACTACAGAAGTTTTCCCATTTTTACAAGTCTAATCAGGTCTAAATTATTTGACTGGGGTTTTTTTCTTTAGTTTTATGATCTAATCTACAGCATTGTCTGCTGGGACAAATTATTTTTCAATGTCAAAAAAGAAAGTAGTGTTTCTTTTCTAAGATGAATTATTTTTTTGCCAAACAGATGCCAAGGATATATAGCTAAATGTGAACAGTTTGGGGAGGTGAGGGGGAGGTGCAGTTTGAGAAAATGTTTCCATAGGACAGTTCTCTAAGTGTATAACCCACAAAACATAGACACCAGAAAACTCCATTTATTCAGATACTTCTTTGCCAGGATGATAAGTCATGCTGAGTTGAGGTGGATATCTACACCTGATCATTACTTTCATAGATGTTCAACTGAGCAACTGAAGATGATTGTCATACTCCCATAGCTACACCTCATCAATAGATAAAGACTGTACTAATATATTTTATTATATTTCTCAAATTAACATAATAATCAGAAGATTTCTTTTCTCATTTAGTAGAAAATTCATCCACAGCCCACAAGCAGACTCCAGCTGGGCCTTAACTCAGTGGGATAAACTGACAGCTATTTCCTTTTGCTTAAATGTGAAGTTAAGCTGCTTTTTTTCTCATGAGGAGGGGGATGTGTTATTATCTTACTAACACTGTGTCAGTGACTGTGCATTTCTGTTGTTAAAAGGTCAGGTATTAGGATTTGTTTTCGAACTGTTTTTGTGAGAGGATTTGGTGCAGTCTTGTAAACCAGTCCTGAATTCAAGGGAGGATATTATCAAGGTAGCAAATATATTTATTTATATGGAAAACTTAATCCTATCAAGCAGCTGCTTATGCTAGAAATGTCATCTCTTTCTTTCTTCCATCCTGATATGACTGCAGAGCTGATCTTCATTTGATAACTATTATGTACAGTCATTGTCTTGTCAAACACCTGGATATACTCAGGAGGGAAATCTCCCTGGAACTTTTAACTGATTGCTGCAAAAACAAGAGACTTTTAATCCTGCAATCTCCATCCTCTAAAATTCAGGATATCTGATCTGGGTACCAGCTGTCTCTTTTCAATGAGACAACCATTTGGGATACAATTTTCTGCAGTTCTATACAACTACCAATTATTCACTGCCACAATGGGAGACCCATCAGTCAGTGATTCGTGTCTGCTAGTTATTTTAAATATCTAAAAATCTAGAAATAAAACAAAAGTAGGATTAAAAAAAGTAGGATTAAAAAAAAAATAAAAACTTTCCCAATCTGCTTCCAGAAAAAAGAAAAAAATTTGGTAAAAACATGTACCAAAATTTTCTAGAAGTCACATCAAGATGGAGCAAAGGACTGTGACTTGACTAAAACCAACACTGCAATATAGCCAAAGAGAACATTTTTTACACAGCAGTGAATTATTTTAGTAGTGAGGGGGTTGAAAAAAAATTTTATATATTTTATAAATTGTCACTAAAGATTTCAGGCTGTGGCAGTACATGTGGCTCTAGTGTATGTGTGTATGTAAGTATACAAACAGTTGGGTGTCCCTGTCCCCAGCAGGCCAATCCAAATCATTGCATAATTGTGTCTGATAACATGCTGCCAGTTCTGTCTACATAGAGCCATCAGAGGACATTAGGAGATCTGATATTTTGCATAAGCATTTCTCAAGCTATTTTTACCTCATTTACTGCCATCTCGGGGAAATTCAGCTGTTCACATCTCCTGCTTATTAGCTTCAACACAAAGCTGTACTGACACAAATATATGGGTAATGTACCTAAGAAAAAAAAAGTAGCTCAAAGTATTGCCTTTTCCAATTCTCATCTCTTTCATATTGCTCAAAGGAAACACTTGGAAACACTGATAACCCCAGCTTTAAAAAGATCATTTGAATAAAGCTGGTACCAGGCACACCCTGACACATACTGAAAAGCACATTACCTCCCAAACAGCTACCCACTCTTGATTTTTAATCATTACCAAATCAGGTATCAAAGAAAGCTCCTCACTAGGCACAAATTTGTTATGGATAGTTTTGTTCTTGTTCTTAAAGGAGTAGGTAATTGTCATCCTGACTGCCTAAGAAATAAAAATAAAGAAATAGTAAAAAAAAAAAAAAAAAAAAAAGAAAAAGGTAGAACCCCAAATCTCGGAATTGGAATAAGTATATTTAATCAATCGTTCTACTGGACCAGATCAAATAATTTATAAGTTGCTTTTTGTCTTCAGTAAATTGATTTTAAGACTGCTACTCTACAGAGTGATAGCAAATCCATCTTTTAAGAATTGATTTATATTGCATTTGAGCCCGATCAAGATAAAAATAGAGATATTAGTTATAATGAGAGCTCCAGTACTTTCTGAATGGACTCATCTGAGTGACTTGCTAATAAAAAATGGTAAACAGAGAAGCCAGTTTGCAGTAGATTCCATATTTAAATTTTTGTCTTACCTAACATGCTCAAACTAAGAAGAAAAAAGATCCCACTTAAAAAATTCTCAATACAATCTTGTGTGGTATCTATGTATGTGAGGGAACATTTCTCCTTCATTTCTTTACATGATTATGCAAACCCATCTACAGAGTGAAATGCTTTCACAGGGATCTAAAATAGATAATCTTTTTTTTGTGGCTAAAATTCTTGTGGAATTTAAAGATCACCTCCATCATATAAGATCTCTTCAGGAGCTAAGATGTGTTCAAATAGTTGTGTTTTGCAAAAATGCCATATATTATGTATATAATATATAATCACCATATTTTTATCTTCAAATGTATATGAAATAGTAAAATCCTTTGTTCATTTGGTGGGATTACTTAATACTGAGAATAAAAAGTCATCAACTTCTAGGCAGGTCTTGGTTTTTTGAAATAGACTTGACTAAACTCTCAGGTAAATTTTGTTCAGTAAAGTTGATTTGGGAATATAAAATCTTCATGCAGCTCAGAAGGGATCTAAAAATCCTTATAAAATCATTTTTACTGGAGAATTTATTTAGAATGCTCAGCTGTGAGGCTGGTTCAGTTATCTGAAAAGTCACTTTTCCTTCTGATAGCATTAATTGCTTGAGGGCTGTGATAGATAGGGAGAAGTCTGATTGTTAAAATTTAACTGCAAGAGAGCAGGAACATTACATCTGCCAAGGAGCTAATGAGTAGCTGAATGATCAGGAAAGGCAGCACTGACATTCATGCAATAAAACCAGAAGAGATGAAGTCGAATTATGAGTCCTTCAGAGTAAATATCTTATTTTCCCCAGTGTATTAGAGCTAGCAATTAAACAACTGGTATTTCCAATATTAGATTTTATCTTTGACCATATGGTAGAGCTTACAGAAGTAATTTGGCCAGAACCTGATGTGAGTTTTTTATGTGCTTGCTAAGTTTTTTCTTGGTAGGAGCAGATGCCAACATTAGAAACATATCACTGGGTACTATTAGAGTAGGTACATTAGCTAGACATTAAAAAAATGAGCCAGTCTATATTTTCCTCAATGAATAAATACGCAATTCAAACTGCTTTAAATTCATAGGTCTAACCCACTGGACTTTATATATGATATTGATAAAGGGCACATGTCAGAGCCTGTAGTGAGCAGTAAAACCTGCTGACTGTGTGATTTGTGGGTGGATGGATGACAGCTCAGGTGGAAAAGCAAGAGGCTGCTTTCAGAGAGAAGGAAATCTCAGCACTGCCTGAGACACTGCTGTGTAATGCTGGCAGAAGTAGGAATGAGTTGTTGCACAGGGTGATGCCAAAAGAGGATCTATAGTTAGATCAGAAAAAAATTTTATTGAGGTTTGTTTCAAGATCACACAACTTTCACTACCTTAGAACAAGCAATTACCAGTTTCTCTGAAAAAGCAAAGCAAATCTGATGCTGGATTTCATAGGTTGGAACGTTTGCAGCACTTTCCTCGATGCTGC
This sequence comes from Haemorhous mexicanus, assembly GCF_027477595.1. Lineage (NCBI taxonomy): Eukaryota > Metazoa > Chordata > Aves > Passeriformes > Fringillidae > Haemorhous > Haemorhous mexicanus. Next base: position 42,061,506 of record NC_082346.1, read on the forward strand.
TGTATGCAGCAGTGCTCACTCCTGAGCACAGGTAGATTTAACTCAGAACAGCTGATGCAGCCACTGCCCCCTCTGCCTCCCCCCATCCCTCCAGCAGATACTAAATAGAGTGTCATGCATGAGAGTCTGGATCCAGAGCTACTGCATTCTACAGGAGCCATTCCTTGCTCTGCAGAGAAACTGAGCTAGTGCTTTGGGTTTCTGTGCTAAACCCCAGCACAGAAAATGGGAAAATGCCTCCCTGTGTCCCTGGCTCCTATTGCTTACCAAAAACACTCCATCAAACCTCAGCATGGCACCTCCAGAAATCAGCACTTCAGGCAATGGCTGTGGGGAAGGAAGCAGCTTACACACTCCAAACCTTAATGTCACCAGGCATTCTTCCGTGCTCAGCTCCGTGCTGGCGGCACATCCACCTGCGCGCGGCTGGGAGCAGCCAGCGAGCAGGCACCCTGCTGCAGGGCTGGAAGGTGCCAGGAGGGGCTGGCTGCTGGTTCCTTGCTGCTGGAGCAGCTGCTGCACCAGGGATGAGAGCTGTTTGCCCCCACTCTTAAGGTGCCAGTTAAGCATGGAGAACTGCAGCAGTAATGATTCATTTTTGCAGCAGCATCCAGTGTTCAGTTGACATTGTTCTAATGTGATAGGAAATATATAAACACCTGGGAGGCAAAGATCTTCATCACATTCACTGGCTGCCATTTTGCAATCCCTTGTTATGACAGCTGGCAAAACAGCCCTTTCTTTGGTAAATGGTATTAGAGGGTTATATACTAAATTCGCTATCATTTTGTTATGGTACTTCTAGTAGGTAGATTTAGGATATAAAGGGATAATTGTCAGAGAGAGTTTTAACATACACTGCTCATTTAAAATCTAAATGAAAGATACAATTTTCCATCAAACAAAAAGCATCAACCATAATGTAGAAAATATTTCCCTTTTATTACAAGCTAAATGATCTAGTCTGTGTGTAAGCCAAGAAATTTTATAGCTGTTTCTCTTCATGCAGGTCATAAATGTCCTGTTTATATAAGCAGATTATGGAAGTATTTATGTAAAAATGGCATCAAAATCTTTAAAAAAAAAGACACTGAAAATCTGAAATGTTATATTACAAATCTTTATTGATTCCCATTTAAAAAAAATGTTATATTGGGAAAGCCAGAGAAAATTCTTAAACTTTGACTCAAAAGTATTAGCCACACAAACTAACAGGAAGCAAAAAGTTACGTTATCTCAGCCAATGTGTAATGACACTCATCTGCATGCCCTCAGCAAATTTAAATTGGCCAGGTTCTTTGTATCTGAAAGCCATGGTAACTGAAATTACCTGACATTTTGTGTAAGCTAAATAAGGCAGTCCTGCTGAGTCTGAGTTAAGAGCAATGGTTCCTTAGGAGAGTCAGGTAATTCTACAACCTGATTTCTATTTCTAAATTGCCAGTGGCTGCAGCAAAGATAAGGATGGGGTGTTGGTCCTGCAGGAGGGATGGGGCCAGTGGATGGGGCTTGGGGATGAGGAGATGGCCAAGGTGGGGCTAAAATTAGATTCCCTGAATACTCCTTTTTGGACTGTACAGATGATGCGTGCATGCATTTCCAGGTGGATTTTTTGTTACCTTTTTTGTTTCTGATCTTTAAGTCTGTGTTCTTTAGTCAAAATACTCAGCCCTAAGAGCTGAAAGAATTTTATTTTTCTAATTTGCTTTCTTTTTCCAGCTGCATTTCATTACTATCTCCTATGCCAAAAATGTTTGTTGCCTCATTGCATCCTCAAACAAAGCTCTTGAGAATTTTTCAGTATCTTGTATGGTCAGCTTGCTTCTTGAGAGAACTAGTAAACACAGACAAGTTACCAATGACAGGAGCTCTGTGCAAGTGCACAGAATTTACTGGGATAATTAGGCATAGAAGCCCTTTTCACAAATGAGAACTAGAATTTTTGACATTCAGCCTAGCAACACAGAAATGGTGAATCAGACATGCTACATTCTTTGTTAATTTCCATGAAGGCAATGCTTTCCAAACAACTTCTTTTATATCAACAATTGCTGAAACATCACATGCCTATACTAATTGAAAAACATGTCTAGTCCCCAATTAACAAGTTTTCATTAAAATGATTAGTGTCAGGTGAATTGAGCTAGAGGAAAACTCCAATTGGCTTTAACTGGCCCTAGTCTGAGCTGTGGGGTTAATCTAGGCCATCTCCCTCCCAACATCAACAACTTTGTAATTCTCTTAATCTGATAGTGAAATATCTGCCCTGCCATTTAAGTTCTGAAATGCTTCTGAAAGGTGCCAGCTGACAGCCCTTCTTAAGCAGGGACCTACAGTTAGGCTTATTAGCACTTAATATTTTCTTGCAGCCATGGTTATCCTAACAAGTCAAGCAGTGTGGGCCCTCCAAAGCAACACAGCACTTTTCAGCAGTGAGAGTGAACAAACCCTACAAAGAGCAGCATTGCAGCAAAGGTGGGTTTTTATCACTGGAGACAAGCAAGCAAAGGAATGCAGTGGGTTGACCCTGTCTGGACTCCAGGTGCTCCCCAAATCTGCTCTATCATTCCCCTCCTCAGATGGGCAGAAGAAATATAATGAAAGGCTCAGAGGTTCTCTCCCTCATAAGTGCAGGGAGAGACCACTCATCGGTTGCTTTTAGAGGTAGGAAAGACTCAACTTGGGGAAATTAATTTAATTTATTACCAATCAAATCAGAGTTGGATAATGAGAGATAAAACCAAAACTTTAAAACCCTTTTCTCCCACCCATCCCTTCTTCCCAGGCTTTACTCTATTTTCATGTTCTCTCCCTCCTCCCCACCCAGATGAACAGGAGGATGGTTTATGGTCAGTTCATCACACGTTGCCTCTGCTGCTGCTTCCTCCACATGGGGAGGGCTCTTCACACTCTTCCTCTTCTCCAGCATGGGGTCCCTCTCCCAGGAGACAGTCCTCCATGAACTTCTCCAATGCACAGTTCTTCACAAACTGCTCCAGTAGGATGTGGTTCAGTCCTTCAGGATCAGATTGTGCAGTGTGGGTCCCCCACAGGGTCACAAGTCCTGCCAGCAAACCTGCTGCAGCATGGGCTCCTCTACACGGGACCACACGACCTGCCAGGTAAAGCACAAGGGTCACAGCCCCCTTTGGGCACATCCACCTGCTCCAGCATGGGGTCCTCCTTGGGCTGCATGGGGACATCTGTTCCATTAGGATGTCCATGGCTGCAGGGACTGCTGGTTCTCTAACCTCAACTTTCTCAGCAAATGCAGGCAATGCTGAAAATAGACCCAAACCAAAACAGAAAAATAAAGGCATCCTTTTCCTGATTCATTTCATTCTACAGGGTTATGCATTCTCCTCCCTTTTTGTTTTCCTGAGCTCTTTTACAACCTTTACAAGTTTGGGCTGGAGGAAATAGGAGAAGAATTGTTTCTAGTGTTACTTCCTGGAGATAAAGTTCATGTCTAAAATGTGAGACAGATAAAAGTGGTGAACTATAAAACATTGATTTAAAACATCTTAAGCATGGAGCAGGTTAGGTGTTTTGGATGGAGCCACTGAATTTCATACTATATATAATGTTTGAGGCATATTATTTTGTGCTGTATCACAGCACAACACACCTTGCTACCTATGCTATCCCCTGGGAGATGACTGAGGTGAAAGCTCTTCAGAATGTTATAGCTGAGGCTGGATTTCACAATACAGCTCTGAGGAGTTTGCAAGGCAGGAGTCACAGAAAAATCCTTCCTTGCTGAGCCAAACAGGATCTCACCCTGACCAGCATGGAGATTCCCCCCAGCCATTCCCACATCACCTGCTCAAAGCTGGTTCCCATGAAAGCTTCAGTGAATTTCCTTCAGCTAATTTCCTTCAACAGAAGTCAGTAGAAGCTTCATTTCTGGGATTTTGATAATCAGTCCAAGGCACTCACAATGCAAACCCCAAACCAGAAACTTGATCTGAAGTGCAGCTCCTTTCAGGCAGTAGATGACCCTAGCTACCGTCACCTTGAACAGTGTATAAAATGAAATATGTTTTCCACTGAAAATAACTTAAATACTCAAAAATCCCTGCAATGTCTTTTCAAGTTTAATGAACTTTCTCTGTGCACATTCTTTTAAAATTTCTTTCCTTTGAAGAACAAAGTTATTAGACAGTGGTTTAATGCACTGTACATATTTACATGCAATATCCCTCTAGTATTGTAAGCTATCTTGCTCTGCCTCATCTATAATTTTTCCACAACACAACAATATTCAGAGTCTATCTACATACATTCAACAGTCCATTGCTCATTAAGTCACAAACATGTAAAGTTTTGTTCAGTTTTGAAACAAAACCAGGGGTTTTTTTAGCTAATTTTCCTGCAAGATTTCCATCCCTTCATTGACAAACCAGGTGGGTGGCTGCACAAACAAGTGAGAAACTCACTTTTGCTTTAACAATCAATGAAATCTGCCCCTTCTCTCATTTTTTATTAATTCTAATGCTGACAAAGATGTAATATTCCTGAATTAAAACACAGGTGGACAATTTAAACATGATGGTAAGTATATCTGTACTGGAATGGATCTTATTTTGTACACCTTAGGAAGAGAACCAAGCTGGTAATACTTATTCCACATGCTTAGTCCTAAGGGTTTAGGACAGAGTGATCACTGCAGCATAGACTAGACAAACCAGCCACATTTGAACTAACTGTTCAAAGATAAAAGCAGCTCAGTGCAAACTCAGCTATCCTGCTTCTCCAACACATTTTTCAGCTTATCTTTATCTATATTCTATCATATCTGTATCAATACAAATACTGGTGTTAAACAGTTAAAGGTTAGTGATAGGTATATGCTAAATCATGTGTTATAGAATAAATAGTAGGGATAAGACTTTTCTAGTTTAAATGAAATTGGACTGACTGTAGTATGGATAGAGAAACAGCACTGCTGGACTCTTCTAGAACCACACAGGATTGCTAGGGCAGAAGTTTTAACTTACACAAAGAATGAAAGATTAATTGATGTGCTTTGCATTCAGGATAACTCAGTATTTAAACTCATGTTCTGAAATAATTTTATGCTTCAATTTCCAGGATGGAACAAAGGCCATGCAAGTGAAATATATGCTAACACATAGCTAGGACAAAACATCTGTGGCAAAATGTGGGGCAAGGAAAATTAAACAAGTCCATTTGTATTATGCCACAGGGAATAAACATTGATACAAGACTGCAGAAAGAGAAAAGGATGTTTATAACAGTGAAATATAATCCCTTCCCTAAGATGAAATTCTGCTTTTGTTTGCAAAAGTCAGGTGGGATTCTCTTTCATACAAATGAGAACAAATTATTTGATAATGAGCATTTTGTCTTCATTCCTAATGAATCTCAGGTGAGCCCTGATCTTGCCAAGTACTTTGTCAACACAAATCTGTGGATATTCTGATTTCCTTGGGTGATGAGCAGGATCTGGATGAATGTATTCATATGAATATGCTAGTGTAATATATCATAAGAGTACCATTGGCACTGGTAAGACTTATTATTCAGAGAGCAGATCTGTGGGGAACATCGTGTATTTTATTTGTGTTAACTTTAAACTTGACAAGGAAACAGAATATTTTTCATTAGGAAGGGAAATTAAAGATGTGTAAAATAAGCTGCAAATTCTGCTAAGCTTTTCCAACCTCTGGGAAAAGTTTTACATTATTTCTGATTGTTAGGAAAGTGTATGAGGAGAGGTAAACTATAAAGCATTCTTACAGTAGTCCAAACCTAAGCAAATGGATATCAATTCATGAAGTATGATGAACGTAGCAACCCATTTTATTTGCAGCAATGATAGAGTGAGATTAATGTGAAAAAGGAATAATACTATGATTTCAAAATAATAGAACCCTTTTGTGTTTTGGCAGATTAATTTAAATATCCTACAGAGGGACTGTGTGTCAAATTTGATAGAATGGATATATTGGTGTGAGCAAAGAAAATCCACACATGAGTTAAACTTCCTTCAATACAGATGGGCACAAGTGACCTATTTTTGCTCTGTTTTTGAGAGAAAATTTGCTGACCTCACTTTACACTTAATGTGATATTCCAGAAAATTTCGTTAGGTGAAGCCATCGTGCTTTTAGACTGCAGACATTTGTAATAGTGATTAAAATAAAGCAGGAGTGAAAATAAGGCAAAGAATCAGATAAGTTTATTAACATCAGGAATGGCTTCTCTGAACCATTTGCTTAAATATTCTGCCACACATTTATCTCAGAAATCTTCACCCTTCTGGAACAGCCTGGCTTGAAATTTTTCACGGAAATGCTTTTTAATAAACATTGCTACTTTCATTTAGGCCAGAACTTGCAAGAACCTGTGGTTTTTCTGAAAAATTACACAGAAGATTTAGAATTTTATTTCAAATGTAATTTTCAGACTGTGCTATATATTTATTTTTCATATGAATATAATGATCTTTCTGCTGGATTCTTACAAATATTTTGAAGATGACTGCTGGTCAGTTCTTCTTGCAAAACCTTTTCTGTAGTTCAGTGTATATCTCCTGTAGTTTACAGAGAAACAGTTTGCCTATACAAAAAAAAAAAAGGCAGTGAAGTATAAGGATGGAAGCCAATCCCACCACACACAGAAAACCAATTCCTAACACTTCCCTTCTACAGCATGTGGTGAAGAGAGTAGGAATATACCATGGGATAAACAGCTCTCTCATTGATCTGTGTTGGAGTCACAGTTCAATACCTAAATAAATCATTGTAGGAGCAGAAATCCTTAAGTCTGGTTTTATATGAGTATTGTTTGGATTAATTCATGTCTGATAAAAGGCAAATTCTTCTTGAAGCTTTCCTGTGACTGCAGTGCCCATAGTATCTCTCTCCAGGGGAATCTTTTGTTTCCAGTAACATAATTGATCTCACTCTGTGGGGTCCCCAATGGTACAATGCCAATTTGACTCTTCTTCTCAGCAGCCTATTTTTTGTAGCTTGGAGGAATTTAATATTACTGAGCCCTCTACACCTCTGTCCAGAAGTTTGTTTTAAAATAGCTGGTAGGCTCAAGGAGATACAGAATGACAGATTGTGTTGCAAAATACCACATATTCCAAAGTAATGCATCCTTACAATGCTGCAAGACCTTCAGTGGTTAATTTGTGCTCATGAACACTTAGTGATCTGTAATTGATGGCATATTAATTTTCTGGGAAGAAAATCCTCTGAATTCTAATAATCAAGAGTATCATGTCTAAAATCAGAAAACATTAGTATATGATCTGGAGTCAAAAACTAATGTTGGAAGTTAAATAATTAAAAGCATTTTCCCTTTTTTTTAAGAATTGGTGAGCAGCCTTTGGCCTATGTTAATTCTTTCCTCCTTCCTCCTCCATGCTTATAAATTATTTTCTTCTCTGAGGCTTCATACCTATTCTGGAGAAGTTAAGATTAATGTAACTGCTCACATTTATCATTTGGTCTGGCGGGATTCCAAATGGTGGATTTGATTTCTGGAACCAAAGTAATTCAAGGTTGTTTAGATGCAAGGTTTTGAATCCATCTATATTAGAAATAAGCAAGATCATTTTCTCTTTTGGACAAGGTCTCTTCACAGTAGCTTTTCCCTGCTAAAATTCACCATGGATTGGCTTTGGGTGTGATTTGAAACCTCCTTTCTCTGCAGCTGCATTGTTAGAGCACTTGTACTATTTTGAAAGAAGAGTGTTTCCTGTTTTTCTGTGCCTGCTTGAGCTGTTGGTCTGATGCTCACAAAGTTCAATATGACAAAATTGAATGTCCTGGAGGATCCACTGCATGAGGATCAGAGCATTATTTTTCTTCATTTTGTGAAACAAGCAAAGCCTTTTTGCTTCAAATCATCAGCTGTCCATTATATTCTTAGGTGTATCTTCGGTGATACACATTGATACTGCTATTGAATAAAACAGCACTGGAATAAATTTTTTTTAAAAAAGTAAAGCTACTAAAAATGAATTAAAGAAAAAATAATGAAGAGTGATGTCTAAGACTGGGTAGAAAAAATCATTTGTGGGTCAGTTCTCTTACAACTACTGCCTCTACTTTCTGCCTTTCAGCAATGCCCTTTCCAAGGGCTTTTGCCACCTGAGTTATGAGCTATTGTAGATACACTGTATTTGGGTAAAATATAGTAAATAGAATTGCATGACCATGTCTGTTTGCTTTGCAAATATCATAATATGCAAATATGTGTTTCATCTTTATTTGCCTTTTTTTTTCCAGTTATAAGATTTCTGTTACCAAGGAAGATAATTATTACATAGATTTTCATGACAGCGAAACAATATTTAAAAAATCAATTAATTTTTCCTTTACCCTGAAAACTACTACAGATTCCCAAGACTCTTTGACATGATCCTCAAAATGCCAAATTCCTATGGAGTTCCCCTATCTATGACAATTATTAGGGTAAAAACCATTTTAACATAATACTAGGAAGAGGGTCCTAAAGAGTAGCAACATCTCCTTCCAATGAACTCTCATGTCTCCTACACTCTATATTTAATTTTATTTTTACCTTCATAAATTCTTCTAGTTCTTGATTTTTCACCAATTATTTGTTTCCTTTCAGTCTTCCCATCATTTACATCACTGTTTTTCCCCCCCTCTAAATTGCCTACTAAAAATTAATGATCTTAAATGTTCCCAGATTCCTGTCCTTCTGAAATGTATTAGCCTGGCACACTTCACTCTCCACAAGTTCTTCTGTGAGAAGAAAGAGCCCCGTGGACCAGTCTTTACCAGCAGTGTTGAACAGGCAAAAAGGCATCTCAGCCTGGAACCAGCCTCCTCCCTGTACTGATGGGTACTTAGTTTCTTATTTATTTCCCTCTATCCCAGTGTTTTGAAAGATCAGCTAAATCAAAAAAGGCAACAAGGTTCTACAAACTCATCTGTATTGTCTGTATTTATTTACACCAGGGAGAGATAATGTGATGTTTGGAGACTGTCTACTCCTCAAATGTGCAGGAAGGGTGTGTGGATATGACTTGTAGAATTTCAGTCAAGAACAGGGGAAATTCTTCCTGTCTTATCTTCATGGTACTTATCTGTGTATCCACTAGCTCAGAAAAAAAGGCAGTAGGGAAGGAGCTGAAGATGGCAGCACTTGAGACAATTATGGGAACATTAGAAAATCAAGCTTTTGAAGGGCAGCTTCAAGTATTATTGAAAAAGAAATCATTCTAGCTTTTTGAATGTCCTACTTCTATATCAGTATTTCTTTATTAAAGAAAAATTATTTGTATACAGCTACAAAGAGATTACTCTGTGAAACACTTTCCCACCGCTGAAGTTTTAAACTGAACAGCCTGTCCCTTGGGCTTTGTTTTTCACAACTCTCTGAGTCTAGTGAAAATGTGAAAATGCCATTTATGACAAAACAGTACCTTTCTTTCTAGATTATTTCCTTGGCTTTCTGTTTCTAACTGCATGAGATTTGATTTTTTTGTTCTTATCTTCCTATTCACACCTCTCCTTTTATTTTTGTCCTTTTGTAGTGTCACACAAATGTAGTGTCAATTTATGCACTAAAGGTTCATTACAGGTTTGACTGTTTTAATTTTATTTAAATTTCATTTTAAAACTAATCGTTTTGATAATGATTAGTAATTATGTGGAACTGCTGACAGAACCCACCAATCTATTGTCTTTGTTTAAAAGAAATTTGTAACAGTACTAATTATCAAGCAGAAGAGCTGTAATGGTTTTGCAATATCCCTTTTGCTAATAGTGATTGAAATTAATGAATCAGGTACAAAATTATATTAATGCATCAAATGAAAAGACACAGGCCAAGAAGGACATCACATGAATATAAATTGAAATCTCCTAAGACTTAGGGGAATTTAAGCTAGAGACAGAATCAGATCAAAATCCACAACACTATGAGAACAAAAATCCACTAAGTAAAAAATCACTATTGACACTCAATGGATGTGATGTTTCCACCTGTAAAAATAAAATTTCCAACGTGCTGACTGCTTATCTCCAGGAACATCTGCAAATCACAAACACACATTGTGTGATTGCTGGACATGTGGCAAGCAGTAAAGTTTAGATTCATTAAGCAACTTCTTCAAAGCACTTTTACTAAGAGTAAATTAGATGTAAAGAAGCAAGATGAATTTATAACTGCCATGAAAATTCAGAAAAGAGTTGTAATTAAAAATAAGGAAAAGAATTAAAACAATCACAAGGGTTCCCCAGGGAACATAGCCATGTGGTTTGCCACTTATCTACTCTACATAAATAATTTATCTCACAAACTAAATAATTATCCTATAACATGTTGTTGAAATGCCATCATTGCCTTTCAACAGTGAAAGGCACCGTATGCTTATGGTGCCTTGTGACACAGTCTCCCCTGCATTCATCTGATTAATTATACCTGCAGCTACCTGGTTCTAAATATGTCCTGCTACCTCCTCTCACTCATAATCCTCCTCGTTCCCCAGTCCTGACTAGACTTGTGGCTGTCATAACTCAAATCTCTTTCTCCTATGCCTGAAAAGTATTATTTCTCTCGTGCCCTTTGCTTCCTTTATCAATCTGGACAGCAATGAAAAGGCAGGAGGGACAGCCCTTTTCCCAGCTCCATCCCACTTAAGCACAACTCTCCACCCCTTGCTGTTCTAGTTTTGGCCAGGTCAGGGTTAATTTTTTACAGAGCATGAGGGGAACGTGGCCGGACCCTGACGTTATTCAATACCACCCATGTCACTGCCAGGAGTTAGGGGCTCTCTCATTTCTCGTGGAGGGAGGGGGGACAGGGGGGACAAATAATCTGGTGGTTTACTTTCTGTGTAAATTGTTTTTTATACCTTTTCTTGTTAACATTGTTGCTGTTACTGCAACAATACTTTTCTTGTTTCATTGCTGTTTCCAGTAAATTGTGCTTATCTCAGCTCATGATTTTCACCTTTATGTGTCTCCAATTCTCAACTCCATCCCCATTGCAGGAAGGAGGAGGGGAAAGAGAGGAAGTGAGCAAGGAGCACCTGGTTTGGGAGAATCTCTGTGGGAGAACTAAACTGAAACCACAACACTTCCTCTGATCTCTCTTGTAGCTGGAAGCTGATGGTGTCATTCTCACCCCTACGGTCTCTTTTGAATGGAAATAGATGCTATTGGTGTGTTAAACAGGTGCTGCTTAATGTTTATGGAAAGCTTTTATATTTTTAGTCCTGCTTGGCAATTGTTTGGGAAGGCATGGCTCCAGAGCTGCAGATCATATCATATTTGGCACACAATCTTGTGTTCTGTGCAGCCTGAGCTGCACTTGGCTTGGAACTGAGTAGAGGATGCATCCCCAAATGACCACCAGAGACCCCAGAGAGGCCCTTGCAGGCGCAGTAACAAGGACTGCTCAGGGTGTGCAAGCTAAATTACGGTGCCTTAGGTGGATGGCAGCTCTGAATTAGGCAGGTGGGTTTATGCAAATTTCAATGTAGAAAATCTTTTGCTTTTTACCCCCTACTGTGCTTAATTTGTTGAAAACTTCCACCTTGCACCCTGTGCAGAATAAACGATGTTTCCTCTCTAAAACTGACTCTTTGTCTGTGTTTAGAGAGCTCCTGAAATCTGGCAACACCACTTGCAAAAAAATCTCCCCATGTCATGCGGCTCCTGAAGCCTCAGGCACTGTCATCCTTCATCTCATGTCAGGACATATAAGCTGGATCATTTAGACCTGGCAAAGGTTTGAGAGCTTCCAGTGAGGATGCTGTCTTCAGAAAATATAGCTGGTAAAGTCAAAAACTGTTGGACATACTGAAACAGTAATTTTTTTAAATGCATATAATGGAGATGAGATGGTTTCTCCCCAAATCGGCAAGACAACCTCTCGGAGTATCCTGTGTTCTGAGGATGCCAAAGAGGCAAGACAGCGTTCTGAAAAGTTCAGGGCACTGATGTAACTCAGAGTTGCTTGGATTTCCTCTTCTCACTAGAAGTGGTGTTCAGCTTCAAAAAAATCACAATTATAATCTTTATGTGGGAGTGAAAATGTGGTTTTGTTATAATTTAGAAATATTTCTCACTTCAGTTGTTAAAATTGAAGACCAGATTGGAACTTGGTTTCTCCAAGTTTGTAGAGATTTGTGTGACAAATGTATTTGTCCTGCAGAGAATGCCATAATATTAAAAGAAAGGTGTCAAGTTCTAACATCTCTTTTATCTGGTGTGTCTCAGATTTAGCATTAACAGACTAGAAATACTGTCTCTGCCTATCTATCTTCCAGAGGATGAAAGCAAATGAGAGAACTCATTTTTAAAGGATTACAAGTTTTTCCGTGGCAAAATCAGCAAAGAAATCCATGTTCCTTCATACAAGCTGAGTATTATAGCCATTGGTCTTTGTTATTTTTGGATGAATTCACTTGAAGAATCATCTAAATATTTCAGTTACATTTTCTGCACATTTTGCACACCTTAAACGAAGGCCAGAGGTTACTACAGCAGCTTCTTTCCACAATCATTTACAAAAAAATAGAAATCAAGAACTTGAAATCTCATAATTAAAGTAGTAAAATAAATCAAGAAAGGTGAAATACAGCCTTAGTAGATGAGACCATTTTTGGTCTCAAGATGTGCATATCCCTTCTTTCTCTGTCATTCCAACTTTGTAAACCAGAATTCAGAGAGCTCAATTTAGTTAAGAAGCCAGTAGTTATAAAGAAAAGTCAAATAAACACACCAATAGGAAATAAAAAACTGAATTCAAGAAATTAATTTCCTCTCCTTAATTTAACTGTTTTGGGGGGTTTTTCCACAGAGCTGTTCATTTGCCAAAAAGGAGAGAAAACTTGAAAAAAAGTGGCAAATACTTTTAGCAAATTCTTCATTGAATTTACACAGAGGAAATGAGCACATTCTGGGAAAACAATGGGTTGAATGTAAAGGCCAACACTATAGGAGACAATCACAGCTGGCTTCTCATGGGAGAGGAAACCTGAACAAGTGTTTCCAGAAAGCTCAGGACATTGTTGGCTGACTTGAGGAAAGGAATTCTCTTAGGATCCAAGACTGTGAGGCCTGGGCAGATCTCCCTCACCAGGCATGTATCCTGGAGCAAGTGCTGGTGTTTGATGGTGCTGGCCATGTCATAGCTGAGGAAAGGGAACACTTGCTGTGTTTTTCTTCTCAATTTTTGTCATTTAGGAAGGATAATAGGTTATGTTTTTAAAAAGCTAAGTGGCTAAGGCTGCTGAGGGAGAGAACATCTACTTTTCTGTAAGACCATGCTACTCTTCCACGGCCACAGTAACAATAAATCCTCAGATATTTCTCTGAAAACTTGCTTTAGACTTAGCTCTTTCACACACTGTTTCTGCACTACTATCTTTCAATACACAAATCAAACCAAGGGCTAAAATGTAATCAAGCTAGCTTGTCAAATTTCCACTTTCTTTTTTAAAGGGGAAACTCTTTTGTAACACAAGATTTTGTATGCCCTGAATAATACTCAGATCTTTGCAGTTTTCTAAGCTCTTCTCTGAGATACAGCATAATGCAACCAGCATAATAATCAGTCAAAAGCCTTGTTGTACACAGATATGACACCTGAGTTAAGTACAACGAACAACCTTGTCAATCAAAATTCACATTAAAATGGGAGCTCATGTCAGTTCTATCTTCCTAACAGCTGAATGCAGACAGAAAATTTTACAAACCTTCAGCACATCAAAGAAATGGACTGCTCTGCTATCTCTTTCAATTTTCTGCATCTGCTAAACCCCCTCAAAACCCATCAGCCTAAAAGCCTCTCTGGCTTCTTTTTCCTCCTCTGAGCTGAAACTTTACATGTGTGAAATACATGTGTGCTCTAGTTCTTTCACAGGATGTGGAGTTTGATTTAAGAATAAATGCATTGAAATTAAAAAAAAAATAAATAAAAAAACCTATGTCCTTTTTTGGCCTTAAACACTGCAAAAATCTGCCTTCACTTACTCATAAAAAGAGATTTCCCTTTACATGGGAACTCTTCTACCTCTGTCTAATAATAAATCGTCACTCGAGAATCAGTTTGAGTGATGTATGTTCACATTAAATCCACACAAGTTAGTCTAAATTAAGCTAGAACAAAAAATGGTACTAAGCTTGTGGTGATGGGTGGGCAATTTTGTGTAGGCAATTTCCCACAGACAGATCAACCACTGTGTAGGCATTGCTACCCTTTATTTAGGCATTCTGGCTTGCAGGGAGGGCAGGATTTAGTTGCAACACACATATACCCACTAGACAAAAAAGTAGATTTATTCATTTAACCTCTGCAGTGCAGACAAATCCTGAATACACCACGGCATCCACAGAGCTGCACCATCGAAGGGATGTTTGCCAGTAAGGTGGAGAAATTACCGTCAGGAGTAATGGGAAATGCTGGAACACCTAAGCTCCATCTTTTCCCTTGTTCCCAATAGAAAATACCCTGACAGGTGAAGTTAGCAAGCAGACCTCTTCTTCCACTAGAAATGCATGGCTCTGTTGTTGCTTTTTTGACATCACCCAGACATCCATGCTGTCATTCAGCTGGCTCTGGCAAGATGTTGTTGAGTGGGAGACCCACAAGTCTATTTGCTGAAAGCCTTTAAGCAAAGCTGCAGCAAAGTCAGCATGTCCTTTGAAGGGATGGCACACGTGAGCACGTGTTACTGAGGCTCACTGCTCCCTTCACCCACAGCCCCAGAGCAGAGGTGCAGGCATCCAGCTGAGCAGTGGGTGCACATCTGGAGGAGGCTCCATGGAGGGGGAAGCCCTGAGGGTCCTTACTGTCTGTTATGGCTTTGTCTCCAGGTGACACTTTGGGGCAGCTGCTAGCAAAGGATGAATTTCATTAGGGAAAACCTCATGTCAAGGTAAATGTCATTTCACCAAAATGAAACTTTTTACACTCTCACACCGGAGAAGGAGATTAAAATTTGGGGAGTCATTTTCAGTTATAGTGCCTTTTTCTGGTCTGCTGCAAAGTGTGTGCACCTGTCTGCAAATAGACATTTGACTAATCTGGACAGAGCTGATTCTCTTCATAACCTCTTCCTTCTCATTTGTGATCTTGTCTCTAAGGGCTGCTTCTGAAACAAGAATTTATGTCCTGTAGCTCAGTGTATCACATCCATGATTGCCAACAACAGAACTGAAAATTGCATTTACATCCAACGCATGCCTGGATCATTTTCTACACAAGAAATAATTAATTTTCCAGAGAGCTTTTCCATCAAATTATATGGTTGCTTTGAGAATTAAATTCCCTTTCTTTTCTTCTAAAAAATCATTAGAGATTAGAGAGATGAGAGAATAAAGTGGACAGGATTCTTGTATTTCACTTTAGCTAACAGTATACTAGATCTATACTTGATCATCAAAGCCCTCTAAAAGAATTAGGAGACAAAAAGCTGGTTTCACATGAAATCTCAAGCTTTTGTGATTTGAAGAACTTGAGTGCTTTTTGCTTGTGTTTTGAATCAACTTTTTTTGTATTAGTTCAAAAGTTATTGTTACGATCATCTGCAGAAAATAATGCTAAATTAATTCCATAAAATTTTATGAGTGAAATTATACAATGTAGTAATGAAATGCAAATATCCTTGTTCATTGGTCTCATCCATTTCAATTGTACCTACAGCACATTTCTCAGCAGGAGCTGTTAATCATTCAGCAGCATGTAGAAAGGAATATATTACATTAATTAAATAGCTACATTATGCGGCTGTGTGCTGCATTATGCCCAGGAAATTCAACGTAGCACATATTACTACTTTTATTAGATCAAGATAATTTTCTGTTTATGGAATTGGGGATGAATACGGTATCACTTCTGTGTGCACTACAAGTAGCAAATGAAGAACAGTCCAGTGTTTTACTGGTAACAGTATTCTCCAAAAGAAAACCTCTGCACGAAATTTCACAAAACCATGATGCTTCAAAGAGCTATTTGCGGGCACATGGAACAGTCCATGCAGACCACACTGAAGGACTGAAGCACGTAGGAAGATTAGAGGGTTGGACAGAGAAAAAAGGATTGGCAGAATTGAGCCATCCAATTTTTCAGCCAACCCCTACTCAAGTTGATCCAATACTGACCACAATTTATTTGCAAAGATTACTTGGCTAACTTACCCACTATGCAGTGCCTTCAAGGATTTTAAGTCCTTGAACACATTAAAAAAAGTTGTCATGAAGGCAGCATGTGGTATTCTCACATTCACAGAAAACAAGCAGTGATTACTGAAAGGTGCTTATGAAAATTTCTTCTTCCATCATACACTATGCATATCCTTAATGATGCCTCGAAGATGGTTTCTTACTAGGATTTTGAACATGTAAGGCTAATGGAGGTTTACTTCTGGAACTAGAGGTTATATGCCCAAGACCCTCTTAAGAATTCTGGAATCAATGGCACAAAAGAAGAAGAAAGAAATCTACTTCAAAAGACCTACTCAGTTTAAAATGTCAATTTTCCTTTATATATAAAATAGAGCACTTCACACTGTGGCTTATGCTACAAGGAGGAAGGACAGGGCAAATTTATATCTTACAACGTGCTCCCAGGTTACTGAAGTCTTAAGCTTCCCTCTAAAACACCACGATGTAAGGCCTGTTAACCAACAATATTTGAAGAAAAATCACCATTTTCATTTACAGATGATCAAGGATTTCAGATTCCTTGAAGATTTGTGGCAGTGACATCAGAACACATAGAAAATGGGCATCTAGCCCTGGCAGGACATTAGATTTTAGGCTCTTTACCTGATTAGTGGACACAGACTCTTCTGGGGCTGGGCAATTCTGTAAGAAATCATGCTTCAGTTCCTGGATTTGGAGGAGATGCTGCAGCATGTGTCTGACAATTCCCAGAGAGCTTTAACAGGTAACCTGTCTCACCAAGTGCTGATGGCCGTACAATTCCATCTCCTTCCTCTGTGTTTCAAAGCAGCAAGGCTTGCTGTTCCTCTCACTGAACTGAAGGCAGCCGTGGGCATTCAGCATCTTCTGGTTATGCCCCAGAGGTCAGGTCCTCTGCAGAACTGGATTCCTCTTTATACCCGTTATGCCATCAGATCATTCTTGCTCCGTGAATGTCAGGCCACGTTTGTCACTTAATTTATATATGGTCTGTCACTCTGGCCCTGGAAGGGTTTGTTTTGCACCTAAATGGCATTTATTTTCCCCACTAGATGCAGAGACACTCAGCTGCTGTACAGGAAGACCTAATTTCTTTTTACCTGTAGTCATAGGTAAAAAGAAATTAAGTATAGTGTCACTGAGTCCAAGGGACCTGCATCTCTGCCATTAAGTTCTTTGTGACCTTTAGACACTTTCTGAGCAGGAACAGTATCAGATTGGGCAGATTTTGTTCCATTTTTAAATAAATGAGAAGAGCAAGATGGTGTCATATATGATACAAGGCAAAACTTTTTAAATTGTTTTGAAGACACATTTTTTGTTGCTTCCTTGTGTACAAAATTTACTCCTAAAGTGGCTCTAGTTTTTCACTCTTAATAAACATTTTGATATGCATGGTTGTACTGCCTTTCACACTGCAGTGAGGACTGCTGCCATGATAGCCATGTCTAGTTTCTCCACTGATTTATAAGTGAGTTGTAAAACTTTGTTCTAGTTTCAAAACAAAATAACATTTATTTTTTGAAAGCAACTGTTTAAAGCACAACTTCACATATAAATGCATCAAAATTACATTATGCCAGTTTGCTGGACTCCCTTTACAGAAAACGTATGTTTTTAAGAGCCTTTCCTTTCCTGAGCATTGTGTCTAGATTGATAATCATCTAAATTAATCAAAAGCTATTCAGACTTGAGGTCTGGATTCACTTGAATAAGATCATTGTTCTGAATAATGTTAACTGCTCAGCAGTTAGCAGGACAATTAATTCAATAACTCTTTGCGTGCTGGCTCAACACATGGATCCTGACAAGCCATAATGAACTCGTGATGGATACGATATCATTCAGCTCACCACTGCATGACCCATCTAATCTGACACTTGAATTCAATTCTGATTTTTAACAGATCCTCAAAATGAGAAGGAGAGATTTTTTGTGCACTAATAAGTCAAAGTTATGTTTTCCTGTTTCCCCTAGGTTTGTCTTGACATTTGTCTATGAAGAAAACAAGGCACAGCCAAGGATCATTGCAATCGCGGACTCTGAACTTCTACATAAAACAATCCATAGAGTTCAGGGATGTTTCCATATCTGTACCTTCTAGCACTGGGCACAGGCTCTTCCCAGACACTGGAGGACAGCTGATTATCTGTTGTGGCAGTCAATCCATTGTGATCTGCCTTATAATTTTTACTACAGCAAGAGCAAACAGAGCGATCACAACAGTAGCAGGGATTGCTACAGGAAGGTGAAATTAAACTGCAGAATTCAGATGGGAAGACAGAAACACACAGCACTATTCCCAGGAGCAGCACCAATTTTCAGTGGAATATCAAAGCACCCCAAAGGACACAAAGCAGTTGCACCTTCAAGACACATAGGTTTCAGAAAACAGAAACTAACATTCCCATTTCTGAGAAAGGGACATTTGTTAAATTTTCAACTGCCTACATAAGATTAAAGCTGACCCTTTTGTTCCTATTTCCATAGTTCATAAATCAAACTCAGACAAGGAACTGATTGTCAGCAATTGAAGCCCTCAATTGTAATAAGCAAGCAGGTAGATGATACATATATAAATAAACACACCAAACATAACTACATTTCACTGCAATTTTATTAAAGCTGTAAACTAGAACAACTGCCTATAATGTCAGCCAGATTTATTATTCACTGGTCACCCAATATTGACATGGCCTACTGCAGGGAGGCATTCTCATAATGACAGAGTTGAAAGCACAGCCATTGATTGTGGTTCTCTTTCCCAGGTTCAATTAAGAAACCCCCTCCTTTCTATTCCTCTTCTTAGGGCTTTCTTCATAATCACCCTTGCAGCAGCGCACAGTGAGCGCGAATAAGGCAAACACTTTTCCTTTAATGTCAGTACAAATATTGCCTCTTCACAGGGGATTATATTTTCTCTTTTTTCTCATGACTGTGTGTCCTTTTGACAGCATGGGAAGGAAGGGAAGGGAAGGGAAGGGAAGGGAAGGGAAGGGAAGGGAAGGGAAGGGAAGGGAAGGGAAGGGAAGGGAAGGGAAGGGAAGGGAAGGGAAGGGAAGGGAAGGGAAGGGAAGGGAAGGGAAGGGAAGGGAAGGGAAGGGAAGGGAAGGGAAGGGAAGGGAAGGGAAGGGAAGGGAAGGGAAGGGAAGGGAAGGGAAGGGAAGGGAAGGGAAGGGAAGGGAAGGGAAGGGAAGGGAAGGGAAGGGAAGGGAAGGGAAGGGAAGGGAAGGGAAGGGAAGGGAAGGGAAGGGAAGGGAAGGGAAGGGAAGGGAAGGGAAGGGAAGGGAAGGGAAGGGAAGGGAAGGGAAGGGAAGGGAAGGGAAGGGAAGGGAAGGGAAGGGAAGGGAAGGGAAGGGAAGGGAAGGGAAGGGAAGGGAAGGGAAGGGAAGGGAAGGGAAGGGAAGGGAAGGGAAGGGAAGGGAAGGGAAGGGAAGGGAAGGGAAGGGAAGGGAAGGGAAGGGAAGGGAAGGGAAGGGAAGGGAAGGGAAGGGAAGGGAAGGGAAGGGAAGGGAAGGGAAGGGAAGGGAAGGGAAGGGAAGGGAAGGGGGCACAGAGGCTTAGTCATCACAGTGAGAGGACATCTTGAATATAGTTCAATGATATGTGCTGGCACCTGCATTGGTTACCATACTACTAAGTAGTCTGGGAAAGGAGCATAGAACCAAGAGGCAGATATTCCTGAGCTACTCATCTCAAACAGGTTATAATAGAGCTGAGAAAGTTTCATTAAAGATCATAAGGACAATCAAAGTCAAGGAGCAGTTTCTGTACCAAAAATAAGTAGAATATGACTCTTTGGAGGGTAAAAGAAAAAACTGAGGGGAATAAGACAGAGTTCTTTAAGATCAGAAGTGTCATAGAGAGGGTGTATAAGGATTGATTTGCCATTAACTCTCCCAAGAAAAGAAATGGGAATGTGAAATCAAATTCTGAAGAGGGCAGTCCAGAACTAAGAGAGTTGTTCTTCATACAGTCACTTAAGCTACAGAACTGCTGGCCACAAGGTGCTGTAGAGTATAAACATTTACAGGACTGCCAGGAGAGATTGGCAAAGCCCACAGAAGAGATATTCATGATGCTATAAAATAAAGAGAAAATACAGCTGTCTCCACAAGGCCTTGGACTGCAAACTGGATGGCAGAGGAATAATTTTGGGGACCATATGTACTTTGTTCTTACATTCTTCCCTCTGCATCTGCTTTTGGTCATTGTCAGAGACAGAATACTGGGCTACATGGATTGACCTCCAGGCTGGCTCTTCATGGGTCCTCTGCCATTCTTAATTCAGCTGGGGTCCACATATCAGCTCTGCACCTTTGCACAAGTTGGTTATGCAAGGCATCCTACCACATGTCCTCCTTCCTACTCCAAAGTGATTTGTCAGATTGTAGCTGCCCTTTCAGCCTTTTGAATGGTGTAGGTAACTCCAAAATGCAAGAGCTGACTCCAAGAATACTGGCAAAATAAAAAGCCCTTGATTTGCACTCACAGTTATTTTCTCCTCTTCAGTGGCAAGAATGCATTGAAATGCTACTGAATTGCAGCATGTATTAGTGTACTGTATCTTGTGCCTTTTTGTATTCTTACATTAGAAAGGGTTACTTTAACCATGAATGGTTGTTGGTATACCATAAATACAGCACATTGCAAAATACCAAAGTCAGAGAAATGCATTTAATAAATAATCTCTTTTATAAGTCAGAAATTTTGTTTTCATATGAGCTGCAAACTCAAGATTGAATGGCATTGTGTACTCAAAGTAGGATTTTTCGACATTACCATTTTCTATGTATACTGTACAAAGCTCTTTCCCTCCATAAACATTTTCCAAAGGTCCAAATCAGAGTCACTTGGTAGTCTAGTTGTTAAGTACACTACAATTATAACTGAAAAGCTTTGTAAGCTTGGGAAAGTAGAATATATTACTTGGGATGTTAAATACTGAAGAAAAATAAAACATATACTAAAGAATTCATGGAAACAAATGATATTCAGTAGTCTTCACTTATACAGAAGTACAATATTTAAATGTCTATACTCCAATTTGCATTTCAATATACTACTTTAATACTATTTTTAGCTGTTTAGTGATGGAAAATGACCATTAGAATAGCCACTGAAAACTACAAAATCAAATTTTATACCAATTTGCGTTGCCAAACAGATCCTTGGAGATTTCCCCCTTGAAAAGCCACAACAGATGGGTAAATTGACAGTGAAAACCTGCCACAAACTTTAGGTCTGTATCTAATTTTCCCATGCCAGACTCAATCCTGAATAATGTAGTGAAGAACCGTGTTTACTGTTAGAACCCTGCGAATGTGTAGCAGCTCTTGTTCATGTCAGGGCAATAAGATATTGCATTAAAAGTGCTGTATGTTTCTACTCAATATGCACTGTGAGCTCCCCTTGAGACTAGAAATCAAAATAAAAATTGAAGATATAGGCAGGTTTCCAACCAACCAACCACACTAAGTTATGGAGTGAATTCTAAGTCATGTTTTTGATACACTGATCAGAATTGGTGCTAAATAAATACTGCATAACACATACAGAACATAGGGGATTTTAAACTCGCTCATTCTGTGCTAGTTCCACACTGAACTGCTTTTTCATAAATATTGTAATGAATGGTTCACACAGATGAGCATTCAGTCTTGGGCTATTATTGGAAAATTCACCCATTTGAAGGCCTTGAACAAGAAAGCTGGCAGGATCACAACATAAAGATATAAACACAACGTTCCCCTCAGAATTAAAACATTGAGTACCTCTAAATCTTTGCTGTGTAAACGTTCATTTCTGGAAAATATAAAGTATCATTTTATAAACAACCGTTCACAACAGCCAGAATTGTTTGCTATTCAAACAGAGGTTAAATTGCTCATGTTTGGTGCCAATAAGCTCGGCAGTAATGAGACTGCATTTGGAAGTGTCATCATGGCTATTAAAGTCCAGAAGACACTAAAAGTGGTGCATTACTCTGCTACAACCTACTAACTAACCCAATAAAAACTTTAGCTCAAAAATCAAAAGTAAATGGAATTAATGGTAAAGGTCCAAAGTCACTATCAGTGATTTCCTCATTCATCTGGCATCTGGCAAGACAACAAAAACACACAACAATTAAACCCAGGCACCATTGAAGCTAACAGGAAAGCTCTGGAGAGCTTTGCTGTAGGAATGGAGATCTCTTTTGCATCCAAAAGAGAAATAAAACATAAGATTCCATGAAATTACCTAATTCTGTGCCAGAAAGTAAATCTACAGAGCCCTTGGTGGCCCTTGCAGGTCCAGCTTCTCAGACTGCCAAGGATAATTCTCTCTGATTTTATTTGACAGGTAAGGTAATCCTTATTTGGAGACTCATACATAAAATGGAAGCATTTGTAAAGAACAGAGGAGAAAATTGGAAGACTAACACCTCACAGCTACACATATATTTATGTCCTCAATTTTATAGTCAATGCTTTTAAAAATACCTGTTTGCAGTGTCGTTTGCCATCCCTGCAGAAAAAATAATCCAAAATTTCAAAATGTAGTACCAGATGTTGCTAAAGTTTTGTTAGGTCCCTGATTTCGGCTCTGTTCAAAAATAAGAGACTTGTTCACATCAGCTGGTAAATTTTATGTCTGGGACAATTCCCCATAACCCAGGAGACCCTGACTCTCATCTGCTTTCTCATTAAAACATTTTATCTCTGTGTGAGAAAATTAATGGT
The DNA here is from genome assembly GCF_027477595.1 of Haemorhous mexicanus. NCBI lineage: Eukaryota > Metazoa > Chordata > Aves > Passeriformes > Fringillidae > Haemorhous > Haemorhous mexicanus. Next base: position 42,084,397 of record NC_082346.1, read on the forward strand.
TAGTTTGTACAAAGTGGACAAAATTTGACTGCAGTTAAGAGACACTTGCCACCATAAATCTCCACATAATTATTCCCTAGCATAAACTACAAACAAATTTTCACTCAGTCCCTCAGACATTTAGTGCTCACATTTTGAAGGTTTCATTTTCATTTCAATGTACCAAAGAAGTCTATTTTTTTTAAGAACTGTGTTATTTTCTGATCTCTCCTACTCCAGAGCTGCCATCTGCTAGCTCTTTACCGATTGCCATGTCAGTACTTTAGTAGAAGGAAGCCACTAATGCTAAACTTCCCCATTAACTGAATCATTCATTCAGCAACTGGATACTTTGCACATTGGGTCAGCCAGGATTTTTTTTTGGTTTATTAGCTGTGGATCTCAAGCCACTCCCTCTTAGTGGGCTACCTCCTTTTTGTATAATTCGTGTTAAATGCAACCTAAAGATGAAGAAATCTTCTAAACAGATTTGGATGAGAAAATTTTGTCAAGAACCTCATGCCAGCTATGAAAACATGAGAAAACGAGCCAGATAAAAGAATGGAAGTAGGGCTGGTAATGAACAGAAGCACACTTTTCCCATCACTGGGTCTGACTTTGCCTATTTGCAAACAAGTAGAAGTTCTAGTTTATTTTCCCTATCCTACACACTTAGGATGTTTCACCAGCATTACACAGGAAAAGAACCCTCCAAAAAAAGCGTGACACTGTACAGAAAGAAAAGCTCTGTGAGGCTGCTCTGGTACTGTGTTGTCTTCTATGGAACCAGGCTTTTGTCCTCGCTTGTCAGAAGATACAAGAAAAGCTTCTCTGCAAACACTTAAACACTTCAGATGGCAACAGACCTGTTCTAAAACACGTTGCTGATCCAATTCCTTTATTTTAACATTGTCTATTGCAGTCAAAAAGAGAGTATTTTCAAGGGTTATGCACAGTGTGTAGAATGTAACTGGAGGAAGATGACAAACAGATCAGTGGTGTTTTAATTGCCTGTGAGTGTGGGCCAGTGTGGAAAATAAAACAGTTCTGCAGGAGAGGCATGTTCTGACTATGGTGCACTGAAAGAACCACTAGTCTTTTAAGAGAGCATTGGCTTCTGTTTCTCTCCTCTCCAGTGCCATCTGGAGCATTAAGATGTGGCTAGTTAGGTGTTTAATAATAAGGAAGCACTCTATCACCTTCAAGGAATTGGAAACTTCTGTACTTATTAGAAAGGTGGGTACTGAAGTCACTACCATCAAATCTACCTTACAAATTTAGCACCAGATTGTAACATGACCTGGGAGTGGTCAGGGAAAGAGAAATTTAATATTGCTGCTTATTATTCAAAGTACTAAGACTGAAACATGCATCTTAAAGCTTTTATTAAATGAAGCATAATAAAAAGGGGCAGCACAAGGATTTTTGCATACGCAAGTATGCATTCATTCAAATACTTGTCTGCACCTTCCCAGAACGTTCATAAATCCCTCAAATATTTCTGCATTAAATCACATGCCAGCATATACAATGTTTCCATGTTCAGTGAAGAACACTCTGTACATCAACCTTTAGAGTAATAGGAAAGGGGAGAAAGGTTATTGTGCTCTTGGCATACAAACATGGTTTGCCAAGAAAAAAACAGGAACATTATGAAAAAATCCTCTCAATCAGACTCCGGTCTTTACTCCAGGGTCAAATTAACTTTTTCTAAGACCCAATTACACATTCTGTTTTAATTTTCCTAGGTCATTACTCTTTATGTCCAAATTGCATCTCTTGACAAACTTGAACTTTGCAGCTAGAGAGCAACATTTCTTCCATAATTAGTTACAGAGTTTTGCTGTCCCTTCCTGTGCAAACACAAATTTAACTGGTTTCCTTCTTTTGCTCCCTATTTCTAATTAGCCAATGCAAAAATGCCTTCCCTTCAGAAAATGAACACTGAACAGTGTTTACAGGAAAAGTCTGGTTCTCCTTCCTATTCCCAGTGCAGCTATTTAACTTCTTCTTGTCTTGGCCAAGGGTAGAACATATCTCACATTCTTATTCTGCTGTCTAGAATCCTGTTAGGTAAGTTTGCTTGATACTGAAAAGTATAATACAAAAAATTCTTAACATGAATTAATAATTTAAGAGTAACATTATAAATATCCCTGTAAATATCAGGAATTCTTGTCAGCAGTTGTAAACCAGCTACCCAATATTTTTTTTCACAGTTAGTCAGTTGTTAATAATTAAGCATTACATAACAATGCCAGAAAAAAATCCTTCATTCTGATAATATGAACAGAAAGAATTTGTGGTATAAGGGCTTTTCTGAAACTTAGAATACCAGAGTTCAGAGCTAAGCTCTGCTAATGGCTTTTCTTGTGAACCAGCTCTTCTGACTCCACTGAAACTATTTGTGTGTGTGATTGGAGCTGTCCTTCTAGCTCAACCTCCTGTGTTATGGTCCATACAGATTCACTAGGCAATGGTAGAAGCACCCACATAGGTGCAACAACCATGAGGCTGAACACCTAGAGGCATTATGAACCAGTTTTATCTTTCCCAACTTTTCATCTCTATATGAAGAAATCTCAGAAATATCTGAAATGCCAAATCCAATATTTTATCAGCTATCTTTGAAATGATGATAAAATGTTTTTTCCATATATGTTGCCTTATATACTGATGCATAATCTGTCATTTTTTCATTCTATACAGTCCAGGAGAACATATGTTTAATATATGAACAGCATTTAAAAAGAAATAGCACCTTGACTGAGAACCACTGGAAATTTGAATGGTTGATGAGCATTTAAATGAGTGCTGTGTTTTGTTTGTCCTTGTATACCAAAAAATCTACTGTGACAATCATCCTGTTTGGGAACTTGACTGCCATTAGTGTTTCCAAAACCAGTTTCTGCAGCATAGAAAGCACAGCAAGCACTTTCCCTGGTTCAGTTTAAGACTTTTATCACAAGGCAGGGCAGCAAGCCACTGTTGCTTAGCCGTTGATCTTCTAAAAGCTGCAGATCCTCTTCTTTAGAAGTTCACCTTTTCTAGCATTTCCCATTTGCATATACACAGCTTATTATAGTCATGTGTGGAAATTTTCCCCTTCTCTGATTGATTTACATTGTGTCTGATTCATCCTATTGCTCCAATCAATCAACATTTCACTTTCTAATCTTCCCAAGTTCTTGTAGTTTGCCTGCCCTCAGTTTTTTGTTTGTTTGTTTGTTTCTGAAAATTTAATAAGGACATTCTCTATTCTGCTGTCCAAACCCATAATGAAAACAGCAAATAATACTTAACTTGACAAAGTTTGCTTTGCTCCTCTTTTCAGTTTGTGGACAACAGATAGTTATTATCAGTATGAATTTTCAGCCACTTGCTTACACATTCCCTAACTTCTCTGTATCTCAGTTACGAAAACGCTGTGCGAGAGAATCAAATTCTGTTGAAAGTCAATTTGCTTCCTTCTCCATAAAGCATGCCCCTCATATTGTAAGAAGTTAGCTGGTTCGACGTTCATTAATTCTAAACAGCAGAGATACTTTATAAAATGAAATTTTTTTCTAAGGCCTTGGAAATGACCACTTGTTATGACTGAGTGAAAACTGGTCTTGAAAATGTTACCAGATATGTTAACCAAAAGAATGATAAGTTTTCCTTACTTCATCTAAGTTAGATTAAGCCATCTTATTGAGGTACTTTAAAGAGAAGCATCTAGACAAACTTTGATGGCTAATCTCAGCAGTTGCCATGATTGCACCATTAATTTCTGGTTATTGAGCAAAATCTCATCAGTAGACAAATGCTGTAGGTGTCTTTGTAATTTAAAAAGTATGGGTAGAGACAGTAACCATTCTTAACAATTCTACAGTCTTTTAATCCCACATTTCATTATGTCCCCTTCCTAATAACTATTGAACTTTAAAATATGGAGGCATATAGATATATCTAGAGCCATATTTTGCAGTAAACCTTGAAGAAACCACCAAGTGCAATCACCCACTTTAGGATTCCCTATTAACAAAAATATCCTGCCCATGGACCATTTCTTTTATTAAAAACAATACTTGGAATTGCTAAATTTAGTTTGAGTTGTCTTCTTTTGTCCATTGCAATTTGAAACTTTTGACTGCTCCTTTTTTTGCCCACAATGTTTTCACAGTTTATTTCTGAAACAGTCATCACTCAAAGCCAGAGTCAGAGAGTTGGCTTCACTTTCTGTCACTTAACTGCTCAGTTTCGTACATCACCCTAAATGGGTTCTGCCAGAGCTTCTTACACATCCATTTGTCCATGAGTGTGTGCAACTGCTCCCTCTTTGTGCACGATTCAAGCAATCTCTGAGGCTGCTACTGCCCATTTTTCTTTATCCCAAATTGTGTAAACACAAGTTTTATTTCTTTAGAGGTCATGGAACTGCTCATCACCTACATCAATCAGTATTATAGGCAGAGAAATAAAGTCTGCTTTGTACTGTGGATACAATTTTTTGTCATTACCTGTCCCTGCAAAGAGCTGCATACAAAAAGATGAAAGTGGAGATTCTGTGCTGGGTCAGAAGATGGAAGTATGGATGAAGATTTGAAAACTCTTGTTATTAGCCTTGAATAAAAAGGATGACATTTTTAAAAATATTCAGTTTCGTTTTTCTAAAATGGACAAGTTTAAAAAGCTGCATCCCCAGTTTTGAAAGAGTAGCAAACATGACAAAAGTTTTTCTACAGAAAGACTCCTCGAACCAGATTTTTAAAAGTGTGAAGTTGTTAGACTTTTTTGGCTAGTAACTCTTACTTTTCTGCCTAGTAACCATGTTTTGGTCACGCAGAGAACACTTTGTGTGCCCTATCATCCTCACTGGGAGGTGCAAACACTTTGTGACATGCTGCCTTTGGATGACTACTTTAATTAGTCCTTTTAATAACAGACTGGCTACTACAGTGAATGCTAATAAACACCTTCCCATCTGCAGACAAGTAGGCATGTTGTTCCCCCCAGTCTCACCTCTACCCACCTGCTAATCTCTCCATTTTTCTTCTTGTCTTCCACCAAGCTAAAGAACACAATAATTCCTGTCACTAAATAAGAAGGATAGGAGCAATAAGGACAGAACACTGCTGACTGTGGTGGTAAGAGAGAACCTATCAAACCATCAATAGCAGACATGAGATAAAAGAAGGTTCTAGAAACTCCCACCTGGCTTAAAGACAACATATACATTTTGATTCTTTCCTCTGTCTGTTTTAATATTCAGTTTTGCTTCAGCTGGGTGTGAGTAATAACCAACATTACACCAAACTTTCCAGGTACATACAACAAAATCACTTTGTCTCCAAAGGAGGTAGTTCCCTGCAGTTGCTGTCTATGTTTTTGGCAGGAATTCACTGACCTTGACTGTAACCATCTAGTAGCAAATTCATCACTGCCATAGAATGATTAATTCTTTCTAAAATTCATGTATTGTGGAAGTCTTATGAACTCTCAGGAAAGGATCAAAGTAAATTCATCAAGTTAAATCAACTATATTTACTTTATCTCTACTATTATACTATAAAAATTAAGAGGACTACATATGGTCTTGAAAGGTCTGAAGTCCAATAATATATGATTACTCAGACTAAGAAAAAGAAAGCCCATTTTGACTTTCATGTATTAAAATAGTATGCAAACTTACAATAAGAAAAAGTGATACTAATTGTCTCAGTCCTTAATCCAAATCCAATAGGAAGCACAAAAAAAGTAAATGAAAAAATATTGAAGACTGAGATTAAAGTACAATTGTTGGTAATCCTAGAATTGTGGCTGTTATGAAGTTATGGTCTAAAACTAGATACATGTAGAAGGATGCTTTTCTCAAACAATATGGTACTTGATACTGATCTCTTTGGAAGTGCAACCACTTTCTCTGTTCTTTCTGAGAGTATTTGTGAGTTCAGTTCTAGTGTTGTATAGCAAGAATTCTCTATCTATTCAAGCCCTTATCTAAAGAACTACTGAGCAATAAATCAGATGTCAACCCTGATGTACAATTTTGATAACTTAGATCTTACCTCCTGCAATCCACACAGGTTGTTCTTTCATAGGGTGTGGGTTTGGGGTTTTTTTGGCTGGTTTGTTGTTGGGTTTTTATAATCCTTGCCCCATCTTCTTAAGTAAAGTAAATGACAAAAAGATTTCATACAAATCCTGCCTCTTAAATATTCTGTCTATGGAGTGAAGAAAAAAATTGTGTGAAGTGCTAATTCTCTTTGGCAAGTGCAGTTTTCACCAGGCTCAACAGGATATTGTGACAATGAAGCAGTGACAACACAAAACATCAGGGTCTAAAAGAATGAGATAATTTTCTATACAAAAGATAGGACATCGACCTTTTACCTCAGGAAATGAGATTTTCAAAACAAATGACAACCTGACAGCACATCACCTGAAAGTATTATGATAGCATTTGGTGAAAAGTCTTGGTAGCAACATTGGAAATCACAGCCTCAAACTAGAGGAATTCAGGCACTGAAGGAAAATGTTTCTTCTTTTTACTGTTTGATTTTTTTTTCTTAAGGAAAAAAATCTTAGTTTTTTCACAGGAAGATAACTTGGGGAAGCTGGATCATCAAACAGTGCAGAACAAATGAGCAGAACAAAAAGGAATCAGTGAGAACCTGAAATACCTGTCCAAGGCAGAGAGATGGAGCAGGTCCCTGTGAGAAAGCAAGATAGAGATCAGGTGGAACATTCTCTGTAGCTGTAACTTGCATAGCATGGGAGAAGCTGGAACATGAGAGGAAAAAAGAGCTAACTGCTAATATTCGTTGGAAGTTCTGCTCGTGGGTAAATGTGCTCCCCTCTTGTCTGCTTTTGACTCTGCCTGCATCTCCAACATGCAGCTATTTCCCAGCCTAAACTACTGCAGCAGGGAATGCCTTTTTGAGGCAATATAATCACATCTTTGTCAGGTCTTTATATAAGGACCAGAAAGAGAAGCTATATATGAAGCAAAGAGGGAATTAGCAAGAAATTGAAAACTGAGCATCCAGTATTTTAAGTAATCTCCTTAGGAGTTTAATTTAACATTATTCCTCATGTTGGAAGAGCCTACTTTCTTTTTGTTTTGTTGTTGTCACAGCCTTGTCAGCTTGGAAAGTAAGTACTCACTTTTTCGTTTAATCCTTTAGTATAATTAATATCTCACTACATCAATTTTAAAACCAGACTAAAATATCTTCTTTCTTGCGTAGACTTTAGAGCTGCTGACTAAGAATCAGACTTCTCAAACTTGCATCTTTCTTGTAACTGTTTGACTTATGAATTTCAGATTTCAAGATACTAGGTGAATAGGGGTTGAAGTAGTCATTGACATTTGTGGGTTTGCAGGACTATTACTACCTTACACATGCTTACAGGTGAAGAAAATTGGAGAATTTCTTCTCAACAGTCATGAATTTCTGCCAAGGCTTCAACATAGCAAAATTCATTAAAATAACTGGTTTTATAATGATAATGAAGTTAAAATAACCTTGTATTCTTCCACATAAATAATATTTTAGTGCAGAATTATAAATTGTGTAATAAAGCTAATACAACATTTTGCATTTTTAAACAGAATTTTGATCACAAGCAAAATCAGGAAGACCCTAAGTGTCAATACTCTTTCACCTTTCAGCTTTGATGCAAAGTAGAACTGACTGCTGTGATGTACTAAGCAGCCCAAAGCAGAGGAGGGCCTAGGGCCATTGCTCCTTATTAGCATTTTTTGTCAATGCCATCCGATGCATTTCAATTAACTTTAAACCTCTTGCTGTCAGAGTTTGGATGTAACTGTTCCCCTAATTTTTATGCAAATTTCTGATCAATTCTAGGAATAGATTACACAGGTAAGGGGACTCCCATTTCTGGTACTGTTTGGCTATCTTTTCAATACTGTTTTACATTAGCATAGGTGAATGATAAGACTGAATAACCATAAAAACAAGAGACAATCCATGTGATTATTTCCCCCCCAAAAAATTATGGAATTAAAACCCTAAATAATATTTGGTATTACTTATTGGCTCTCCCAATCTAAATACAATACTTCGGTTTAGCTACAGTCAAGTCAAGATTCCTCTTTGAGTTTAGATTTAGGTATTTTTATTAAAAAGTAGTGAACCTATCAATATACACAGATATCCATCTATGGGCAATGTTAATAATAATGATCTTATTCTACAACTACAGGAAAAAACCCACAAACAAACAGATTTGATTCTAGTTATGGAAACATGCCTTTACACATCAGAGCTTCCTCTCATATGATACATGCTCTTTTACTCCTCCTGATGGCCCTTCCTGGGCTCACTCCAGTCTGTCCACGTTTCTTTTGTACTTGAAGGCCCAGAACCTGTCCCAGCACTCCAGGCTGGGAGCAGCCAGTGTTGCATAGACAGGACTAATCACCTTCCTTGGCCTTCTGGGCACATTGTGATGCTATGCCATCATACATGTACATCCTGCAGTAACAGGCAACTCTGCCAAATTAGTTTTTGATGCAGTAATTTTCCCCTTCTCCTTGCATAAGCAATATTTCTATTTCTGCACTTCTACAGCTAGAAATAAAGTGTGTTAGGTCATAAAAAATGGAATCGCTCAGACAATTTTTTCCATCTCCCACTTTTCTCCTCTGGTCACCACTGTTTTTTAAGCAACTTCTCTGAGATTCCTAGTCTGTAGCTCTCTGCTGAATGCACAGTTTTGAGCACTCAGCTGTTCACAATTTTTCAGCTCCATGATTATAAAAACCATATTTAGCTTTGTGAGTCATGTGGAAAGACTTTGCAGCCAAGATGCTTTATTCTTGGGAAGGCGTCTCTAAAATTGAGACTTACCAAATTACAGGCTGGAGACTCACTTCTATGTTGCTCTAGACATAGTAATGAAATGCTGATTAGACCTTCCTTGGATTCTGAAAGCCTGGCATTTGAGACTTCCAGAAGATATCCTAGATTCAAACATAGCGTACTCAGTCATGCAACTTCAAACTATTCATGAGTAATTCTACAAAATACTGAAACTCTTAAATTATTACCTGTTATTTTCATTTTACTTTGAGAAAACAGATTCTACTGAGTGAGTGAGCTATTGCACAAAGTTAAATCACATTTTCCCATCTTTTTTTTCTTTTTCCTCATCTCTTTGCTTATTTGTTTGAGGGACTTCTTACGTTTTGGTCATCATTTCCTTGCAGCAGGATTTAAAACATCTCTCCTAGCTTCAAAATTATAGTTTTGAATTAGAAGATATGCTGGAGAAGCCAGGAATAAAAATGCTCAGCAATTGAGATAAAATCATTCAAATGAGTATTCTGTCACCATAGTAACCTTTCTTCCAGAAATTTGCGCAGGAAAAAACCCAACATGCTCCACAGTCATGAAAGTGCATCTAATTATGATTTATTCATGACGCCAGTGATGAGCACTTGGGCATAAAATGCACTGTACTGATTGTATTTGGGGGTTTTTTGAGTAACAGTCTTATAGACTAGTCGAATACATTAATATTTTTTTAATACAAGGTTGATACCTGTTTTAGAATACATAATATAAATCATAATATCACATTTTTCACAGTGTATATCGCTACCCTTACAATTATTTTCTTGCAAAATGCAGAAAATTTTTAGCTTAATTGTTCAATATTATCAAATATTAACTAAGATAACTCCTCCCTCTTACATAATACATACTGCTACTTTTCCTGAGCCTGCTTATTTCAGAGATATTAATTTTCAGCAAGGGCTGTAGAGATAGATTTAGCCTTGATTTGAAACATGATCTTATAAAGACTTGTGCATATTCTTAATATCAAAGGTGGATTTATTAAAAAGGTCTGTACCTCCTTGCCGCATAGGGCATAAATTAACAAAAGGCAAGGTACTTTTCCTCCAGGAAAAAAATGGCAATATGTTCAATGTGCACAGACAAGTCTTCAAATTAAATTCGACTTTTCAGAGAATTCAACGTGTTCTATTAAAAAGGTCATTTGAAAAGGACATTGCATACTGGCAAAACAGCGTTGTTTAAATAGTGTGAAGGAAGATGGCACTGCTTAATATATTATTCAAAGTGCACAACTAGTATATTTCATGGCTAAAACTTTCTAATTCAGCCTGTAAGGAAAACATATTAATGAATATCTTTTAAATTATATTGTTTGCAGGACATCATCACAGCCTAGATATACACATTTTAGGACTGATATTCTCCCATGGGAACTGAGAAGTTCCAGTGAAGATATATTACAATCTCATAAGAATCAATTATGTCTTTGTGAGCCAAAGTTTTTCTGAACTTATCAATTGCCAGATTTTTACATTTGCCTTCTATGCCCATTTAAGGGAAAAGCAATAAAGTTTCCTACAACATGTCCACAGAAGGAATAAAAAATTCCAAAATTGCTACAGTCTCACATGGCTTTTGGAAGGAACAAAATGCTTTGAAAATAAACATCAGGTGAATCTTTTGAAATGGATCTATAATTTAAACGCTGTAGGTGTATTAAACATCAAAAATCTCCAAGCATCTCAGAAGTATATTATCTTCTCCTAACATGCCTAACAAGTCCTTAGACCCACTAATTATATTTTGCACTTATTAAAGTGCAACAAAGAGGCTGTAGCTCCATGACATTTTCCTTCCAAGAGATTGGTTAACCAGTGCTGTATCCAAGTTGGATGGGAAAAGGACAAAGCCTGGCCAGATTCTAGTGCCTGAACAACTGGTATGATTAAGGCTAGCCCACATCAGAAAACAGAAGGACTGAATTTAAAAAAGACAAAAGACAGATCTGTCATGCTGTGAGCTTCAGCCATGGGCAATGGTAAGAGCTTCTCTGCCATGAGTTTTGTGAAGGGTTTTGGCTAATTACCTGAATTAGGTACTGAAGGGAGAACTTGGAGAAGAAAAAAACAACAAAAGGCAAGAACAGTAAATGGGTCTGAAAGCACAGATAGGATTCTGGAGAGAGGCAAAGTGGCAACTTTGTGCATAGCTAAGGGAAGAGGAAAGAAAGCAAGCATTCTACTAAGATAGAAGAGGATGTGTTATGCTGAAGAGTGTGCCTCCAGAGAAGAGAACCTATGTGTAACCAAAACTTCAGTTTAAAAGTCAAAGAAACTTTGTAACACCAACATAAGATTAAGAAGTAGGGATTCTTTATTCAGCCAGCTGCACCAGGGGATATCGCCTCCAAAATATTGTGCATGATGGGCTCCTATTTATATACACTGTATTGTACATACATATTCATTGATTGTCCCAGAATAAACATATATATGATAATCAATTTCCTGAAATCATTAATGTATTTTTCTTCCCCTTTATGAATGCATTTTTCTGTCCTGGGGGTCCCTTTGGTGTCCCTAGTGGTCAGTCTCTCTGGTGAAGTGAGCTCAAAGTGAGGCAAAACCTGATGAACAGCAAGAAAACCTAGTATCATAGAAGTAACCTAGGGGTTAGGTCAGCAATTGAAAGAGACTGGATCAACTGGAAAACTAATGATGAAGGCTAGACCATGCTGTGAATCAGGTCATTCAGAATGCTGGGAGACAATTCAGAGCGAGGGAAAAAAATAATGCAGTATAAATAAGGTTGCAGAACACAGAAGTCATCAACCCTTGTGACAGGGATTGGAATAGCTGACACAATCCAGATTGTGCCAGGTCATATCTATCAGCTTGCTGCAGGAATGCACTGCTTTCCTCCATAAAAAGAGTCAGTGAAGGGAACACTTCCCAAAGTAACCATAAAACTGGTGACAGTGAGAATGAATAAGGAGACCAATTTATCTTCAGACCACCTCAGAGTTGTACCTCTTTAGTAGTAAGGTTGCAGTACAGTGGATATTAGGAAACCTCAATAATTATATGAAAGCCTACAAAGCGAAATCCTACAAAGATATTGCAAGGGCATTTACACATTCATCAGATTGAGAAACAACCCATTGTTAGACAACAAATGACAGCCAATACCTTTAAACTGCATAGTGCCTACTTAGAGTCTGTTTGCAAGTGCTAAATGCCAAAACAGAGAGCCCCAGCACTGGCTCCTAGTCTGATTAGCACAGGTTCTGAATAGGATGCGTGAGGCATAAGTAAAGGTACAAGTAAACCAAATGATAATTGAAATGCATTGATGGTCCTTTCTAAGAACTATTAGCTAAAATCTTTAGCAGGAATTTTAGTTCAAGTCTTTGGTCTTTTGTCTTCATGGGCCAGCTGTTCAAAACCAACTATATGTCTACAGAATTTCAAGAATGGCAAAGAAGGAATGCAGTAAATAGGTGAAGATTTCCAATTATTCCATGGCTTCCAACTGCTCAGCTTTGTACTCTTTTTATTCTACACAAACATCTGTTTTCTACAAGGCCATTTCATTCCAAGTCTTTGTATATAAGAGGTAAGAGTGCTTTAAATGGCTGCAGGAAACAAGTAGATGGAGCTTTCAGAGGAGGTTCAATGAAAGCACCAGGTTTTTCAGAGCCAGTGTCTTCTTATTCTAAGGAGTCTGCCAAAAAACTAATTGTTTCTATTGGCTAAATCAAAAGCATGTAAATTTGAGGCATGCTCTTTAAAAAATTTTAGTCTGGGGTATAAGTCCTTTAATAGACGGAGCTTTACCTTTCAACAGAAAGCAACAGAAAACTTCTTGAAAGTGCATGATACAAAACCCCACAGTGTCTTTGAAACAGTTGGATACTATTTATCAGAACAAAGATTTTTGCATTTGGGTCTATTTGAAGAATCAAGGTGCAGTCAAATGAACTGTTATCTAAGAGATCATCAAAGAAGCTTGGGAACTGTTATTTTGAGACAATTAAATTAGGGAGCTTTATGAAGTGCACTTGTTTTAGGAAGATTCTGAGATGATACATTTTTCCAAAATTAAAATTTGTCTGATACCAGCATTTTTATATTTCATGTTATACTGCACACAATTATTCTAGCAGGATTTGAATGAAGCCATAAACAACAGGAAGAACATTGCTACACAACGCAACTCTACCAACAGTTTCAGCATGCCCCACAGGATGACTATATCATTAGTAAAACAGTTCTAAAAAGGCACACATTTTCAAAAATTTTTATTTGGACTATTTTTTCCTAAAATGTTTTCAGAAATCATATTTATTGATTTTTTCATGCGAAGTTTAAAACACTTTTATTTTCTCTTTAGACAGGGACAGACAGCAACAACAACTTTCTGAGAAGTAACCATTCTGTCCTTCACTGAATTCTGGCTGCAAATTCTGCCACCAGAATTACTTCAGGTTCTCTCAGTAACCACATTACAAAAGGTACTGGGAGCTTCAGAGTCAGTGTTAGACCATAAATAGCATTTTTGAACATGATAAAGAAATATATCTTATTTGAATATCATCTTCTATGCCAAAGGGCATAAAGGATCCATAAGCAGGTGGTATGTAAAAAATTTGAAAGTGAAATTAGAATAATCAGAGGTAGTACTGACAGCTTTCTCTCACAGCAGTTAAGTGCTGTGTCTAGTGAGGGAAGATTTCACTGTCTGGCTTTTTTGCAGTTTAGGAATTTCTGTTATACTTTCATAAATAGAATCCATTTTATGAAATGAGCTCTTCATCTGTTTTCTGGAGCAGTGACTGCAAAATCAGGCACTTTTAACATCCAAGTTGAAACAGAGGTAAGATAATAGCTTGCTTTTCATCCACCTGAATAGCATGAGATTCTGTGTCCCCGTATTTAAAGGTTATCACTGTCCCTTGATGAGTTGTTTGAACCTGAGGCTGTGCATGCTTTCAGAGCACAAGTAGAATTAGGGTGCTCTGCTTGACACAGTGAGGCTTATTGCACTGCTGAAGTCACCAGTCAAAAAAATTACTAGAAATATGTAGACTAGTAAGAAAACAAAAATTTGTCCTGTTCTAAAAAAAAAATGAAACCATTTAAAAATTGAGGAAAAAATACATCATAATAGCCAACAACACGCTGATTGGAGAGATTCAAGATCACATTCCAGTTTTGCCTGATACATAGCACAAGTCTTCTGTGATTTGGATTCAAAGAACTACTGTTCTGAGTATCTCTTATTCTTGCTCCATCCTGACTTGCAAATTGAAATACATGATTGTTCTTCAACAGTTCTGCCTTATACACTTAAAAATCCCCATATATTCTCTTCTGTTTTACTGTATGCCAATGACAATTCTTATTTTCATTTCATATCAGAACAAAAATTCTGTTTGTCCAGCTAGTGTTAATCAGATTTTAACACCTAATACTTGTTAGAACATCCCAAATAATACATTGCAAACAGTGAAATAAAAAAAAGTCAAGCTAGTTATTATACTCCATAGCAATACTGAGACTTTCACTAAGCACTTTATATTAACATTTTGTCTGCATTTACATAAAAATTGGGTTTTCCCTTCTGTTTCCTGATAAATGATAAATGAGGCCTTTGATGTACCAGTATGTACATACCCAATGTTATCATTCCAAGAGGATTTGATTAGTGACAGAAATCCCTTTATACTTGTGCCAGATGTTACAATACATCAAAGCATTCTGATGCTATAAAACATATATATTATTATGTCAGGTTCTACCATCTTTCCTTACAGCAACACCAGCTCTCTACTGATGGCAAATGAGCACAGCTAAAAGAAAGCTGAAGAGACAGTTTATGTCAGGAGGCAGACAGCACACGCATGTTTACCCATATGATGAGCTGTCTCCGTAGCAAAGCTTGAATTTTTGTCCTTTCAGAAGTGTTCTACTTCCTAAAAGATGGACTCTGGCCAAACTGACAACAATCACTTTGTAACTCTGTGTCTGTCTTTCACACAAAGCAACACAAGTTGTCCTCTCTTATTTTTCTTGTTTGTTTTGTTATAACTGCAGAATTGTTTTAAAGCCAGTGCCTGAAGATTGTGAAAAGGCATATGCTGTATTCCTCACATGTCTGACTGACAGCTACAGTTATTTTGAAGTTTGAGATTTTAACATATGTTGCATCCAAATATTTCAACCCAATCCTAAAGCCCTAAAAGCATATATTCTTACATCAATTTTGGCACTCAGATATCATGATCATTATTAGAGTTTAAAGGACAGTCTTTATAGATAGATAAAGGGCATTTCAGAAATTAAAAAAAAAATCAGAAATTCAAGAATAAAAGCTTAATTTTGGGTTGGCAATAATTAAATATGTGTGAACATGGGGTAAGATTCAGAGCTCCTAAAGTAGCAACACAGAACTGAAACATGATGACAAGAACTATATGTTATTGCTTTCCTAAGCCTAACTGTGCACCTTGATCCACAGGACAATCCATTGCACCAGGGTAGATCAAAGTTCAAGAACTCTGACTAGAACATCAACCCCAAGGCCTGCCTTACCCAGTGTACAACACTTAACATGAAGAGCCTTGAGCTGAGCAAAACCATCAGAAGGTATTGCCAAGAATGGACAACGACTTGGTATTCAGATCTTGAAAAAGAGAAAAAAGCCTAGAGACCTCCCAGGAGTCTGTGCTGTTACTGAAGTAGTTCCAGTTACAGATGAGGACTCTGCTGTGCAGAGCTAAACTGCTATTACATAATTCTTACCACTTACACATGTAACTGAATGCATATATGCATTACATGTATGTACATATGTATGTGTGCAGTATGAATATAACTCTTATTACCTATAAATATGAAAAGTTAGAGTTCATAACCCTGAGTGTAATCCAGGTACAAGTCTTCCTGTCTTCTACTGCATGAAACAGTCAGTCCCTACAACACCTTTGGGTTTAGTCACTTGGAGAGCCTGAAGTAATATGGAACCAATGTTCAGGCATGATCTGAAAGTTTCCTCTGGATAAGAGACAAAAATTTACAAGATACAATTTTGATATCTTATGCTTCCCTACTCTGCAATAAATTATTTAAATCTGCAACACTTACTTCATTTGAGAAAGGACCATACCAAAAGTTAGTATGCCAACCGTGGGTATAATTTTTATAGATTTCAAGGCAGTAAAAAAAAAAAAAAAAGAAAAAAGTCTGTTCTTACAGAGCTTTAATAATAACTTGCCTCCAGGCAGTAATTCCCTAGAGACAGTTCCTTTCAACCATACAGCTCTGGGTGTAATCTCCCTGATAAGAGTAATTCCTGAAGGGCATCATATCAGATGTTGGCTGGAAATTCAGAGAGATGGGGGTCATGCCACTATTTCAGATTAGGAAAAAAGAAGTCTTTCATCTTTTCAATAAAACATCAGGTTTTTCTGGCTTATATAAAACTTTTCTGCATGTTTGCTGCTCCCACTTGAAGCAAAAGTTGCTTCCCTGCAGTTGCCTTATGATTGTTAACTACTCTTTTCTTTGAAGCTGTCTTTTAAGCCCCTACTTGAGTAAACCAAGAGATTGCTATGTCAGCAATTGGAGCTGGTAGTCATTAGAGCTGGCCTCACATGTGGGGCGTTTTCCATACTTTCTACGACACAGTTAATACCAGTCTTTTTCTTTGACATTGAGTACACACCCATGGGACTACTGCAGCCCTCATACACAGAATGGATCAGACATTTTTGCTTTGATAATTTACAAGCATTGTCAAGAAGGTTTATGGGTTTTGTCTTGTGACAAATCACAAAAATACAATGAATTCCTTCAGTGCAGTGGCTCCCCAGAGGCAGCTCACAAAGAACTGAATTGTTCAAGAAGGCTTTAACTTTTTCCTTACTGTAGAAAAAAAGCCTACTGTAGTTAAAATACACAATAGCACAACTGGAAATAGTAAAATGAAATCACACTCCTAGATGAAACTTCCTGTGAACAAACATCATTGAGACTTAGCGAGATTCAATAAAAATTAGTTCTATATGAATGAGAGCTAATTCTCCATCTGAGTATGTGGGCTTCTATAGGAAAAATGTCATACTGGCCTAATAAGAAATGTCCTAGTGAGGAAAACAGGTGAGAAGTCCCCCAAAATGGGAATTGGTTCATTTCTCTTAAGGATGCCTCACCAAAATCAGAGTTACTGTGTGGTTCAGGGCAATGGAAAGTGTTTCTGTCATTACTGCCGTGTACCAGGGGCTATTAATACACAGGATGGCATACAATGGATGAATCTCCACCCTAGCTGAAAAGGAACCCTACAACCTTGTTAAAATGTGACTGTATTTAAGATAATATGTGCTGTACTTCTGAAGAACACAGTCACGTTACCTAGCCTGCAGTTAGGTCAGGATCCAATCAAATCAAGGCAGATTAAGCATTTCACATGGCGAATAGAACAGAGATGCTGAAAATATACATTAAATGCCTAATGACATTAACAATCAAATCTTGTTAACACACAAAACTGAAAGTCCTTTTAAGATAAAATGTTGGGAGGAAAGGGTTCAAACCTAAAGATTTAGTGAGGAGAGAATAGTTCTCACTCAAGCTCAGAGTGACCTTGCAGCAGGGAATGCTGAGAATGTTGGTGTGGGAAAACTTCATTGATTATGTGTAGTATTGCTCATCCTCTGCCTGTTTTGAGTAGAATTCTTGTGTAGAGGAACTCTCACAGACAGCTTTGAGCCTTCTGCTGGGGGAGAGAGAGGTCATAAAAGCAGATTCTTGTGATAAACTGCACATGGCAAAGCCCTTTGACTTATTGGGGCAGCACTGCCTGCTGCTGCCCACTTGGGTAACCTGAGCCTGAGAGAGCCTGTGTCCCTGTGTGTGTCTTTTCTGTAGGATGAGCTAAGCCTAACAGAGCCTGTGTCCCCGAGTGTGTCCCTGTAGCTCATCTCTGAGATGAGCTAAGCCTAACAGAGCCTGTGCCCCTGTGTGTGTGTCTTTTCTCTAGGATGAGCTAAACCTAACAGAGCCTGTGTCCTTTGTGTCTTTACCACCCGGCATTGTTAGGGAGGTAATGAAATAAACTCTGCACTTCAACTGTTCTTTGGAGGTTGTCCTGGTTACCTCTCTGTGTTGATTCACCCAAAGACCACTACAGGTTTGTAACATTTGATAGCCCAGATGGAGCACTGCAGTTAGCAAGTGTAATCATTGAGGTCAATTGCTCACATATATAGGAAGAACCAATTCACTCTAAGAGGATTAAAAAGCCATCAACAGCTTAACAAGAGCATAAATGTTTAGAAGTTTCCCCGGTATCCTTGGAGAAAATTACTTCTCAATTGCCTCTTTTACAGTATTCTAATATCTCTACATAAAATTCCTTGTTATTTGTGACTCGCCTTTAATATGAAGAAGACTTGCAATGTAATAGACTCTAGAATCTATTTCCATACAAAAGAGGTTGACAAGAAAAGGAATTATTTACATAACACTGTGTCACAGTTTACAGCATACAGTTATTTGCAGAGCACAAGCACCTAGGTGTGACCACCTGATTATGCCAAGTTGTTGTGAAACACAGCCTTAGCCCCTGACAAAGGAAGAGTGCACTCCCAGAAGTGTTGCTGATAATATCAAATTGAGTAGGAGCAGTCAGTATGCTGGAGGGGAGGGCTACCATTCAGAGCAACCTGGGCAGACTGGAGAAGTGGGCTGACAGGAACCTCTTGAAGCTCAGTAAAAGGAAAATATTGCATCTGGAATATAATAGTACTATGCAATGGTACAGGCTGTGGGATGTCTTGGCTGAAATGACCTGGAGGTCCTGGAAAACAAAAACTGAACACAATACAGCACTGTCCCCTCACAACCATTAAAGCAATTGTATCCTGGGCTCTGAGAACAAGTCAAGGAAGTGATTATTCCCTTCTCTGTGGCATTTATGAGAACAGCTCTCCAAAGATTTTCACACAGTGCATCAAGTCCAAGAGCTTGTGACAGGTGAGGAAAGCCTGAGGGAACTGTGTTTATTCATTCGTAAAAATAGGAAGGCTCAAGGGAGATCCTGTCTCTGTCTACAGCTACCTAGTGGGAAGGTACAGAGAGGATGGAGCCAAACTCTTCTCAGAGATACATTTTGGATGGAGGAAAGGCAACAGACATGAGATGTGATGGGAAATTCCAATTTGAATAAAGAAAACAGCTATTGTTTTGTTGTTTGCTGAGTTATTTTACCATAGGCATTATCAAAGATGGCTGGACTAGGTGACCTCTGGAGACCTCAATGAATCTATCACTAATAACAAGCCTTGTCCAAACACTGCTAAAGACTGCACAGATTTCACTTTACACAACAGTCTGGGGCTTCAACCAAGACCACAGCCTGACTCTAAAGTCTGCTGAACATAAAGATAGTCCACACTAGAAACTCTTTGCTGCCTGAGAACTGCAACGTTGGCCCACTAAAGTCAAAGCCCATACAGGCATGACTACAACATATATCAGATTTCCAAACTCTCAAAACACAGAGAAATTGACTAACCTGTTATTTGCCTTTAGATCCCCCATAATCAAAATAATTAGAATTGAAGACAAATTCTGTTACCACATCAAATAGTTAATTCATTTTACACCTGTTTCAAATTATTTCTGTTTTAGATTCAACTGTAATATCTTTTGAATATCATAACCTTTTAAAATATAGAAATCTGTGAACTGTAAAAGACTATTATTTAATTTTAACAATTCCACTTTCACCTTGATTGAATGGATATGTGCATTGATAATGATTCCATTTTAGGTGCCTTTAATTGGTAAGAAAACAGTATCTCTCCCTTTGGATGAAAAGAAAAATATTGAAGTAGCTCATATTGTTACTTCTCTCTTCCTTTAAAACTATACATATAGCATATACAAAGGGAGAGAGAGAAAGCAGAAACATAAAAGATGCCACAATTTTTCTTCTGTGAATTGTCAACATCTCTACACTGCTGGAGAAACTTAGTTTCCCAACCTTTCTGTGCAGCCATCACCTACTGCCACACTGACTGCAATTGCAAACAATGCTAGAGTCACCTGGACCAGAGCTCTCCACAAGCACCTTCTACCTTCTCTTTTGCCTGTCCAAATACACAGGTTATGAACCTCTGTACTAATTCTCATTACAAAAAACCTCAGTGGTTAAGCCCATGATTTCATCCAAAACAATCTGATTACCTACAGCCTTCCTGTAGATCCCTGAAATTAATGAGGTAACGACTCCTCTCTTGTTATGCAGTTTCTCTGCCATGCTATCCCTGGACATAGCTAATACCTTATTTATTCAGCCTTCTGCTGGGTGTCTCAGAAGCTCTATAGTTAGATATTCCTTATCTATAGTTAGATATTTCCTATCTATAGTTAGATATTTCTTCTGACGAGGAATTTTGTAGCCCATGCCTTAAATGTTCAGTAATGTTTCATGCCTAAAACATTTAGTAAGTTTTCCAGAACTTCAACTATTTCAAGACAAGTTGCTAGAGCAAAGAAAACTACCTTGAGATTTGGTAGTGGGATTTGACAATACTGCTCCAAGCTTCCTCACCTAAGAATTGCCTTCTGTCATTAGCCAATGAGAACAAGAAAGTTTCAAGGTCTCCATGCTCTTGCACAAATAGGGCTCATGGAATAGATACTACTCAAAGCAGCCACAGTGCCACTGATCTCAGCTTAACCAAGCATTGCTCATGCCAGCTAAGCACAGCACCAGCTGGCACCAGAAAATCACTTGACACAAGACTTTGTGCCACTGTGATTGGCGTGCACAGGCTGGATGCTCAAAGATGGCTTGTCATTGCAGACCTTTGTCCCACCATGGCCTCCTGCTGACTGATCCCCTAAGCAGTAAAGGGCAGCAATTTCATTCCTTTTCTTGGCTGGAAAGGATTAAGACAACTGTGACATCCAGGTTCCTCCTCCAGCCTTCTTTCTACATTGGTTCACTGATCTGAACATGGCAGGTAGGGAGCATTTTCATATTCTGGGTCAGTTACAGGCAAAATACCAAAGCAACACTTTATCAAATCCTAAAACAAACCCCATAATATGCTAGATCTTCTCTGCACTTCAGAGACCAGTATAGTAAAATATTCTTCTATAATGCCACACAATATTTGCTCTAAGAAAATGAATGCATTGCTTGTAATAGGTATGGAGTATAACAATGTGTCCTTGGCTTTCAAAGTCATTTCTGATTACTTCTATTAAAACAGTTCATATTCTATTTAATATTTTCATTTCATTTTACTAGCCAAGAAATTAAACTGCCTTCTTCAGAGATATCAGTATGATTTAAAGGAAGTTACCTGGGTAAATAAACCCAAATGGCTATTATTAATTTGAAAATTTGCCTTTGCTGCTGTAGGCTTTACATTTAAAAAAAAAATCAGTAAGAAATTGAAAAAAATATTTCTGAACTTAATAAAACAATTACAGATTTTAAAATCAAACAAACAATTAAAAATGCAGTGCATCAGTAGTTTTATTTCTAAGAAGGATATACAGCAGTACAACACTTCTGAGAGGGTATAATGCAAAATCAAAGGCAGAAGCTCTGGTTTTAGGAGGGCAAAGAGCATTCTTCTTTCAAATAGTTCTGTCTCTTTGGTTGTCAACAGCACTGATTTAAAGTGTCCTCTGAAAAATCTTTTAATAGCTATTCAGGTATTGAAGTATGACCTTTTCACATTTTAATAATCTGGAAATTGCATTTTTATCCATAGATTATAAATTATCAGATACCAGTCAAATTCCCCATGCCAGGCACAATGTATAAATGAAAGCTGCTCCAATTACCTAATTTTATATTGGGGTCATTATTACTTCATCTTTTAAAACATCTAACAGATTGCAGCCAAAATCTATTTGATAAGAAAATGCTGATAAATCTCCACTGCATTATCAGAATTGAATTCTCAGGCTTGCTAAGGATACAAGTATGGAGTTTTTTTAACCCAATTTGTGTCCATTTTAAAAAATGAAGCAAAGCATCCAGTAAGAACTGCTGAAAGAAAAAGAAATATAGAACAGAGTAGCACCTCATGATTTACACTCCCTATTCAGCACAGGTATGGCAAAGGTCCCAGAACACTGTGTGCACTTCTCAAGGCCAAAATAAGACTTAACCATTATAAGGTGAGGAAATAAATCTTTCCTCATTTCTGCATTCTTGAAGGTCAGATGATGGAAGCACCACTAAGATGAATATAAAATACAAAATGCCTTTCATTGTGACCAGTGTTTGCCTGATCATATTGCTGACCACTATAACTCTGCATTCTACTCTCATTCCAGCTTTAACAACATGGGGTTTGTCTGGATTTTTTTACTTTTACTTTTAATTATATAGCATATTTTTGCAGGAGACCTTGGAGATTATATTTCTTTAGCAGAACTATTATTTGAATCTGACTCTACAAGGATGCTCACTGATTTTTTTAATATCTCCTGTCCATTGTTAAAATTGCCTTATTTTTTCATATGGTAAGAAAAGCTTAAGAATTCTGACTCTTTTTCAACAAGTGCATTAGAGTCTTAGACATGCTTAGTATTTACCCAGATTTTCTACTGAAATGAAAGGCAAAGTGCCCACTGGCTTCAGGTGGAGTAAAGATAGGCCACCACTGAGTGCTTTCATTAATTCTTCCTTCAGGCACAAGACACAGTGCACATCTGTTGAATAAGTGCCAGTCTGAGCCATTTTTTACCTTAGTACCTTAGTGTGTATTCAAGAATGATCAGAAATATTAATACTATGTGAATTTGAAACCAAAGTCCTCTGAATGGCAAGTTATATTTATAAACTAAAGCCTTATTCTGCTAATGCTTACAAGCCTAGCTGACTTTATACACATAGGCAAAGCCTACCACTGAGGGTAATTGTAAGATTGTTTTTAATCTCAGGGCTTGATGTTTTCTTGAGTGTTCTTTGTTTTTTTGGTTTTTTTTTTACAAGCCAGCAGGCAGAAATAATATTTGATTATTTGATGAGTCCTATTTCCTTGAAAAATGGAATTTGTTCCCTCCATGGATTTGTCTTATTGTATCCAATTGCTGCAATTATTCTTTGAAAGTGGCAGAACTCAAAAGAGTACCTAGAAAAGAATGAAAAAGAAATAAATTCTGATAAAGGCTCATATTGTGCTAAAAGGCACAACATAAAACTTCCTACGTGGACAACAAATGGTGCCATGTTTGTCCATTGGATACAAATGTCATTAGATGATGTGATCAATATTTTTATGTTGTATGTGTCACAGTAAAAAAGAAAAACCCAATTTTGGAAATATCTTAAGAAAAATAGGTTAAAAAGTGATGGGCAGTTATTTATTTCTTATTTTTGATTTCTTTTTTCACTATATAAAAATTAGATAACAAGTGTACTGATTGCCTCTCCCAAAGACATCTGTGGAAGGGCCATTAGCCCAGCCCATTTTCACCTGGGGAGTTTAACACAGAGCTTATTATTATCCTCATACTCAGCAGCCAGGTCAGAATACCTTTGTAATGTCATTTGGCAAGTAATATTGCTGAAAGTGAGAAATATAGGACTAGTAAAGAAAATACTTTACATGACTGTTTATCTTAGTTTCTGTACATGTGAACAGAGATTTCCTTTTGAGAAACCATAAGGGGGTTTTTATTATATAAAAAGTGTAAAAATGTATCATTGTTGATTCGGAAAATACAGCTGAAGGATTTCAATATGTAGGAAGACTGAGCAAATGAATCAAAATTCTTTTGAAGATGCCTAAACTTTCAGACACCAATATTGCTGAATAATTTGTTTCAAGATGTTGCATGAAAAAAAATACCTTCTCCATCTCAAAAATTTTGAATGCATTTGCATATTTCTTATCAAATAATGTATTAGTGAAATCTACACATGCCTAAAAACACATTATTCAACTTTTTTTTAATAACTGGACTTCTGAAACTGAATCACACCACACCTTTTCTCAGTGAGGCTTCTTGGGAAAACAGAACTTTGCTTTATGCTTTGAAAAACAAATTTCCTAGGCTTAGAAACAGCCTCTCATGCACTGTGGCATATAAATAAACATAAGACATACAGCATTGAAAAACTCAAGATTTTGGCAACATTTGGTATATTTTTCAGTGCCATAAAAGATAACCTGATACCAGAGATGCTAACTACTAACCAGATATAGTAATGCTTACTAAAATTCCCTATTCAAACTCCCTGTTATTTATAGTTTCCCTTTGTTCTGTACAGTGATTTAATAGCTACACCACAGTATTTGTTTAGAAGGTGAAAAAACTCCACATTTAAATCATCCAAAGGAGGAACAGAAAAGTATTAGTATTCTCAGTCTCTGAAAAATTCACCTTCTGCTTTTGTGGCTATTTTAATGTGAGTGTGATAGCAGGTGTAGTTAGCAACTGTGAAATTGTGAGTTCTCAAACATCCCCAGAAGACTCTAAACCTATAAAAGAACCTGGTTTTGCTCTGTCTGGTTGTTTTACATGTTCTATTTCATCCAGCTCCAATGTATGCCCAAGGTAGATTCCAGCCTTCTGAGAAAGTGTATATTTGGGATGGCTATCAGTTACATCTATGAAGAGAGTAAAGAAAATAAGTGCTCCATATGCCTTCAGGCAAACATTTTTAAAATACTTGTCTCCAAGTGTTCCATGAATGTAACATAGTCTGGGTTTTTGTGCCTGTGCTATCTACACAGAGAAAAATTTAATACTGAAGTTATATCCAACTCTTTTATAAGGGAGCTTATAAACATAATAGAAGCCTTTGCAGCAGGAGTTGTGATCTTGGAAATTATAATACTATTCTCTCCTCAACAGTGTTAAAATCCTTAAAGAGGTTAAGATACAAGAAAATGCATTTCTGGCATTCCTTTTTAAATACTGTCAAGGTCAAGCTGAAAAACTTTGGATTCTTTTAAAAAATGATGCAAAGGCCAAAACGTCACTAAATATTCTGGGTTTTTTTCATGTTTAGAGCCTTCAAAAAAAAATCAAAGATTTCTTGCATAATTCAGTGAATCTGTGATGCATTAGACACAGAAAACTGAAGAAAATTAGATTGATCCATGAGAGCAAATCTGCATGAAGTTTGCTACTCTGAATGGAAAAAGGCATTCTAGCTGTATGCAGCGAAAACATTTCAAGAAATAAATTATAAAAGCAGCTACTCAGAAGAAAATGTGGGAGAATTTGTGGTTGGAGTTATGTTCTAAAAATAACCTACAGAAGCAGGCACTTGAACAAAGTCTTTTTTAAAAAGTGATAATTACAAAACTGAATCTGTATTATTGCCTCTTTCAGTAGGATAATTTTGGCTGGATAAAATAAGTAATTACAGCACTGCCAGCACATCCAGAAACTGTGAGAATTATACAGGGTCAAAGCCCCGTGGCAGTAAAGGCCATCCTGCCTTTCACTCACCCTGTAACAAGCACCTCACTGGGAGTTTGAAAAGCCTTTCCTGCCAGACTTGTGCTAGGATCCAGCCTCCCTCCTCCCAGGTCTCAGTGAAGATCAGCAGCTAGGCCAATGTTCACCTGAGAGTTTACACATCAAGGTGATCTTCTGATAAAAATGTGGCTGCCTTGCCACAAAAGACTTCTCCCATCACCTCTCCTTGTGGGGTTTTTCAACTGTGCAACTCAACATGGCAACAGTTTTTTGATCCCTTCCAGAAGAGCCCTTACTCCTCCCACCAATGAACCACGGTCTCTGCATTCATCTCTGCTTACACAGTAGGTGCATACAGTTCTCAAGAAAAAGCCAGTAAAAATGTTGCATCCAACTCCTACAGAGGAGGGAGCACTCAAGACTCATAGGTGTCTGTGGTGAAAAAAGAATGTCAAAAGCCAAATGAGTCCCAAAAAACCCCTCAAAAAACTACACACTCAACATGAAAAAAAAAACTCTTAGGGGTTTTCAGGGGTTTTAGTTTTGCTTTTCAATTTTTTTAATTGCTGCAGGCTGTACTTCAAAGCAGAAATTCAGAAGGACACAGAATTACTGAGTTTAGAAGCAACCTTTGGAGATCACCTTGTTCAAATCTGTTATCATCTAGAACAAGTTGCTCTCCAGGAATGTTGGCTTCAGAGCCTCTCTGGTTGCCCTGTTCAAGCATTAATTACCTTTACAGTAAAAGTGATTGCTTCTTCTGTTGGAGGGGAATTTCAATTATTTTTTCCTCTTTACCTCTTGTACTTCAACTGGATTCCACTGAGGAGACTCTGGCTCTGTTTAATTTACTTTCCTCTATCAGGTATCTATACAACTTTGTAAGATTCCCTCTGAGTTCTCTAGACTAAATAATCCCAGCTCTCTCCTCATATGTCAGCCTCCACTCAAATGTCAGATGCTCAAATCTCTTAGTCATCAGGTCAGAAATAATCAAAACAGAAGGAGCTGACATAAGAGAAATGAGAGCAGGGATCCCTACAATACTGCCACCCACATCACATAACACAACAGCTTTGTTGTGCTCCTCTGTGTCAGCTTTGAGGACAACAAACACAGAATGCAGCCACAGGATTAGCAGGTTCTTTGAGTGGCCTTAATATGAATGAACCAGTCAGACAAATTCAGAAACTTCACAGCTACTAGGGTTCCTGCCCTGAACTAATATATATCTAAGAGGAATTCATTAAGTGACAGTCAATCAGAGTAGGAAACCAGCAATGCAAGAGTGAAGATGAGCTAAGAGTCCATGTGGAGAGCAGGACCTTGTGTTTGAAAAGAGAGAGGCTCAGCCAGTCAATGGCTGTCAGGAGATGATCTTTGCAATAACTTTCCGAATGGATGGGAGAGGACTCGACCACATCTGTCAGGCCTCAAAAGAGAGCAATACTCAGAACACAAATATTTTGGACAAGGGTTTTAGGATGGAGAGTGTAAAAGTTGAAGTACCTTTCTATTTCAGAAGTAAAAAGCTGGTAAGTCAGATGGGCAAATGGACCAAGAAAGCAGATGCTCTCAAATAGTGCATCTTCATGACAAGTAGTTACTATTATCAACAGAAGGTGAGAAATCAGGGAATAGAGAGGGTTTAAGGAAGACATTTAAGAGTTCTGTATGGATATTCTGGGTTTATGGCTAGACATCTACAAGAGATCTCTCTCGCAATCAGCCCAGTTTTCAGTTTAATTTGGATTGCATTGAGGAAGTCCAGAGTTGAGTGGTAGATATGTGCAAATATTCAATATAGAGATCAGCACAAAAAATTGCCAAGTGTTTCACAGGAAATGGAAGCTGTACCCTACAATCCTTAGGTAAGCATAATTTTGGTAGGAGTTTTATCTGGTTTAAGATTTCAGTGTTGATACTTTTGTTTCATATGTTTCCATAAAGATACTTCATGTCAAATCCAGCACTGCCCTGCAATTTTTTGGAAATTTTTACTTCTGAAAAATGGACATAAAATTGTGATTTTGGCAAACACTTTACAAGATATAAATTACAAAAACATGTAGAAAGTGCCATGAAATCAGAACAGTAGATTTCTACATGCATTTTGAGGAAATATAAATTACAAATGCAATCTGCTGCTGGATTGAACCAAGAACCAAGAGCTAGTAGTTATATAAACAAGCACCTTCCTGTTCACCTTTCCTGGTGTAATAGGTTATGAAAAAAAGGTCAATGTCCAAGAACCTTTCTGACTTTTAGATAAGTATCAGAAGTGACCTTATCACTTTCTACAACTTCCTGAAATGTGGCTGTAGTCAGGTGGAGGTTGGTCTTTTTGTCTAGGCAGCAACTGACAGAACCAGAGGACACAGTCCTAAGCTGCACCAAGGGAAGTACAGGTTGGATATTAGGAAAAATTTTTTTACAGAAGGGGTGATAAAGTTCTGGAATGGTCTGCCTGGGGAGGTGGTGGAGTCACCATCCCCAGATGTGTTAAAAAAAAGACTGAATGTGGCACTTGATGCCATGGTTTAGGTGAGGTTTTGGAGCATGGGTTGGACTCCATGACCTTGAAGGTCTCTTCCAACCCTGTGATTCTGTCATTACATATGAATAGGAAGGGTCACAAACACCTAAAGGGCAGGGCAGAAACCAAGCCAGGGAGGAGATGGGGAGAGAGGATGAGGAGGGGAAGAAGGAAAAGCAAATGCCTGTTTAACCAGTAAGTACTTTAAAGGTTTATCCACTAAACCAGATAATACACGTGTGCTGTGGGTGGCATAGCATTGAATGGAAATGTGAGCTTTTACATTACTGTGTGGATCTATTTGCAAATATCCTAGAAAGAGAGAGTAAATCTTCAGCAAATGTAGACCATTACCTCCACAGCTCCAAAATTGCACTTAGTATGTTCTGCCCAGTCAAGGAGTTCCTCATGTACACAAAATACAGAAATATCTAGCATGGACAAGCAGCTAAACAAAGAAATCAAAATATCTATTTACCAAAAAATTATGGTTTAAGGAAAAGCCTAAAAGATGGCTCAAGAACCCAGCATGAATCTTCTCTGGACGCAAAATATAACCTGCACTGACACTCCACACAAGCCAGTCCAGGATTCTTCCTGTTCAAGTGTTGCTAAGCAACATCACTACCCAGCAGCAGGGATGTGCTATGAAGAACTGCCTGACTTTATAATCATTTATCATCTAATCTATAAATGCTATTCTAAAAAATAGATCAGAATTTTGCAGACTAGCTAGTTTTGTGGTTTTGTTTTAGAAAAAACTATCAGACATAATTTGGATGCTCTGTCTGCCAGACAGCCTCCCTCTTATACAACTTGCTTTTTAAACTGTCTTCTGTTTAACTTTTCATAGTAAAATCTTTCATTATCTTCCCTTAAAATTTTGTGTTTTACAATGAGTTTTTCATTCTATTCTCTTTGTCTGTTTTGTAAAAGGAATGCTAGATAGTAAGTAAATATTTTCAAATTAGCTTTCACAAACTCAGCACTTTGTAAATTTCAGCTGATGTCTCAGAGAAGTTGTGAGGATTCTAAGACACATCAGCAGATGAAGAATCTGTTCATCCCAAACAAACAAACTACCTTTCCAAGCTCTTTAACCTATTACATGCCAATTTCCCAAGAGTTAAAGTATGTTTGCTTTACTGAAGTGCATAGCTTTTAAGAAAATTAAAATTCCTAAAACAATTTACATAAGGAAAATCAGATTTGCAGCCTGGGGTACTTTTACTAGATTAGTGTAGGAAGGAACAGAAGGGGCTGGACTTCATCATCTCAATTCCAGGCAGTCCTGCATACAAATAGGTGCCCACACCTCGTGTTGCACGTGCTGTGAATCTGGACCATTCGATACAGGCTTACTCACATGGCAAACTGACAAGAAATGTGCTCAGAATAGACTGGCACTGCTTACTGAACACAAAGAACCTCCTGTGAGGGCAGGTCATCATCACTCAGTCCATCTCATAGGTTCACTCTATTCCAGATGCACAGCATGTACTCTATACGCTTTTGTTCTGCAAGTGAGCAGCAGCTGCCAGATGTATTCCTGGCATTGGGAACACTGAGCAGAGCTCTTGTCCTTGTTCTTATCACATGGCTTCTGTCCACTTGCCATGCCCGAGCTGCAGCTTTACGTGCAACAGGTTCCTGCAGGGACAGAAGAAGCTTACCTGTCTTTTTTTCTGTAGACCCTCTGGCTGTATAATTGCTTTAAATAGATATTTATGTGTGCATATACAATCATATAGATTATTATCAATCTCTCAGCTTTTTTCCTGAGATAATATTTTACATTTAAATAAATATTTTTATTTCTTGCTTTTGGATACTTACAGCTATCATCCATAAGGAGACCACATATAATGAAACCAGAACTACTGCATTTTTTTTCCTGAGATTAGAGACAATGTAAATGATACCATTCTCTGGCTTTGGCTTGGAGCCCTTCTATTGGACTATGAGGATGTCTTTCTATAGGTAAACCTTGCTCTTCATGATCCAAGGATGTGTGATGTGCAGATTGCTGCTCAGTAGGATCCATATGTGTTCTACAAGCCATTTGTATCTCTTGTTTATCCTTGTCCCATCTTGATAGAAGCAAATTCAGGTATGGCAGGTATCTCAATATTTTGTGCCAATCAGTGACTTGGAATTTCAGGACCATCAAGTTTCAATAAATAGGTAAAGCAGGGTTTTGTCTACCATTGTCCAAGATTTAGGATCTTCCAGATGCAGCAGCTCTGAGCTGTCTCTGTTGTTCCCAGCAATAGTCAGTGCTACCCAGAACACTGCAAATGTTCTGCAGCTCTGGGGTTTGAAAATACCCTTCTTCTCCCTAGTATCTGTGTCCTGGAAGACAATGTTGTCTCTTCTCTCAACACAATTCCCACAAGAAAACTTCAGCTGGAGGGTTGTTGTGCAGTGCCTCACAGCTGAACAGCACAACCTCGCCACCCTGCCAAATCAAACTCTTCTCTTGCAACCATTTTTATGGAGCTTAAAATCTGATATGTAAAAGTACAGCCCTGAAAAAAACAAAAAAGCCTTACACAAATTCAGCCAACTCAGAAAACACAAAAGAAAACACCTTACTTCTACAGACCTACAGAATATATTGCAAATGACACTGCACGACCAACAAAAGAAACAAAATGCTTAGAACAACTGGCTATTTTATTACCAAATGCCTTAATGCTCTACTACACTATAAAATATGTGAAATAACTGAACCAGATATTGTAGGGCTGTGTGTAGATGAAAACAATATACTGGTAACATTTCTGTAACAATACAGGCATGGTGTCAGACTACTCTGTCAGCAGTAAACTTTATTTTCTGATGCCTTTAACGTCTCAACACTTACTGATCTCAGAGTCTTGTTCCTGAGAAATCAGATTCTCATTCTTGGGGACTTACATGTAGCTGTAACTTTTGATCCGTGCTGCGAGGTTTCAGGTTTGTGGAACTCTACACTCTGCATACCAGTACACATCTTCTATGCAGAGACTGCTTTGTTGTGCAAAGCTTTCACCATGTCTGCAAATGCTATGTTAACAAAGAGTTGACTTCAAATAAAAAAATTGGCTATACAAAAGAGTTTTTCTACTCTCCTGGTTACAGAGAAAGGGGTAGAGTTTAGTACTCTGTGTGGGACTGAGCCATTTCTTCTACGCCAAGCCCATCATCACTGGGGCTGTGGGTTTCAGCAGGACGAGACAGGGTGCTGGATAACGAGCGAGTCACCATGCCTGGCTCTCTCCAGTGAAGGGACTGTCACCATCAACCCCTGCGGACTCGCTTCCTCTGCCACCCACCCGTTGCCCTCTCACTTTCTCTCCAGTGTGACCACAGACCTCTGGTGCTGAAGGGGACAGCGCCGCTCCCAGCCATGGTGCTGAAGGGACAGCTCTGAGACACGGCCGAGCCCAGAGAGGCTGGGGTGGCGCTGAGGCAGCGCTGGAGCAGGAGTGTTCCAGAGGTAGAAGTGGCAGCCGAAGCAAATACATGGGTCTGAGCTCAGCGAAGTGGCTGCTGGTGCCTACTCAGACCACCTCACTCAAAGGGGGTCCTTTGTCCTTGTTTTTCATTGTTTTCATGCTGGGAAGGGAGAAACATTAGCTGTGGGAGCTCCCCCACCATTCTGCCTTTTTTTCCCCAAATACCGCATGGCACAGGGCATGGGAATCCATCCATCCAGGTCACCGTATTGCCTTTGTCTGGGGAATCCACATGGATGCATCCTACAGGGAGCATCCACCATCTTGGTTTTGTTCTCAGGGGAGAATATCCTTTTGTGGATAAAACACCTTCTCGGGTTTTGTATACTTTTGCCAATAATGTTACTGTTGTTAATGCGTGTGTCTTTTTCCATTGCTTTGTGCTTTCAGTAAATTGTTACTTCAAGCCCTATTATTGCCTTTTTTTAAATTTTGTCCCTCACTTACTGAAAGTGTCAGGGAAAGGGAGGTGGCTTATTTGGAGTTTAATTCCCTGCTGATCTTAAAACCAGCACATCCATATTATTAAAATCTGATTCAAGACATCCATGACTCAGTAGAAATTCCATTAGCTATAACTGCTAGGGAAAGAACATCTACTACCAGCATGCTAAATTTTGCATTATCATATGTGCTGAATAATGCCAAGTTTCTTAGAGACAGACAAAAATCTTTTCTCCCAAGGGTGGACCAAGAGATATTTAAATTCTGATGGAGATACCACATCAGAAAACAATAAAAAATAAGCCGGTTTCCCAATGGGAAAGAGCCTTGTTCAATGTTCATTTTGAAAAGGCTCTGCTCCAGATAACACTTTGGCACACATTGGTTCTCGTCTTCCTCCTTTCTCATCATGATTTTTTTATCCCCTTCTCCCACTTTACATGTCTGGCAGCATGCTATCACACCCAGGGAACAGCTCAGCTCTGCAAGCAGACCCACACAGGAATTCTCTTAGCTGCCCTTGCTATTGGGACATGCCTGGAAGGACCCTGCAGTTTCTATAAGTGTCATGAATAAATATGGAAGCAAAACCACTATTTTACGCCTTATGCAAGTGAAATTTGGGGATTCTTGAAGAGGGTTTATGAACACATTTTCCCAGGCATCCCTCCAGTTGTTTATGTTAAGATGACACGCAGGTGGTGGGTGCCACAGACCAGGCCAACCTGGTGTTTAGGCACATCTTCAGAATCAGCAGAACTTTACATAGAGAAGTTGTTACCCCATGCTTCCCAAAGCTGCATCAGCACTTAGGTCAGAGCACTGTTGGATTTAGTGATGTTTTGTAGAGGTCTGCAGAACACAGTCTGGCAGAGCAAGGTCCAAGAAAGCTCCCCAGACCCCCTCAGTTGCCAGCTATAAAGGTAGCCATGAGCACACTCCCACCTGCTATCCATAAACCTCCTGTTGCCTTGTTCATACAACTGCTCCAAACCCCCCCAATCAGAAGTTAAATTTACAGCTCTGTCTGCCATTTCCTCAGAGCCTAGGTCTTCACACTTGGGTGTGTTACAGTGCGTGTGTCGTGTGTAATATTTCTCAGATTATGTGATAGAACTCTGCAGTCCAGACTGAAGCTGCTCCCATCAGGATGATGGGATAAGTACAGTCACTTTCATAAATACAGTCACAGAATCACAGACAGCATCTTAACCTTTTTACAGCCCACAGAGCAAGTTCCTGTGCTGCAAACTGGCAGGAGTAACTGAATGTCACTGCCTGCTGGGCAGCCAGGAACAGCTTTTTATCATGACACATGATGGAGAATGTGAGATTATGTCTTCTCACTCTCTCTAGCCCACTCTCATTCTAGTTGTGAAGGAAAGGCAACCCTTGGGAAAGGATTTTCTTAGAGATGGGAGACATTATTTTTGGTTTTGCAGCTTTGAGGACTGTCTCAAGTAGCATCAATCAATTACAGAAAACTCAGCAACAAATTGAAAACCACTAATGGAACACTGCAGTTGATCCTCACTATTTGTAGCCAAGAATCATGCATAATGTAGCAGCTGTTGTTAATTGCACAGGTACCCAATTATTTAAATAAATACATTTTGCAGATATTTAAAATGCAGGGCAGGACACTAAAATAAACTGAATATTTATTAACCCTCTCTCTAAGTGACTATGTTATGAGGCACTGCAGATGCTTTTTTTAAATGTATCAAAACAATTCAGAGTTCTATTATAACCATTCTATTTTAGGAATATATTATATAATATACCATTTTTAATGGATGAAAAAGAAAATCTTTAAAGAGTGGTATGAAGAAGAAGAAGAAGTATGATGGAAAAAAAATCTGAGGATAAATGACTTTTCTCCTTTTTTTTTCCTCCTTCAGTTTACTATCTCTGCTTTTGACAGTGCTGCAGGTGGTCAGCTTAATTATTGTCTCTTCTGTAGCTAGTCAGTCTGTCAGCTCCCATTCTTGTTTCAAAGGTCATAGCAGCAAAGGAGGGTGGGGGGGAAAGGAAGGAAATTGAATAGGGCACACACAAAATCTGACAGAACTCTCAAAGACAATGATGAATTTACATGCAGGTTGCCTATTTCTATTGGCAAAGACCCCACAAGTGTCAAGAAATATAAAGCAAGGTATTTTTCCCTTCTTTTGACTTGCTGTAATAACATCACTATATATAAATGAGTGGCAGAAACTAATTAATTTGTCAAACCCTGTACTAATGAGAAATGGATCAAGGTCTCAATGGGTGAGTCAAATTATGAAATGAATTAGATCTCACCCTTTATGTTGCATCAAATTCTAGCTGATTTAATAATTCTTTTGAAATTCTTGTCTTGCTTTGCAACCAAACAGATTTCTTGGACATTAGGCTTCTATTTCGTAGAAGACCCTTATTTCATTAATAGAAGTATATCCAAATAAGAGCATGGTCTCTTGGTTGAAACCTCACTATGGGGGAACAAATTGTCTCATCACAACACAAAAAGAAAAGTTGCTTCAAGTAGAACATTGGCTAGAATCATTGATATTTGAGCACTTCAGGTTACTTTCAAGCACCCTTTCAAGAACATCATTCCCATTACAACTCAAAAGAGACCAAGCTTTGGATGGTTCACAGATGTTCATTCTTTAAATTATTGAACACTTCTATTATATACTCAGGATTTCCTATTAAAATAAAGTTTAAAAATTCCATCTTTTTATTATTATGCATGTGCTGGATGGAAATGTAATGTTGGCAACATGTTTGAGTGGTTATAACATGAGGGTTAGTGAAGTGCTGTACATAAACATGTTACTCTACTATATTCATTCAGAACCTTATTCCTTTAAATGAACAAGATTATTTGCAGTGAAGACACTTGCAAAATTAACACAGACCTAACCATCGGAGCAGTAACTACAGGTAAATAAAGCAAAAAGGGGGACAGATGACTTCCCAATAAGAAAGAGACAACAGGAGTATTAGTCAAGAATAACTAAATGGAAAAAGGCTCAGTGTAATCCCTAGAAAGGAGAAGAATGGAAAAGAAACTGTAGCATAATAGCCCAAAACAAATAAGTGAAACAGGAAAAATAGGCAATGAACTTCTGGGGAAAAAAAAAAAGGGCAACAAATACAATCTACCACAAAGCACATTTTTTGCAGAAAAAAAAGGTAATTTCTGAATACAGAAGAACAAGGCAGCTGCTCTTTGGACCTTCACACTCTGAATCAAAGAATGTAGCACATTTCATTGAGTAAGTGTGCTGCTTTGGGCTGGGATTGAATTAATTTTATCCACAGTAGCTGGTATAAAGCCACATTTTGGATCTGTGCTGAAAGTAGTGTTGATAATACAGAGATATTTAGGTATTCCTGAGCAGTGCTTACACAGAATGAAACCCTTTTCTTGGCTACCCCACCAATGAGCAGGTTCAGGGTAGCCAAGAAATTGGAGGGAATCCAGATGGAGCAGCTGACCCCAGCTGAACAAAGGGATATTCCATACCATAGCATATCATGTTCAGCATATAAAACTGGGAAGAGAAGAAGGAGGAAGAAGGGGTGTTCAGAGTTCTGGAGTTTGTCTTCCCAAGTGACCATTACATGTGATGAAATGCTGCTTTCCTAGGGATGGCTAAACACCTGCCTGCACATGGGAAGGAGTGAATGAATTCCTTGTTTTTCTATGCTTGTGTGTGTAGCTCTTGTTTTACCTATTAAATTGTCTTTATCTCAATCCATGGGTTCTCTCATTTTTGCCCCTGTGATTCACTCTCCCATCCCACCAGGGGGAAACTAAGCAAACATTGGTATCAGGCTTATTTGTTGGCTGGGGTTAAACCATGACAGTCAGCTTTCAAAAATGGAATTTTCTCTTCAGTATGGAGAAGCAGCAGTAAGCATGCCACTTTATATCAGTTTAAGCTGTCTTTCTAAATGCTGTCAGATACCATTGTTTTGCTGCTGAAATGCATTTAAATAAATAAAATAACTATGATTTCGTATACCTTTATGATAGACTCCTGGTCCTTCTAGCATATTAGACCTTTTGCTGAAAATTTGAGTTATGTATATTCATCTGCTAGAGTTGAAAAAAACCTTTGAGCATTGAATATTCTCATTCTTTAATTATTTTTCTTTCCTAATCCCCAGGACACAGCCAACCTAACATCACTTTAGCATGACCCAAGATTTCTAAGTTGCAAAGGGCTTAGTGAGCAGAATTAAAGAGTTTTCTGAAGTACTATCCATTGGGATTTGGGAGCACACTTTCTTTCTAAAACACAGAGCCACCTCATGCTAGGGTAAATGAATGCAGTTACTCTAGTTAAAACTAACAGTTACCTTTAGCTAACAGTTAACCTTACTTTATGGCAGCTGAGGTCTTAGTCTTTGAATTCAGACTTTAGCAAATACACTTCCAAATGACTTATCTTCTCCAAGGATATCATAAGAGCTCAATATTTCTTTCTCTGACATTCTGTTAATTTTCATAGTCAAGCTTCCTTTCATGACTCAAAGTAGTTAAAGGGAAGGATTGTCACTGAACTCAGAGTAGCAGAAAATTGAGCCAGAAATGTCACACGCAGGCGGTACCTGAATACAGGCTTCCATCAAAGCTACAAGCAACTCCTTTCTGCTTAAATGAACTACCTTACCTTTATATTAGTCTTTTAATGCTTGGCACAACAGTAGATCAGCCTGAATATCATCCTTAAAAGTTCTGTCCTCTTAAAGAAGGAAATTATGTATTGTCAGAAAACACAATAAGAGCAAAAATTTCATAGCAAATCATATATGATCCATAACTGTGTTGTCTAGGCTAGCTCACGCTCTCCCACTGATACATGCTTACCTAAACAGAAGGCAATGTACCAAAACCAGTACAACAGGAGTATCAGTGAAGTTTGGGCAGGATTGCCAGTCTTTTATTCTCTCTTTTTAGAGCTAATTAGACACCCGGTGCAGAGCTATTACATGAGCAAATAATCATTCTTCCTCCAGCCACAGAAATCCTAACGTTGTTGGCCATCTCCAGCAAGTATGAAACACTGAAAGATCAGCTGCAAAATAAATTGTTCTTGGAAGGTGGATGTTTTCAGAGTTTATCAACTTTATTTCTCAGGTACTCTGTGAGCCTAATTTCTGCAAATTTATTATTTTTAAAAGTGAGAGGGAAATGGTTAGCACTAGCAAATTCAACAGTACTTTAGCTGGTCTGGATATTCATGTCACAATGCAACAATATTGACAGTTAATCTGCCAAAGTAGACCCAATCAACCATTTCCAGAAACCTGTCAACATAATTTCTAAACTGAAGTACTTAGTGCAGTTTTGCAATTACATGAAATGGTAAAATTGGCTATTATCTAGTTTGGTTTGTGTAAAGAAAGAAAGGAAATTAATTGTTTCGTGTCACTTACTGTCCTAGTTTCAGCTAGGACCTTGGTGTCATTCAGTACTACCTCACATCATTGCCAGGGATGTGGGAAAGGGACTGCCTCTGGCTTCTGATAAGAGGAGCCAATGCTATTCATCTTGTATCACCATCTTGTGAGCATTTCACATGTAAATCACCTTCTCTTTTGTACACTTCTGTTATTAGTAGTGTTGTCTATTTTCTTATCTCATTGCTGTTTCCAGTAAATTGTTCTTTTTTCAACGCCGGATCTTTGCCTTTTGTGCCTCCAATTCTCCTTTATGGCCATCCTCATGGGGTGGGGAGCAGAACAGAGGTAGAGAAAGGGGAGCAAGCAAGCAAGCAAGCAGCAGTGAGGTTTAGTTTTGGTAGGAGAACTACATTGAGGCAGCAACTTGTGAAATTTCACCCAGGTACCCTGAGCTTTTTATCTACCTAAGTAAAAGAAGGTTTCAGAGCCAATTGATCCTCAAAGATAAAGAATGAGGAAAGGCTAGTACCCCATTAACAGAAGTTGCAGCCTTAGGGATGAGAGAAGAAACAGCCCAGGTAGAGACAACAAAGAAAACCAGCAGAGATTAAGACTCCACATGCTAATATTGTAATTGGACCAATTTTCCATGAGGGGTGGAAAATTTAGATTGTAAGGGTATAGTTGCCCAAGGATCCCTCTTCAGAGTCATATGGCTCAAGCTGTTCCTACCAGTATATCACCAATATAAATTATCTTATTGTACTTAAAGACTGAGATTTTGCTACAGGATACTTAGGATAGAGAAGCATCATTAGACATTTGCTTCTTTTAAAGATGAGCAAGCCTAGTGCAATCATAGTCTTGGCATATGAGAACAAAAATGGCTTAAATTTAAACTGAAAAGTAATTTGGACCACACTAGTTATGTTTGTTCAAACAAATTCAGTTAATTCCTCTTCCATTTTATTCCGTATCTCATGTATAAGAGACATTAGAGACAGGATATAATTTATGATGATGCCCTATAAATGCAAAGGGAGTATAAAAGCTGCTTGTTTAAGTTTTAAGAGAGTCAGTCTGGAAGTCCTGACCAGCCAAAACCTATATACTTGAGCAGCTTAAAAGTGTTGCCACAAGTCTACAGGATAGCAGAGGAAAGAACAGAAAGCAATTGCAGAGGAGAGTGCTGAGAAATAAAACTGCTAATTCTTTTAATCTAGGTTATAGTTCTCTTCTTCTCTGGCTTTTTTGTGCTTCCTCTACTCTTTCCACCCCTGCTCCTCCCTTCCTCACTCACTAGTGATTTCATGCTCTGTTTGCAAGCTCATTCTGTTTCAGCCAACTACTTAGTATCCATCTGTGTCAAAAGGAGCAAGTGAAAATGTGAACAGCCCACTCCACATTCAGTGGCAGTACATCTTTGCTGACAGTGGTCTGGAGAGTCTCAATCCAGTTTTGTATTGCCAGACCATTATTAATTCACACCATTTAAGAGTTCCTTGATTCTAGTTCCACGGCACCACAATCACTGCCTTCCCTTTCCCAAGGCAGCAATTAGCCTCATGTTTTGACCATTAAACCAATCAAGGGAGAAAAACAAAGCTGTAGGGCTGGGGTGGCCAATCCCACATATCAGTGAGAGCAGTAATACTGAACAGCAGGTGCAGCCAATAAACACTGTTCACACAAACTGAAATTCATTCTGGTGATATAGCCAATCAATACTGAATAGCAAATAAATTAATGACATCCAAGGTCTGTTTACAAGGCACAAACAAAAAGATTGAAACTCATCACATTAATTATTTGCAGTTAGGTGTTTCGCTACATTCATGTAGTGAATAATTTTAAAAGGTCTTACTATAAATGCACAAATCTCTGCTGCCCCAAGCCTGAAGGAAATTCAACAAGTCCTGAACTACATCTTAAGTGGGTATCTGAACCACTGACTCATCCAATATTCTGGGTTGTGTATCTCCAGTTAGTTTTTGTTATGGGAGAAATGTCAAAAATTTTGACTGAAAAAAGAAAAAATTAAATCACATAAAACAGGAACCTGGTTTAAATCAATTTTTTAAATTACTTTAAAAATTTTTTGTACAGTGCATTGAGATCTGTGGATGAAATATCCTGGGTAAGAGTGAGGTATGATTATTGGTGTCTCCTGATGGAGGCACCAATAATCATATCACCTCCAAATGTCTTTTATTAGGATTAATAATCTCCACCTCCAAATGTCTTTTATTAGGATTTTTTTGTGGTGAGTGGAATGGCTGGGCTCATGTTCAAACACAAATAAAAAATATAAATTCTGGGCATTTCAACATAAGAGTGCTAAACGAAAAAAAATGTTAATATGAACATAGCATTCCTT
Organism: Haemorhous mexicanus; assembly: GCF_027477595.1. Taxonomy (NCBI): domain Eukaryota; kingdom Metazoa; phylum Chordata; class Aves; order Passeriformes; family Fringillidae; genus Haemorhous; species Haemorhous mexicanus. Next base: position 42,123,915 of record NC_082346.1, read on the forward strand.
CTCCAAGTCTTAATTTCCTACTACTTCCATATTCATTTATATCCAGGAACTTTTTAAGAAAAGACTTAGTGATAACAAGAAGAGATTCCCAAGTATAGGTGGAGTACCAGTGGCTCTGTTGCCATAAAACAAAAGGGTAGGGATTTTACTGATATATGATGTGTTTAGAGTTCCCTGTGGAGGACTAAATAAAGTATCCTTCCCTGTAGAAAACAGTGATTTCTGATACCAGGTACACCATTAAATAACATCTTGAGATGGCATTAATCATTTTTTTCTCCAAGCTGCACATATTAAATAAAGTGCTTACCTGAATCCTTCCTAATAATTTTCCATGCCAGCCCAGGTGATGTAGACATAGCAGCAAACATGTTGGATTTCTGAGCTGTTAGAAGTACTTTTTGCTGGTTAAGATCCAGAGATGCTGCCTATTGACCAGAGATGAGCCATCCTTACATGTCATATAATGTGCACATTCACCTTTCCCACCACTCTAACTCACTCTTAGTTCACTGAGGGCAAATAAGTGATACAGCTACTTGAGTTGACTCACAGAAAAGTCAGGGAGGGCATAATAAAACCCCTTTCAATTGCAGGTGTGTTATGTCACTCAATTTAGCGCTCATATTTCTGGTAGCTGAGCTAGAAGAGATAGAACCATTTAGCCTAAAGAGCAGTGAAAAGTGAAAACAGATCCTAAAAATCCACAGATCCTACAAGGTTTTGTCATTGTTCCTTCACAATGCAGCTGTAGGACTCCTGGACCTAGATCAGCCCTCTCTAATGACTACTTAATGGAGTCAGCACATGCTGGAAGAAGCTGTGTAGGGAGGTGGCATCTGCTTGAGGTGTGGCAACTTTGTCCTCTTGTGAAACCCACTGGCCCATCGTACCAGGTCAGCACAATCTGAGGGGTGGAAGTTTGTAGACTGATGCCTACCCAAAACCAGCACCCAGATGAAAGAAATTAAATATCTTCCAAATCTATAGACATGAAGTACTGTATAGCAAGTTACACCTGGAGAAAACACCAAGTGCCTTTACTTGGAGGGGTAGAATATGGGGGAGAGGGAAATTCAGTATGAAAGTGAAGTTATGCCTGTACTTTAAACTATGTAGATGGTAACTGAAAAGTTGAAGCTTGCTGTAAGATATCCAGAACTGGCTAACCTGTGATCTCTCTGGTTCATTGGTCACATCTTGTTTAACTGCATTACTGCACTTGAAGAGTGGGAATTTTGCTGACTGTGTGGGAGAGGTCCCAAGTGAATTTGTTAATCTACATAAACAATGTGGAAGCTATGTTATTATTCTTAGAAAAAATAATGGGAATAATAATAATAATAATAGCAGGTAGTATGTTTAATCAACTATATCTCCAGAAGTGTTCCTTGCAGCTTTCTTGGTAAGATTTCACATCCAAAATTTTATATTTACCAACAATTATTTTAGGGCTTATATTTTATATGGTCCCCTTTCCCTGTCAACTTAACATAAACCTATTAAAAGTATTTCAGAATAGCATCTATCTGTGCAAGAGGTAGTCTGCCAGCTTCTAGCTTTAGGTGCACTATGAATCAAAAACGTACAAAAAAGAAAAAGATAAAGGAGCGCAAACACCACAGGCACAGTGGTGGTAAATCTGCCTGGTTTTATGTAAGGTAGATATTAATTTCACTTCAAGAACCAAGATGAATCAAATAGAACTATCATTCATTACAGAGTTGGGAAACTCAGAATTTTTACACCAGCCAATTTCATGGAAATGTGCTGCATGTTTTGTATGCATTTGCATTTAAGTTCCCTCAGTCAGATAAACCAAAACACTAAGTGAAACTCAGCCTCAAACAAGATCAAGTCTAGTGAAAACTTTGTATTTTCAATGAGCTATGAATCCCAAATACAATTTAACTCAAATTCACCTATCTTGGTGCACTTTCTCTAGCTTGAGCCACATGTTTATGCATCAAAACCACAATATATGACAGGAGTCTGGGAAATCTTGTTAGTGAGCTGGAAACCATTATAAAACAAATCCTGTCTGTGTAAGAGGACAGTGAGGTTAAACTGGTTTATTGTGCAAACAAAAATTGCTAGTGATTTTGGCTGTCTTCACTATGGTTACATGATACCAATCATTGGGTATCCCAATTACATTACAGAGATCTAATCACTAGATTAGATGTGATACACAATCTAAACATGAGTATCTGAAAATCTGACCTTTTTAAAGAATCTTAAGATATTATCATAATTTTAAGATGCTTAAAGTCAACAATCATCTTTGGAAACACTGCAATGTGTTTCATGCTACAGGGAAAGCTTACTGAAATGAGAAGCTCATGTTTAAATTATTCGTGCTGTGAGTGTGTGATTCTAGATACCACAATAACCATTTATTTTCAGGTAGCATTAGCATGCTAACAAATCCTGTCCATCACTGCTTGCGAATCACTAATGCATTCTTAATACCTGATAAACCAGAGCCTTAGGGTGCAAAGTTCTATTAACATGCTAATGCATCTTGTCCCTGCTTGCTTTAGAATTAGAAGGAGTCGGGTTTAGCCAATACAAGGCCATTTTTCATTTTGCTAAAGCCATTAGCACTGAGAAAAGTGATAGAGATGCTGTCTGCCAATTAACATTTCTTAACAACTAAGAGGTAAAATATGACAAAAATACTGCCAGTAAAGCCATATGGGGAAAAGTCAAACTACCATAGCACCTAACTAACTGTCTTTAGAAGCCCCAAGAATTTTGTATTATTTGTAATACCTATACAAATAATAATTATTTGTATTCATCATGTGCATCCAGAAATTTTGCACCTGGCTTTATGGCCCAAAAATCTCAATTATTCTGAGCATCTTAAAACTTCAGCATGATGAATTTAAAAAGGAGTGATGATGTTTCTCTGTTCCAAACTCAGAACTTTCCTTAGCAAATGTTACTCCAAGCACAGAATTTGCTTTGAATGCAATATCTTAGCTCTCCTCAAATTTTCTAGAAGATACTAAGGACTGTTTCTTTTCACTCATTTGAAGGTGAGTTATTCCCTGAAATGAGTGAAGCTACATTTGTTTAAAAACAAGATCAATTCTATTTAAAATCAGGCCACTGGTGAAGAATGCAGTTGCACAGACCATATTTTCTAGTCTTTTACAGAGGCAAAAAGGAGTGTCAACACCTTGCTCCATATGCATAAGAGGGAAGTCAAAGGAGGAGTAGAATAAAATGTCTGCACTAACTTATGGATTTGGCTTTGTGAAGGGAAATAGGACAACAGCAACACTGTTCACCAGCTGCCCTGTTAATTAAGGGTCATGATACCCTCTGATTAGTCTTGATGAGCACAGAAAAGCTGTATGATTTTGGCAGTGTATACAGCAAAGAGGTCAAAACTTATGGGGCTAGTGTGGCCCAATTTCTTCCTGACAAGAGAAATTGTTCTTTCATATACACCCCCTGGGCAAAGAGAAAGATTTGATACACAGCAAGGATTAGAGGAGGATCAGTCCCTGGTGCTGGAGGTGCCCAAAACAGCAAGGCTATTTACACAGCCTTGCTTGTTCCATGAAACCATTGAAAGAGCCAGCTGCAATCCTGTTGTGGAATTTGTAAGGAGTGCCTTGATGGAAATGTTTTGTATATTAAGTAATGATTGTAATAATCTCTTCTCATGCCACACATTGCTTTTGTCCCAGTCTTTAGCAGAAAACACTGGGGAATGTTTTGGTGGCTTGAGTTATGAATCAGCACAGAGCAAATAGTAGAAAGACACTCTCAGTCAAACCTAAATAAAAGCAAAATTCCTTTTTATTACTGTTTGTAATCCTCTTGTGAACAATTTCTCAAGAGCAGTTCAGTATTACCAGTACTTTTGCCATTCAAATTTTCTTGTCTTTGAAACTAAAATCCAGAAATACTTGCCAAACACATATTTTGCACTTTTAATTTGCAGAACTTTTTTACTTTCACAGAACTGTTTTGTTACTTAAGTCATCAGATAAAAGAAACATGCATACATTATATGTCTTTGTTCACTTACAATGTTCAAGAAATGAGCAATAATTTAAAAATTCACAGATTGGATAAAATTAGCAAACCAGTAAAATTTTTAATGGGCGAGTGGATAATTCATAAACAGAAAAGGTGACATTGATATCAATTATTCATTGTAAATTATTTGCTTAACTGTACAGCAGTCAAGCTTCTACTCAGCTTCAGAAAGAAACCATTATGCATTCATTCTTGTTTGCCTCCTAATTAGTTTTTAAACCTAGCTTAGAGATGCAATATGCCACTACATCATTTAGCTTGGTGTAACTTAACAGACACGTGAAAGACAATAAGATATGTTGAGATCACACAGATGTTGCAATAGTATTATCTCACACTATATCAAATACCAGATTAAAAAAAGAAAACTGGTAATTTACAGGATGTAAGAGAAAGAAATAACAGTCTCCTTTTAACCAGAAAATAGATTCTAACATCTATGATCCAATCACTGAAACTTATAAAATGGCTGGGCAGGGAAATACGCATTCTCAGGACTGCATTTGCTTCCTTTGCACATAAGCAATGAGCACAGGCTCAAGCACCCCTGAGCTGTGTTATTAGACTGACAATATCCAACTAAAGTTAGAGGGCAGGGGATATTTTTCAAGTTTTTTATTATTAGAAAGCTCAAAGCTTATAGATGCATATCTTGCATATTCAAGTGACAGAAACAAAATGGGAGAGTCAATAGCAACAAACACTGTGAACAAAATGAAACAGAGTGTATCTATTGTTTGTAAAGCAGCCCATATTCCTAGCCATCTGCCATAGTGCACACCTGATCTGCCATACAGAGGTTTCCTAAAGTTGCTCATTCTTACTGCCTTATCATCAGCTTCAGAGACCTGGTACTTGTCCAGAGAGTCTTAATCCCCAGAGATTTGTGATGATGCAGGAGGCTCAAGTGAAAGAAAAAGACACGTGTTTTGTAGTTGAAGAGCAAAGTTTGAAAACATACATTTTAAAACAGCTCAAACAACAGAAAAATAATTTTTAAAAGCCCAGCATATTGTTTTTAATATCTCATTAGTATATTTTGAACCAAATGCTTGACTCACAATGGCTCAGATCCAGAAATGCCAGTAGGTTCTGAAGTGTAACTCTGGGGCTCTGAGATGATGCTAGAACCCTGTCTCATCTCACCTGTCTTCCACACATCCTACAGAGTTACACTTCCTAAGGGCTCCAAGACTGGAACAAGTTATGCATGGACACTGTGCTGCATCATGTATATAAGTAAAATGATAGCTAATTCTTTCACTGGATCACAGGAAAAACAGTCTGTGAAGCACATGCAAGACCAAGTCCTTCAGTCATCCGAAGGAGAGACTCAGCCAAGGTCAGCAGGACCAGGCAAGGTTAGCAGGAAATCTTGTCCAGGCCCTGTCCTGGGATTTCCTTCCACAGAAACCAGGGCAGAAGGAGGGGATGATGCACACACACATCTCAGCCCAGCTCAGAATCAAGATGCAACAGGGGCATCTGCCTGGACAAGGGAAGTGCAGACTTTTCCAGAAGCTCAGAGTTTGGAAACATCTCACTGAACCAACAGAATCCTAAAGCTTAATGAAGTGCTGAAATCTGTGGTGAGGAATCTCAAGTTCGTCCTTCCCTGTTTAATATCTGGCTGCATTCATACATTGATTGTACAGATCGATAGACGGATACGCACACACAAAAAAATCTAAAACAAAGACATCTTCTTCTTGTGTTCTTCATATCCTACTCTATCTCTGTATTTCATAGGAGTGCCACACCAAATAATTATTCTTTCCTGTGAAATGATACTACATGGCTCTAAATTATTGCTGGTTTTCTGTGCTTATTCCTTTTTAGTGTTAAAACATCTCGCATTTAGATGGGAATTGGTAATTTTCTTGTTAGTCTGGTTCTTAGTATGCAAATTTTTTTCACTAACAATTAAGTTGCAGAACATCTTGTATTTTCAATAAAGATTTAAGCCGTCATTACCCTATTTTTTATCAAAATAGTAATTTCAAATAAATTAAGGTACTTTGTTCGTTGACTCATTATGCAATTAATTTCTTTTCATATTCTGCACACATCCTGATGAAAGATTAACAAGCATGTACCATGCATACACTAGGGTGGAGGGAGAACATCTCTCCTTCAAATTAGTATACTGAAATATTAATATAAACAAAGCAGGAGTGGTTGCAAAAGACATTTTTTTCAGTAAGCTATCATAATGCCTGAGTGACAAGGAATGATTTTACAATGCATACAGAGTATAAGACACTCCCAGTCTAGAGAAATGGACTGAAAATCTTTCTCACATCAATGATACAGTTATTTACCTTTTAACTCCAATTTTGTGATATAGTTTCATTCAGTTATCCAGTATTATGACATTGTTTCTGAAAAAAGATGAAAATCTTTGCATTTTCAAATACTCTTTTTTCAAAATACATTCAATTGCTGCAGACATAGTTTCGGTTTTATTCTTTCATTATTCTTTTTTATTATTTTATTCTGTTTTATTCTTTAGTATTCCTTTAGTATTCACTATCATAAGATATGATAGTCTAAACTTGAATATTTCCTAACTTTTCTTTCAGTAACCACAGTAAGGAAGTTGTTTTGATACAGGATACATGAAGTAGAATATTTTTATCAGTTCAGTTGTTTCAGATCCAATCCTTGAAAAGAAAACTCAAAAAAGTTGGGATGGAGAAGTCAAACCAGAAATTAAATGCCCTTTCATCTCCCAAGAACTGAAAAAATAAGAAAGCAGTGGTTGGGTTGTAGCCGTCATATTCAAAGAATACAACCTAGGCAAGCTTGGGAGATATGGTAATATCTTCTACCAGATCAATTGAATTCCTTAAGGGCTGATCCTGTCAAGTGTTAGGAATTTTAGGAAAAAAAGAACTAAACTCTAAGACTGCTGGAAGTGTTTAATTTTTCTAATGGTTATAGAGTTTGACATTTGTGTAGTTTATACATTATAAAAAAATTAACTGTGGATTCCTACTGAGACTTTGATCCAATTCCCAGATGCTTTTGATCTGAAATTCTATTCTATACTTTCAAAAAACGTCATTTTCAGGAAAGGGTCTAATTGAGCACCATGATTCAGGGAAAAACAATTCTGGTTTTGTTCAAGAAACCTAAACATCCTCTTTTTTTGATGGCTTAACTTTCATTATAGTACTGTAACAACACATCCCCTCTGAAGTTTAATTCTTTAAACTCAGGATTTGATAGAGAAACACCAGACACATTTTCACTTTCATCTGCTAAAAGCTTTCATTTTCTCTCCTGTTCTAATACCCAGCTAGAGTGGAGTTCATTCCTATTTCGAGTACTGCAGTGTTTGTTTCCATCACTGTTAACAAAACCATAAGAACAGCGTTATGTAGCTCACTGGCTTTAGAGGATGCAGGGGATATTCCTTCTATAACAGACACAAGGAGGGCATTTATAGCTATAAATGTCTCTGAAGTAGATCATAACTTTATAACAGAGAGGGAAGACATTTTCAACATGTCCAAAACTAAAATTTTCATGGGCTTCGGTGTATGATAAACTAGGGCAAGATATCTTACATACTCTCAGAACTAAATAATCTCTTTTATTCTTAGCTTCTCAGGCTCAAAGTCCTTCTGATGAAAAGCTTAACAATTGATTTCTCTTTTGAGTCTAGAAAGAAAGATCAAGTCACACCCTGAACCTGTGTAAAGTCCAGTGTAATTTCTTGTCAAACTTTATTTTCTAACATTTTAATATGTATTGTTGGCATGCAGAAAGGACAGGGAGAAATATGGGCAAGTTTTCTAAATGGAAGCACAGTGCTAAGGAATGCAAGAAAAACTTCCAGCTAATATAATTCTGCTTATTTTTATGTCTCCCACTAATATTTATTTTTTCTTTAGTCTATCTCTTCAAGAAATACTGCCCACCCAACCCATAGCCTTTGTCCACGCTGAAGTAAGTAACATGTAGTTCCTAATCTGATATAATTTGGAAGCTCATTCAGTGTATTTTGAAGCCCAATTATGATTTCTATTGACAGTGGTAGGCACTACATTGATATGATTAGAGAGAAGACACTTCATACAAAATACTGTAATAACTGAAAATTAATATAATCAGAAATTGGACTGTTTTGAAGTTCTGAGCAATGTTCTTCATTCTTGTGGCTGTGGCTACATGGAGGGAGAAGTGGCTTTCAGAGCTGAAGACAGGGAGCTAAGAAAAGCAAAAAATGGCATGACTGACAAAAAAAATCAGGATAAAAATAGACAGCTGCTGAAGAGAAACATGTTCTTGCTTTTCCAGAGTATTTTAAAACCCCAAGAAATGGCACACGTGTTCACTGCTGCAGTGATTTTTGTCCATGTTTGAGGACCATAATGATAGTCTGTGTGTGAATTATTAATATTTTTATAATTAATGTTACCCTTTATAACTGATTTTTACAGTACCAAAAAAAATTGTCTTCTTCTATAAATGAGAGAATTCTTTATTATAAAGTACATCTTAATTTTTTTACCTGCTGAAGTGTTTTCCAAAAAAATATTTTAATCAACTGTAGTGCCTTTTCAAGCTTATCAAACACAGTAACTCAGTAGAAGTAACAATGTAGCTCAACATAGATAATTCATGCATAATTTATGTTATTTGTTCCTTTAAAAGGGAATGTTTTTACCTAAAAAAAAAAAAAATAAGAAGAAGAACTGATTTTTCAAAGTAATTTCTTTTCACTTATTTCTACAGTATAGAAAGTATTTTTCTCTACACAAAACAAGAAATGAGCTAATATTATCAGGTGAACAGATGTGGTAGCATATGAAAGGACCAGCCAACTCCCAGTTAAATTGGGGTTATCATGATGAAGCAAACAATGTTTGAAAATGTGTTTCTTTGTATTACATATCTAACTTCAAGACACTGAAAGGAAGAGGAAACTGCTTGGGTGATTTCCTATTCTTTAGTTTTCAATCAATTTTCCTTTCTCTAAAAGTACAACTCTACAAGGCTCCAGATACCCTATACCCTGACTTTAAGGGGATTTTTGACATGGTTTTGCATGATGTAAGGTAGCAGGGTATAAATGGAATTACTAGGAGACACATGCAAAGCAATCATTATCAACTCTCAAACCAGAAATACTCAAGGGCATTCGTCTTTTCTGGGTTTAGAAAAAGTCAAGTCATGGTCATTAAGTAGTTGGATGGAACTAAGTGTACATTTAGATGTTCTATGCATCTGGAAAAGCCATGGGCTGCAGTTAAGAACAATTGTAAAAAACTGAAGAAATGTAGAGAAAAGCAAGATACAATTCAGTATTCTGCAGAACAAGGTCTGGGTTATGACTTCATGTTGGGACGCACAAACAAGTATTCTGTCACTATGTTGCAAAAAATAAATTTTCCAGTCTTCAGGCTCCAGAAGAGAATTTTGTTTGCCCCCAGGTAAGATGTAAAAGACTAGGCAGAGCCCAGAAGAGTTCAAAGAGATAGTGATCAGATTAGGAGACTTAAACTGTTAGGAAAGAAATTATAGTACAACTTTTTTAGTTTAGAAAAGGAAAAGCTAAAAGACAGTGTAATATGTCCAGGTATGTAAAATATGCATGCAGATAACTTTTCAAATTAAGGAAGAGAAACCTATTTATATGCTCTAAATTAGCAATAAAGTTTCAGCAAATTTAATTAATAGGATAATCTTTATAGAGGTGAGAATAGAAAAAAAATTGCTAGAATAGGTTGCATAGGAGAAACTGTTCAATCACTGTAGCTGAAGCCTTTTTAGTCTTTAGACCACCTTTAGCTACATGCTTGTCCAGAGTATTACCAAAAACAGCCTCATTTGCAGAAAAAAATTGCAGCTGCTCCATCAGTAAAGGTAAACACTGATGGATGCCCAGGGGGAAATATGGCACAGGACTAGGAAGGGTGAGTGAGCTGAACAACCATCTCCTGACAGTTTACATTAATGAAAAGTGGTTTCACATCATAGGGAGATATGCAAGCACGTGTGTGTCTCTGGTAGTTCTTGGATTAAATGGATTGTGTGCTGTTCCAACTGCTAAGGATTACAACAAGAAAAGGTCATTGTGGGGAATTCAGCAACATACGTTAGTGAGAGAAAGTAAGATTTCTGTTTTTTTCCTGAGGTGTCACTTATGTGTAAGTTCAACAGGTTTAAAATCATAGTTTGTTCTAGAGTAGCAAGTTTTTTCTAAAGTTCATCCAGTATAACGTTTTTAAGCCAGAAGTAAAATGACAGGCAAATGGAGAGTCCATTTCTTGGCTTGGTAGATCTCAAAAATTTGAGCTGTTCTCTGCCCACCCTCTTCTTCCTTCTTCCTCAAAAAAAAAAAAAAAAAAAAAGAAAAAACAAACCCACCCAAAAAAAAAAACCAAAAACACCACCCAAAAAAAAAAAACCTTTAAGTTTGGGATCTCTGCCATTCAATTCCTCCTCCATTTCCTCATTTTCTCCTCCAACTCTACAATGCATTGAATCATCTAAATTATGGGAGGCTACTTGCACAACATGACATCCAGGTTGTAATTTGATGCACTGGGCTTAGCCACAAAAACCAAGGAAAGCCATGACTCCAGAAGTCATGCGAGAGGACTGTGAGTTGAATGCTGGAATTATTAGGAGAAATACCAAAATATGCTTCACAGAAACAGATCAATTAATTGTAAAAGTCCCTCCTGGTCTCTCCCTGCTAATTTTTTTGAGCAGCTGTTGGACTCACAACCCCAGCTGTTATATCCCAGAAGCAAAATCAGAACTAGTGAGAACTATTTTTCTGCTTTATTTCTTTGTGCAGCACATTGTCTTTGCTATCACTGATTTTGTTATGGAATATGCTAAATGGTTTTCTGGGCCATTGATTTCCCATTGTATAGGTCAGAGGGACATAGTGGTAGTTTAATACCCCATGCAAATCTCCTGTTCCATTTTTACTTCCACTGACCATCATACTACAATGCTGTGAAACATCAAAAGGGCTCTCTGGTTGGAAAGCAGCAGGGCAGAGGCATCATGGCAGGAAGAAGTAAAAATTGCAAACTACAAACCAAAAAGTAATCCAGCTCTACCTCTATACATACAGAAATAATTTACTCAGTTCCTACCTCTGTAGTGTAGAATCATAGAAAGGTTTGAGTTGGAAAGGACCCTTAAAGCCATCTAGTCCAACCCCCTGCCATTACTAGGGACATGTTCAGCTAGATCAGGCTCAGAGCCCCAACCTCACCTTGATTGTTTCAAGGAATGGGCATCCATCACTTCCCTGGGCAACCTGTGCCAGTGTTTGATGATCTTCATTGTAAAAAGTTTCTTTCTTATATCTAGTCTGAATCTGTAAACCCTGATGAGTGAGCCTCACAAAAAAAAAAAAAAAAGAAACTGTGACAATTTGGGTAATTAAATGAGAATTACATCTTTACTAGAAAAGATTGGCGTGTCAATCAGGGGATTTGAGAAATCAGGGTCAATTTGTAGTTGCTAGAAATGCAGCTCAGCCTTCACCTTTTTATGATGCTGTTTGCTATGAATAAACAATGCTAAGAGACTTTCCATTTCCTGAAAAATTTTCTAGCATTGAAAATCATTATTATAGCAAAACTTTGGCTTTGCAGGAACAAATCATAGACAGTGAAAGCTACAAGATGATGACAGTTTGATTGTAGATTCACAACTACCTCTACTCCCCCCAAAAAAATCTATCTGCAGGTATTTTAAAATCCTGAAAGAAATCCTCTAAGTGATCCTTAATTCTATAATCCTATGTCTCTTTTGCTACCTTCTGAAAGTGAAAGCATGTGAAATGCAGGAGCTTCTGAGAGGAAAAAAAAAGGCATAAAAAAGGTGAGAAGATAAGCTCCAAATAGAACACCCAAAGCCAATATAAGAGTAGTTCACAAGCCAAGAACATGTAGAAGCACCATCACATACTAAGAGATTTTAATGCAAAAGGAATTTAAAAATGAGGGATTTAGATGCAGTCAAAGATTACAATAGAGGTAGGCAGGATTACAAACCTAGATTACCAAACAGACTTAGAGCTTAAATTTTCCATCAAAAGCAGTAGCAGAGAAGGGTCATCTGAGAGTAACTTTCCTAAAGAGAATTTGAGATGTGTTCCTCTGAGATGGGTGACAATTTAAAAAGCATTGTGGATTTTGCAACTATATCAAAAAACTAATCTAATGGTCATCTGTCTTGGACTGTAGCAACAGAGCAAAAATAAATAGAAAATCTGTGACTCATTGTCAGGAATTGAAGGGCTTTTTTTCTGGAGTAACAACTTGCAGGAACACACATAAATAACTCCTAAAACAGATAACGTAGCAAGGCCAGAACAAAAGCATGCACATCTCACTACAAAGAGCAAACATGGATGGACAATACAACAATTGAGAGGCTTAAATAGACACTCCTATCTGAATGGCCAGAGCTCATCTTTAGGAATATTTCTAGAGGGCAGAATTGAGCTCAGATCTTAAAATCCAAATGGTCTCATCCTTAAGGGCACAGCTGAGGGAGGAGTCATTTTCAAACCTGAACCCTAACAGGAATGTTGTACGGTCTTCACCAGCTCTCTTTCCAACTACTAAGATGAAACAGAAACCAGCTAGTGAATGTATCACAGCAGCCAGTTCTGCAACTATTGATTGCTAAAGGCAAAACACACCTTTCTTCCTCTGGCCTGATGTCTTTCTACAGGAGATTTTACTATTCAAAGGCCACAGGCTTGGTCTTGCCAGAGTTTATTAAACAGCTGAAAGTCCAATTTAAAGGAAAGGAAACACAAACCTCCACAAAGTCACTAATCTTCCTGTAAAAACACCTTAGCATGGCAAGAAAAGGACACTTAAACAATGTAAATTATATTTTAGTTGATGAATGAAGTTAATAGTATTGCTTGTTTTTCCTCTCCTAAAACAGAAATTGACTGTGGATATAGGAAAGCATTTGTATTGTACATATTAATACAACAGGAGTTTCATGCTTAAAATATTTTTCCTTTTTTATGGTAACTGCTCTTGGATCAAGAACTAAGAAAGACAATGATTTAGGACTAAATAGTAAAATTGTTATTTAATGTTATTTTATTGTTGAAAAAAAGAAGGTTGAGAATAAAACAAATGGATTCTAGTACACACAGTTCTGATGACCTTTATGGTATGCTTTTGAGATTCTGGAAAAATAGCATAAGATATTTTAGATAATGTGTCTGTTTCTCATTCATCTGATTGACTTTAGTTATTGTTGTTTCAGGGCTCTTTACTAGAGACAGTTTTTTGTTAATGGTGGAAATATGTTCATAATTATTAGCAGTATCGATCCAGTAGGTCAAAGAGTTTCTGCTTCCACATACTTGAAAGAATAAGAAAGACCTATATAAGCTCAGACAAGCTGTTACTCTCATGACTGCTCTTCAAAGTAAGTGTATCCCATAGAGGCTGCAGACTTTGCTACACACATAAATTTTAATGAACCCTCTCAAACTCGTACTTGTTAGTGTTTGGTAATAAAAATCCATATACAGCAGGGACTGTTCACAAGGGGAAAGTGAGGTTTAAGGGAGGAGTAAGACACCTTTGTGTCAACCCTGAACAGGCAAATCAACTTTTAGGAGAAAGCTGTAAGAAAAAGGGAGGCTTTCCTGCCTTTCATCAAAGGATAGACATCAGCCAGGCTAAAGACAGATCTACCAAGCCTCTTTCGGGTTCATGAAACAAAGGCATGCTGAAAAACAAGACCTACTATGGCAGCCCTGGTTGTGGCCCCATTTCAGGATATTCACAATAGGGACTACATTAAGTATTTTCTTTCTGTAGATAGAGAAGTTGTATTAGATCTGAGAGGACAGGAAAAAACACATTTCCTGTCAGAAATTTTATGAATTTGCTAATAAACACTTCAGAGTAGTCATTAAGAAAAATACCACCACATGTGACTTTCTTTTTCTGCTGAGAGACATCTTGTTTGTAGCAACTGAAACCAGCCTCTTCTGTTTAATTCATGAAATAGCTTTAACAGCATCTGCCATCTGGATCACAATTACATCCCTATGGAAATGGCCTATTATAATCTTAAATCACTATTTCTGTCCTATTTAAGAATGTTGTCACACTACTTGCCTGTAGTAACATTACTGAAATCTTTAGAGTAGGTACAAAGACAATTTTAAAGTTTCTAAAGGATAATCAATATATAAGCAAGGCAAACTATGACAACTGTCTTCTTTTATGCCAGCAAAGTTTTAAAGGATAGAATTTCATTTACAGTCAAAGAAATCAACCAGCTGCAAATTTTTAGCTGCAGGGATTTCCATTGTTATCTGAAGTCCTCAAATCAAAGTAGATTGTATTTGAGATGACTGCTCACTGTTTTTTCCTTTTTTTTTTTCTTTTTTACTCTAATTTTGACTCTGCACTAGAGCTGTTGTAAGCTAGTGTCAGACACTGGCCTCTTTGTCTCACTCAGGTCTATATTCTCCATTCAGCATTCATTTTCCTACAGTAAAATAACTCAGATGAAGCCAGTGTTTCAAACTAGAGTCCATGACCTGCCCTTGCTCAGAGGAGTATCTCAATTTACAGGACAGAAGTCTTACTAAAGGACCTTATGTCTGTATTGCCAGAGACAAACAAAAAAATTATGGTTGTATACAAACACAGGTGTAAATGAGGCATGAAAATAATCCATCCTTGCTTCTACATTCAAATGGATTGTACTATACACATGCTGTATTTACAGATGCATTACTGTAAATATCCTTATTGCATGCCTCTAGCTATTGTTTCCTTTGTTAGAAAATAGAAATATTAAACAACCCAATGAGTTCTGGAATTAATAATTCAGAGAAAGAAAGAAAGAGAAGAAATCTTTCATAAATGCTTCTTCATTCCACTCACACTCAGTTCAGCAAAAGCTGTGTTGAGAGCAGCTTCCTCTCCTTTCTGTGCACTGCCAGTTTCACTGGGTGTGCAAGAAAGGAGCAGAACCCAAGGTAAACACACCCCATCCTCTCCAGGCACAGCTAACACGGTGAGGAGAGATGGTTTGGTGGGAACATAGTAAAGATTGAGTTATTTATATTAGTGACCAATATCACCCATGTCACTTACTGTTACAGCGGTGGGAAAACTAATCTTTACCCTAGGAAACAAGATTTTTAGCCTAGGATAGAGCAGGCATATCTAAAATGTCTCCCAAAGTAAGTGCCTCAGGAAAAAGATTAGGTATTTAAAGGGTGTAATAACAGAGATCATGTGGAGATTTTGAAAACCCTTGCCAGTCTTTTCCATAAAAGATGAAAATATCTGGGAGAAATACAAAGTCAGAGAATCTGACACAGGAGAAACATGGTGGATCAAGTTGCAGAGAGCTGCAAAAAGGGCTGAAATAATCCTTTTGTCAAACTGCATCTGAATAAGGAAAAAGCACTAGACTTACTAAAGAGAATTTGAAAAGGGACTGGGCCTGGGTAGGCAGAAATGCCTTGTTTATGCACCAGCTCATAAAAGATAGCCTAGGAATAATTCAGATACAAATGGGGTTTTGACCTTGCAGTGGAGCTCTGAAAATATCAGAGGGTGATTGGATGGCTGGTGTAGGAGTGATGTGGCAGAGAGGAAGGAATGAATGACTGAATGTAAAATAATATCAAGCACACATTTTCATCTGCACCTTGTATCATAACACAGTGACTCGCTTCCCAAATTCCAAGACAGTTCAGTCTCTGGACTAAGCACTGCCTTATTCTTTCTCTTTAAATTCATGCCTGATATTCATAAGGATTTAAGTTACATGAACCTTTCCAGCACCTTCTCAGTGATCGATGGAGTTTTCTCCATTTTAACAGCCTAAAACATGATGGAAATATGTATTCAGGCTAAAATGAAAACAGCCACTTTCTATCCTCATAGCCTGCTTACTAAGATTCTTTTAGACATGTGTCCTTCCTACAGAAATTGAACATTAAATGACAAGACAGAAAAACTTCATTTAATATATAAATTTGATCATTTTAATGCAACAAAAAATGAGTGACTATGAAAAAAACACATTGCTCTGTGAAGCACCAGGAAAAAATCATATCAGGATTTGAGTTTTTCCCCTTTGCTGACCATATACAGAAAGGATTGCTGTGGAGCTATGTTCAGCCTCTGGGGCTTCATCAAGGCTCTTCATCCAAGGCCTTAAAATAGAAAGTATTTTGACTTGCTGTGGGATATAAACATTGAATTCTCTACATGACATACTTAATTTCATTATTCTGCCTAATACTTCGATATTTTTTACATCAGTTTTCCTTCCCCTGGAAGAAATTGCTATTTTGGGATTAGGTGAAACCTCAATGGAGGTATAGGTAAGACAGCCAGTTTTCACTTACCACAGATATCAGCAAAAGTTAAACTCCTTTTTGGAGCTTAGTAGGAACAACTGACTACAAGAGAAGCACCCCAGAGGTGGTGTGGAAGCACAGGGGTCTGTGGTGCAGGTTACAAATGCTGCTACACAGGTGCTGGTTTGTGTCTGTGGCAAGAGAATCACTGAGGATGTGACCCCCAAGAAAGAAAGCCAGCAGAGGTTTTTGGCCACTGCTGAAAGACAAAAGGCTCAGAGCTGGAAGTAAAAGAGCTAACTAGAGGTGTATTCATGCTTGACTATGGAAATCACAGACGTTATGAGGGCAATGACCTCAGAGTAGGAGAACCTGCTGATGACTAATTATTTCTGTGTAAAAGAAAACAAAGGAAAACCACTCAAGATGCCACATGGCTGCTGATTTCTCTTAGAAGTAAGGATGTATAGAAGCAAGGAATATGAAACAAGGAAGTGCAAAAAGATTATGAACATCCAGCCTCTGCAAGCAAAGCAACGATGGAAAATAAGAGCAGGTACAAGAAAGAATCAAAAAAAAAACAAAGAGGAAGCCTTTCTGCTTTCCACACCCCATAGTTTTTCCATTCCTTACCCCTTTTTTAATCACATATTCCCCCCACTTTATGCAGGAAGCTACTTTAGCTATTAAAATTCAGCTTTGGAAAGTGAGATTCGAAAGAAGAGCCATCTGTGTCAAATGCAGAGCATGCAGAAAGTCCCTCTCCCAGAACATAAATATGTTTACTTTCTCACAAATATTGTGTGCTTTAATTTAAAAACTGCGAATGTTGCAAAAAGTGTTGTGGAAGTCACTTTTCCATCTATAGCAAGGCATAAAGAAAAAAGTGTACACATAAATTAGATTTTGTATGCATAAATTGTGTAATATGTTTAATATGCAATCCTCATTTTGAAGGGTAAACAATACTTTGTTTTTAATCTTCTTATCACAAAAATACATTATTAAAAGGTATCAGCTAAAAATAGATTCTCCAGAAAGAATATAAGCTACATCAGATTATTGGCAGTAATTTCCATGTTTTAGAATTCTCATTCTTTTTTTAACATTTTTTTTCCTTATACATCAGTTTAATCAGCTGTTGCCATATTTTTACAAATCTATTATATTTCTTTAACACTTGTAAAGTTTTCTAAATGGATAAGTTAAAAGCAGATCTATGCTAGCAGCTAATTGAAGCTTTTTAAGAATTTTAGCAAACCTGAATGTGTTTGCCTAAGTATTCTATATCATTTATTTAGTTGGTCAGAAAAAGGCCTTAAGGTTCCACCTTGAATGTCAATAATTTTAAAATACATCTATCTTATTGTCACTGAATAGTTCTGAGATCTGCATACTGAAGATATCTTCTTCAAAGTGAGATGAAGGGATATTAAATATTTCATTTTCTGCACTCTCTTTTTTAATAATTTTGGCCAAATTACAAAATAAGAATTCCTACCCTATGCACTTTAACAAGCTTCCATCTAAAATTTTCCATTCTAAAAAAAAACAACCACAAGCTTTGAAGCTTTCTTCTATTCCAACTCATACTGGAATTATTAATGCATTTCTTTTCTTTGGCTGTTTCCAGAATCATCCTTGAAAACCAGAGTATTGGAGACTTACATTTATTTTCATTTGTAAGTGAACTTTATGCTAATTTTTGTTCACTGAATTCATGACTCTACATCTCTGCATGGCATTGTGTTTAATTGTATTCATTATTAACAGAAAGATTGAAGGAAATTTCTACTTCTCAGGCTTTTTTCTTCAGAAACCAATAAAGAATTCAAGGACCTTTTTTGAGGACTACAGAAATCTTTGGGAAAGCACTTTTAAAAGCAATAATATTTTTAAGATAAAGGCAGAAAGGGAAAATCAATTTCTAAAATGGTAATGTTTCCCTTATGGAAAGAATCCAAAATTAGTAAGCTGGTGTAGCTTCAGAAAGTAGGTTAAAAATATTTTCAGGCTTTTTACTCCTTGCATTTATTAATCCCCATGAAGTTAATGCATTTGTACCGAGACTTCTACAGGAGCTGAAGGGTTTGATTTACATCGAATAAATGTATTTTATTTGTTGAAAATGGATCCATTAAAAATGTCTCCTTTTATTGCTTAAGGATTTTCTTCTCCCCCAGTTTAAAACAGCCATGACAAAAATAAAAACACCACGAATTTGCTGCCAGTGACAGCAAGTACAGAAACAAGAGAACTGACATTGATTATTTTCTCACTCTGCCACCAGGTCTGCTTATGACACAAACAGTGGTGTATGGACATCAGTAGATTAACCATGAAGGGGTGAAAAAGATGGATATGTTTGGTTAGAAAAGTTCTCATCTCTGCCATCATTTGAAATTCTGCTGTTAAAGTCCGTCCACCAAACAATTCCAACAGTAGTCCAATCCTCCTTTTTTTTTCCTTAATAAGTACTTATAAAGAATGACTCCCCACTTTGGAGTATGTCCTATTTCACTCCAGTAACATCCTTTATACACCATATATATTTATGCCTCATTTATTTTTTCTTTATACTAACCAGCTTAAGATGAGGTTGAAACCCTTTATGGAAACTTCAGGTATGACACTTGACTGCTCATGGATTATATATGTAACAAAAGTGACAAAATTGCAAGGCAAAAAAATTCCATTTGTATTAAAACAAAGCAAATACATCTTTTAGATGTATTTTGCTCCCAAGTATATTTCTTCTCAACATATTGAAACAACATGGACCTTGAGTTCATCTCAGAGCCCAGGCTTGGATTAAGCCAATTTGTGTGACAAACTGAAGTTAACTATAGAAAAAAACTCTTGTTCTATAACTAGAGTTTGTAATGTTTTAATTACAGCTCTTTTAGAATTTCTAGTGGCTACAGTGGCAGATTTAATTGATTCAAATTCACCTGAAAGTAGCATAATGCCAGATTGTGTCTGAAGAACCCTGATGATCAATCAGAAATCTTTGAACTGTCAGTTGCCTTAGCTCTGTCCAAACAAAGAGATGACAGAAATAACACCACCACATTAATGCCACCAGAGCACTCAACAGCTGAGAGGGGAAAACAGGAGCCTTTTCCCCAAAAAAACCCCATCTTTGTCTCTTTGAAGGGCTTAGTTGTAGGTGGGATGCAGAGAAAAATACTGGTACACTGTATACACTCTGACCTCTGTGCAGAATGACCATGAATTAAGATTCACTGTATATTTCAGGATTTAGTATTGCTGGAATAATATTTGTAACAAATATCACTGCAATAAAGACAATTTCTTGAATAGACTTTTCGAAAGAGACTCAATTCACCTTCTTTCAGGAGGTATTTGGTATACTCCAAGTTTGGGGTATAGTAAGGTCATTCCAGCATTTAGATAGGATTTTCTGTCACTTCCATTTTCTTCTAATATTTGTGGTTATCAGTGCCACACAGGGGAAAAAAAAAGGCATCAATTACCCAGGAAATTATTCCAAAAAGCAGACAAAGCAGAATAGAAATCATCATTCTCAATAATATTCCTTAAATGTTTGGCAGGAAAGACAAGTTCTCTTCACAAGAAAAATGTGGACAGCAATACCTTTTATAAGGAATGTCATAAACTTCCCTGAAACCTCAAGAGACAGAACTAACTTAATATTCACCTTCTGCAATGAGTTTGGAAGTGACAGCCCTATTAGCAAACTAATTAGCAATCCGTTTTACATGGCTAAATTAATTTTCATGGCTTAATTATAAACCCTTTATGAGCCTAAAACTTTCAGATGCTCCATTTTTAATAAGAAATGTTACCTTAAAACTCATCATAGTGAACTACTAATTTAAATTTCTACAGCGAGTGATGCATAAAAATATATTAATGACTATATTATCATACTCCTTTTAAATAATGAAATACCAACCACATGCATTCTTCATTGCTTTTATATTACAGTGCAAATACAACTGTATTTTAATACAAGTGTGCAATTAAATTTTTGCAAGTACACATTGCTCTGGAATCTGCTTGTAATAAGATATGACTGGATTGTCAGGATATCACTTTCAATAGTGCAAGCATTGTTCAGTCAGCACAGGCTCATGAGGGATACATCCAGCTAGAAACTAATGCTGACAAGTCAGAGGAGACCTGTGAAGCCAGACTCTTGGTGATAAGGATTTCATGTCCACACTATACTTATTCCAGCATGGTGGGGTTTGCTTTCTAAACTTTGGGATAACTCTAGCTGGGCCTGACTGAATGGCAATTTGCACCTGAAGCTGCACCTTGACCACATCTTCCAGATTAGTTTCATCCAAAAAAAAGCCAAAAAGGATACTGAAAGGATCAACTAAATGCAAACCAAAGCAGAAATTGGGAATGAGCAGATTCACCTCAAACCAAGCTCTTGATACAGACAGGAATTGGACACACCCTTGAGACCAACAAATTGACCTTTTTGTCCAGAGACTTTTTGTTGAAATCTGATAATAAAATGCAAATTTCACACTTGTTACTGCAGAAATAAAAATCTCTGAAACCTCTGAGGACACCAACTGCTCTGTAGAATCAAATAATCAAACCATTCTTATCCATAACCTTTGATCTCCAAAAGTATTTGACTTCAAATGAAGGGGAAAACAACCAACAGACAGACCCCTCAACCTTTTACAGATTCTTAAACAAATAAGTAGTAATAGACTCCCTTTCAAGACAGAAAATCCAACAGTATGGGAGCACAAAATGTCCACTGAAATTGCCTCTTGCATATCACTGTCATCTTCTGGAGAAAAGTTATCTCTGTGATGACCTTTCC
Organism: Haemorhous mexicanus; assembly: GCF_027477595.1. Classification (NCBI taxonomy): domain Eukaryota; kingdom Metazoa; phylum Chordata; class Aves; order Passeriformes; family Fringillidae; genus Haemorhous; species Haemorhous mexicanus. The sequence continues at coordinate 42,145,154 of NC_082346.1, forward strand.
TAATTCAGTCTAAAAGAACCAAGACCTTCATGATTGGCGATGGAGAATTTAGGTTTTCCTTCTTTTTCTGAGCTGAAAAATGGCCACTTTTTTGCAAGTACACAGAGAAAAAACTTGCTCACAAATTTCAGTTGATGATTCCATTAAATCAGCAAAATATTTTGAAGATTTCAAAATCTGCTGCCTGTGAACTACATGTAAGAAAAATCTGATTTTGTAATCTTAATCCCCAAAAATTGTGTTTGTAAAACATGAGCAATATAATGCAAGTCTCCTTTCACACTTGAAAAATTTTACTTTTCCTTCTCTCAGTCAGCTTCCTCAGTTATAAATCTGTTAAATATTGAATTGCACATGTGACTGTTCCAATATTAATGTTTCCCTTGTGGTTTTTCACCCCTAATTTATAACTTAGAGAAAGTTAGAATTTTGTATAATATGTTGCAGTTACTTATGAATTGCGTAACAGGTCAATGTTTCAATCAACAGTTTTGCACTTTTTAGCAGCCAACAAAAGCACAAAGTTTAATGTCCCTGAAAGGTAGCTCTGATATTTCAGAGTGAAGCATAAAATTCTGCATTTTAGTAAACTATAATTATTCACACAGCCTTAAAGATCTTGACCTTTTCAAGTGGATCCAGGTTTTCTGATGGAGTGACCTCTAGATTCCTTTCTAACTGGATTAAGACAAGTGACAGAGGTCAGTGACATGCAAGTGCATCTTGATGAGCATGAAAGGCAAAGTGAGGAGCTGAATTTAACTCTGTCCTAACAAGGTTTCCCCCTTTGTTGTGAAGAATGTGAAAACAGTTTTAATAGAGACCATTAAAAAAAAACAGAAATGTAGACAGAAAAATTAACTTTGATGTAATCTTGTAGCCCTGTTATTTTCCATCATGTTTTAAAAATATAAAACTGAAAAACTGATCTGAGAGTCGTACAGCTGCTATGGATACGTGGCTGTGGCAAAGATGTGTTTCTTTTCTGATGAACTAGCAATATAAATATATCTGTTATTTACAAGTGTGCTGCTTCATCTATCAAGGCTGCACAGAACAGACTGCACTAAGTAGGTAAGTCAAGCACGGCAGAGAGTGATAAAAATGAAAAATTACTCCCACTTCAGTTATGCTAATTCTGAGCCATGTTTACAATGTTTACAACCTCTTTTAAGGTAATGCCTGCAAGAATAGAGCTTTAATGAAAATTGCTTCATAATATTCAAATAAAAATATTCCTTTTCAGCTTATTTCACTCAAATAAAAGGAATTCAGTTTCAAATTCAATTCAGCTCAAAAAATAAAAAACAGAAAAAAAATAAAAGCTCAAAGGATTTTAAATGCCCAACTCAATAATATAAAGTACTCATTTATCTGGGAGGAAAAGGTCTGCATGATTACAAAGCCCTATTTCTGTGACACAAGTTGTATAATGAGAATAGCTCTTTGAAGTCAGGACTACCAGTGAAAATCATTTGTTAATTACCCAACAATGGGATGCAATAAGTTTCAAGATTTCCTTGAATTAAGTTCCTTCAGATCTGTGTATAGAACTGGAGGGCAATTTAAAGCAGGAGGCTGATTGAAATGCATTTTAAAATTGCCTGGAGAAGCTTAGGCAAGTTCTTTTACAATAAGAACAATAGCCCAGCATCTTTCATGCCAGGGTTTGGCAGAATGGATAACCCCAGGCTTTCCCTAGGTATACTTGTGGGGTAATTTTTGATAGGTGGAAGCAGCTGCAATCTTAAACATCCTTGATTTAACTAAGGGAGGAGAGACCAGGATTTGTGCCAAAAGCATACTTTCCAGGACAGTAGGAGATGTAGAATATGAAGAACAGTAGAATATGAAGAATAGTAGGAAATGTAGAAGATGATGTTCTGCCCTCACAGTTTATGATGCCATAGGGGGATATTGGAAGGTGTTAAAAGTTAGGCTTCACAGCAAGGCTTCACTGCAAGCCCTGCCCCTGTGGTTGCAATAGACAGATGCTTACAGAAACAGATTACTTCTTGGTCTTTGGTGGATTTTCCCTTCTCCAGGAAGACTTATGTCTGCCCCCACCCTCCTGGGATTAATGAATGGTGTCAGCTTCATGCAGGGAGGAAGAACAGATCTAAAGGAGCAGTGTGCTCCCCTTCTGCTAAAGGCTAGGGCAAAATCAGAGCTGGAGGGCCTCTGTACTTCTGCTTTTGGGGATGAGCATATTGCTGGTTTCAGAGTTGCAGGAACATTCAAGAAGCCTGAAAGGACGCCAGTGCTCTGCTGATACTCAACAAGGGTAATGGCAGGTAATTGTAGGCTTGGTAGCCTGCCAAAAAACCTAGGGGGGAAAAAAAAAGAAATGTTGGTATGAAATTTAATTAATAAATACAAAATAAAAATTTATGACAGCCAAAATAGTTTTACAGAATATAGGTCTCATCAAACAAATTAATAAATTTTGTATGAGACTACAAGAATGAAAAAGATAACTGGATAGATACAGCAGTCTGAAAAGATATTTGAACCTCCATTAACTATCACTGATCTTGTTTAAGAATTAGCACTACAAAAAAACAGTCTGTTGTACAGGACAGAAGCTAAGAACTGCTCAATAGTTATATATCAGAAACCAGCTGCTTCTGCCCTTTGTCTTATAACTCAATAAGCTAGTAGCATTCTTCAGGGTTTGTTTTGAGGCTTGATGTTATTCAAAAGAATAATTAAGATTCAAATGTAGATATACAACTCCTTATAATGAAAGGGTGGCTGTCCCCCACTAAGTAACAATAGCATCAATGTCATCAAGCTAGCTTCCTGTTCGAGCACTCACCAAACAAATGCATTTACAAGTATAGGAAACATTTATGTCACAGTCTCACAAAGAATAGTGGTCAGTAAAGTTCCTTAGAAATAAGAAAATGAGACAGAAATAAATTGTTTTTTTCATTAGTCATAAATGAAATTTCACAGGGATTTTGTCTGAGCCCATTTTGTCTCTTACATAAGCATTAAAAAAGTGGAAAGAAGATGAAGCCTCATGTGAGGCAGTTTGCTGATGAAATGTATAATCCAGCCTATAAAAGAGGAGGGCTGGCTGCCAAGACCTTACAGTAGCAAACATGAGTCCTAATGAAATGTAATATATATATACATAAGGCAAGGTACCAAAGTAGTTAAACCAAAAAACATCAAATCAGACAACAGGAGCTTTCAACATCACAAATACAATTTATTTTAAATTCTGCCACTTTAATTTTTTTTTCCATGCAGAAAATTTTGAATTCAAAATTTTCAAAATTCAAACTGAAACAAGACAAAAATCTTGAGCACTTTCTGCCAGAAGGATTATTCTGAGCTAGAAATACAAACTGAAAATGGGGAGTGTATCAGGAAGTGCTGAACAATATGGAGAGAAGTTTTCTGGTGTCACCTCTGCTCTGTTGAATGTTAGTGGTATCTTGCCCATCATCCCAGTATTTCTTGGAGTCTGTCTTCATCTAATGGCTCCGAGTGCCCAAACAGTTTAACAATGTGAAGTGAGTTCTAATTTTTCCACCAACCACATTCCCTTTATTGCATCTTTTAACAGCTATATAAAGAATGTTCATTCAAATGTTTTAGAAGGTTTCTGTGATTCCCATTCACGTTCAGACCTGTTACTCTGAAGACAGGTCATCTTTCTTTCTTTTAAAACCTAACAGAGTAATTTGAAGTGACAAACATCACCATTTTGAACTACGCTTACCATATCCTGAAACTCCTAGTCAAAAAAACTTAATTAAATTACCTTCATAACAGATACATGCAGAAGGATTGACAAAAAAACGAAGCAGTAAACTGATGTTGAGTATTTAACCTGAACTGGTGGGAGGTACCCGTGGTTCCGGAAAAACTGATAATTTACTAATGCTGATAGAAAAAAATTGAACTCATGGATTAGAATGTAAATCACAATAGCAGGCCTACTAAAAGGAAAGAATAACTGCAAATGCTTTGGATACTAAAGTGAGAAAGACAATTTGCAATATAACATGAGTCACCTTGGACAGAATATTAGAACACCTGCAAAAGCTGCAGCGTGAAGCAAAGCTATCGAATGGCTGTCACCTGAAAAATAATGTTTGGCAAGAGCTACCGTGAGCAGCATATTAAACCTGAGCTGGCACTGTAAGATGGTAAAACAAAAGACAAGCACAGTTGCATAGGAAAACATGGAGAAGGCAAACAATTTACTCTTTCAATATGGGAATGTGAATATTAGAAAAAATGTCAACACATTAAACCCACAGACCAATTTCTTACCACCCTACCACAGAGGCTGGGCCATAAAAGCTTCTGTCACACAAGCAATTGGAAGGTGCTGATGCACAGATATTAACAAGATTTGTGATCAGAAATCTGTGCAAAGACTGCAGCTGACGAGGCAATGAGGTCATCAGCACAGGCCCAAAAGGTAGAGACACCTCCAGCCAAATATCTCAGTATGCTAAACTTATGGAAGAGGAGCAGCCACAGCAGAAACAAGTGAGAGGAAGTTAATGCTGAAATCTAAACTCTGAATATGTGACTATATGAATAGTCATGTAGCTACAAAATAAATTTGGTTAAGACTAATCTGGATTTCTTGACTCCATTCTTCACTGCTTTGCATGAGCTCAACCTTCTGAAGTTGTCAGGTAGCTGAAAAAATATTTCAGGTATGAGTGAAAGGACAGATGCAAATAGAAGGAAATGCTATTTTCCCCTATTGAGCAAGGAACCCCAGCTTAATTCTACCTTCCCAGCCTTTCACTGCCTGCTAAACCAAAAGGAAAATCTTGAGGAAAAGCAATAAAAATGACTGAACCAGCAATTTATAAGGCTGAAGCCCTTTTTCCATAGAAAACCAGAAACACCAGAATGGTCCTATAGAAGCTAGGAGAGAGTTAGTATTGATTTCATCATCATGTGCTTAGGGAAGAAAAATGGCTCTGCAGGTTTTCTCCCTATAGATATCCACAGCAGAGCATGAGTCAGGTGACAGGAGGAAAAGGAGACCTGTCTTAAAACTCTTGGTGCTTGGGGAAAAAATGAGACAGATGAAAGAAGAATTAAAGATTTTGTGAAAAGTTCAGGTTGCCTCCTGACTGTAATACTGAAGCACTGAAAACTGAGAAGGTTCGTAAAATCAAGCCCTTAGTCCACTTCTTTTCCCCACTTACCACAGCTGGCTGCACCTGTTTTCCCAGTAAAAATGAATTCTGATTAACATCCCACAGTGCAACTCAAGGCAGAGATGGGAGGGAGAAGTTATTGGTACACATATCTAAGCACACTTCTACAGCTCTGTAGTTCTCTTTTCATGTACCTCCCACTGACCCCTCTCTATGCAGCCACCACTCTGTACAGGTAGCTCTTGCTAATTTAATTTTTATCTCCAAAAAGGTTATGTGGGAAGAATACATGAAATGCAACCTGGCTTTGGCTCCGTGTTTCAAAAATGAGAACATCAATCATGATAAGATACTTAATTCTTCAAAAAAGTCTCATGGCATCTTTTGGACACAGATCAGGCCTGCTTGGGGTCAAAGCAGCCTGTTTGGTAAGGGATTGTGATCAAAGGTGCCAGGCAATTTCAGATCTCCCCATCTTCAACGCTGTAAGAGACCTCAGCACGTACAAGGAAGTTCTTGGCACTTCACAAGGATCAGGACAGAGTGAGAACATTAGGAGAGAGTTTGCTTTCTAATATTTTAGGTCTGATTCATCCAGACTTGACATTTACAGCCTTATAAAAATATGAACATCTTCAAGAGTAATTAAAAGAGAACCAGTCTAAAAGAGCTATTTATATCAAAGAGAAAAGAAATAACTTTGTGTTGACTGTCTAAAAAAGCGTGACAAAGCCTAATTACATTTATTCAAAATCTAGCCCAAATAAAATGTCAAGATGATGGCTCTCTTTCAAGTTTAGAGCTGTATAAGGAACATACAGGGAAACAGACTGTAATAGATAGAACCAAATCCAAGTCTGTATTAAATTAAAGGCTGTTACAAAAAAAAGCGAACCATTTTCCTAAAAGTAACATCAACAAGTCAGAGGAAAATAAACATCATCATCTTCTTGCCTTAAAGAAGATACAAATTCAGTGTCGCTGACTAAAGAGGAGTACAGGGACATGAGGAGTGAGGCATGAGGCAGTGGGGAGGATTTCTTGAAAATTATTAACCTTCTAAAGCAGCATGGGTTTAAATGGCAGCAGAAGCACATTAATCTATGTTCTTAGTCAAATTCAGCTGCTCAGGTTCACTCTCAAGATCCCCTGCAGAACCAAGCTCAAGCTGTTAACTGAAGCAAAAAGCCAAATTTCTGCCTCTTCCCTGAAGAAAAGATATATTGCCCAAATGATTTCCACTACTGGAGCAAAGGAGAACAAGGGCAAATGAATGAAAAGAGCGTATCTGAAAGTGTTCAGAAAAGAAATCCTGACTGAAGAAAGAGTGATAGGTATAGGAAAAAAAAAAGAGGAAATTAAGAACTCCTTAATTGGTTCTCAGGTCCCTCTTACATCTACCTTCTCCTTGCCTATCGTCCTACCAGCTAATTTCATCTTTGAATCAATTGCTGCCTGTTCTTATTTTTCTCTCCCCTCCCTTCTCCATTGGCAACTGGGTTTAATTTCACAGTTCATAACACTGGCAGTCTCCAAACTCTTTGTGGTTTGCCCTCTAGAGGCTCCCAACCATGTTAAGTACCACAAATGAACACAGTACCTCCTCAGGGATTAATCCTGCTATCCCTTAGCTGAGAACTCTCCCCATGGAAGAAGTCATATAGCCTGTTTATCCAGAGAAAGATTACCAAGCCAACAAAAATTACTCCAGTGTCATCATTAAGACATGCTCTAATTAGGACTGAAAGTAGTGAATCAAAAGTCATTACTATAAAGTGCTTCTTTCTACATGCTCTAGATGAGTCATCAAAAACATACAAGCATGTTGAATACCACTATTCAGAGAGCATCTCTGCAACATCATATAGCACAGGGAAGTTTTATTAAAACAAGGAACCTGAGATCTCTGTCCAATTCTAATTACAAGCTCACACTTAGTTCTGTAACGGCCAGATGTCAAGTCAGAGCTGCCAAAGTGAGGCAGAACAGATGGCACAGACCCATTTAAGGCTCTGAGTTTTGAGAATGGGTTTGGGGGATTGCATAGAGGGATTTTTCTTGTGCCAAATAAAGTGCTTGGGGATTTTTCAGCTTCTATAGGAAAAAAAATAATTTCAGGACAAATAAAAGACAATCCAAAGTCTCAAGCAAAATTAGCAGATACTTAAACTCCAATAATTTTTTTTCTAGTGGGAATTTTTATAATAAATCCTCCTTTCTCAATAATTTGTTGGTTTTAGTATAAAAAATTTTGTAAAACCTCAAGTCATTCCATAAAGTCTCTTCATTCCTACAAAAAGAAAAAACATAATTAAGTGCATTAATACTGTAAATGAATCTTAGCTCTCAGTGCAGTAGAGAAATGTCAGACTGAAAACTAAATAAGTTAAATAAACAAAAATAATTTTATTTTCCCAGTGCCTGTGGTAGCATTCACACAGAACTCTTACACCTGGTCTTCTATTAGAAAGTTAAAGGACTTTCATCATAGGCAAAGTGGCAAAATAGAACTGTTTACCACTGACTCAAGTCCATAGGAGAAGAAGTTTTAGATATTTGCACTCTGAAATCACTAAACTCTTCTTTGCTTAGAAACAAAATCCAGAGTGACACTGAGGATCTGCTTCTTTGGTTCTAGTGGGAGCTGCAGATGACCAACACCTCTTCAGGCTGTGTTGTACATGATTGTTGAAGAGCTCTTTCTACTCTAATTCAGAAGTGACAAGAGTTAAGGATGCCTTTTGACACGTGAACAACCTCAGTCCAAGAAACTGCTGTACTGAGTTTGCACGGCAAGGTTCTGGTGGGGGGTGAGAAGGCAACAGATGGCTTCCATGAGAAGCTGCTAGAAGCTTCCTCCATGCCCAACTGAGCCAATTCCAGCAGGCTCCAAAACAGAACCTCCACTGGCCAAGGCCATGGCCAATCAGCAAAGGTAGTAGACCCTCTGTAATAACTTATTTAGGAAGGAAAAAAAGTTATTGCCAGAAGTAATTGTGGCCAGAGAAAAGACTATGTAAGAGAAGCAACTCTGCAGACACCAAAGTCAGTGAAGATGGAGCACGTGGAGCTGGAGCAGAGATTGCCCTGCAGACTGTGGTGAAGACCATGGGGAGGCAAACTGCCAGGCTGTCCCCCTGCAGCCCTTGGGGACCTGTGAGGTGCAGAGATCCACCTGCAGTCTGTGGAAGAGAGCCATGCTGAAGCAGATGGATGTCCACAAGAAGACTGTGTCCCTGTGGGAAGCCCAAACTGGAGGAGGCTCCTGGCAGGACTTTTGGACCCTTGGAAGAAGGAGCCCACGCTGGAACAGGTTCGCTGGTAGGACTTGTGATCCTGTTGGGTCCCATGTTGAAGCAGTTTGTGAAGAACTGTAGCCCATGGGAAGGACTCATATTAGAGAAGTTTGTGGAGGACTGTGTCCCATGGAATTGAGCCATTTTTGACCAGGGGAAGGACTTCTTTCCCTGAGGAGGAAGAAGCAGCAGAAACAAACTGTGATTAACTGACCGCAACCCCCCATTCTCATCCCCCTGTACCACTGAAGGAGAAGAGGGGGAAAGAAATAGAGAATCAGGAAAAAAGTTAAGCCTGGAAGAAGGGAGAAAAGAGAGAAAAGTGGGTTTAAGATTAGTTTTACTTCTTCTTATTCTACTCTGATTTTGATTGGTAACAAATTCATTTCCTCAAGCTCAGCATGATTTGCTCATGACAATTCATGATCTTTCTTTGCCCTTATCTCAATTCATGAGCCTTTCATTATATTTTCTCTTCCCTATCCATTTGAGGAGGGAAGAGAGAGAGTGGCTTTGCTGGGTGCCTGGCATTCAGCTGGGGTCAGCCTACCTCCAGTGTGAGAGTAGGAGTCCAATTGTGTGCCACTGTAGTGCTGGTCTAGACAGGGTCTGCTCAAAACATAGCAGCCAGCAAGATCACACCATTTCCCCTAAACAGGCTGAGTTCCTTCTGTTTGAAACTTGCTTCCCTTGAGACCCTTTTTATCTCTTCATGTCAGTACCACTGCTATGCTGCAGTACTTAACCCCTCAGCCATCCTCCCAGAACAGTGTTTGAAAATGGCTGTTTTCCCTAATGAGTCTGTGCAACATCAAGTGCTCGATGCTGCAAACTGCACAGCAAGGCAGGGGCAGATGACAAGAAACACACTCCTAAATGTATTGGAAGAGTAGGTCAGTAAGCTCATACATGCTGGGAAAGAATTTAGAGGAAGGATGCACCAATGTACTGAAAATAAAACCCTAGGCCTAGTTTTCTTCTGCTCAGCTTTCAATGTTTTACTTTGAAACCTGGCTGCCTATTACTACATTTTGCAACCATTAAGTCCCTCTGTATAATCCAGTGCAATTCAGAGAACAACAAGCCATAGAAAGGAAATCCCTCTTCTCAAGAGGGATTTTAATCCCTTCTTGCAAAGAAGTATTTATGCACCACTCACATTCTGGGCAAATTTTTCACTCCTGCACTTACATTCACTCATTCTCTAACAGAACAATTAAAAAGCTTCAAACATCCCTACCATTTTTATTCCCCAACCTCAGTCTAATTGTGAGAGAAGGGAACAAGTTCCAGACTGGCTCAAAGCACAAAAGAATGTGTAGGAGTAAAAGAAAGAAGTGGATAATTATGCAATAGAAATACAAACAGAGAAATTATTATAATCATTATTATTGTCTTTACAGGGAAATAAGGCAGTGAGCCAGGCTGAGGAATTTCTCAAGCAATCAGCCTCCACTCATGGTTCTCTGCTGTAATTGGTGAAACAGATTTAGGACCAGAGACTTAGGTTCACTAATTTATGTCCTCTTCATTATTATTTTAGACCTTATAGAACTTAGCCCTAAAATGGAAAAGTTTTCTTCTAAAAATGGGGATAGGGAAATTAGGAACAGTGATTAATGATGATATATCAAAGTTCTGAAACACAGAGATTAAACAATGAAAATACAATCTCTGGGGGAAAAAAGATGGAGGTAGAAGAAGAGGGGAATAAATGAGCTAAATTAGCAAGCTCTAAAGTGAGATCTTTTTCCAAAGTACCTGACTTGTCTGGCATTTTACTTACTAAACTATCAGGCTACACAGGCTATCACACACTTATCAGCCATGTACATCTCAATAACACTGTCCTTTCTTGCTGAGATTTTCAAACAACCCTTTAAATTTTCCTTTCTCCTTTGATGGCTGAAAGAGATTATTTTTAAACAAGTGAAGCAGCTCAGAAATATATTTATCTCTGCAAAAATACTGTTTATGAAAATGTGGAGATTTCAGAGGTGTTACCAGTGAAATATCCTTATACCTGAAACTCAACATCAATTTTCAACCTGTGCATAATGAAGGAATCAAATATACCAGCCAGCCACCTAGAGGGAAAAAAATAAGGAGCATTGCATAGAAATGCAGGAGGAGAGAAAGTATACTTCATTAAGAGCTGAAGATAATTCTTCCCCCCCTTTTTTTTCCTATCCTACCAATACAGAGAGTTCCAGGAGAAGTAAAAAGTTACTTGTCTCAGGCTCCTTCTCACACCGTAAGGCAATTAAGTCTTTTTCTCAGTAGATGCTCAACTTCTTCCACACTGTGGACCAGATTTGCTATGTTTCTGCACTTCAGAGAGCCAACTACAGCTATACCATGTCAGCATAAAAAGAACTAAATCAGTAGGGTTCTTTAGCCTAGTCTGCACTAGGCCCATGAGCTGTTTCTCCCACTTCTGGAAAGACTCATTCACTCCCTGTCTTTTGCCATCTGGCACAACCTAACTGTACCTCACTGCCTCATTTTCTTATCTTCTCTCCAAGTCTCATTTACAAATCTGCTTTGCTCTTTGCCTTCCCCTTCTGCAGTTTCTCACCTGAATCTTTCAAACATTTGAATCTGCAGAGTATTTTACAGTGGAGTGGAGTTATTGAAGGAAGGGTGAACAGCATCCAGCAGACTGTTCCCTTAGAGCTCATAGGATCCATTCACAACTCTTGATTGTAAACTGAGTTCCTCTCAAAGTGGTGCATTACACACTGTTCTCATTCTCAGGGCATGTATCTATGGTCTCAGCCTAGTCCTAGACTGAATCTCACAGGAGTCAGCTTGAACATCTCATCTGCCTTAACCATTACAATGTTATCAGTAAATACCCAAAAAAACCTATTTTATTCTTAAAAACTCTCAGATCTACAGGACACTTGGATATAATTAGGTTCTACTATAGCAAAAGATTAAAAAAAGTGTCTCCAGTCAATTAATGTAATTTTGCAATAACTATTCAGCATGAAATTTCTGTTTGCAGAAGATTTTTTTTTTCTTAAATAAAATACATGATGAGGTCACTGGTAGTTTTCTCCCAGTTTTTGCACTGATTAGCTGTCTTAGCATGAAGAGACTGAAGATATTCCTGATCCAGAAATATCAATCCCTGCACATGAATAATTTCATCCAAGGTAACAGTTCTCTATTTCTTAAGTAACTTTTACATTCTAGTGTTTATAAATTCATAGCCAAAAACCAGAAGCAACTAGATCCATAAAAAGGAAAAGCAGTAAATAACTTAACATTTTACAGCTTCTAAAGCTGTCAAAGTTTCTCCAAAGCAAATGTTCACTGAAGGCCAGGATGAATACAGGAAGATAATGCAGGGTTGTTTAACAAAATCTGCCATTTGTTTTCCTGGTCTCTCACCCAGTTGATGCTTCTGCTGCCAGAATAGTGAAACTGTGGAAAGTCCTATTTAACCCAAAAATTCCAGTTTGCATCCAGAAAAAGATTACATATTGGTTTGTCGTGTTATATGACTCCAATAACTGAATTTCATGGTGCTTTTTCTGTGAAATTACATTTTTTCATGACATCAACAGTCAATTATTCTAATTTTGTCCAAAATATGGTAGGAATTATTCTATGACAGAAAAAATCATAAAAAAGTGAAAGTATTTTAAAAATGTATAAAAACTCTTGAAGAGTAATCATTAAGGAATATGAGGCACTTTGATTTTCTAAACTCTAATGAACTTGAAATTAACATTTTCCCCTGAAACTCTATCCAACATATATATGTCTTCCTGCATTAAGCTAGAGGTTGTTGTTCACTTTAAATAATGACACAGAGGCACTTTCTGCTGAAAACAAAATGTGACCTTTTTCAGTTTTACTGATTGCCTTTGAAGAGAAATAAAATGTCACTGCGTCTCATGAAATTTGCTGGTAACTCATGTGAATCAGAAACATATTTCTTTTTCTCAGTGGGAGACTGAGGTCTATGCAACCTGTGGTAGAAAAGAAAAAAGTCCTTTGTTTTAGTTATAAAACAAGGTTGTTTTGTTGCTGGATGAAAAAAAAAAGAAGTCAAGAACTGGTTTTGAGTGCCTTTCAAAAACACCAAAAAAATTAATGCCTCTCAAAACACCCAACAAAAACCCCAGAAAACAACTTTACATATTTCAAACAGCTTCTACAAGCTACAGACTCCTTAATGCAGGGATATGTTCTACCCCATATCTGCCCAAGATTTAGCTTGTTATTCCAGTATCTCCTGTTGAGGACTAAGTTTGACTCCTGCTTGTTAAAACCTAGCATGAAGCAGTCAGGAGCACAGCAGAAAACAGCATCTCAAAACTAGTTTTAAGCAGGAAACTGAAATAGATTCATATATTTTAAAGCACATTTCATAAACAAATGCTTTGTTGTGTTTGCAATGAAAATTTCTGATGCTGTATTTTTAATGTAGATTCTACTCTATGAAAAGATTCACACAAAACAAATAACAAATGTTAGTAGTTACCATCAGGTGACTTTTCCTGGATCTTCTTGCTTCATTATTTCCACTAGGTACTCCAAGAAACAAAAGGTCAAGGTATCAGTGGCCTCCTGCAACACCAAGATGGAATCAAAGGAAAAAAGCAGAACCATGATATTGAAGGGATGATCCATAAAGGCTGAAACTGATAAAAAACCACATTTATCTCCAAGATAAACCACATTTATCTCCATTTTTCCGTCCTCAAAGAAAACTTTTTCTTTAACTGTCTTATCTAATTACAGGGAAATTGTAAAACTGCAGCATTCAGTTTACTTAGACTTAAAGTTTTCATCCTGATTCCATTTTTCAAAGCTGAAAATTTTCTATTTCCATGTTGGGTGCTTTTTTCCCAGCAAAAAGTGGAGTATATTCTATTCTGTTGGGTGGAGTGTATTCAGCAGGTCCATTCTACTACATTGACCTTACTGCCAAAGTTTAAAAATTTTATCCTTAAAAAATATGGCAAAAGAAAGAGGAAATGTGATTATTCTGGATTTTTTTTATATTCAATTAAGTAAGGAAGAAAAAAAATCAGAATTAATTTAAAATTACATACAAAGCCTTTTTTTTTTCCCTCACAAGGAGCTTCAGAGAGGAAGACAGAGCTAAACCACCTCTGTTTAGCAAACAGGATCAGCTCTGAACAGAAGGTTTAGATCCCCTCTCTGGAGTAAGCTGAACAAATATTTCTCTCTATCACCTGTGATCCAACAGACACAGTCTTCCTTGGTGATGTTTCTGTTTTAAATTTTCCAGCTAGAGGGTGCCCAAAGAGATAGATTTGTTGTTCAACTTATATTCTTCAGCAATCTTTTTGTTACTCTGCTGTTCTGCATCAACACAGTAGCACATGAAAAGCTCTGGAGAAACCCAGCCTTGCCCTAAAACAGCTCATGTGCCTAATGGCTGGGCACACACACATCATGCAGAGATGGCCACCAGAGCCCAATTGCATCAGCATTCCCTTTTGCAGCACACTACATTTGGTTACAAGCTTGTCTAGCTCAGCTTGAAAGCACAGTGTCCCCAAGAGCAGAAACACGATGTTCTCCCCAAGGCTTTACTGTGAAGTCCCATTGCTGGGTCTGGATTTGGCCATGGGAAAAGTATAGCAGCCATGGTGAGCCCAGATCTGAAATCTAATTCCTTGCACCTCACTTTGCATAAGCTCCACTGACTGTTTGACATGATAAATGTGATGTGTTAAACATTTCTTAAAGGTTTGTAGGACCAAGGACACTGAACTACAACTGCATGACTAATCCTCTGACACTTGTATGAGGGTTTACTTAAAAATTTCACTGTTGCCAAGAAAAATGAGAGGGTTTTGCTAATCCTTTATTTCTGATTTTTTTCAGAGCTTTGTAATAAATTACAAGTGCAGTTTCTACCATAAAAACATGTGTACCACGCTGCTTTACAAGTAAAAGTAATATTTTCCAATGTAAACTCCATGTGTTCTAGAAGGCAGGCAATGGGCACACCAGCAAATTATTCTTGACAGATTATGATCCAGAGCATTCCTAACCACAACCTACACTTACAGATTTGTGAGCCTTTCTGGAGACTGAGCAATAAAATAACTAGCATAAATCTTAAATTGATGGTTTACCTACAGTACACACTAGCATGCAACTCAAGATCTCCAAACAAGCTCCAAATGAGCTAGTTTGGTCAGTATCAGATAGAGCCTAAGTATCTTGAAGTAGAGTAAATTAGTCCCCAGGAGCTTTGTGCTTCCACTTAGCATGAGCTTTAGTACATAGATTTACCTCTAGTTTAACTCCTGTGCTTACAGTTTGTGTCTGATTTGGCTTTTTTTTTTTTTTTTTAGGTGTAGGTTTTGTCTTTCTTTAAGATCATAGCCAAAACAGCAAATAAAAGAGGTTTTAAACCCATCAGACATTTCACCACTGCTGAAGGTCACATTACCAATGAGTCAGAGATAGGAAAAAACATTGTAAAATTATGTGTGGTCACATTACTCTTCTATTGACTTTGATTTGGTTGCAAGAATGATCTATGAAACTGTTAGGAGCTGCATACATTAACCAAACTATCCCATTCAGCTTTCACAGTGCTAACTAGTTATCACTAGTGGACAACATAGTTAATGAACAAATCATGATTAGGTATCAATATGTCACCAGACAATATTAATTCAGCCCAATCACTTGTTCCTAAGCAGTTTATTTCAGAAGCAACAGAACTGGAAATACATTGGCTGGTGTCGTTGTGTTCACATTATTATTCAGATAAATATCTGTGCAAATATTCTATTTTTCCTGATAGTATATCAAATCATTCAGTATCAAAAGCTTTTATCTTCCTATAAATTATATTTTTTCTTATAATATTTGCTTTTATAGTGGAAATGCTTTTCTTCTTTGTAATTTAGAAGACTCATCTCTAAACATCTGCAATTAGAAAAATAATGCAACTAAATTAGTGGCAGCTGTAACCCTCATCATAGCAAAGATTATTTTAGCATATCTGTCAGAATTTCAACCCCTTTTTATCTAATTGTTTGTTCTTCTTGCACTAGTCCCTTCAGCATAACAATTAATATTTCATTCTCCTAAGCAGTCTGCTGAAGAGTTGATTGTGCTCAATGCTTTAGTTGGGAAAGAAAAGAAGGGGATAAACCTTGAGAAACATGTTTGTTTCAGTTATTCACAGAGGATAACACTGGAATACAGTATGGATCACTTGTCTTCAATAACAATGCCCTTTTAAACAGTGGTATGAATCTCTACATGAATATCAGAAATAAGCACCCTTCAGCTGCACCCCACCTCTCCTTTTTTATTTCCTAAACTTCAACTAATCATTTGGGATCAGCTCATCCCTTGTTTTAAGGTAGTATCTTGAATTACAGACACATTTACCTAATATTTTGAATGTACCCTACCATCTTAACACTTTTTCAAAGACATTCCTGGCTTCAATTTTAATATGAGGTGTGATCCACTCTTTAGCCTATACACATACCCACTGCATGCCTTTCTAAAATAAGTGAAAGTTCTACTGGGAAAAAGTAGTTTTCTACTACACTGGTGGTTAGAACAACAGACCCAGAGATGAAAGGCTTCTCAGAACCAGACCTGCAAATAAAAGAGGCCCTTTTTACTCTTACAGCTGGTGGACATTGTCTTAGCTCATAAGATCTTAAATCACAAGAATCCACAATTTTTGCTTCAGAATTCTCAGTTTATCTGCTTAATACTACTGCCTGGGTCTTCACTGACTGCAGTCAGTCTTCATCAAAAAGGAAGCAGAGGCTATAGGACTCACACCACAAACTGGGACAAGATCTTTAGCCTTTGCTTACAGTCCCTGTGCACTATGCTGTGGAATTACACTTTAATAAATGCTTTATCTGCTACTCTGTCTCCTTTCCAACAAAATCAATTAAATGAGTAAGTAAAGAAGCCAAAGAAATGGAAAAATCAGATTAATTCTATCCCCAACATTAAAAATTGCCAGATTGGTCCATACTACCTTTCATTTAGAAAGTATAAAGGGAAAATGAAATGCATGTTTGAAACTATCTGTTCTAAGTTGTGCTTTACAGGGGTTTCTATAACAGCTTTATAATTCTACTGTCTGTAAATTAAGTTCCTTCATGGCATATTTTCCAAACCAGCAATTTTGCATCAACATTTATAGAATTAGTAAATGCTGGATCCATACACACTCTCAGAATCAGGTATTGTGCTTCCACGAGCAAGCAGCAGAAAGCAGTTCCCTGGAACACTCACCAGCTACAGGCAGTAGTCTTCAGACATTCACTCGGCTTTAGACTCAAAGCAAAGTCCTCAGTTTATATCCCCTTCAGCCTTTTCCCCGGCCCCAGAGTTCACAAGCACCACTCAGGAAGAGGGTGTGCTCAGTCCTGAGCTAGAGGTCTGGATCCTCTCAGCTCTACAGCCTGGCCCACATGAGACTTGCTACTCGAGCTCTTTGCTGATTCTCACCCTCTGCCCTGCACCAGCCAGCACAGTGGGAACAAGACTGTCACACAGCCCTCTCTGCTATTTAACACAGCTACCTTCATCTTGGCACCTCTTTAAGCATGGAAAATGCGAGACAAAACCAGCAAGATCCTATTTAACTTTGACATCAAACAGAAAATACTTCTACAAAAACAAGCGTATAGCATTTAAAATTTATGTTGAACCAACTGAGAATGAAACATCCCCAGATCATTAGAAACATGATGGTATTAGAACAACAGCAATACAGATCTCTGTAACTGTTACAAGTGGAAGGTGGAAGTGTGATGACCAGAACATGTGTATTAGTTGTGTTTGAGTATTTGCAGCTACTGCAACTTCCAGAACCCATATCTTTTAAAAAATGGGGTTCTCTTTCAGCTTCCCTTTTTTTTAAGAAATCTTTAGCTAGAATCAGAAAAAAAAGAAGAGTTTTCAATAGGTTTCATATCCTGTCCCTTGATCACTTTCTGGCTCTGCTGTTCAATTCTCTTTGTATAACCCTTGGGCACACCGTGTGTGATACATATCAGTCTTGAAAATTCAGTTCTTCTCATCAAAGCAAGTAATAACAGCCTAATTGACCTATTATTCCCACCAGATTGTTTGTTCACTGAAGCTGTATATATGTTCTATCATGTCTAAACTTAACATTGCATTTATGTTTTATTGCTGTTTATTGTCTAAGTTGATGAAAACAAAATTAATTTCTCAGTTGGTAAAAGTCATGCAGAATTAGAAAAAAAACTTCTCTGTGATTTGTAATACAACTTCTTTAATAACTGTGGAGTAGCTACGAAATCTAGGATTTATGCTTTGTTTACAATTTTTATCTCTTATCTAATGAGTCAGGACTCATTAAACATTAACCCATTCATTAAATGACATCTTTACTATAAAATGATTTTTTCTCCCAGAAAAATAAACAAACAAAACCAAAACAACCTGTCTAGATATTGCTGTGATTAGCCAGACATTAATATATGTCATGGAAATGGCTGAACAGTGTCTTCCTCCACATAGTTTAAACAGAAACCCTCCAACTCATCAGAGAGGAAGATGTCAAAAACACCAGGCTCCAGAGCATACAAGACAGAGCTCACTTTGCTCACACATGAGCAGCCAAACATATCTATACAAGGAATAGAGCCAAGATCTTAGAATTTCCCCTCCCAGAAAGCCATCTCCATCTTTTAGTCAGTTAGGCTTGGCTTTGCACATGAGGAAACAAAGGTGTAAATAATTTTTATCGATCCAGACACCTACAATACAACCAACACTGCTAGCAGCTTGTGACTTAGCACATCTCCTGAGTCACAGCTCTAAGTCCCAGATGTGTAGATACAACACAAGTAATGAAAAATATTTATTCTGCAAAAGTGAGTGGCAGGAAGAGTTCTGGTATTTCTGTGCCATCCAGGCATCCCTTCAGCACCAAGGCTACCCAGGGGGTCAGACAGACTTGCCTTCATCTTACAGTGCTCCCTTAGAGCACCATAGAGAGCAGTCAGTAAGACAAAGACACAAGTCTTGGGAGGCCTGGTGTCTATTGTACCAAATCCCAGACAGTGCCATTCATCCCCAGCTACAGGTGCCAAAAAATCTTTGTCAAAGCATGAAGCCAAAGGTTTTGCCAGAAATTTAATTGAGACAGGACAGTTTTCTGTAAACTGGTGATGGTGGTAACTTGGTTCAGGAGAGCTCCATGACAGGTTGTGCAGTGACTTGTTTCAAGGACAAACGTACCAAAAAAACTCAACATTCTGGCTATGGGGCACTGAGGCTCAGAATGGGACATTGTCCCAAGCCTGTGTCCCAACAAAAGTTCACTTCCATTTAGTTGAAGAGCAGCTTTCACAGAGTATGTGTTATAGAAATAAGATCTGCCTGTTCATCCCCACTATGCTGCCTACTCTCTCTGGCAGTTTGCCTGTCACTGAGAGTTTTTTGTTTCCTCTCTGTTGACAGAAAAAAATCTTCCCTATTACTTCATCTGTCTCAGCAGGCCTCTGGCATCTCTGGTCTTGTCTTTCTCTCAGCCTTGGAAAACTATATCATACCTTCAGCTATGTGGCATTTGAGAGGTTGATGGATCATTTCTCATATCTTGATCATCAGAATATTGTATTTTATCTAACCAAACCGGACAATTTCTTTGAACACCAGAGCTTGCCACCATCTGCAACAAGAACTTTCTAGTTTACACACTCAAACAGTCAGGTGGGGTGACTGTCATGCTGAGCTCTGGGCATGTTGGATGGCTACTCTCTTAAACTCCATTTCACTTTAATGTCTGTAGCCACAGCTTTGTGTGTAGCCAAAGCTTTAAGGAATACATGGCCAAGACAAGTGTTGATGGTGCTATCAGGAATGACACAGATGCTGAAGACAGGCAAACAAGTAATTAATTGCATGCAGATCAGTTAATACTAGAGGACATACCCCTGGCCTGTGTCTTCAGTCAGTAAAGTGAAGAAAGTGCCTACCCACAAAATCCAAGCGAATGAATGCAACAGATTAGGCATCTGTGGCAGGCTAAGACCAGGAATAGCAAGGAAAAAAAATTGTACATGAGATTCCCAAGCAAATAAGCACAACTGAGGTCAGCTGCTATGAGTCACTGAAATGTTCCTCCCCTGACATTCTGGAGAAGATAGACAGCTTCCATGATGGGAAAGCAAAAGCACCTTGGTCTTCAATAGCTAGGGCCAACTCAATTACTTTATGAGTCTAAGAATCTGTTTCATTTACACACTCAGGGGCCCCCATTCAATAACTGCTGCTTTGCAGTGAGTGCCCAGCACACCGAATGCTAACAGTGTTAGTGTCTCCTTGAGGGAGATGGGCAATTTTCCTATCTGGGGTTTCCTTATTGGTGGAGCATGCGATATTAAAAAGGAGAGGGTGGGTGGACTTGTTCTGATGAATTGAATTAATTTCCGGTTTAATTAAAATACATTATGTACTACATATTTTATTGCAGACCAACAGAATGACATGCCCTCAACAAACACATTTCTATTATAAGATTTCCTTCAATTAGAGCCAGCACAGAGAGCTTCTGAACGCAGCGTACGGCCAGACAGGGCTCGCTGGGAGGAAGAGAGGGAGAAAGGCAGCATGAAAGGCACTGTGCCTGGCACACCATGGGGGATCCAGTGGGCCTCTGGCTTCAGGAAGGAAACCAAACAATGGCTGGTTGTTCACTGTAGGACTGACTTACAGCAGAAGCCAGTGCCATGCTGCTTACTGGTCCCTGTGCCAGCCTGCTGGCAGCCTTGTGGGGAGCATGGACAAGACATTAGGGTGCTGGCTGCCTCGTGACTACCAGATAATCTGAACCTAAAATCATGAACTCACCCATGGGCCTTGCCTATATTTTGAGCACCAGCAATGCTGAGATAAAATAGTCACTACAGACTTGTGCTAAAACTGTACTAATTCCTCATCATCAGATTTTGAACCCTTCACTGTTCCACCTCCCCTCAAAAAGCAGATGTTCATTTTTACTGCAAGGCGGTTTCACATTTATGATTTCTGATACAGCACAAATGTACTGAATTCATGGCTCTGTTCTACCATCCAAATTAGCAACATTAGCATCCTCACCATATTATGATGTCTGAATTTTGGAGAACTGCTTCCCTCTGACAACTGTCTGTCCTCTAGGGATCTTTTTTATTGTTTTTAAACTGGTTAGATGAAGGCAAGAAAACAAGACTTGAAAACCATGGTGATTGTACAGATCACTAGAACTGGAAAGCAGGAAGGAAGTGAACATCATTGCTCCCCAGCATTCAAACACGGGAACAAATGCTCTCTCTGTGTAATTGCAGAGCAGAGACAGGCACACAGGTAACAGACCAGGTGGTCTGAGCAACGTGGGAGGGCAAATGAAGACCTGCCAAAGCACCATGCCATGTAAGCATGCAATTATAAATCACAAGGTGGAGTTTACTGCTTCTTCCAAGCAACACAGTATGGCATCACTAATGAGTGAATTTCCCAGAGAAGGTATGACCTTTTATATTCAAAAAAATTCAGCAGAGGATAAGTTCTACTGTGTAGCAAAGCCCTTAGACTAGAGGCAGCATGCCAAAGCAAAAGAACTCTGGATTCTACACTCTTTTGACATTGAACATACATTCTTTTCTAAATTTAGAGATGTTAAAGTATCTTCTATATACCATAACATGACAGCTGAGCAGGTGGAAAGATGAGTCACAGAAATATTATTTCAAATTTTTGGGCTCTCATGTAAGTACTACAAGCTTGACCAAGTATGCCTCACATATTGTAATCATGTAGACAGGTTTTCAGCTGAAATGCTACCCAGTTCTACTGGATACTTTCTTCCCACAGAGGTGCAAATTACTATATAAGCAGGAGACAGGGAAGAATCAGGACTCTGTATACTTGAGTGCCTGTGTTGGGAAGCACAGAACTGTTTCTGCTTTCACAAAATATTTGGGATTTTATTTCCTTTCAAGATGCATTCTGTGAGATTTCAAAATCTGAGTGTAATTACCAATGTGATGCAGCCATCTGAAATTTAAGAACAATAAAATTTGGAAGAGTTGATGCCAGTCTTTCTATCGGCTAAGCTGTTAAAGAAGTAGTAATGAACACCATGTTGGCATATCTAAATCAGAAAAGCACAACCTGTAAGAAGAGCAAAACTTTTACTTCCTGCCCTTAAATCAGTCCTTGCAGTGCTTATTGTTTAAAGGCAGACTGCCCAAAACAGAGGACCAACAGAGTATCTCTCTTGCTGAGACAACAGGCACAGATGTAAGAACAGTATGCAAATTTGCACAAGGACCTCTTCTCAGCAGTGGCACAAGTTCAATTCAGCTGTCCATTACGTAGCTGAGCAGATCATATTGGATACTTGTTATTGCATAACGGAAGGTGCAGGAGAAAATAACTCTGAGACACAGAAAGCATCAGATCTGAATGGTAATCCAGAAGGTGGGTGGGTTGCAAACCAGAGCTCTGCACTAGCAGCAGAATATAACATTTTCTGCTCTTTTTTCTCTTCTTTTTCAACTTCCATATCCTTAACTGTTTACTTCAGCTTGCATTTCTGACCCAACCCTTAAGCTTGTAAAAAGTAAACTGGCAGGTAGGCAAAAAAGGAAAGTCAGATTTAGCTAAACGTTTCCCTTCTGAAGTTTTGCTTTACATTATGTCTTTCATACACAGAGTAGCTGTTACATGTAGACTCCCATCAGAGAGAACAGCTCTCTTCTGTAAAACCAGAGAAGTTTCCTCCAGTGTCTATCATTGCCAACTACCCCATGATTGCTGCTTTTTGACTGTCACTCAAACCTCTACCTTTCTAGTATTCAATTTTGGTTCTATTTCAATTCAAAGGGCCATAGCTACCCTGCAGACTACCATATGGTGTAGGGATCTGAGCAAGCTTGAAATCATAAAGCCTGAGTATGAGTCTGCCCAGACGTGGACACATGATGCTCAGCAGAGGATAATTTATCCCACTTCCAAGAAAAGAAAATTACCCATGGTAAGCCTTGTGTTGCTGCAGCAAGATTTCTACCAGTACCCAAGTTATCTCATTTAAAGCTAGGGTGGGAATCTATAAACAATACTGAAAATTACACAGTCTCCAACTCAGATGCATTTCCTTGGAGGGATTATATATCAACAGCATCTGCTGCCACAGAAAAATAGAAAGGCAGAAGGAAGCTTCCATCATTAAGTATTCAAATCCTTAACAATCCTTTGGCATATTCAAGCCAGGTCACTCCAAGAACTCATGGGATCAATTGCAATTTTGCTGTTGAGGTGTTAAACACAAAGCAGCAGTTAAACACCAAAACCACAAGCAGGTCTCACCACTGCTGTCCTCTTGGGGCAGAAAAATATTGAGAGCATTTAATGAATCTACTTTGTTTTTGAAGACTGAAGTCTCCTTCTAAAGTCTGCCCACCTCAATGTGATATTTAAACAGTAAAAGAACTCTCACCAAACACTTTTTAATCATGCAGCCTTACAACGCCACAGTCAGTGACTGAGGGAGATAATTTTATGCAGCTACACATATCCACATGCACATATATCTCTCTACCACACACACAGATATATATATTAATAAAATGAAAGAGACTCCAGTTGTATCCATAAAGACCAGTTGCCACAGAAGTCAGTGACAAATGCTGCAAATGGCACAAAACCAACTGCACTGCCCACTGAAGTGAGCAACTAGCTGCATATTGATGCCAGAATTTCCTATAAAGGTGGTTTCTGTTTCATTTTGGATTTTTAAGGACAAAAACCTATCTTGTCAGTTTGCTAAGATCTTGCAAGTTCTACTGTGCATTAGAGAGGACATGGTTTCAAACACTAATCACCCACATTGCCAAGTGCAAGATATTTTTCAGAGTAAGAGAGTGTCATCCTCACTGAAGAAAATGCCAGTGACAGTAAAGTTCTGGGGACATTAATAGTGTAAGGTATTATGCAAGATACCGTAATATTTGCATTTTGTATTATTTAGAAGTTCTTCAGAAACTGATTGGGATTTTTAGAAGTGGTTATAGTTTGCTCAAATCTGCTCTCTCCAAATGAAAATAATTATACCACTCACTTTATTCATAAAATAAGTAAAGGATTAGACCCCTTGAAAAATACTTTAGAGCTTTTCCTGAGTAGAGAAAGCACAATCATTTTGACATTAGTTACTGTCAATGTAGACTGTTAGAATACTCCCAACCATTTAATTACATCATAGCTAGAAATACTTTGAAAAACAGATCCCTGTTTTTGATATTCTGATATGGTAAGACAAACATAGGCCTAACAAATGTTGCATCTCCACTGTTTTGATTATTTCAATAATCAGATAAGAGTTAACCAAGGAGTTGCATCAGCTTGAGTGACTTTTGGAGAGCTAGAGCCAAAAGCCACTGGTGGCTGTAATCATGCAGCAAATTGAAGCTATGTGTTCTTTTGATACTTTTCTACAGCTTCTTCTTCAAGAAGATTAAAAGCATGAAGAAAAACTGTTTTTCTGAACAGGAAATCTTCAGCAGAAAATGTAAACAGAACTTGGAAACAGTTGAAAAACCACAGCATGGAAAAAAGAGATTCTGCAGAGAAGCAGATTGTAACTGGGCAGCAAGGACCTGCCTAAGCTTGCAGAGAATAGCCAGATTTAGATAAGGCTGTGTGCATCTAAGGATTTGTTGTTTTAATCTTTTTGCTTGCAAAACTCCTGTGGGAAGAGAAATCCCATGTTGCTCTGTGCAAGCAGTTCCCTGTGACTGTACATGGTGGTTTGTGATAGCTCTGGATTTAGAGCTGTCATTCTGACCAGTCAAAAGCACATCAAGCACTCAGGAAAATAGGGAGGCAGCCAGAGGAACCCATCAGGCACAAGGGGCAGAATGAGGCCTGATGCTTAGAGGACATACTCAGAGAAGAGAGAAAAGGTGCTTTCACCTGATCTGCTTTACTGTTTTACTAAAAGACATTCCCATGAACACCATGGGAAACTTTGTGGGCAGCAAAGGTTAATTAAATTTCTTTCTCCTTTCACACCATTCCTGATGAGAGTTCCCTTCCACAAAGTAAATCCTTCTTTTCCCCTTAAAAAAAGGACTATATTTGCAGTCAACAAGGAGAGCAGGTTTTCTTGCTGTCTGTTCTTCTTCTAGGCAATGGCCTGCAGGTACAGAAAGCTCCAAGAGCATCATTCTTTGCCCCTGCTTTGAAGACACCGATATCCAGATTAAGAATAAACACAGCATCACCAGAAATAAAGGCAGTCATTGCACAAGTGGCACTTCCCTTGCACAGCTTCCATCACACAACCCCAAGAACTCCTTCCTTCATACATAGCCTGCTGCTACAGGTGAAACACAAAATTGTGTAGGATTGGAGACCTAAGGTCTCTTAGTCCTCTTAAATTTGAAGTATTTATCATCACTGCCTGGAACTAAACAGCAATGATGTGCAAGGCAACAAAGAACCATTTCCAGTCTTCTCTCTCTTGCTGTTAATCTCAAGTTTGGATTAATAACTTGACAGTTACAAGTATCTTGTTACAGGCAAGAGCTGTGGGTGGTCATCATTGCTAGGAATGAGGTAACTTTTAATATCTGTTCAAGATCACAGCCTCTGGAATATGTGAGAAAGGAATTCAGTCCAGAATTGTAACACAGCTAATGCAATGCAGGCAAATCTAAGGAATGTGATGTTTTATGCAGGCAAATCTAAGGGATGAGATGTCTTTCTGCTATACCCATGCAGCTGACTTCCCAGAACTTGGGAAAAGTTAACACATAGCTAGTAATGACACGAAGAAAAAGATGTCTGTAGTCCAAAGGACTAATTAAAGTCATCTTGTTAATACAAGAATTACATGAATATAGGCAGTATACAAATAAAACACCTAAAGATCAGGTATATATTCACAGCATGAATGCTTCTAGTGCATAATACTACATAAAAAGGCTAAATATCATTGTATGCTACAAGGAAACAACATCTTGGATTCATGCTGCTGCAGACTGTTGCTGCTATGTGGCCACCACTCTGTCAGTTGTGACTTTTACTCTCTCCCATACTCCCTTGAGAGGAGGACAACTAGCAACTGGAATCTGTGCAGTACTGGTCACTGGAACATAATAGTCAGCAAGAGAAAATTCCAGCAGGAGCCCCTGCAAAAAGGAGCACTTCATGCTGGGGTGTGGTCAGCATTACCCACAAGCTGCCTCTCCTGCCAGCTGCTGAGCAGTGGTTGGTTGGAGAGAATAAAAACAGACCAGCAGCCTAAAGAACCCCTCAGTGGGGAGACAGGAAGGAATACTGTGCACAAAGTATTTTTCAAATATTTCAAAATGCAGGTCTATTTCCAATAACAGCTGGATTGTGACAAAGAGGTCTCTGCCAGTGCACAACAACATCTAACTTTTGCGTTTTCTGCAAATCCTTTGGGTTTTCTTAAACTAGTCTAACATCAACCTGGATATTCTTCATCTAGAAATATGGAAAACTTAGAAGATGATCAGAATGAAGCTATTTAAATGAACATATATGTAAGAAAGAAACCCCAATGGTATTGCCTGAGATCCTTTTTCTTAGACTAGAAAAAAATATGTAAACCCATATAACAAGTTTAATCTTAGCCTGGAAGGATAGTGCCCTCTGGTGATAAAAATGCCCTAATATTTGAAAGCATGACCCTTCTAATCAGCTGCATTAGACTACTCAATTGCCAAAGCTTTGATTTTGAAATACATTTAATTAAGAATCTTTCATCTGTAGCAAACATATCTCATTCTGTGTGATTGAAAAAATTAAATTAACATTTTCCTACCTAATACAAATAGCTGCTGACTGATTCTGCTGCTCTGAAATTCTCAGTATTCATTAAGGTTCACAAAAACTTTATGGACACAAAAGGTTCATACTTACTGGTTGTGCCTCTTAAGAAGAAACAGAGGTTTAGCACTCACTCATTGAACTGCTCCAGTTCCCTGTAACTTCATCTAGTCAACTACAGGAAAGAAAATAAGGATGTATTCATATTTTTTCCTGTTTACAAAAAAATTTACATTCATAATATGTTCCACTAAATATCTCACTAACTCATTCAGATACAAGTAAATATGTAAATTTGATTGGGAAAAAAAGTAGCAAAAATTCATAAATTGAGAAATCTTGTATATTTCTGACAAAATTCAATTGATGCAGCATTCTACTCACCCACGACAAAGGAGTTCAGTGCCAAAAGGAAGAGAACATTAGGGATCTCTGTTTCTTCCTGTAGGGACTCCTGCAGTTACCTGCCATTCCTTATATTGCTACATCTTATTTTCAAATTATAGCAATATTACAAATGGGTGGGTGTGCTAAATGAGACATGTTTGATATTTTTGCTAGGTTGCAGGGCTGAAGTTTAGAAGAGTCCTGTTTTATCCTGGTTCCCTAGTATCCTTTTCTACCAAGATGAGAAGACTTTTGTGGCCAGGTTTGTTTTACTAGCAATCACTATACTTACAAATATTGGTAAACCTTATGTAACCTTCTCGTAAGGCTGAAGACTAAAACATTAGAGAAAGAAAGAAAGAGCATACACAAGAGGAAAGAAGCTAATGAAATTCTTCTTCCCAAGTTGGTATCTTCAGCCTAGAAAGATATAGGAGGGGGAGACTAATTCATCATATTGAGGCTCCCAGCTCCTAGTGCCATGGGAGCATCTGCTAGGAAGGCTAGTAAGAAAAATGCCATTTGAAGTCTTTATACTAAGAGGCAACAGCAGTTAAGACAAAATTCTATGACTGCTGATATGAACCTGCCCGTGCTCACAAAGAGGGAAGCTGACTGATGGAGAAATCCCATAGTCTCTGCCAGATACATTTCTAATCACTAGCCGTGCCTCATACTGAGCATTTCCAGGCATTCAGGCTGAAATTCCTTAGAGATTATTTTTTTAAAGTTTTTCCATAGCTGTGTGCCCAGAACAAGAACCCTCCTTGAGGAAGAGATTAAAGTAAGCTAATTCTGCCTTGGAAAAGGGTGGAAGCGTGACAGTGAATAACAGGAAGGCCCTGGAGAGCTGAACCACGCTGCCATGGCAATTGAAGGAAGCATCATCCACCTTCCCACACACTGCACCAACAGCAGCATTTGCCCTTAAACTGCTCAAGGACTGCACACTGCCTGCACCAGAAAGTTTTGCTCCACCACACGATCAAGTGACCCAGGCAACTCCCTGTGTCTAAACTGTGCCACTACTGCCAGTTCTGTAGCAGCATGTGTCAATGGAACAATGAATAAATTGTGAAGAATGCCCCTGAAGCCAGAATACATTCAAGGTTTTAAGTAGCTCCCCTCACAACAACATTTGGGAAATAAAAGCCAGCAGCAAATGACCACTGACATGAAAGAAGTTCAGTCTCATTTCCCTTTCCAATACAAGTCTATCCAAATATTTGAGCAGATGTATCTGTCCTATTGTCTTTTAAGAGCTCTATATTTTATCACTAGTTTCATTTTGAGAATATGAAGATAGGAATAGTAAGAAAGCCAACTTGATCTAAATCTATGGTAGGGAACAAGTTTAAAGTACCATTCATGTTCTACTTACAGTTTATACAAAATTAAATCCTTATTATTTAGTTATATGACCTTCTGTACATTGCCTTTCAAAATTTAAGCAGGGATTATGTGTTGGAAGTGCACATGGAATGCAGCTTAGAAGTTAAAAATAAGTTGCCAATAGAAATTTGTATATTATCCCCTGAGCAGAAAATTATTTAAGTGAAATCTGCTTCCATTTAATCAGTACTTCTTAAAAGTGATCTTTGGGAAGCAAGACACAGTTCCACAAAAATAGTCTGCAGAACTATCTTAGAGGTTTGCACTTTTTTCTGACAAAAATAATTGAGTAAGTTGTTTATGATGTTAAGCTCTCAGGATCATAATGTTAAAAGCTTTAACTAGGCATTTAAATTTTCCAGGAGCATTTGAAATTACCAAAATTTGTCAACATTTAAAAAAATCAAGTATTATTTACTGAATTTCTCATTGAAATAACAGTAAATACAGGAAAGAAAAGTATTTGAAGTAAAAATCAAAGCAGCAAGATCATATACTAAGCACCAGAGCTACCATAAAGATTTTTATGTTGTCCTACCAGTCATTTTGCTCTAGAGAGAGTTGCTACATACATGGCACTTCTGAAGATTAGACATTTGCTAGCATGTGCAAGTCTTCATTGGTCTTTATTTTGGAGTGGTTTGTGTACATGGAACAGCCATTGCCAGAATCAAGCTAGCTACTCCTAGGAAAAATACCCATCTTCCCTTCCTCCCCCACTTCCAGCATCAGAAACAGAGCAAGTTCTTGTAGCTCATATCCTTGCTCCTCTTCCCATACCACAAGTACAGGTTAGATCAGGCTTCTGCCTTCAGCTTTGATACACAGTGCTATAAAGTCTTCCACTGACCTTGTTATTCCTACTGTCCAACTTCCCTTTCCATGCCCAGTTAGTCATTGGCCCCAGTACATTCTAAACAATTAGTAGGGAAAAGCTATCAATTTAAAAAGAAGAGCAACAGCCCAAAACTAAGACTCAAGAGTGCAAAAGAGAACAAGGCTCATATACCTTGATCTCACAATGTAGACAACTTACATAACCAAGAGTTATTAACACTTTAAGGAGCATCATTGCATATTTTATTAAGAAATTCTTTGAAATTCAGCTTTTAAGAGGAGGAAGCGTGCTATCAGTAAAAACATGAGGGTACCAATAAAGGGTGCTTATAGGGACAAGTTTCCTTCCATGGGATCTAAACTTCAGCAAGATAGGAATAAAGAGAAGTACTGTACATGAAGCAGTGCACGTTTGCTCTGAAAGTGACACATCACTGGCAGAGTTGTTCAAAGTTATTGCTTTACTTTTTACATCTTTATCATCATTATTTGTGGTGGAATCATCATCCCTGGAAGGATTTTAAAAAGCT
The DNA here is from genome assembly GCF_027477595.1 of Haemorhous mexicanus. Taxonomy (NCBI): domain Eukaryota; kingdom Metazoa; phylum Chordata; class Aves; order Passeriformes; family Fringillidae; genus Haemorhous; species Haemorhous mexicanus. The sequence continues at coordinate 42,174,596 of NC_082346.1, forward strand.
TGTGAATGGGGCACTTGCAGACATGGTTTAGTGGTGGACACGGTAGCTCTGGGTTAATAGTTGGGCACAATTATCTCAGAGCTTTTTCCCAAACCTAGCAATTCTATGGTTATTATTCCACTCAATATAACATTTGAATACATTCCAATTCTTTGGTAATCCAAATACACAGAAATAATGGGGTGAGTTGTCTCTGATTTCAACCATCAAAAGAAAAATCAGACACTGTAAGATTTGCTAAAGTACTAAGGTTCCAACTGACAAGGTAGAATAAAATGAAAGGCAGTTTCATGTGAATGGGTTGATTGTCAGCTAAAACATGCAGCTTCTAAAATAGAGGGAAAAATATAATAGCAGGTTGAAATGCTTAGAAAACTGCATTATATGCTCTGTTCTTAAATATTTTATTGTCACTGTTCCTACAAAATATATGGATGAAGGACATACTGATTTTTTTTCCTCCCATTAAAATCAGAACAGCTGATTTTAATGGGAGGAAACCCATTAAAAAACATCTTTTTTTTTTTCATATTTGGTACCCTATTTAATATTCTTAATTTAACCCTTATGATTTACCCTTTCTCATCATATCAAAGATTTCAGGAATATAGGACACATTCATTTGGACATGAATGAGATTCCTGGAAAAACTGAAGGCTGGAAATGATCACAGAAATATAGTCTGCCTGATGCATTCCTTTAAAAATTGCTATGAACTGCTACATAGCATAACTCAATAGCAAAGGAGATCAAGGAAGTGATCAAGGAACTTCTTTCTTTAAGAGTTTTGTTGATTTGGAGGTGGAAGATGGGGAAGGAACTGCAATCAAATTGCAGACTACTCTTGTGTAGTCTCCAAGGGTGCCATAAGATGCTAATAATAATTCTGGAAGTTCAAGAAGTTTTGAAATGTTTATAAGCTCTACTTTTGAACGCTTAGCTGTTGCCTCAGATTTTAGCACCTGTCAACTCAAGCACATTAGAGCAGAAGGTGGCACTGGTGTAATAGCAGTGGGGAGTGTAAGCCTCTGGAATATCACAGAAGAGAACCAAGTGAAGAAGGTTTCATTCCCAAATAGGAACTGAACATGTGAAGAGGACACCGAGACATTTTTACTGAAATAAAAGCAGTTATGTCTCCACATGAAGGAAACATGACTGAGTGTGACTAATTTTTAGGTGCTCACTGAATATTTTGTTAATTTGTGTGCGGTTTGTTTGAATTTACAAATTGTTTGTTTTGGCCTTTAAGGAGAAGGAGTATTGCAGGAAGCAGCACTACAAAGTCTCCAGACTGGTCCAAGAGGAAGGCACTAGGCTGCTGGCCCAGAAGGAAAACATGACACAGGATGGAGGATAGAAATAGAGGAATTATAATAGATGAAATTGTCAGGATGACCAACAGCTCAGGACAGATAATGGACAGCAAGATGTGGGAGCAGCAGAAGAAGGGGGAAAAGGGGGAAAGGACAGGGATTTTTTTTTTAAATTATAACTAATTACTAATGCAACTAGAATTTTTCTCCAAAAATGGAAAAGTTCTTCAGCATCTCTTGGATGAAGCTGCTTCTTTGGGACTACAAGACTGGTTCTCTCTTTTAAGTATCTGGCATACAACTCACTTTAGCCCTCTGAATCAATTTTTAGATCTGTATAATCCATCACAATAGTTTTTTAAAGACTTTTAGATAGCAAGTATTAATTCAATATGTTTCACCTGCACATTACCACCAACAGTCTGTCCACTGTCTTACTACCTTGGACTGCACTCAGAAAAATATTTTCTACCTAGATCAGAGTTAGTGCATATCATCATCATTCCAGTCTGGAGGCTTTTCATGCCATGGTTAAGTAACCATACTTGAGGTTAAGGATGTAATCATTTGTTGAGGTTTTATTAAATTTCACTTTATTTTGTTTACCTGGCACCAACATTTAGTTGCTTATATGTATGCTGGTTTTTAAATACCATTAGAGATTTTCAGATCACTATACTGGATAATTTTGCTTAGTTTAGCTAGAGAGCTGTGCAGTTTGTTTGTACTTCTACAACCATTGCTACAACAGTAGCCAACATTTATTTTAATTCTAGAGTTTAAGGGACATCACATAAGCAAAACTAACACTTCTTTTACTGTAATATGTGAACTTTATCTCAAATAAAGCAAAAAATATTAAACACTTTTAAAGGGTAAATCTGCTCCAAGAAATTCTGCAGAAACTTTTGTTATTAATAATTTAAATAAAAAATAGTATTTAATTATTTCTGACAGTGAAACAGCAAGAAACTTATGCCAGCCTGGTTTTCTGCCCCAAAACTGCTGCATAATAGACTACTAATATTTACAAATTCTCTTGTCATAAAAAGAGCATTTGAGCACTGATTTAATTGCTGAGAGACAGTATGTTCACATATGCTCTGGACCAAAACTGAGCTGTTTTCCAACAAGAGACTGTCACCATCAGTTTTCCATAGCATACGCACACACAAAATGCCAAAGTCTACTCTTCTTAACACAAGGCCAGTGGGAAGTTTTCAGATTATTTGTACTTTGCACTGCAACTTTCGCTAATCAAAAGAAACCCTAAGTATGTTTTCTTAGGCACTTACTTCCCTTTACAGCACTAACTAGAGTATATGTATAGAACCAGCCTAAAAGCATGTTATATTTTTGTAAATATCAAAACTCTCCCTGCATAAATGAATCTCAGAAAGTCCATGCAAAAAGACACAGATTGCCAAGAAATCTTCAGAAAGTGTCTCTCTTCGTGGAGATGTACAAAGTCATTGCTCATCTCCTGCAGCCAGAGCTGCCCAGCAGATGCCTAGCAGGAGGCACTAGGCTGCTATTCTTCAGCTGTAGGAAGCACATACTCTAGAGGGTGTGCAAGAGAGTGCACAAGTGTGAGTAGTGTGCGCGAGTGCACGCTAGTGTGAGTGTGAGTGTGAGTGAGTGTGAGCAGCCAGACACACTCAGGTCAGAGGACCTGCAGCTCATAAAAGCCACAAAGCACTTTTTAGAGCTAGCCACACTAGTTCTTCCTAGCCACATGTATCTGCTTATTTCAAACCTGTCCCTCCCTCTTGCAGTCCTTTGTGCAGTTTCCTTCCTTCTGTCTTGTACCCCACCACTTCTCCGTTGTCCCTCAGTCTTTGGCATAGCCAATCACTTACACACCTTGTGAGCAACCTCGGCGTTTATTGTGTTTTTTAAGTAAGAAAATACTCTCCCTCCACATTCAGGAAATTAATTTGATGTGACAGGCTTTGTGTCACAGCCTTCCTCATGCTCTGTCATACCAGGATGCTCTGACCTCAGCAGCAGTATCTGGCTGTGTCCAGCATCCAGGGGAGCCAAGGAAGTAAGGTACATTGTCCAGTCTTAGCAGCAGCTATTCTTTGCCTCAGTGACAGCAAAGGTACCTGCTGTATTTGCCAAGTCCTGATTCAAAAGTCCAGACTGCTGAAGCTGTCAGAAGTATTAGAGAGCAGATAAATAGTCTTTCCTCCTTCCTGATCCCAAAAGCCATTTTCCACCTCTTCCCAACAGCCTAGATCTCTAAAAAAAGCAAGCAGTATAATCCAGTGGTTTGGGTACCCTTGTTTCTGGCAAGAGGTGTTTCCCCATCTGTTCTCTAAAGAAAGAAGAGAGACCAGATGGATGGCCCAAGCCATCAGCACTGCAGGTCTGGGTGCAACAGTTCCAAGCTGAAGGAGGATCAAGGTTCTTCTCTCCCACCCAAATAATTTCCTGAAATGCAAATTTCCTCATTTTGGATTTGGGCTCAGAGAATAGGGTCCTCGTGTAAATTTGGGGCTCTAAGCATGAAAGGAAAAAATTGGCTAAAACTGGCTAGCTTGCAGCTGAACTTTACAGGAAGCATTTGAATGATGCACGCAGAAAGGTACATGCAGATACAGGCTTTACATACATTCTAAGGAATTTCTGCTCTTTCCCTATTGGATAAAGCACACAAGAATGCAGGCAGTTAGGAAATAAACTACCTGACTATAGCATCCACACACTCTGTTTGCCTTACCCTGGAAGACACAATTGTATCTGTGACAGCAGCGTTTAGAAAAAATTTCCTTCTAGCACTGGATCTATAAACTAGGATAAGGTGGAGTTTGAGGGGTCTTTTTAACATTTTCCTTAATTTTCTTTCACTTCAATTCATAAAGTGGAGACTTATTGAATCACCAAAAGTCATCCCTTGGTCCTAAGTCTGTAAGAATATAGTAAGTTTAGTGATATCATTTTTGTTCTCAAGCCAGACACTTTAGTATTGTATTTAATAGAAATTGAGAAATATTTCTAACGTTGATTTTCTCATCATTTGCTCATCTCTCTTAATTTCTGGAGTCCTGTGGAAAATCTTGATAAGATTTGCAGAACTATGCAAAAAATTCTGCATTTTTGTTTTTTAGTGAAATCTTCTGTTGGACAGCCCTTATACACAACAGTGGATAATTATTGTATTTACATCTCCAAAACATTCTGATTTTTTTATCCCTTTCACGTGTCTGCCTCCTCTCTCTTCAACAGAGAAGACCTCCATGCTGTTTAAACTTTCTCACAAGAAGAGGGGACTCAAATCATAGGATGGAACAGACACAATTTTAGAAAAAGACATAATGGTAATGTCAGATTTTCTCTTTGTTTCTTTTCTGCTGTTCCCTAGTACTCCATAGTGCAAAAACCAGTGATGATAAGATCTTTACTGGGTAGTAATAGATGGCTGAAAGCTCCTGACCCATACACAGAAAGTGATGATAACACAAAAGCTGAGACTTTTGACAGTCACTTTTCATCTGACTGCTTTGAAAATCTAGTGTCATTGCTAAGTTTTGCCACATCATTACTCAGCTCCCAGGTTTATACATGAGTAGAATGAAATCATTATGCACATGCACAGATCTTTCCTACACACTACTTCCACTCTCCTTTACGTTGTTAAAAATGTCTCTGTCCCTCCCTTTTCCTCCCTCTTTGTTAATTTTGTTCTTCAAAGCTCTTAGATGATCTAAAGACACCATAGGACAAAAAGGAAAGTTTTCTCACACATCAAGAGTTGACTAAAAAACAGGCACAGAACAACTGGAATAAGTGGAAGGAGCTTTTTGGTACAAGCAGTCAAATGTCCTCTGAGTAGTGGGCTTTCAACACTTTGCTTGCTTAGTTCTTGCCCTTGTAAGGCTCAAAGGAATGACCAAACTTTAAGGCAACTTTGACTTTAAGGCTACAAAACCTTCTGCTGTGCTTCCTTTCTCTTTCTTTTTTTTTTTTTTTTCTGTAAACCCTCTTTACCAGCCTCTTCTGTTAATTTGTCTGATTTTTGTACCCCTTGCTGATGAGGTGATGGTATTTTTCTACTTCCTTTGTCTTCCCCTATCCCCACCCAAAAATGCAGAAATCTTATTTCCTTTGTGTTTCCATTAGTAATCACAATGGAACAATCATCAAGACTAAATTATCTCTGTTGTCCTGCCTGATACACTTCTTGAACCATTGCTAGTCAGGGAAAGTGTATTCATAGTACAGCAATTTTCATGGCAACAAATATATGAAAACAACAGCATTCACAGGAGCAGAATTCCCTTTTACTTTAACATTTTTTAAATTGTTTACTTCTACCTAACCCTACTATGTCATTTTCTATCATTGACTTTTTTGGAATCACTGAAGTATAATAAGTAATTTGGAGTATCTGTTCAACCCACAGTTGAAAATCCTAAAACAGACATTGAAAGAAACTTGTCTTCTGCGGCACACCAACATTGAATTTCTGCTCTATAGCCAAGAGGAGTATAACAAAAGGATTATTTTTAGCAGTCAACAATATTAAACCAGAACATATCAAGACATATAAAGGTCTCAGAAAGCCTTGAAGCTGTTTGTTAATAATACAATTTCCACCATTTGGAATAGAATAACGATATTTTTCTGGCTATATTATTCTTAGATTTGCAATTCATGGGACTCCAAACACATTAACTGACACCACACAATTCTGTTCTTGTGTGTTTTTTCCCATCTGGGTATTGCTGGATGGAAACTTCTGGAAAAACTTGCCTCAGGGTTTCCAACTGAAGGTCTCATTTTCAATGCTGATAAACTTCCTGAACTCTATGAGCCTGGACTAAAATTTCCTGTGCCTTGGAACACAAGGAAGAACTTCTTTGCTGTGTGAAGGAGTGCACACGAGAACAGATTGCCCAAAGAGGTTGTGAGTCTTCCTCACTGAAGATATTCAGGAACTGTTTGGAATACACAGCCCTGTGCCATGTGCTCTGGGATGACCCTCCCTGAGCAGGGAGGTTGAACCACATGACCCCCTGTGCTCCCTTCCAACCTTACCCAGCCTGTGATTGTGTGATTTAGTTCTGTGATTTTCCATATACAACTAGCCTTTTGGGAGAGTGAAAAATAAACCAAAAAAGCCAACACTACAGTATAACTATTGTTTCACAATTAAGTTTTCAATTATGCCATTAATGCTATGCTCTTCTAGTTAGACATTGCTGTCTTTGTCTAATCTAACTAATACCACATACACACACAACAATAAACTGGTTTTAACAAACACACATCCACGTGTTTTCTCTCCCACATGATATAATATCACTGTCAGTTGCTATGATAAAAAGTCTTTTTCTTTGTTATATTAACTTTTTTCATGTGTGCCTCATTATTTCTTCATGTTGATTACCCAGTGGAAGAGTTAGAATTCTATTTAAGGCTATGGAAAAGGTCATGGACAAAAGGGAACTCGAGTCTCTGTTTGCCATTTAAAAAGAAAACTACCACACTTGTGTTAATATTTGCTTTCACTTACAGCAGGTATACTTAGGCTATCTGAATAGCAAATCATGGTGGGCAGTGTGAATGAAAAAGTACTGAAGTTATTGATCTCAGGAGAAGGATGTAGACAGGCAACAACTGATTCTTTTCCAACAGAAATCTCTGAAAATACTTGGGATTTTCCTGTTATGGTTAAAAGCTGTTCAGCTACCCAAACTTATCATCTACCCACTGCAGAGAAGAGAAATGGCATTATTTGTATCTGATATCCAGAGAAGTAAAATAAGAATCAGAACATGCAAGTTAAAAGAAAAGTCTATTAAAATAAATGAAGCAATGCAAAGTAAAAGTTGCTACCAAAAAAAAAATTATTTCAATAAAAATAAAGTTACATGAGCACAGGACATGAATGACTTCTGAGTTTGGTCAGCTGGTTGGTTACTTTTGCAGGGGGGGAGTGAAAACATTGTGAGAAGAATTATGGTTGCAATTCCAGTCTTAATTCACCAGACAGTCTTTCTTAAATGCAAATATTACCACTGCCTTCAAGGAATGGTGTCAAACCAGGTTTTCTAAGAGATAATAAAGGTCAGGATTTGAGGTTTGCTGCCTGGATCCATCAATAATATTCCAAAAACCAGTATATTTTATATTGTAAAAAATTATTTATTGAGAGGCAATATTTCAAAACTTGCAGAAGTGTTTGATTGCTACTTGTGAGAGTTTGCAGAGACTGTAAAAAGGGTTCAGTCAGGTCAGAATCTTCCAAAACAGGCCCTGACAGATACAAGCAATATTTACCTTGCCTGCTCTGCCTTGATAACTGCCTTGGTTGTCAGAAGTAAATAATGCAATATATCCATTCCAGTATGATATTATCTCTTTCCTCACAATCATTCATCCTTTTGCCACCTTGCCCATCTTGTAAGTGGGAGCAAACAGAGAAATTAAGCACAAGAAGATCAAGTCTGTCCCTGCTTCCAATTAGGAGAAAGGCTGTGAGCAAAATGAAAAGTGCACTGAAGGAATATGCAAAAGACTGTACTAAAAATGCAATTATGCTCCTGGTAGAAGACAAATGGCAGGAACTTGCACCTTGGAAAAGTTGATACAGAATGGTATTTCCTCCCACACAGCTTTGGTAACAATATGCTAATGCTGTATATTTGACAGTAGTCTGCTCCAGCTTCTGCATCTGTGACAGCCAAGGCATGAAACAGCATTTAAAATAGCATTTGCTTATTATTTTAAAGTATTATCTAAGTTCATAGCTGCTATGGTATTAAAACATGACTCAGATAATCACTAGTCACTGTTCAATCCAAAATTGCAGTTAAACTGGAGTTACTTATATGAAAATGGAATCCTAACACATGTTAAATTCTTCCTTTAGACATGTTGTCCAAACAGCCATCCTGGAAACAATACTTCACACATGCCAACACATCAGGAAGGCTAAGAAAGCTTTGTAATGTCTGAAAATTGCAAGGCATGGTTTTTTGATGGGATTAATGTAGGTGTTATTTTGCCTTTTTAACATAAATTAACTTCATTTTTGCTTTTATAAGCTTTTAAATATCTATAAATGACAGCTTGGTACAGCTATTCACTGCAGATTGACTTATTCAGTCCAATTACTTCTTTTCTAATGTTATATGAAAGCATTACTCATAAATTCAATTTTATTGGATGACTGATCTAAAAATACACCTGCATCTCCACTCCATTTTATACACTAAATGAACAGATAAACAACATAATTCATTTCAACAAGTTTTTTTCTTTAAGAAAATTGTAGACTTCAGTCCACAGAATTAAAAAAATTAAGTTGTACTAAGTGATTAAAAAGTACATAGATGGTTTTGAACTCTGCAGAGATTGAGAACATAGAAGGCAGTTAACAAAAGTTTCAGACCAGAACAACCAAGCAGGGAACAACAGGACATGGGGTGCTAGGGGAAAATTAAAGTGTTCAGGATTGTGTCAGAGGCTGCTTCTAGTGACTCATTTGGCAAGAAGAGAATGGTTTCTTTGTATTAATCCTCAGTGCCTCTCAGTTCACCTAGAACAGGGAACGTTTTCTGTAACCTGCCCAGAATGCACTCTATTTCCTTTCCCGTGGCCTCTCCTAGAAGCACACCATCAAAATGTACCCTACCCATTCAGCAGAGTACCCTGGGGAGCAGGGCATGAATGAGGAGAAAGTATCCACACCCAAAGACAGCAAATAAAGTGACGGTCACCATGTCCTCTCCAAGAGGAACTGAGGAAAAAAAAACAAGTTTCTGCATTGCCTCTTACTTTCTCCATTCCCAATAACTTTTGAATTGGCTGCTTTCCCAAGCAGCATATATACTCATTTCCACACAGGCAAAATGTGCAGGCCAAAACCACAGAGGGGGAGAAGGAGCACACAGGGAGAAACATCTTCATACATTTGTCAGTACCTTCTCTTAGTTGACCAATATAACAATGAAGGAGTTACTGTCCAACATCAGTGGTTTGAAATAGTTCAGGATTGTTAGTAGGTCAGGGTTAAAAATAATCTATTTCCAAGATTCACAGCACAATAGTTTATACAATTCTGCTTCTTTTAATACCTCACAGCTTTTATCATCTGACATTTTTCTTTTTTCCAAAAAAAAAATGCAGCTTCCTTAGTGTAGTGCTGCTTATTTTATTGCTTTCATTTCAATTTTCTCCCTTGCACTAAGATTCCACCACAGAGATTACATAGCCATTCATATGTTCAGCAGGGCTAAACACTTACTGGACAAATCCCAAACCATCTTACTGCCTGGGGGCCAAGAAAAGGAGTTTTCACATGTCTGCAAAACCATTCTTGGATTGGAATTACTGACCCTGAGAAAGTTCATATCATCCTCTTTTCCTGCCTGCTAATTGCACTGCTCATTTCCAATCAGCATGTTCCATCTTGAAATAATTGCACTCAAGAGATTACTTCTACAGTCATGTGTTCAATCTCAGAAACTTCAATTACTTGCACGCATCACAAACAACTTTGGCCCATTTTTTATGTCACTGAATAAAAAGTCTTAGAATTTCACTCTCCTTTCAGAAGGAAAACACAGAAAACCAGGAAAAACTACTTTGTTATACAAACTACTGCAGTACCAAAGCACTGTCACTGTACCCCCCCTAGGAAGGGAATAGTGTGGCAAGTGCATAATAAACAATTTAAGCTTCTTTCTTCTTTCAAATTATTGAAGAATAATAAAATTATTATTCTTCAATAATTTCTCCTAAAATGATTGCTTGCCTCACATATTTAAAAAACAAAGTATATAAGTTACAGTTAGGACTGTGATTTCCCAAGCACAAATCCTAAAGTTGGACTGAATCCCAGTTTCACATTACAGTTGTGTGTTCCAGGTTGCGGGAAGCTCAGATTTACAGCCCTGGGACCACTGCTATTTGTGAAGTTTAAAACAGAAACCAGCTCTTCCCACCCTCACCCTGAGCTTGCCCTCCAAGAACAGTGTATTCCTAGATGGGTTCCTGTTCCTAGAAACAGGAAGAGTTTCAGTCACGACCACTGCCTGACTCAAGAAGAATTTTGAACATTTGCAGTGTTACCAAACTCCTCTTCCTTTCTCAACCAAGTATTTTCATAGAATCATTTAGGTTGGCAAAGACCTTTAAGTTCATCAAATCCAAGCCTTAACCTGGCACTGCCAAGTCCACCACTGAACCATGTCCCTAAGTGCCACAACTACAGGAGATGGTGACTCCACCACTTACCTGGACAACCTGTTCCAAAGGTTGAAAAATCTTTCAGTGAAGAAATTTTTCCTAATATCCAGCCTAAACTTCCCTTGGTTCAGATATTGAAGGGAGAATGGTAATGTGACACAGCTAGTAATGGTAGGTTTACAAAGTTGTAAAAAAACTAAGCATATTGAAAACAAACTTTAAGAAGCACTCAGCTGATATTTTGACTATCTGATGATGCACAGACATAGGAAAAAATGCATCACTTTTTAAAACTGAGTTTTCACCTCTAGATTTATGAAGAATTTCTTTTAAAAGCATCCTACAGAGTATATTATTTATAACTAGCATCAATATAAAGAAGAGATGGTGTAGGAGAAGTAGAGTTACTATTCAGTGTAAAAGTAATCAACAATCATCACACTCTTTCAAAGACTGCTGAAAGGTCTGAACATGAAGAAAATCTTTTGACAGCCCTTGTAAAATGGTCTCAGAATTCCAAAAATTATTCTTTTAATGGATATAGAACACTGTATCTGCACAAGCCCATGGATACCTGAGGTCAGAACCTTTCAGCCTGGTACCTGCATTGCAAGTCAGACTTCCAAGCCTTTCTGTGGCCTTCAGCTTTCAATACAGTCAATACACTTAAACATTCAATCTGCTGTTGCAGTGTAATTTTTATGTGTTGACTTTCTTGTTCTCTGTGACATTTGCTTTTCCCTTCCTTTATACATTCTTCCTCTGTCAGCCTAAGGCCTCTTTCACATAGCTACCTCTTTCACTATGCCATTAAACCACTTTTTCCTGTGATTCATTGATTTTAATTCTTTCCAGCTAGTAACTGCGTATTTCTATTTTATATGAGCAACTGTCCACAAAATGGATTCCTGATTACATTTTCTGCTGAAAAACAAGGCAGATTCTCCTTTATTCTAATCCATCTTTTCTTTTAATAGAGATGAAAATTGGGCCCTATATTCATATTTTCCCCTGAGATAACACATTTACATCAATATTTCATTATATAGTTGATTTGAATTTTGGGGATTCTTTGTTTAGGTTGATCACAGTAGATACCAGTGTTCATAATATTTTCAGAGATGGAAGTGACGACTAGAAATCACAATGGTTTCTTTCAATGTCTTCCAGAGCAACAAGGGGGCACGTTGAAATAGCAGGACAAATGCAAGCAAAGATCTTTTCTGAGGAAATATCCACAATTACTGTAACTTACCTGATCCAAACAGAGCAAAGTAACAAAGATAGATGGGTTGATTTTACTGAATATGAGACATAATGAAGTCTGGTATCTTTGTTTAGAAGGAACATACAAAATCCTGTTTCTTCAGAGTGCCAGAGAACTCAAAAGGAAACAAAAAGTCTTTTCTGAAATCTTCATCTTTTTTCCATTGGTCAGTACCTAAGCCTCAACACTGAAATCCAACCTTTCTCTCAGAGGTTCTGTGTTCTGTACAATTCTGTACAAAAATTTTAAATTTTCTACTTTCCTTTGTCATTCCCCACTTTTTACATCTATACACCAAGATTCCTGTGCCTCTATAGTCCTACTTTCTGAGGGGTCTGACCATACCACAACTAAGCAGTGACACATGCAATTTAAGATGGAACTTGCTTCTATTTAAGGAAAAATAGGTTTTTCCCATCATAATTGGCAAAAGATAGCATTTGCACATGCTGACTTTAACACCTCTTGCTCAAAACAAAAAAAATCTCCAATAACTACTTGGAATTTCCAGGGTAGATTTAGAAGTGAGGACAACAAAGTTTTTTAGACTTAGTAAGAAACAGTGCAAGTAGGGGAGATGAAAAGTTCAGCTGCCTCTCCACCATTTCCTGCAGTAACAAATTCATGACATTATTACCTCAGCATGGGACAGCAAACCATAAGTCTTACTGCTTGCATTGCAGGAGGAGCATGGACTTTCTGTTGCCACGATGAAGTAATGGGAACATCACTGTTGCACTGTATGTTCTGATTCAAGGATGACAAGATTGATATTTAGAAGTACACGTTAGCCTAGAGACACAACCCAGCTCTTCTGAAAAATGTGTGCTCCATGCTTGGTACAGCAAAGTTTCCTGCAGTTGTAAGCTATTAAAGATTTGTGTAAAAGCTTCTTTTTAGCAAAATACCTTGAAGTCACTTGAAAAATGCTTGTGGTTTCAGGTAATTATTGCAACCATTAGTAAAACAGATACAAATCCCCACTAATCAGCTCTACAGTGGATGCTTTAGTCATTAAACTGCAAGGCAAATATTTGTCAGTTGTTAAGCTACAGATCCTTGACATTTACCAGGGCCATCCAGGACTCTCTAGTCTTCTACCAACCCCGAGGTTCTAGGAACACTTCAGTTTTTTCAATGTATGGCCCTGGGTATAGGGAAGGCAGTCTAACCCTTAGGCTTTCTCAGTTGAGATCATTGACAAGCACTCTTTCCACCACAAAATGGGCAGATTTAACTAGTTTTTAAAGCAGCATTCTATTTAAGAACAAATGGTACACATGCAGTCTGAGCAGGTTCTGAAGATATCAGTTCAAATTAATATCAAGCCAAAACATCCTGTTTAAAAGGTAAAATGTTCCATTCATTTCTCCTCCCAGACCTTCAGTTAACAATCTTTTAGAAGAAAAAGTCAATTTCAGGGAGATCTGAAAAGAGAATGGTACTAATAATTATATCCTGTAGTTGTTCAACCTTGTAAACTAGTTCTTCTCTGAGAAGAAAACAGAATGACCCAACTTGCCACAACACAGCTAAAGTCTTTGACAGCTGACTCACCATGTCATAAGAAAGAAGAAATTCAAGCCATGCATTTACTAATGTTTCCAGAATTAAAGAAGCAACAAGAGTGTGAAATAAAAAACTAAAGGTAAATTAATAAATCAAAACTCTTCTAGAATATTTGTTCCCTAATATCAAATACTATCACAGATACGATGCAACTTCAGAAGTCCTGTTGCTTTCAGTTCCCATTACAATTTTGGGCAATTTCAGTTGGGTTTTTGTAGCTCTTTGGCTTAGCGCATGATTTTCACCATGGGTATCATTGTACAACTTTGGAAATATGCAATCTCATAGTTAGGAATCATCAAGTTTCATTCCCTCTTTAATATCTATACAAGTTTAGTTTTATTTTTTTAAAAAAAAGATCTTCCCCAAGTGAAAGAATATTGACTTAAGACACAGACACTTAAGAAAAAAAGATATTGTAAGAAATCTTGACTAGAGAAATAATGATCTCCTAGTTTCATAGTTTATAACTCATTCAGCAGGATTTTCAAACTTCTCACAGATCCCTGAGCAATGGAAGCTTATGTCATGAATTTGAGGCATGATCTTACAAACTACTTTCTCTCCTAGTCATCATATAAGAGAAATTAATCTGACCACACACACAAAAACCCAACCACAGCTATGAGCACTAACCAAAAGAAAAAGACAGGAGAGCCAAGCAGGATAGAGATCAATTGTAAGTGGACATAAACAGTTTTTGGAAACTTGGGTTAGAGAATGGACACCTTCCCACCATGTTTTGAGAACACTTCACCTCAGATAGCAAATGCACCATGTTCACAACCTATTTGGATTTCTACTTAGGAAACATTGGCAGTGAATTCAGAACTCCCTTGATCCCAGGAAGGTCATAGGAGAGCTACCTGCTGATTAAACATTCTTGTACCAATAAATTCATTTAACATCTGTTGTAAGCTGAAACCCTCATGGTGCCTCATTGAGCTTCTTCTGCTTCACTGCACTTTTGTTTATAATATGAGGCTATATTTTCAAATTGCAGCTGAGTCTAGAAACTCCACACAAACTAAAAGGAAACGTAGCAATAAAGAACATTGATATTTTTTTTCCTCTTTTTTGCTTTTGTTTTTAAAAAAGCTACCAGATTTCATGGGGAAATGATTTAGAAGAAAAACACTGCAATTTCATAGATGTCCTAGAAAAGATGAACAACATGATTCAAAGTAAGACATTTCTGCTATGGAGCATGCTATATATATTTTGTAGTATTTGTGACTGAATTTCTGCAGTCTAAACTAAATCATACCTGTGACAAGATGACCCTCCTCTTGTCAGCTTAGATCAATTTTCCAATTTTCCCTTTCTCAGCCAGTTGATATCTACTGATATTTTACCAGAACCCTTTAAGGTATGGCAAATGTTTGTCTCTATAAAGAAATACATACAAGCAGCACTCCCAAAAACTGATCAAAGCTTGTATTTCTCAACACAGGCTTCGTTTTTCCAACAACCTCTGAGAACTTCTGCACTGTTACACAGCTGCTTGATACATCCCAACTGAGATGAATGCCTCAGGATCTGTGGACCCCTTCCAAAGGACTGATGCCCTTGCAGAGACTTTCTCAAGTCTGTTTCAGAAGCAGAGTTATGGAGTCCTGAAGAAGTGCATAGGACAAGCTCTGCCCCAAGACTGCAGCTTGCTGTCAGCCTGGCCCATTTCTGGCATATTGAAGCTGGTGTATTCCAGCAAAATGCACAAACACATCTCAGAGCTGACACACCAGTGCCAAGATCCACTCCCAGCTGGCAGTGTGGACAGGTTGCACTAGGTTTGGCTTCCTCCCATCCTCTAAGACTATCCCAGACAGCTTCACACCCTAAAGCATACTTGCATGTCCTTGTGCCAAGTTCCAGGTTTTCATGCTACAAAGACATGTCGTTTCACAGGTTCTGAATTCATCACTTCTACCCTGGATTATAGTTGAGTGGGACTGAGGCTCTGCATGGGGCTTGCAAGAGATTTATGGCACTACTACAAGTAAGCTGTGGTACTTGGCCTCAGTTCCTTAACACAGTTCCTGGCTCCATTTCACCTGGAACAGACAGAGGCTCCGATTTCTTCAGCCTTGTAACAGAAATCAGCAAGATGTCCTACTTTTTCTGAGATGCTCCCCTTATTCCCCACACCAACTTTCACCTACACCCTCAACATTCATGAAGAACAGACTCTATGTTTTGCTTTCCTTTGTACTCCTTCCTTCTTCATCTGTGTTGCGAACTTGTCAGCTCTCAGGTGAGCTGTTGTGGTTTTGCACTGACCAGTGCAGTCACCAGCTCAGCTATTCACTCCCTAAAGGAACAAAGATATACTTTTTTTCTTGTCCTTTTCTCCATTGATTGGGTTTTTAGCTGTTGAAGCACTCCTAAAGCCACATATAACAAACTGAATTAATTCACCAAAGCCCTTAAGGCACAATCTCAGCATACAAAAGAAACCTGCCCTTAAGAAAACAGATTCACCACCTGCAAAACAGGCAACAACAAAACAAAAGAATCTGTTGTACCAAAGGAAAAAACGTAGAAAACTCCAGTTACATCCTTCTACTAAGATTAAGTACAGCCACTGGCAAACTAATATTTGAAATGCCAGCATGAAAAGTGCATAAAATGTTAGAGTACTCCTTTTAGTATGAGGTTTTAAGAGAAATGTTGTCCTTTTTTTTCCACCAGTATCTGATGTCCCAAAACAAAGAGGGATAAAACCCAAACACTCACAGAAAACAAAACATGCCATCCATCTTTAAAAAAAAAAAAAAAAAAGTAAAAAAAAAAAAGTAATAATAACAAAGATAATTTAGAGAAAAATGCATTTGGGCAACATGTATTTAGACAAAAACCTCTTCAGTGTTAGCCTAGAATAGAAGTCTGAGAAGCTCTCCTCCACCCAGCACCAGTTAACAATGTAAAATTTCCTGGACTCCAGGCAGATATCTCTCATTGGTCACAGGGGAAGTGGGGAAGATGTCCTCACTCCACCACTTCCAGCACAGCTGACTGAACCTGGCACAGCAGTATTACTGGGGCACTGACTAATTGAAACAAATTAGTATTGATTTTATTCCATTTTTCACAGCTCCACTCAAGGTCTTGTTTCCCCAGGTTCTACAAATAAACACAGAGCTCTGCTTTCTAAATTAATCACTTTTATAAGACTATCCTATATAACACAGGTTCTTAACACTGGTCCCTGTAAAAGGCAGCAGGAATAATCACAGAATCCTTTAGATTGGAAAAGATGTCTCAGATCATTGAGTCCAACCTACTTGATGGCACTAAGTGACACATCCAGTCATTTCTTGAGCACCTCTGGGGATGGTGATTGTGGAGGCCCTGGGGGGGAACTCCTAAGTTACACCCCCTTGGCTCCTTCCCCTGCTCCTATATCCCTTCCTATGTTCCTGAGCCCCTCCCTCCCATTTCCCTGATTGGCCCTTGTCTTTGTACAGCCCCGAGACCAGGGTCAGCCCCGAGGCCCCTGGGGCGAGAAAGCTGGACCCTGAACGTGTGTGTGCCTGGGACCTGAACATCTCACCGCACAGCTGAATTTAGCATCTGTGGATATTATGCAAAGGCCCTTTTTACTTCTTTACCTTGGACTTTACCAGCAGCAGTGCAGGCTGCAGCAGGTGATTCCACCACCTGCCTGCCCAGTGCATTCCAATGTTTAACAATTCCGGGCGGAATTCCTCCTGGTGCCAAACTGTACCTCCCCTGGAACAGTCTGAGGCTGAGTCCTCTCCTCCTGTCCCTAATGTGCAACTAAATGCCAGGAGAGGATTAGGGATGGCCAAAAAACCAAAACCAGTCCATTTTACTGGCAGGTCAGAGGGCAGGTGCTAAAGGACACAAATGGCAATTATATCCAATACTCCAGAAACTTGAACCGCTGAGCTCCCCAGCAGCAGCACAGACACATCACTGCTGAGCAGGCAGATAAGCCTACATGCTTGTTCTTACATGGTGCAAATGAGTGTGCAGTTACCTTTCTACTGGTGCTTTGACAGAAGAGACCTGCCCTGTCTGACACAAACTGCAGAGCACACAGCCACTGCCAAATGCTTACACCACATTATCAGCCTAGTTACGAACAGAAAGGTCGTTTCTGTTTAACAAAGATAAAACCAAAGCTGGCTTTTAAGCATAAATGAAGGGGGAAGATGAAAGAAATACACTTTTTCTCTTCATGAAACCAGGAAAAAAAGACATTTGTAACAACTTGATTTATAGATCACTTTTCCTTGCTTTTCTCAGGGGAAGATCAGAAATAGCCACAAATAGACTTATAGGCAGACTAGCCCATTTAAATGTTAAATTGCAATCCAGTCTGGCATGAGCTAAAACATCAGTGCCTGGCTTTCCTATCTGTTGACACCCCACACAGCAAAATCCTCCAATTAAAATGGAATTGCTTTTCTGCTGGTGATGCAAAAGGGAGTTTGGGTGGGGTTTTTTTCTTATTACTTGATGCTAACGTTTTCCATTGGCCTGGGCATCCCTGAGGAACTAACTTTTCGCTGATCCACTTCTCCCCTTTCCATGAAGGGGAAATTGCTACAATTGCTGCAGAGGCTTGGATGAGCAGGTTTCATAATTGCCTTGCATTGCTCAGGTGTCAGATTCCAGTTCAGAAAGTCTCAAGTTCTTAAGGTAG
This sequence comes from Haemorhous mexicanus, assembly GCF_027477595.1. NCBI lineage: Eukaryota > Metazoa > Chordata > Aves > Passeriformes > Fringillidae > Haemorhous > Haemorhous mexicanus. The sequence continues at coordinate 42,192,621 of NC_082346.1, forward strand.
ATGTGCCCAATACAGACACCATTCCAGGGAATGGCAGACTGCTGAACAGGTCTGTCTCTTGAGTATGGTTCACAACATCTCATAATGCTTCTCTTCAGGTACTTTGTACCCTCAGTCACCTCTGTGGGTCAAACCTCTCAAGCAGGTGCAGTCTCCTGTAATGCACCACAATGCTCCGGAGCACGAGGCGCCGCACAGTGACAGAGCTCAAGGCTCGTCACTCCTAGGGAGAACACAGGCTGGTAAAGAGCACAGGGACATATGTTACCACTCCACAGAAAAACTTTGGGATTTTGTGTAACCACTCACTTGCATCTATCCAAAGCTGGCAGTTCAATTAAATATACAATATCAGGTATTCCAGGGAGAAACCTAAATATTTCAGCATAAGTGTCAATGACACAAAAATCCTTTACAGATCATCCCTGGACTAATTTTAGAAATTCCTTGCTAGCTAGTGGAGGTCAGGGAGGATAGATAGGATGCGTCTATCCAGGAGGCTGTAGCTTTCAGCACTAGCTTCCTTAGTAATCTATGCTGAAGCCTCAAATCTAACATTTAATAATGGCTGTAATATTTTGACCACAATGTAATATTAGACCACTGGTGATGACATATACAGACAAAAATTAGAAAATATAATAAATAATGAGTACAGCACGTGAGCAAAAACCCTGTCACTATGAAGCCATGAACCTCAGCACATTCCTTAATAATTTGCTTGAACAGTTTTATCAAATGATCTTTTCTGCTTCCAAGGGCTGTACTAACTCGCAATAAGTGGGAGTGCATCTAAATGTGATGAAAAACCTACTAGTAAGGCCTAAAAATATGCTCCAGTTTCTTCCCAACACCATCTGTATTGAGATGGGATTAGTAGTATTTTAAACATATACCAGCCCACATTTCTTCATCAGTTCACTTAGTTTTTCATATTAAACTTTTCCTCCTGTGGCTCTCAAAGTTTAAGCACTCCCCTACTGTCCTTCTGCTTGCTATTTTTCCTGGTGTCACCAGTGTATTAGAGGAAATTTCTCACTTGTGGAAATTCTTCTGTTATCAAGTCCCATACTGGTACTTCCCTTCCACCAAAAAACACAATAAAATATGGCTATATTGCTTTGATACTTTGCAGCTATCGTGGAAAATCATCTTTAAAGAGAGGCTATGCTAAAAAGTAAATAAAAATTAATTAAAATTAAAATATAAGTAATGTCATTTCAACATTTTTATATGCATATACAGAAAAATGAAAAACTTCCATTTATTTTCCTTCAGTTCAAGAGATTTCTCTCTTCTTGTGCCAGCTGCATTACTTTGAAGTTATACTTGCTCACAGAGATTATTTCTACTCTCTTTCCACTTCCCCTTTGGTATTTTGGCTCCCAAAAATATCAATGAAACTTTGTAGAGATAAATGCAAACACCCCTGGCCAGAAACAGAATCTGTAACTGTCCTGACTGTCAATAAGCTAGAAATAAGACATTGACACTTTGTGTGGTTATGTGAATGAAATAAACATAGAATTTTCCATCTCAAAATGGCAAAACAGACACCTCCAGAATTAGTGCTACCTGGTTTTTATTGCCCTTAAATGAATCTGCACAGTGGTAAACATTCGGGGGTGGAGATGTGTTTCAAGTGACTTATCCCAAGTCACTGTGAAAACAGTGACTATTTTATTGCTCTGCAAATATATTTACTATAACTACATGTGAAAGTTGATGAGAGAGCTAATTCTAACCGAAGAAGGAAAGGTAAGAATTAAAAGGCCATTTTTCTTCTTAAGAGGAAGTACTGGAACTGGGGGCAGGAGTTAGGGGGGCAAGCAGGGAGAAACCAGTCATGCAGATAAGCAGGGCCAACTGGCTTCCTTTGATGAGCTGGGTGAGGAAGAACTAATTTAAAAACCCAAGGTGAATGACAAAACATCTACAAATAAGTTCAAGATGCTGGAGGTGCCAATTGTGACCTCACCATCTGGAAGTCTTCCAACTTCTGAATCAGTCCATGGGGGCCTGTTCAGAACCCTCCTAAAGAGCATTCAACCATCAGGACACACAGATACCAGCTATGTCATGAGTGCCATAGCTGCAAGGCTTGTAACTTAGAAAGGCATGTAATACTCTGTGTGTGCACACATTGAAAACCAGTGGGAAAACAATGTGCCTTTTTGATTATTTAACTTGACACTCTGCTCCATTATATCTAAACCTAATTTATTAAAATAGAAGTCAATGGAATATTTATAAGCATCACAGAACACTTCCTAGAATAAAAAGTGTTTCTGTTTCATTCCTTGTCAATGTCCTTAACTAGCAGCAGACAAAACATACCATTGTGCTAGCCAAAATGAAACTAATTGGAGAATTAAAATCCTTCCTGTTACTGGAACAGAATTCATTCTAATATACATCATTTGTAAATTAATCAGCATGGATAAGCCATCACTTATAACACCAATCTACTTGACAAAACAATTTCTGTAGTTCTGGGCCTGTCACTGAGCCATCTCCCCCCCATTGCAATTAGCTCCCAGTCAAACGTACTGGCTTCCGTTCAACAGCAAAGTTTAGAAGTGTCTGACTGTTTACTTTGTGACTGAAAGCATGTTCCCACTTCTAAGGACACAAAGAAGGGCTGATAGAAAGAGGAAAAAGAGTGAAAATAACATTATCAAAGCAGGTCAGTCAATACAGTAAACTTAAAACCTAACCTACTAAATCTCAGTCTGATCAGCACACAGGGAAGATTGCCGTCCTTTTTTCCTGTGGGAACTTGTACATGGGCCACTGCTATAGAAGAGGTATCTTGTAGGTCTTTTCTGGTAATGTTGTTTTACTGACAACATCTAAGAAATTAGATTTTCCCATATACCCCATGTGAGAGAATCAGCTCAAGATGGTCAGAAATCTGTCCTGCATAAACCATCTGAAAGGCAAAAATCAAACAGTAACTTCTTCAGGGACTTGGTTGAAAAATGAAAGAGTTACAAAGGCAGAAATAATAACTTATTTTTATTTATTGTAAAAAGATTATCCTAGATGTAGATGCATTTTTATAATGAAAGCTGCATAATACTGCATTTGCATGACAATTTTATGTGGTCATTAATATTTCCTTTATTTGTCACAGTTTATCACAGGATTAGCTAATAAAAAGGTCTGCTGCATCCACTAAAGCTTTAGACTGAGAATTCTACAGAACAGCTTATATAGCAGAGATGAGGTCATGAAACAGTTACTGCTGCAATTATAAGCAGTTTCAGAACTTACTTGAATGTTTTAAGTCATAGCCAGAAATTTGGTGTAAGATTTGCGATCATGCAAGATAGCTATCCATATCTCATGTCACTGAAAACCCTTTCTGGATATTGAGCAGTAATAAAAATGTTAAATAGCAAATCAACTAAGCCTGGGCAGGAAAATAATTGAGTCTAGTGAGTTTAAGAAAAGTGGACCACATTAGAACCCAGTAATTACAGCTCTTCATTTTATCAGCATTAGTGAAATTCTTGCATACTGCACAAAGAATAAAATTTTGGGAACATGGCAGCAAAAGAATGGTCCTGGAGGATTTGTTGGAATAAATGATAACACAGCTCACCTTATCTTATCTTTGACAGCTAGTGAAAGGGAAAGCTCAGGCTGAATTGCAGAATCAGTCAGGCTGGTATGGAGCAGAGTGGGTCACCTGGTCCAGTCTCCCTACCCAAGGAATCCCTGCACAAGTTAAATCCGAGCATTATTTGAGCTAGCCCCAGATGGCATTCCAACTCAGGAGCCTTGCCCACAGTGTACAGCAACAAACATGAACTCTCACCCTCACTCAGCAAAGGTCATCTGGAAAGCTGAAATTTGTGTGCTGAAGATTGAAAGATACTTGGATAGAAAATCTGTTACTTGTAGAGGTAAGAAGTTAGAGGTAGCTTAAATCCCTATATATTTGAAAGACCATTTCATATCTGCTGTTGTACAACTGTATTTGTAATGAATGCATTTTATTGGTGTGTTTTGAAAGCCAGCTTTTTCTATTTTATCTGTTTTCTGTTCAAGGTCTTATGTTTCTCCAAGCATACAAAAAATCCCACAATAATGACTGAGTTGTTTAAAACTTTTTTTCCTGTAACAGCAAAGCCTATGCAGGTATGACACAATATTTTCAAGCTCTAAGAGAAGTATGAAGATTTCACACATGACCAGTGCCATATATAGCACATATCCAGCGTTATTTCAGTTCATACATGGGTAAGAACCATTAAATCTAAACAATCATTGCATAACTAAACTTGTGGACCAGTTCACTGAAACAAGCCAGAAAACACTGGGTGAGCAACAGGCACACTGAGTGATTTTGCTACTGCAGTTGAGACAGTGGTCACCTCATCACAAACCAAATTGCAAGCAAATCAAAATTTCTTAAAACAATTTTAGCAATACAACTTAAAATGAGAAAAGAAAAAAAGGAGCCAAAAATAAATTTAAATCTTAAGGCCTGGTTTGACTAAATTATTATCACAAAAACTATTACTATTACAACACTATTTATGGCCTAGGCAAAAGCTACAGACCCATTTTGAGAACAGACAAGTTAACTCTTTAAACCCTAGTTTTTAATCAGTACAGTGACATGATCTGAGGTAGATGCCTAAATGTAGTGGACGTACTCTAGACTACCATTTCAAGAAGAAACAGATTTTAGTCCACTGGACAAAAAGCATCAGAAGGCAACCTTAGTTACTGTGGGTCTGAGGAGAGTTGTGTAATAATCCTATGATAGCACTGAATTTAGACAGGAAGCTCTACAGAGAATGACAATCAGTCTTTGTTTTGTGCATTTGAGGACCATTACTGCATTGACATATGTTTCAGGCCAGAATGCTGAGGTGTCACACTTTCCCCTTAAGGTGGGGAGCATTCTCTTGGGATAAGATTACCTTCCTCTTAACATTAAAACTGTAGTGTTGTGGAAAATGCAGTTTACCAGTTCAGTTTGGTTTTCCTTCTACACAATACCCCATTAAGATACCCAAAGACTGATAAAGATTTCGTTCCTCTTGTCAAGTCAAGCATAAAGACCACGCAGTCATGCCAGAAAGGCCTCAAGGAAAATTATTTGCTAGCATTAAGTGGCAGCTGCTCCAATTTTTTTCCTGGCCTGTATCCACACACCATCCTTCCATTGAGTTAGGAAATATCTACAGTGGCACAGACAAAACTCCCTGCAGCCCACCACATCATACCATACTCAGAGGAATTTCTTAACAGCTGGTCTGCAGAACCAAGCTGGAGGCAACTTTTACAAAACACATGTATGTGGTGGATTTCTAACCACAGCTGAGAGAGTGGACTCTTCATTTTATATGAAAGATTATCAGTGTGATACATTTCCTTAATGAAAAAAGTTACACTATATTTCATTAGGCTATTTCTGTTTCTACTGTCATCAGCAGCATCTACCACTTGTTATTCCACTTTTTTATCTGATATGTAATACTGGTTCCCTTCCACACCATATAACATTTTTTTTTACTTGAAGACTTTTCAAGATAGGTAAGGGCTGTTTAAATCTTGCTCGAATAGGATTTCAGCTAGGATAAAAATCCCCAAAAACTTTGAAACAGAGAAGGGCTGGGGCAAAGAACAAAAAGGAATGGGAATTGTGCAGGATGGCAAGAAATTCCCTAACCACCATAGTTCAGATTTGCAGCTGGACCACCAGAGGCTTATCATGACATTTCAGTCTGTTCTCTTGGAGGTTTGCTCTAAGTGCAACAAGGCTGAATGCATTCAGCACCTCTAACTGCAGTCTGTACACTGACATGAGCAAAGAAAATGTCTGAGGAGTTTCATGCTCACAGGGTTTTCTGTGCCTCTTTCAGTGTCAGAGTGGGGACAATTATTTCATTCACCCTACATGGTGAGTTGAATTTGGACTATTTTCTGGACATACGTGCATATCAACAAAGTCAAGACTGAAGACAACTGTAACTCAAGGTACATAAAACATATTTAAACAATATCCCTTTTTGCCATTAAGGAGCCCTAGACTTCAGAGAGCAGCAAAAGCTCAGATGTTTCAAAAAGTCAGAAAATTTCTGACATTCAAGAAATTTTAAGCCAGCCTCTGTTCTCTTACTCCATTTTCAAACTCTGTTTCTAATAGAGCACCATCCGTCTTCCATTCTACAAACATAAAGTTATTAAACAAATAGGCATCTAAGGCAATTAGTCACTGATTCTAAGACAATTAGTTTCCTGATTCTAAACACTGAGGCTGTTTAAACTGACAATTCTCCCAGCTTCCCTGGGCAGATGAAATTGTTTGATACATATTTCCCATATGTTCATGCATATTTCACTAGGTCCACAGACATTTTGTTCTCTAGCTCCCTCAGTCTCATTCCTTGAAGTTCCTGAAGTACTTCAACTGTGAAGCTGTAGTTTTTGTTTTACACTTTGATAGTAGAGGTGAAAAAATCCATGGTATTCAAATTCTGGAGAGCCTTATGATTTTTTTTTCACCTTCCTCCATGTCTACAATATATATTGGACTAATAGTCACAGGATTTCTGTTACATTCAGTTAGCATTAAAGTAGATAATGAGAAAACGGATTTGTTTTCCAACATTGATAGTAAAAGTTAGCATTGATTTATATTGCAACTCAAGGAAAAAGGGTTATCAAAAGCCTAGGATTCCTGTCTCTACGTCTGCTGTGAAAAGCATTATGAAAACAGGTTACTACATAGAGGATAAAAGGAATTCCAAGTGTTATGGCCTACATAGTAGGAACACCCAGGATGTGACTTGCCACTCAAAAATCAGGCGTACCTGTGTCTTCAGCTATGTGTGTGTCCTGACAGAAGTAGAAAAGCAATCCTTTTCCACATTGAAGTATGCATAGCCTTCAATCAGAGATGCATGCACAGTTAGAGCAACCAGGACTTTGCCACATCACTCTCTGACCTGAAACTCATTCTGAGCATCAAGAGTGGCAGATCTTACAGGGCTGGGTGTATTCTAAATAACCGCATTCACAGTCTTTAATCCTATAGGAACTTTCTTTGTCTCCTATGGAACCCAGCAGAAAGCAGCAACACAGATTTTTAGGGGAAAATTTTCTAGGTCATGCTGTATTCCAAAAGCCATGTACTGAATACACAAGGAAGTAGATGGGTTTGATTTTAATCAGCACTGCACTTCAAACAGGCTCTCATCTAATCCCATTTGAGGATGCAGTCACACTGAACAAGGGAGCTGCACTGAAGGAAGAACAATGCTGCACAAAAATCTGCTGTACAGATCAGGCCACAGTTGTGACATATTTCACAGCAGTACAAAAACTACAAAGTTAAGCCACTGGTACTTTAGAAAGGAAGAAATTGTCTCCCAATTATTTCCTTTCTTCCTTTTTGGGTTGCAGGATAATGTTGAAAACTGCCCATATTTCCAGCAAATAGCAGAATGAGCATTCTTTTCTGTAATGAAAAAACCACTGTAAAGAGTGGAGTCGGGTTCTGTCTGGTGCTCAGGTGAATAATGGTGGCATCAGCATAAGGGTGGCACCATATGCAGGCCTTGCAGAGGTGCTCTCTAACCTACCCCTCACTAGAAAGTCATAGGGCAGCTTTAAATAAATCCTCCTCTCAGGTCCTGCTGGCGCACTGAAGGGAGTCACCAGGACAGTACAGCCACCCAGCGTTTCCTCACACAGCTGACATTCACCATGTCACCATGCGTGTGGCACCTGAGGCTCGGTCAGACTGCCGGTGACCGCACTCCGGGGAGAAAACAGCTGTGCCAGCGCCTTCCCAGCACGGAACCCTGTGCGTGGAGATGTGCTCCTAGAGTGCACAGGGGAGCAGTTTGGACCTTGTCACGGCACCAGGGTGTGGAGCACTTTCAGCAGGGAGCGTGGTTTTGTGCTTGAGGAGCCCAGGACTCGCCTCACAGCAGCAGTGAACCCAGCGCTGGGTGTGCTGCTGGAATGGGAGTTCCTGCACTTCCCTGGAGACTGAAGAAGCCAAATACCTCAGTTTCTGACAGGATGCCCTGACAAATGTTCCTTCCACCTGAAACTGAAGCAGAGGAGCCAGGCTGTGCTGCCCTCACAGGAGGGAGGAGGGCAGGTGGCAAGGACATGGCCAGGCTGGGTGCCGGCAGGCTCCTGATCCAACACAGTAAGCAAAACGAGGTGTTACACAAATCAAATGTCTTAGTGCCTGCTCCCAGAGCTCTGTGGGTTTACAGCTCACTCCCTCCAACAGATATTTCAAGCTGTAAGTGAAGCCTGAGCCTGTACCTCTGCAGCCACAGTTCAGGAAATCAGCTAATTCAATCACGCGGTGAGAACTGCTGCTTCATGGCGCAGCAGCTCCTGTCTGCAGCTTAACCTCTGCGTGCAACAGCTGCTTGGCAAGGGAAATCAAATCCTGCCCTTACCAAAGCCATCGCTGGATGATCCCGTAGTAGAAGGTAATTTTACATTGCCTGGTTCTGAGTAAGTTTTTTATTATATAATTTTCTCTGTTTTGAATGAAAAAAAATTTTTTTAAAAGCTATATATTCAAGCTATTTCCCAAAACATAGGGTCAATATATTCTTACTACTAGTAATGAATCTGAAAATTGATTCTTTGATCACAAGTTACCACTATGACCTTGTTCTTTTGGATTTTTCTTACAGTCAAAATCACCTTTTTTTTGTTACTGATCCCACTCACCCTATTACTCATGGTATGGAACAAGCCTTGACTTCACACTACTGGATATGCTGACCTTCAACACCTCTTTTTCCCAATAGAAAAATCTTCAATTCTGTTTGACATGGGAAGAACTTAGTAAGGTCTCCATGGTCCTCACATACATAAAAACCTTCTATCAAAATTGAGTTCTTGTGACCTCAGCCTTCCAAGCCAACAACTGAGACTGATATTTGTGGAACAAAGATTTTCTTTTCTCAATTTGTGTACCTTGAGTGTTGTGTTCAAAGATAAAAGCAGTTTTATCAAAAGCTGAGTCCACCAAAAGCCATGGCCTTATGCAATATGCATGTACAATAAACACATTCCGTGGTGTATGACATTAAAGACTTGGAAATAGTGAAGTATGCATTAGCAAGCTGAATAAAGATAGGTCAGCTGGATCTCAGCTACATCTGCATCTTGCAAAGGTTACCAGTGAATGTCACCTTAACTACATCTGCATTGCATTAAAGTAAAAACTCCCAATTACTGAACGAAGAAACAGAAGGGAATCATTCAGATTTAAAGTAGCTCCTGCAGGGCAGGATTGTCATAAAAACTGGGGCACAAGATCTGTGAGTTGGCCAATGGCAGAATTTAGCCTAAAAATAATAAATGGATAGATGTACCAAAAAAAAAATACTCTTGAATTCTAATTAAGGGCTAATGTTGCATACTATGAAAAACTTTGGCAAAAGGCCCAACTGACAAAGCAAGGAGCAGCTAATGAATTAAATTTTTAAAAAAAAATCCAAAAAGCAGAAAAAAAAGACAGGCAGCAAAGGAGGACTATAAAGTATTACTTAGGCAGTCAGGGATGGTGTCAGGAAAGACAGAGCCCAGTTGAAGCTCAAGCTGCCCAGGGGCATAAAAGGTAAAAGGAAAAGAATCCTGTAAGCAGCCCTGTAGCAAACTGAGGTTCAAAGGAACTGTGAAACTGGTGTTTAACAGGGAAATAAGGAAAGTTTTTTTTTTTTGCCTCAGTCTTCAAAACATTTCCAGACCTCCATACACATGTGCAGTTTGAGGAATGAGGAAACACACAAGTGAGAGAGCTAAGGACTATTTGGAGACAAATCCAACCTCTTGACACCCTCCCAGGGGTATCAGCTGCTCCCAACCTTGCGTCCTCAGTGACTTGGCTAGGAAGGTGTTTGCCCCTTCATCCAAGTTAAACAGTACAGGGCCCACTGTTGAACCCTTTGGGATGCCAAGTTTAGTGACAGATCTCCAACTAGGCTCTAGTTTTGCCTGCTTCATGCCATAGGACAGCCCCCAAATGAGTATTCTGTAGGGATGCTTAACTGTACAAGACACAGGACACTGATCAGGTGTCATGGTCCTCTTGTTCTATGAACTAATAATTCCTTATGTATTATTCCACGGGGTTTTGTTCCTAAAAATGAACCTGGAGTTATCCAAAGCATTCAATCAATCCTAAAAATCCTAACTTAAGAAGTTTTCTTCAGGCCATTTTACACCTTCTAGATAATTGTCTTTTTATATTAGTTCCAGTTGAGTAAACATTTTGGGCAAGACTGTGACCAGCCTCTAGACACAAGACATCTCATTTCCTTTAGTCAATCACAGCCTGTTTTCCTCTTTTCACAGATATAAAAAACAAAAATATGCTCACAAATCAGTGTCTGTGTATTCAGTTTCTTCTCATTTTGTATATGTGTTAGAAGATGAGGATGAAAAAACAGGATCATTGTGCTGAATTTCCTCTCTGGTGTTTATTTGTGCATGTCTCAAAAGTTCACCTTTTTAAAAGAATATGCTATGTTACACCTAGGGGAATTTCAGGTTTACATCAGTTTTTTGTAACTCTTTTTATATTATTTCTTAATACAATGTCAAAAATCTTTATGACAGATTGTTTCCTTTAAAGTGCTGTCATTTTTGTCATAAAAGTTCGAACTTTAAAAATAAATAAATAAATAAAATATTTCTGTGCTTTTCTAAGTGAATGTGAATTTAACTGAAATTCTACACTGATTGGGTCCACACTTTTATGGATGTATCCTGGTTTCAGGTGAGATAAAGTTATATTCTTCTTAGTAGCTGGTACAATGCTGTGTTTTGCATTTTGTATGAGAATATTATTTGATAGCACACTGATGTTTTAGATGCTGCTAAGTAGTGCTTAGCCAAAGTCACAGACATTTCCTAGTGCACAAGAAGCCAGGAGGGAGCCCAGCCAGGACAGCTGACTGAACTGGCCAAAGTGATGTTCCATACCATAGAATGCTATGCCCAGTATATAAACTGGGGGAAACTGGCCAGGAGCTGCCAATTGGTGCTCAGGGATGGACTGGACATCAGTCAGCAGGAGGTGAGCAACTGCATTGTGCATCACTTATTGTTCTTGGATTTTATTCCGTTCTCTCCTCCTCCTTTTCATGACTATTATTATTGTTGTTACTGGTTAAAGGAAGATGTTGTATTGTGAGGCAAGTACCAGCACTTAATGCTAAATAAAGATAAGCCCTGTCATTTGCATTCTGTGTTTTTGTAGGACTGCAGGAGCAGGGCAACTTTCATTTTATTTCTTTTCAGTCATTAAACTGTTCTTATCTCAAACCATGGGTTCTACCTTTTTCCAGTTCTCCTTTCTATCACACCAGAGGCAGGGTGGGCAGTGAACAAGCTGCTGAGTGGTACTCAGTTGTTGACTGGAGCTAAACCACAGCAGGATGTAAAAGAGGAACAATCTAAGAGACTCGATTACACCAGTAACTAACTGGAACAAGAATCAGAGCAGAAGCTTCATGTATCTACTGCCGTCTGGAGGTTTGCTCAAGGTAATGCAGTGATGGAAATACTCCCACTCACTGGGAAGCTGCAAATCCATATAACTGTTTTCTCTACAGTTGGTCTGCTACTGCAATCCTACAAAAACATGGAATAGCAGCTAGAATGAGGTGGAAAGGGCTTAGCTGTTAGCATTAAGTACTGACACTCATCTCAGAAGAGAACATTTTCTTTTAACCAAAGCTCTGATCCTGCAGGAGATTAGCACACACACTTGATCTGCACACAAAGCAAAGCAACCACTTATTCCATTGGGATCAAAGCTGCAAAATCAAATTATGCCATTCCTTTGTGAAACTAGAGGCAGAAGCTGTAAAAGTATTCTCTGCTTCTTGCAAGGACACAGGAACTGTCAATTGCAATGGGCAACACAGATTTCAAGTATGACATCTTTCTGAAATATAGTTCTCTCAGCAAATGAAATGGTTGCATCTAAGATTAAGAAGCTGCAGAAACCTGACTAAAACAGATGTCCTATTTGTTCTGTTCAACTTAATTCCAAGTTATTTCAAGCTCTGCTTTGAATGGCATTATATCATACATTACCAAATATAGCAACTCAAAAAATAAATCCAGACTTATTTATATACATTACTTAACTAGGACAAAGTATAATTTTTCATACTGATGCAATTGGCCCACTCTGCGGACCTGTCACTTCATGTATTTAAGACACTCACACATAGGGAACAATTTAATTTTTTATTTAATCTGCTTTCAGTCTACTTATTAAGATGGATTAAGTCTTGAAAGCATCCTGCACATGTTTTCTTTTCAGTTAAAATCATCTCTCAAAAAATACTCCCTGTGTGTTTATACACATAGCTTTGCACCATGCCAAAAAGAGCATAGGAAGCAGAGAGATTTTGGTCCACCTCCTGCAGTTTGTGGGACTGTTTCCATTTGGGCTACAATTATGTTGGATAGCAGGTGCCAGTGCCAGGACTTGTCTTTAAGTTTGTAAATTTTCAACTCCTTTTCAAGTCAAAAAGAGCCCTCTGCACAAGATCCTGGGAAACCAGCTGCAAGTGTGCTTGCTTGAACAGGCTGGACAAGAAGGTCCTTTCCAGAGGTCCTTTCCAATCTTTAGCTTCCTGTGATTCTGTGAAAAGTAACACATACAGTAAAAGGACACTCTACCCTGCAGCAGTTCACATCTAATTACCAAATCCATCCATTTTCTACAGTTACCTATCAGGATTGTATTCTCCCTTTCTTAAGGAAAATTCTTTCATATCCCTTAGCCAGAAAGAGGATATGAGGTTAGTAAGTCATTTAATCACTTCGATCTGGAAGCTGCAGGCATCAGTTTGTGCACCTGTGACCAAAAGTATCCTGGCAACATGCAACTAACACATCTCATAAGTACAAAGTAAATCAATTTCAGGTATTCACAAAGGAAAGGAAGTAAGAGCAGAACATTTATGCACTAAAATTTCAGCATAACCATCTATTTTATTGTAGTCAGCCAAATTATAAAAATAGCAATCACAGTGTACTTGGCTCAATTTGCTTTTGATGGGCCAAAAATCAGAAAACAGAATTAAGAACTTTTTGCCATGAACATACTGTATAACCTATTCTGCAAGAGCTGCAGCAGTCTGCTCCACCACCCATTCACGGCACAGCTGTGCTTCTGGGGCCTTTTTGCCTTCCTTGGAAACAGCCACTAACAACTGCTTGCTCTAGGATGCCAAACTGGTGCTCATAATCAAATGAAAGCTCCAGGGTGTCTTGCTAGCATTTCACATTAAATTAGCTTCCTGATTGGAACATAGCAAGGATTCTTCTGCTCTGGTTAGATTGGCAGGGACCTCCAAGGTACTTCATTTCACATGGCTAACTTGTTCCATCACCTGGGCATTTCACTTAAAATTCTTTGCTATTGCAGAGAATCCCAGACACATGCTTTCAATCTCAGCTGCTTTTTCTGCCATATCACAGAGCAAATTTTATCTTACATTTTTGTGAGAGAAGTTAGCTTTTCAATAGATGGTAAAATATTCTTTGTGGCTGACATATTATTCACAGAGGAAACAGCAAAACATTGACCCACCTGAGCAAAGTCTCTGTTACGCAAGTACAGCTGTGGGGACTAAGCTGATGGCAATCTCTCTTTCCAGCCCCATCTGCACTCCAGTGAGAAACTGCTGGATGTTCTGCAAATGGTTTTAACTCCAAGCAGACTGTGACAAAACCCTCAGTTTCTAAATGACAAAATACACATTCTTCAGAGTTCTGCAGTAAATTAGCTTTCCCATTTCTGCTTTTACAGGGCCAAAAACAGAGAACAGTTCCATTGTCTGGTTCAATGCCATCATTTAAAGGGCGTCATCTCCATTTACCTCCTCCTCTAGCAGATGAGTGGGAGCAAGTCTGAAATGAGAAGTTATATCCCTTGTGCTCAAGCACTGCTCACACCACATCTGGGCTATTTTCCCCCTCAGTGCAGTGTGTAAACCTAGAGTGGAAGGAAACATCACAGCAACTTGTATGGGAGGGTTAGATTTTGATCCTAAGTAGACTGGCAGCATTGCCTGAAACCATGAGCCCTGAAACCAATAGCCACAGCTTGGCCCTTGAGAGCCAGCTTGGCCAGCTGTTAGTACCTCCCCTTGCTGTTTGTCTCTCACATCTGTTCTTAGACAAACGAGTGTCAGCAGTTGGGCTTCACACAGACAGCAACTGGGGTAGCAAGAAGAGATCTGAGGTTTGTTCACTGCTCTTTTGGCCATTTCACACTGCAAGTAGTGTTCTGCCCACCTATAAACTTCCTGTGAGTTTTCCAGAAAAGTTCATGTCCTTTTTAAAAACAGGGCTAACAAAAGTACACCCAAGGATGAATGAAGACCAGCAGTGCCATAAAATCCTTACACAAGTACTTCATTAGCCAGGTGTGATTTGTTTGCAGATTAGGATAGCTCAGTTTAAACTGTTCATGTTTCAACTGGTAATGCAAGCTATCCTGTTATGCTGACATATCTAGCAGGAAGAAACACAATAAAAAAGGAAAAAACAATCTCTCTCCCAAGGAAGCACTTGCTTCAGGTCACAGAGGATAGGGCCTTAAAATGTTCACAACAATTCAGATCAAGACTCAAACATCTATGCTGCTACAGAAAACAGCAAAATCCACACCAGCTCATGGTATGCAGCTGAAAAGGAGCTCACACTTGAATGCTAAAAACATAAAATTTTCTTTGGTACTTATTAAATGCAAGGGCTACTTCATACCAATCTAGTGCCACCTAAGCTTGTCTGGGTCTCTGCCTTGCTTCAGTTTTTCACACATGGCTATGCTCCCTTGCTAAATAATAACTAACTTTTACTAATAACCTTAGAAAAGCAATGCAGTTCCACCAGCTATCTGTAGACTATGAACTCTGGTACATGAGTCACTGGCACGTCTTCTGAGGTTGAAAGGCTGGTAACCACAAAAAGGTGAGTTCTAACCCAGAAGGAAGTGCATGTTCAGGGAGTTCAGAGGCTGTCCCAATTTTATTTTGACCCCACTTCAAACAACCATTACGGTTGCAAGTTATCCCCATCACATAATTTATACACATGCTTTGAAAGTGGTAAGTCCCTTGAGTGGTTGTCTGTTCCCAGTATTCAGGAAGTGAGACTATGACAGGGCTGCCATGCCTGGACTTTGTAAGATACATGTTCTTTTTCTAGTAAGGTGTACTGGTATATTGGTCTTTGCCCATTCTCTAGCCAAAGAAACATTCCCTAAATGTGAACAGTTCAAATGCATTCAGCTGACTGCAGATCATGACATAACATACATATTTCTCCCCAAGAAAGCCAAAGAACAGCCTACCAAGCAGTAGGTAGGCTGTTCCACACACATTAGCCAACAAGCAAAGCCTTACCTGCTTCATGGCAAGTGTACCACACAGCTGGATACCTCCAGGCAGTCACAGAAAAGGATGGAAGGACACACAAAATGGACAATCTGTAGGAGCTGAGGACAGCCTCCCTTATTGAAGTATGTGGGGATTATTTTGCTTCATTTTTTCTAAAATCAATTTATGGACATTGATTAAATTGTTTATCTTTTAGCATTGCAGTTCTTCCTTCAGACAAAAGCTTACACTATTAGGAACAATCTGCTATTTTAAACAAGATTTTAGATTAAATTCAGAGCAGAGCAACAGCTTCATTAATTTTTCCATCTGTTCTGTTCAGGCTTGTTGGCTTTCATGTAACATTTAACTTTTGTATGAACACAAAATGCCAAAAGCTAAACTGAGCTCAATTCTATTGTGCTTCACAATCTGACAGAAGGTAATCTAATAATTTGCCTTAGATTTGGTTGAATAGGATAGGCTTCTCATCACTATTCACCAACTATTCTGTTTAGCCAAGGAAAAGAGGGAACACTGAGAAATGCAATTTCCCTAACATTGACGGCAGCCATAGGACCACTCATTGATGTCACCGTTCCACACACGAAGATGTGAAGTGCTAGGAATTTAACAGTATTTGTATTTCTAGGTAAATCCACATGCCTTTAAACAACTTAACTTCAACTTTTGGCTGACCTTGTTAAATCTGTGTCTAAACCTGGGAGTTATCCCATCCAAGCAAGAGAAGACAGTCTACAGTTAACAATCCAGTACTTTTTCCTCTGGAAGAGGAAAACAAATTATTAACAGTTGATATTAAAAAAAAACAAAAAACAAAAAACAGAAAATACAAAACAGAGTAGCTAAAAAAAAAAAACAGTCCTAGACTCTCAAAAAAAAAAAAAAAAAAAAAGTGATCCTGTAGCTGTATGGCAACAGATTAAACTATTGTCAAGTATTTCCCAAGGTTCTTAACACACTGACTGCACCAGACCCAGTCCTGTGAAGCAGGAACAGCCAAGAGGCCAAGCCAGGACATTTATCAGAAAGAGCTCTGAGTCAGCAAGAAATCAAACAGCTGAGACTTGATGACTTGCTAGTGAAAGAACAGAGCACTGTTCTTTCAGAGCACAGTCAAAGATGTTCTGACCTTCTTTCCAGCATACTTAAATCTATGTGGATGGCAATGATTCTGGTTTTGCGGCCCAGTCAGAAATATTTCAGAGTTTAAAGGTTTTCATACATATTAAATTATTATCCACATTTTAGATTATGGCTTCTATTGCTCTAAATGGCTTGTTTCAAAATCATTAACTACCATTTCTCTTCCAGAACGAAGGGTAGCTCTCACACTTACAAGAGCTAATCTTTTAGACACTGACAATAGGAGCTTTGTGTAGTGGGCTGATCCAAACTTATTAATGGCACATCCATTTTATTTATATATATATATATTTTTATATATATATATATATGTGTCACAGTCCATAATAAAAGTACCTTACAGACCAGGCACTTTGTAAGCACTGTCAATCACAATGTGCTTTTCTATATGTCCTAACACCAGACACAAGAACATCAAAGAACAGGAACAGCTGCTATATTGCTGTGAGCTCCATCTGATTTTATCATCCTGGCAAAATTTTAACTTCAGAATCTTCCATGTTGCTCTCTGAGACAAATGTATTTCCCAGATGGCAATGCTTCAGTTTTACACATGTCAAGTGAGGAACTTCAGATCAAGAACAGATCTTGCACTGTTCTCAAACCCACAGCCTGCCTAACATGAAGAAAGCAGCACCTGGCTGCTTGTTCCCCTACCTCTGATTTGCCATGGATAATTTTCAGTCTTTTACTTGCCAGTCATTTACAGAATAGTCAGCACTGGTTTATTCCTTGTTCTGCAGAAGGTTAGCTCTTCCAAGCCTTCTTTTCAAAAACATTTGACCAACTCTTCATCTGATTTCCGATCTGTTTCCAGCCAAAATCAAATGTTCAAAGGAATCGTAAACAGATCAACTTTGAGTGTCATGAATATTGCAGATTGGTAGAAACTCTTCACCAAGAAACCCAGTAATACAGACACTAGCAAGGACTTCAAATTGTAGCAAATAATCTTTTTTAAACCACTTTCTCCCGTAGCACGACCCTACAAACACATTAATTTAAAATGTTGATCAATTCTCAGTGAGCAAATGGCTTCCTTCCCCTACTGCAGCTCACCTCACCTATGCCAATGTGCAAGAGGTATTGGATCAAGTAGATGAATGAGACGTTACAAATTACCAGGACTGGATGGCCTTCACTACGGAGTTCTAAAGGAAGTGAGACATGGAAGGGCAGACGTGCCAGTGAACACTTGTAACTACCATTACAGGCAGTCCCTGGGCCAGATGACTGGCAGACCACTGCCCATGTCACTCTCATCCACAAAAAGGGCTGTTGAGGGAATCCTGCAAGTTACAGACTGATGAGCACGATCTCAATCCCCGGTAAAATTGTAGAGCCTGTAGTAAGACTTATGAGCCTATGGTAAGATATGGACACTTTGGAAAGCATCAACATGCTTCTTCAGAAGGAAAATCCTGTCTCACTAACCACAGAGTCTCTGGAAGAGGTGAATAAGCAGAAGGAAAAAGGTGATACATCAGACATATCTGGATTTCAAAAAAGTCTTTGGCAATGTTAAATACTTGATAAGCTAATCTTGCTAAGAAATTGGATTAAAAAGAACTATTAAAAGGTGAAAGCTGGTTAAAGGGTAAGGAAGGAAAGCACAAAAAACCCATTCATTATCATGACTTGGTGATGAATTTATTTATAAGGCAAACTACCTAACTGTCAAATAAACTGGACATATTTACCGTTACAAAAAAAGTAGTTAAAGTAGTTAACTCATTTAAATTAGTTTAAATTAGTTAACTAGTTAAAATTAGTTAGCTAATTTAACTACTGGAAGTTAAATTAGTTTGATACCAATTATTACAAGAACAAAAAAATTGAAGTTATTCTAAATTTTATCACTACTACATTTATTTCCACAGTTCATTTCAAGAACTGACAGAAACCAGCACAATAAATACAAAAAGTGAGAGAAAAACATGTATTTTATTTGTTTTGAGGCAAAAGGAGCTCATCTCATTTAGACCAAAGAAATGGAGAGCAAATGATTGAATCAAGTTTTTAAGAATTTACAGAAAACAGAAAAACCATCTTCATGTTTATCACACCAAGAAGCAACTGAATTTCCTATGAACTCTCTATTCCTTTAGACTTGGCACATTTTTTTATCGCCCACTACTGCACTTCACCTCTTTGCTTGTCAAAATGTTATATTACCTATGTAAACATCTGTTTCATGTGTAAACTTCAACAAGTTAATGGGAAAGCCTACTAATTTATCCACCCCCCAAAAAATCAAGTATGAACTAAATATCAAATTAATTGCACCATATTCTATGTAATACTGTTTCAACAAGAACTATAGCCTGTTGGATTCATAACAAAAAGGATGCAGAAACAAAAAGCAGATGTGCAGTGTCATGCATTAGTGTAATAACATTATAAGGCAATAGTAAAAAAAGGTAAAATTTATTTTTAACTATACTCACCAAGACAAAAATCAAGCCTGTTCTCTTAGTTCATTTTGGTAGTGTAGGATTTCTTCTTAGCTCAAGCTGAAAGTGTTAACTTTTAGCATATTCACCTGTTACTGAGCTTAGTAATAGATACTTTGGTCAAACACATGTGGATTTAAATTTTGTGCAACAGTGGAGTTTATATGTTTTTAGTTCAAATTCTTTATGTTGAAATAAAGAAAAACTCTGTTCCCAAAGAAACGAGTAAGGGTAAATGGGAAGAAATACTTGAAATTAAATACCCCTAAAATCAGCAATTCATGAACAGCAATATCTCTGCAGAAAATAGAAGTTCACCAGCCTAAATCAAAAGACTGAGTTAATACTATTCTTATAGTTTTTTGTTGTTGCTTTGTTCACTTCAGGCTCAGATTGAGTGAACAAAAGTAATCATATGGCAGTCTGGAAAGCCAGACATCACCAAAGACTTCCTTTATTGTTCAATGGGCCTTTGTACTGCAGAGCATAATCAACCCCAACCATTTTAAACAAGAAACTGAAATCACATCTCAAAGCTGTTGCAAATGATCTCAAAGTAATTATAGTATCACAATAATCAAAATGACTGTTCTTTCCCCTCTGCTTATAACTTAATCTACTACCTGTAATTTTTACAAACTGCAGTTCACATTAAAACATTTGCTGATAACAAAGCTTTTCTTTGAAAACAACACTGCTTTACATCTAGTCAGGCAGCTTGTGCATATCAGAGCATTCTGTCAAGAGAGACATGGAAAAGGGTAAAGGAGAAAAAAGCTGAAATATGGCTGCAGTTTATCTGTGCCTCCAATGTACTGCAGAATTTCAGGCAGCACTTGAGACAGCAAGTTTCTTCAGATGATCCATAAATACTTGTAAGCTGACATCATCAGTAAGAATGGGCGCTCCAGACTCCTATGAAATAAGGGAAAAAAAGAGAACTGATTATACACATTGTGAAGAAAAAGCATTTTAAGACACAATATGTTCCACTGAATAACATTTTATAAATTTAGCAAGATCTTAGAAGCGTATCATTGCTGAAATTCTAGAAAAAACCCCAGACTGTACATTTACATAAATTTTCATACATTTACATGAATTCAAGCATAAACCACAACTACATTCTTTTCCATTAACACATAGAGGAATGACTTGCTGTATAGCAAGATCTTCACACCAGCCATACAAAACTTGAGAGCTGCCAAATGTTAACTTACAAACTTCTACATGTAAATAGAATTTCCACAGCACAGTTCCTGCATCATTCCCACCTCAGCAGAGCAAAAGAGAGAGAAATAGTAATATGCAAATGACACAACCAACAAATCAGTATCTGTCAGTGAAGCTCAGACATATCAAAATGGTGAAAGGAGGAAACAAATCCCCCAAGGGTCTGATTTGACACCAAGTGAAGGTCATCTGGCTTTCCCAAAGAGAGGTGGGCCTATTCTCTCCTATGGCTCTCCACCACCTCAGAGAAAGACCAAAAACAGCTGAAAGTCAGGAGCAATCAGATCACAAAATAATTGAAAAAAACCTTTTGGGTGGATTCTTGCAATTTCACAAATCCAAGAAGTTCAAAATGGTCATGTTTTAATTACTATTTTTAAACAAATTTACCAAATTTATCAAAGTCAAAATAAACAAGCAGTTGGCAACTCTGCAAATATTATACAGTAACTCCCTTAAGTCTTTAGAGACCAGTCTACCACTATTTCCATTTACAGATACAGGAACAATTCCTGTACAGCTCAACAATTCAACCTTTTCAAAGGTACTAAGCATTCATATTTCCAAATAAAACCAGAACTGTCGGACCTCTTGTAAAGTCCTCCAAAACACAGACACAAAATTCCTAATGAGGATGCTCAGAACTGGTGCTGTTTTCTGAGACCTGGCCAGAAACAGTTCTCAGTGAACGATCAAGAGACAAATCCAAGTGCAGCAAGATTTCTTGGATCACTATGATACACAGCCACTCTCAGGGAAGGCACACTAAATTAGCTATCATCTGATGGCAGCAAGTTCTACTTCCAAGCCTGTCAAATGCTAAGTCTGAGCTCTCTTATGTAAGAATCACAGAATCATTCACGAAGAAAAGACCTCTAAGGTGAGTGAGTCCAACCATTAACCCAGCAACGCCAAACCCACTGCTAAACCATGTCCCTAAGTGCCACATCTACACAACTCCTAAATACCTCCAGGGACAGTGACTCTACCACTTCCCTGGGCAGCCCATTCCAATGCTTGACAACCCTTCCTATGAAGAAATTTTTCCTAATATCCACTCTAAATGTCCTCTGGCATATTGAGGCCATTTTTTCTTTTCATATTGCTTGTCACCTGTGAGAAGAGACCAACTCCTACCTGGCTCCTTTCAGGTAGCTGTGGAGAGTGATACAGTCTCCCCTGAACCTCCTCTTTTCCAGACTAAGCACCCCCAGCTCCCTCAGCCACTCCTCACAGGACTTGTGCTCCAGAGCCCTCACCAGCTCCATTTCCCTTTCCTGGACATAGTCCAGCACCTCAGTGTCCTGGGTGCAGTGAGGGGCCCAAAACTGTACACAGGACTCAAGGTGTGGCCTCACCAGTGCTGAGCACAGGAGGACAATCCCTTCCCTGGGTCCTGCTGGACACAATATTATTGATTCAAGCCAGAGTGCCACTGGCCTTCTTCACCACCTTGGCACACACTGGCTCATGTTCAGCAACTGTCAATCGGCACTCACAGATCCTTTTTGAAATTTTCAACTGCATCTTCAAACATCAACCATATAATAGAGATGCACAAGAAGTTCATCATTATTTTCTGAAAATGCTTTCCATACTATTAAGGCACTTGCCTGCTTAAGTTTAAAGAAAATCTTTACCTAGAATATTAAAAACCAAACTAGGCAATCCATCACCTCCTGAAGCATGCTTTCAGTGGTGTGTGGGTGCCCTCTTCAGGTCAATGTGGACCTTCAGTTGTGCACAAAATAAAATATGAAACAATCCAGCAAGGTCATGAGAAAAAAAGAGCAAAATGGAAATCAGCTTTAAATTTCTCCCAGACATAAAATTTCTCATTTCACAATTAGTACTTGATTCAACTTTTTTTCCCCAAAAAACTGCAAATACAAGAGCATATTATCTTGAGCACACACACTGCAGTGCCCCTGGAGAGGTTAATACACCATTTCTTATGTTACCCTAGAACTGAATTCTTTTCAGCATTAAAATGGACAGCTATCTTTTGCAAGATGTATCGGTCTCACCTGTCCAGCACAAAACATTATCTTACAGATCAGTTAAGGATTTTTTTTTAATTTACATTTAGAATACTGTTTCATTTGCTTATTAATTAAACAAACAGAAAACAGTTGTCCTGTACAACTGGAAATGTGGAAACTTCAAAAAATTCCAGGTAATGTTTAAATTAAAAATAAGACCTTCCAAACTACAGCACTTGTGTGTGTGTTGAGGGGAAATATGATGATGAGAAGCACCAATGAACTGCTGGTCAGATTACCAACTTTGGAAGCAAAAGAATTTGGGATTTGTGTTCAAATTGTGCTGGACCTGACTCAGTACAAAATTTCCAAGTATTTTCACTCTGGACATCAGTGCTGTTCACTGCCAGAAGCTTCACTAGAACCAACTCATCCCTATGAAAATGTAGCCTGATAAAACTTACTTGAAAAAGTGACTGCCATAAAATTATTACAGAGCTTTCTCACTCATGACTTCAACACTGTACACCATTTAGCAAAATACTGTAAGAGCACAGTTAATATGTAGCTTCAAATGTCTGATGCCATTAGATTTGCCTGAGAAGATGACACTGCACTAACACTTATTCCCTATAGAAACTAAATGTAGAAGGAGATCAACTAAATGTAGAACAGAGATACAACATTCAAGAAAACGAGCTGCTATAGAATGTTTAACTTCTGAACATAACTTTCTTCCTAAAGAAGAGAATTGAAAACTGATTCCTGGTCAACTGGGCCACAGAAATTCTGGAAAACATCAGTACACTGGCACTGGTGTGTTTTCCAGTTCTTGCTTATAACTACCTTCAACACTTATCTCCCCTACGGCAAAAAAAGTCCCTTGGACTTCATGTAGGGAAAGCACTCATTTCCAGTTTTTGAAGGTATTGACAACAATGAAATCTAAAGCTCTGTGTCACAGGTGGACAGGAAGATAACAATACAAGGCTGCAACATGCTGACTTAGAGAGAAGGCCACCAGGCGAAGGTCAAGCAGCCTTTCTAATGGCTCAGCCAGGCAGAAGAAGCGATCTTGAAGTGATACTGTTCTGTTCTGCCCCTGAACAATTTTCATCCACAAGACAGCTCAGCCTGACCAAAGCTGCCTAAACCCTCATTGTCACTCACTCATATATGAAAAAACACTCAATATGAAAATGATAAAGTGGCTGCCTTTCTTACATCTTTCACAGCAGCAACAGGGAACATCCTATTTGACTGCAGCAGGTATAAAATTACACTAATTCCACCGTGGCATGGACAAGAATATGACTCTACCTTTCAGACAGGCTTTTGGGTTTGCTCGTCTTCTGCTCCAAAGCAGAAGCACTGTTTGGTAAGATCTGCATCTCTGCTACTAAGAAGAATGAAACTAAACTTAATTACTGGTGAAGTTAAGCTTAATGAATTGTAAATGGCATACTTAGCTTAATCAATCATTGTCTAGCCTTAGAAGATTTAGTACCAAGGCAGTAAGTGCACTTATCAGTGACTATTCCAAATCTTTTTATCTGTTGCCTCAACAAAATATCTGCTTTTGACTTTGCAAAACTGTTTCAGTCAAAGTTCTAGGAGGGGCTCTGTCAGGCAAACATCAAACCCATAGTCTTAAGACAACACTGTCTAAGAAAGTAGGCTAGACATAAAAGCAGCCTAACAGAAGCTTAAAACAGTAAACCAGATCATTTCTGTCTGAAGAAATAAAGCCCATCTTTCTTAACTTTATAATTTTGGTCACATCAAACCAAAACTACATTTCTTTTTCAGTTTCAAAGCTTTGCATTATTATTTACATGTACGTAATGTGCCACTTCACTTGCCTTCTGAAATAGGGGGGGAAAATCATGTATAAAAGCTTCATCAGCAGATTCATACTCACCTGTCCCCATGCATACATGTTGTTATGAGTCTGAGAGGGATTTACTTTTGAAAGCAGGAAACGAGCCTTTAAAAAATAAAACAAAAACAAGAAATTGATCTTCTCAAACAGAATTTTCCTGCACTCAGAAAAAAACTGTGTATGTATGAAATATGTCATTTCTATTATTCAGAGATACAGACACTGCAAACAGCACCTCTGAAAAAAAAGCCACTCACTGATTCCACAGCCCTAATGAAGAACTGCTAACAACTTTCTGATACAGCTGAAAGAAAGCTTTTGTCTCTCAAGCACTAGCAAAGCTAATGTGAATATCAACAAGATATTAATTAATATTTTTTTTTAAATGACACAAATAATAATTCTGGTATTGGTTCAGAGACCCAGACAAGTACCGTCTTTTCTGCCCTATGCACCTTACACAAAGAATCTGAGAGTCCAAGTCAGTATGATTAAAATAATAATACATAGCAGGATTCACAAATTAAGGAGAAAGCTTCTATTAAATATCTTGTTCTGTTAAAGCTTTAAGAGTCAAAACATTCATTTGCAATTTATGTATATTTTAGCAGAGAAATGGATATCTGACAAAATTACTAATATATCTGACAAAATTACTAATATATCATTTCATTTCCAAGATTATATAACACACACTTCATACCTGGCTTCCTCCATGCTCTGTATCAATGTATCTGGGCATTGGAAATCTGGAATGGAGAATTTCTTGGGCATCGTCTACTGGAGCTTGTAGCAAGTGGTGGAAATTTTCATATTCTGGCATATCTTGGTACCCTGACTTACACCACTGTGCTATGGTCTGGGGACAGCGGAAAAAAAGAAGTTTAGAACTGATTCACCAAGCTTTCTTAGGGGATACACAGGTCTTTTCAGAGGAGAATGTGCCATTCCTGGCCTCTTTTCTATCACTCATCCCTTTCTGCCCTATAGTATGCAAGTTAATTTTTAAAAGCCAAGATGTGCAGGTAACATGCTACTAGATTTTTTTTTCCAAACTCTTAACAATTTGTGGTCTGTTTGTATTTCCTCTTTTTTTTGTCATCTTTTACACGCCAAATATTTTGTTTGGAGGAGGTCAAAGGAGCTCTAATATACATGTCTATGACATAGAAGAAATAAGAAGAATAAATATAAGAAATATTTATACTGATACCTTTCAGAGTCTGTAGCACAACCTCCCCACCCTCTAGGAGTGAAGCTGGCTGCACAAGGTCAGCTCACTGATACAGGCAGCTGCTAGGATAGCCCTGGAGGGACCCTCAGCAGGAGCTCCTCCCTCCTCTGCTTGGCAGCTGCTTTTAAACTGAGGGTCTCATTCCTGGCTCCTGCCTGAGCTACATGCCTGGACCAGGCCATGCACCTACTGACCCAGAATAGTATTTTTCAAATTCTCAGCTATGAGCCATTTACAGTTGCAAAGTAGTAAAAAGCAGCAGCTCAATTCCTCCAGGGATGCAGAGCAGTAACGAGTCACAAGCACTTTAATTTTATTACTAAGGAATGTCTATCTACCAAACTGCCGGGAGCAGTTCCATTCCTCCCGGACAGTACAGACAAAGGGTAACTATAAACTTGGTGTTCTGACTACCCATCCCTGAAGAACCAATTTAAAGGTCTAAAATAAATGAGTGAAAAGTTGTAAAATAAAATGAAGCCACAGGGGCTAGCTTCTTAGCCGGATAGCTGATCCCTCGTAGAGTAAGCGCCCCAGGCAAGCAGTCTCAAGGCCGGATACCTCAGCCCTCTGGAGGCTGGGATGCCCTAGGCCAAACTGCAGCTCAGCCGTGACCCCTAGCAAGCTTAATGATTGTCAGCTCTTAGTGAAAATCAGCTCTTTTATGATTTCAGCTCTTAGCTTGCTCGTAGGGGCTGTGGCTGGCCATGGCTTCTGGAAGGCAGACGAGGAGAGAGAGAGAAGGCGGCCAAGTGTTCCACGATGGTTTATTCTGAGGGTCTCACGAAGGGTCTTGAAGCTGCTCTTCTAAAGAAATGGGCCAAGACAGCCTCTTTTATAGGGTTAGGGGGGATTGGAAACTGACCAATTGTAAGGGTTAGGGAAACTAGCCTCTGGGGTCACAGAGAGATGAGCAGGCCTGAAGGACCAGAGTGAGGACTTCTGGTTCAATTCCTATGACTCAGCAAATACCTACCTCTAAACATCCCTCCACAGAGCCGTAGCCGGCCCTGCGCCTGCTACAAAAAGTGGGGAGGAGGGGAAGGCAGGGTATAACACTGTCTAAAGTAGGAAAAATATTGATCTAAAAAAATACTCTGCATATTGAAGCTAATTCATCTCATCATATAAGAAACAGGACCAAGATGTCAAGTCATGTCAGGTATCTGCATATAGACATGTTAAACTCCCAACTACAAACACGAACTAGGACTCTGCTGTCAGCCATGCAGATGAAAGGGTCAAGAACTGAGGTGCATAAGAACTGGAGCCTGACTTCCAGTGATTTCCATAATGTAGCAGTCCTACAGAAGAAGAGTATTTATGTAAGAATTGACAACTCTTACCTCTCCATGATAAATAAGGATTTGGAAAAAGGTGTCCATAAGGAGAATGCGATCTGGTAAAATGCTGCTGCTATCCAGAAGAACAGGCTAAAATTTAAAAATAAATTTAAAAATTATCAACTGATGCAGAATTGAGCGATCATGTGCCATTGCCAGATTTTTTCATCAGTAACTTAGGAACTTTTTCAATCACTTACTAAAGCTCCATATTTGCTCCTTTTCATGTTACACATCTGTAACCCACACTATTTCATTCAGAAGTTATCCTGCCTGATTCTATATCTGATACTTCATGAAAGTAATAAAAAATGTATTCAAGAGCTGAAACCCCTTTCATTATTATGCACTTTACTAGTCTTTCATGTACCTCTGTATTTACCCATACAATGCCATTAATTTGAATTGTATTTCAATGCATAAGGATCCAGCAGTTATTCAAGTGTAAGGTGGGGTTTGTGGGTTGTTTGGGGGTTTTTTTAAGTCTTGTTCTTGCAGCATATTAGTACTGTGTATATATATCCCCCAATATTGTATTTAGTAAATACTCATGATTTATGAAATATAATACAATATTTAAGGTTTTCAGTCACCTTTTTAAGAGCACTGACACTGTATCAGAGCTATATGATTTAACTGTATCAGTATTACAAGAGATAACAAAAATGTTAACTATTCCAAGAATCAAGAAAAAAAATATTATTCATTCTACACTAAGACATCAGCTCCTGTTTAATCCTATTTATCCTTCAATCACCAACAGAACTACTTGGTTTTGATACATTGGAGACTTGCAAGCTGCACTTCACAAACCACCTTATTACTTTCATTTGAACTCCACTTCTAAAAGTCTTTTTTTATATCCTCATGAATAATCTAAAAAAAAATAAAATAAATCCTAAAAAAAGTTAGAAATACAACTTGCCAAGATCCTTGACTACTATGTTTGTTTTCACTGCCTCACTCTCTCTGTTATATAACAGACTACTTTCGTTATCTGCTGACACAAAGAAGTGCCTGACACTTCTTCCAGAAGCTTCTTGGAAGACTAGCTTTTTATTTTAGGTTTATACAGAATGTGCCATGACAAGGTCAGCTGGAAAGTTCTGTACTAAATCTACACATAATGGGAACCATATTAAAATTATAAGCTTTGGATTAAGGCAATAAAATTGAGGAAATTTTGTACATTTAAAAAAAAAAAAAACCCTCAACTTTTCTTTCAGGCAACAGTGAAAGTACATTTTTAAATTAAATAATTTTTGTTTATATTTACATTCTGGCTCCACAAAGCCAAAAAAAGCTCTCAAAAACTAACAAAAAAGTACCATCCTTAAGTTTAAAACATAACTTCTTTACAAAGTGACTTTTATTCTCAAGACTGCTACATCAAAAATCTGAGATACACCTTGTTCATAGCTGCTTTAAATTAAATGAATGTTATTTCTCATACAATAAATTTTAAACCAATACATTTTATAACATGTAACAGTGAAGACAGCAATCACCTCTTTCTCAACAAAGCACCTTTTAACCCACTATGGAGTTATTTTACTGATACCTCTGGAGGTCCATTGAAAGAGTAGGCATAAAGAATTGGCTGAACCATGATAAGTGACTGGGTTAGATCTTGACGCATAAAATGATGACGATAGTAGGAGCTCTCGTCTGGACTGTTGTTAAAAACTTGTAAGAAAGGAGATCTTCTCAAGTGAAACATGAACTGCAAAACAAGAACCACTGCTCTGAACTTTGACAGACCAAAAGGATAGCTGTACAAGGAGAGAAATATTTTCCACAAACTGCATGAGACCAATGCCACAACAAAACTGAATCCCAGCTCCTTTAACATTTTGAATCTCTGTAGGCATGTTTGCTAGTTTTGACACACTGCCATGACAGGAACAAAGATATCAGAATGGGCAGACCTACAAAGCAGCTTTGAAATGCTCCTTTGACTGTAAGTTCTACCATTCCTATGAGGGAGGTTCCTGTTATAGCATATAAACAGAACTAAGTTATAGCATATAAACAGAAAAAGGAACATTAACCACAGCTAAGTCAAACTTTGCTAGTAAAAGCATATGCTTTCACTGCTGAAACAAATTCTCCACCTGCTGATTCAATCTCTACACAACACTTAACACCTACAGACAGATGAGTACATAACTGAAACAGCAATATCATGGAAGTGCATGAAGAGTCCAAAAGGGAAGTATCCAGAGCTATCAGAAGGGAGAAATGTATCAGAAAGGATTATTAGCAAAGAAACTATTTGAAGTTTAATACAGTCAAGGCCAAGTTCTTTTCACAGAGAAATGTCTCTTTTCTGGCCAGTATCATAAATCATATGGGAAACAATATAGCAAATCCATTTATTCTCCTCATGTTTTCTGAATTTCTTCATTAGAGCAGCCCTTTTAGAAGTGTCATTATATGAATTACAAATTCAGGTGAGATAAGGATTTCATTGTAGGAGAAACAAAAAATATACATAGTTAGGCATTTAACTGTAAGGGCAGAGGACAAAAGGGAACATAGCAGCACAGACAACAGAAGTGATTTTCCAAATGTCACATGCCAGACAGTTGTTAGGGGTCTGTTCATTCTGCTATGCCTTATTATACTCAGTGCCACAAGGACTCTTTCTTCACTGAGCATTCTCTTCCATCCCTACAGACAAACCTTCCTATAGATAAACTCACCTGTGGATAAAGTGAAAATGTTTCTGAAAATCTGAAAGAGCTTGGATCATCCTTGTGATATTCTCCAAATTTCTGACACTGGGGTAAACAAGAAAGAAAATCTATATTAAGAAATATACTTGCATGGTCATGCCATTACTGTAAGTTTGGTTTTAACAGGCACATGATTTGTGGTGCTTGCAACTTTGAGAACAGGCAGAAACCTAGCAAACACTGACACAAGTTCTCTTTTTAACAAGCAGTAATTTTCTTGCATATGAAGCTTTAAGAACTTTGTGTGTTGGTTGTTTTTCCCTCTAAAATCACTAAGCAGACTTAGATAATTAAACAGCTCAGAAGAAAGTGTTTAAAATTAAATTATTAATAACTAATTACTTACAAATAAAAAATTAAAATACATTAAAAACACCAGACAGAAAATTGAACTTTTGAAAAAAAAAAAAAATCCATATGGCTTTCTAGTGGTTTTCTAGATACTTTGCCTCCTTTTTTTTTTTTTTTTGCTAAAAATATTTACTCTACAATATCATTACACACAACAGAAAGTAGAGAAAATGATAATTTCTGTTAATCACATGCGAAAATTTTTCTTAATTCCTGGCAATTAGGCTATATTGAAGAAACAAATAAATGAAAATACATGAAAAATAAACTGAAGACACCTGCTCTTTTTTAAATTTAAAATAGAAAACCTCTGTTAATTCTGTATAACCTGATGTGGAAATTAGGCATTCAGTTCATTTTCTGCTTTTATTTTAAAAGAAATTATCACTGAACAAGTAATCACTTGTGTGTCTACAAACAAGAAACCCATCTGAGTCATTCACTACAGCTCGTTTTACCAGTCGTATAAGCTGTCTGTCCAGCCACCTCAGCACATCAGGGCCCTCCTCTGTCTCTGCCCTGTACACTGCCAATCTAGCCATGAGAATTGCAGCAGCTTCCTGGTCAAAAGATGCAGCAATGTTTTGAATCTGTGTCTGTGCATCTGCCCAGCTGGAAAATAAAAATACAGGTATTTGTGTCACGGTGAAAGGAAAAAATCCAACCTCAAAGCATCCTTTCAAAATTAAGGCAAAGAAACCTTCACAGTTAGCAGTTTAACAAACTCATGCTGAAGCTTCAAAAAATCTACTAGGCAGATAGAATGAGTACCCTCCCAGTTAAGAACTCTTTAATTAGAAATGTTCCTTATTTATACAGATGCCATGCAACCAGTGAAATAAAATATAATGTCACTAATAGAACAGGTACCATATTTTTAAAAAAAATTAATGATGGATGGTTGTTACAGAAAATACCATCCACTAATCTAATCATACATTCCCACATAAGCAATTTTCTTGTGCACTTTGCCAGCTCTTTTTAATTTACAGACTAAACTATTAATTAGGCCTTTCCTCAGTCACCAGAATTCTACTAATACAACTAATTAAGTTAACAACACAGTCTTTTCAACAATTAGGGCAATGCTTTTTTCAATAAACTGAATCATCCATCAAATTAACCAAGCAATGACCTCCTTCAGCTTAGAGTAAGTAGAAGTCACTGGATATTGAAAAATGTATTCAAAATGCTAAACATCATTTCCTAAGATTGTGAAGCATATTGAATCAAGGAAACTGCAGGTAAAGGTTATACACGGAATACCAGGTATTTACATCCCTCTGAACTGCAGTTAGCATTCTTCAGCTAAACTATGAAGTGATTTTTGCCATTCCCTAACTCCAAACATATCCTCAGTTTAGGCCACAGAATTTCATTCAAATCTTCCCCTTTGACTAAAATCACTTAGCTTTCTTCAGAGCACTCCTACAATAACGTTATACAGCCACTGTAACCTCTCAGAGAAAAAACGGTCCACAGAACAAGAGAGGAAACTGTCTCAAACAAGAGACTGCTTACAAAATCTACAAAGTAAAAGGCATATACATAAGATACACACCCATACTTTTCAAAAATTATTCACCATAAGTTAAACATACTTTCTGGCAACTGTGGTCACTCTGATACGTCTCTGTCCACTGGAATGCTGGTACTGAGTCACAAACTGGATTGCACCACGTCCTCCTTGAGGAATGGGAGCATTGTGCTAAGTACAAAAGGAAAAGAAAATGAAAGAGAATCTCAAGATCTTACAGTATAATTTGAAAATGTAAAACCAATTACCAGAAAATCAAAACATTGTTTCCAATAGGCAGCCCAAGTTCTATTAATGCATTGTCTGGTGCTTTTGTTACATTGAGTACCTTTACTACACACAGATAATCAACTTGGAGATTGTTCAGGGATGTTAGAAGCAGTTGCTGGCTTCCCCAGATATTCTTAAAGCAACCAATGCTCTCTCCTTACACATGCCCTTACAGAGACTACATTTTCCAAGGGGCCTTACAATTCCTGGTTTCACCACATTCTATTTGAACGCCATATGACTCATTGGAATTACAGGATAAGAAAACTGATACTAATCTAAAATGTTGATCAGTGGTTCTCCAACAGCACTGTCAAAACAAAGACTGGAATCCAGGTGTAAACTGAAATTTCAAAACTCTGCTCAGTGAAAATACAGGCTTACATGCTATATAAACAATTCAAAAGAGAAGGAGAGTTGAAATCAGTTATTAGACAAAATAATTAGGCTGGTTTTAGAGCTACTAATAAAATAAGCCCAACATAAATATCCAAGAAGTAAAATCAAAACCTGGCTAATATAAGTTGAAGTTTTCAAACCGTTGCATACATAACAAACTATGAAATACAGCATACTAAATATGTAGAAACTACAGTCAGCTCAGTTCCTGAGCCGCTTCTTGGAATAAGAAATGGTATGAGAATGAGTACCACACTTGCTCCTCACATTCTCATCCTCAGGGAAATGGGAAATCAGACTATTTGTCCTCCATGCATTTCAATGAAACCAATCTTTGCTTGCAAATACTGAGCAATAAATTAAAATGCAACACTGTATAGTAATTACCTTGTAAAACATCAGAGAAATACCGAAAAGCACTTTTAAATACACAGATTGCAGCATTTCCACATAATGCAATTAAAATACATTCAATAAGCAACACACTGAAAGAAAAAATTTGAGTTAGAGATCGTGAATTCTAATCAAAATTTGTAGAGATCTTTAGGGGTCAGTATCACATACAAGAAGATTAGCCCATCATTAAGTAGTTAGTGTTCACCTCTAAACTCTGACAACACAAAATGACAACATCATTTTTATGCCTGCTACTGTGCTTGGGGAATCACATAAAAATACAAGCTTCAACAGTCATATAAAATAGGATTACTATGATTAGTAGACAAGTAGACAAATATTTATTACCTGGTTTACCACCTCAAAGTAGAGTGCAAGTGTTGTAGTAGGATTAAGACCACAAATCTTCCACTGACAAGTGCCTCCTGTTCCAATCTCCTGCAGAAAGATTTTTGTAATGCTTTTATAAACTAGAAGTGCTTCCTGGTTTGTGAAATACAGCATCTAGCCATTATAGGTAACTGTTAGCAACTACTCTCACAAGCTTTCTCCTTGCTCACTCCGTCACCTTCTCAGACAAACACTCCTGCAAACCAACTGCAGTGCTGGACGTAGGAATAATTTAAAAAAAGAGACTGCTGTTTTAAATAATTGATACATTAGAAAGATCAGAAGCTGGCATTAGAAAAAGACTGAAAAGGCAAGTCAGACACAGGAAAACACCAGATTTTGCTTAAGCAGAGGCAAAAAGCAGATGCAAGTGGAATGACCGTTCTACAGTGCAGCAGTAAAACTTCAAGTGATAGCTTACACACCGTATTTTACTTAGTACACAGTCTCTAACTAACAAGATTATTATACACAGAAATGTATTTCAACTGACAATTTCTTTTTGGCATCAAAGCAACATAAATATCCAGCAAAACCAATTAAAGTAATCCATCATCCATAATGGACACAGGGAAACCAAACAAAACTTTTAAGGAAAACTATGCTGGCAATATTGTCACTGTGCCTGTATTCACTTAAAAGCATTAATGCTAGAGGACTTGTCCAGTTACCACTGAAATGAGCTGCATGCACTCTCATGTATTCATATTCAAATTTTAATTCAAATAATTTAAACAAAAAGGGGTTTGGAATATAAATTAATCATGATATGACTGCAAAGCAACAAAAGATCTCACAAGTGAATCTCTACTACCTCCTAGAAAATAGAAATGTAGCTTAAATAAGGATATGTACCTTTAATTTATTTTTGGGATTTTTAATTTTATTGCAATACATTCAATGAAATGAGAAAAATCTGTACCAGATCACAAAGAAAAAAAAACATGCTGGTTATCTTGAATTTTTATATTCACAAAGATGCAGTCATAAATACAAGGAAAATTTAAGGAATAAAAGTGCTTGATTAAAGCAGGCCATTTGTGAGCATTTTCATACTGGGAAGTGCTCTACTATGCAGATTGTAGTAACAAGGGATCTGCAAGGTCTAATACAATTGAATCTGACCTAGTAATGAATGTAAGCTTGCATGTATCTAATTAAATATTGGTAAAAATTGACCACTTTGTTACATTTATGGAAGTTTCAGCCTCTCTTCAAATCCAGAAATCTCAAATTCTGTTTTTCCCAAAGAAGGACATTACCTTTATTTTCAGTGAAGTTTACTTACATTTTCTGAGACACAAGGTCCCTTAGAGTTGAGAGAGACACAGGGTCCAATCGCTCCAGAAATCTTTACTTCTCTTGAAGTCTTCATATTTCAAATAAAAATATACATTAACATGTCACACGAAAGAATTCAGTCTCATTTTATTGTTAGATAACTAAAATCTCAAGGCAGACTACATTACTGATACCTTTGGGAAAAGTTATAATAATGCTTGATACATCTGGAGACACTTTTCACGTGCTCAGTTCCTACACATAACTATGTTTATTTGCTATACTAATTAGTATATCTTAACAGCATGAACATAAATTAAAACATGGAGAAAAGCTTTTTGATTTATAAACATAGGAGCCTGGAAAGTATATGGGGTGATGTTTCCTTTCTAATGAAAGGATTAAAATATTCAAAGGTAAGATCAGAACTGAAGACTTTGTACTCTAAGATAAGCCTACACACTCCTGATAAAGAATTTCTACTCTATGTCCTAAACATATTTAGCTAAATTAGTTATTTATGATCTTCCAATGTCAATTTCCTCTTTGAAGTGATCTGTACATCCCTCTAGAGCTGGGGCTCCCTTTTTACATTTTCTGGGATCTTTCAACAAATTCACATCAATATGCAAAAAAGGAGGCTTCAACTATTTGTCTTATTAGTAAAAATTTTAAAAGAATTTTACCAAAAATGAAAATAGTCTCATATTCTTCTACAATATGGGATTGGAATATTTTTCAAGAAACATCAAGGAAGGCAGTCCTGAACCTACAGCATATTCAGCTCTGAGCTTATCACAATGGTGGAGGCAAAAACAGCATTGTCAAAATGCCAGAATGGATTCTGATAAGGATGGAAAGTGAAAGAAAATTTGTCCTGGAGTACACAGAGAAACTGACTTACCTAAAACAAAAAACCACGGATATCAAAATCTAAACATTCATACTGAATGCAAAGTGAGAAGAACAACAATTTATGGAATCCTGGAACTACAGAAAGATAGCTAGGACTATGTACAGCTATGTACAGGCAAAACTTAACACATCTGTTTAGCATGTTCCTAAAAATTCCTTAAAAAGGCAAAGATTCCAGTTTGTAGCCATCCTATTCCACTGCTGCACAAACAGACTGCATTTTTGTATGCTTACCTTTATTTCTAATGTGCCACCAAATCCCATCTTAAATTGTCCCTGCATATCTTTAGTGAACACTCTCTGAAAAGTTTGTTTGAATAATGATGTATTGAAAGAGTCTCCCATTACCATGTAGCCTCTAGACAACAACAAAACAAACAAACAAAACCCATGAGTTAAATTATACTATTTACATAGCTAATTTTTATTAAAGGCTAAACTAAAGACAATTCACTGTGAGACATATTTTTAACTTCCTAAAATAGACTAATGTTAAATTAGTAGACTTTTGCTACAATGTTAAGGATGAAAGCTTGAAGAGAGCTTCTTGCCCTATGCACCTTAACGTCATTATAGTATGTAACAAAATCTTTCACTGGGAAAATACTATAGGGGACTTTCAAAACTAAGGATGTCTCAAGATCTGTCATAAAAAGTCTTTACTTCTGATAGCTATTATTCCACACTATAGTATTTTGTGTAGTTCATTCATTACTTCAGGGTTAAATCTATGCCCAAGAAGCATGATTTATTTTTATCCTTGGTGACATTCTGTGGATGTAACTACAACAGTTGCCACTTGTCATGAAATATCATACCCTGCCTTTAGAAAATATTAATGGGAGATATTATTTTCAGTCATTTAAAAATGTTAATTAAAACATTTCAGTAAAGTATGTCAGTAGGTCAAACATTACGCCCAAAAGAAGTTTCCACGTGGATACTACAAAATAGAAGAAAATAGACATGGACAGAATCAGAAATTCTTCCCTGTATGCAGGATGCAGCCAAAACCAAAACAGAAGAGCTGTAGGAGAAATAAACAAACTACACATAAAGGCTACAGAAACAGGGCCAGTCAGAGGAGCAGACAGAAAGAGCAAAACAGTATAAACAAAAACACAACTCGAGTTTGATGCAGAAAAGGATCAGGTGGCAAACATGCAGGTAAAATCAAATTTAAACATAAATATCCTGAACAGTGAAAGCTCCCAAGCTAAGGCTATACACACAGCTCCAAAGAGAAGCAATGATTAGCATGGCCAAGCTGGCCTGAAACTCAGGAGCTGTACCTGATAGTCATCTAAACTACTAGCTGAACCTATAAACGACAATATATAAAAGATTGGTATAAGCAAGACAAAAAGAATAACAGAGGGTTTTGTACCACTCTAAAGAACAAGAAACATATGGACAGGTCCTCATCTTTACTGAAACCTGCCACTTACACAGATACACACAGAAAAACAGAAACAGTGTATCTGATATACTGTTTGTTTAAAAGATATCCATGTTATTCAAGCCTCAAAAACATCACATAAAAGAAAACAGCAAACCCACTTCTGATTAAACCCAAAATTGTGGTAACAAATCTGCCAGAGGCCAAGATATTCTAAAATTCCAGTACAAATGTAGCCATCACAGTTTGGCTGATTACACTTTTTTTTTAATAGCAGAATTATTTTCAGGTGCTTCCTGCTTAACAATTTTAAACTGCATCTTCATCTACTACAAAAAAAACCAAACAGACATATACCCAGTGTAGTTGGGACAACACTTCATCTCCAGTAGACCAGTCTGATCCAATGCACATGCATAGATGTCAATAACATGACCATTTGTTGCAGCTCGATTAGCCAGGGCTTCAAAATGCTAAATACAAGACGAAAATACAGTTCATAGCAATTTACAAGGTGAACTCTCCTCATCTTCACATTAAATCCTAAAATCACAAAATTTTTCTAAAACAACATTATCAGATTCTATTCACATAAATGTATATTTTTCCTAAAGTTAATAAGACTGGAATTTTCAACACTTGGGGTTTTTTTTCCTGATCAGCTGAGAGCTTGACTCCCACTAAAGAGGAATAGTGGTTGCTATTTAAACTAGAAAATCAGTTTGATCATCTTCCTTTTCAACATTGTGTTTAGTGCTAGATCCAGCAGAGAACTGAATTTACTATTCTAATCTCAAGCGTCTACAACGAGAGATGCTTGCAACTGAGCTAATTGTTTAAGCTCCCATTATAATCAGTCAAGATGACTTCAACAAGTTTTGGATGCAGTTCACCAACCCAAATTTACATTTTAAATTAAATTAAATATTAATATTAATTAATTAATTAATTAATTAATATTAATTAATTAATATAATATAATACTCTACAGCCTAATCCTTCCCCAACTACAGACACAGTTTTGAGCACCTGTCTTAGAAGCACCAGCCTTACAACACTAGATATACCATTTGGTCACATAAATTTCTGAATTAAACCAGAGAAACACTCTGAAGAACTTTAAATGTGAGACAAGTCCTAACTCAATACACTGAAATTTCCGAAGAAATTTTTGAGACGTGCCACTATTCAGAGCCCGGTGCACAAAACCACACAATTCCCACCTCTTTATACATTTGCTATTACTAACAGCATTTTACAGTGCCCACCAATTTAAATGTTTACTTAACAGGAATACGTATGAGATCCCACGACAATCTCTTACCTTAGTACCCTTTTTAACATATTTTGCATTGTCTTTTTCAATGTCATGCCATGATCTTATAGGTAACTTCAATTCATCCCCTACAACCATGCCAGGTCCCTGCGTCGCTGGTCCTCCAATGAACATCATTATGCGTGCGCCAGTATTAGGGAAAGTGCACTGCAAGAAATTAAAGACAAATAAAACCTTTGGGTTTTGCTGCAAACTGAACAAAAGAATTAGATATGTGGATATTTATCACACTGATAGGATTGTAACAATAACAGCATTTTTTCACTCCCAGAAGTTAAATCTGCCATTAATTCTAAGTCTCAATTTTGGCTTATAAAAATATGTATATGTCTATAAAATTCTAAGCATGTAAGGGATGAGATTCACCAGAATCATCCTACAAATCTAATACATATCAATTAGTAAGGTTTTTACATATTGATTGTGGAAGCTCTTCTGCAAGAAAATTATCTAGCTGTAGTTTAGCACAGCTGCAGCTAAAGCTTTTACCTCAAGGAGCCCAACAGCGATAGATAGGGCCACTCCAGAGGAACGTAAGGGCCGTTTTCCTTGTGGAACAGGCCAAGGATCCCGCTGCAGTTCACCCAAAAGATCAGTAAGATTCATATCAATCTTCTGCACTGGTTGCAAAAATCTGGAAACAAATACATGGAAGTAGTTTAGATTAAAGTTATTTAATAAAAAATTTTATCAATTGCTCACTAGCAATATATTAGACATATCTGCGATGTCCAATTCTAGATTCTGAATTCAGACCAGTGTCTCTGCTTCATCAAAATAAAGCAGTTTGGAATTACTACATACACACTCAGCTTAAGAAGTTGAGCAAAGAGCTTGCAAAACAAACTTGCAGACTTACAGATACCACTACTATCCAGAAGAGCCCACCCTAGTCAAAAGAACGGAGCAGGTGATGACCTATGAATTTCAAAAAGAAACGTGTTTCCCTACTTCAGTGACAATCAAAGATCAGGAGAAAAATTAACATAGTAAGATCTCTTTCGTGCTGCTGCAAGCAGTCTACATATGCAGCTAATTTTTAGAAGGCAGAGACAGCAAAACTGTCTTTCAGTGATTTCATTAATTTCTTCTATGTCACAGTGAAATACACAGGAAAATCAAACACCAGCCTGTGATTTCCAAATGAGAGACCAAAGGGGAGGAATAAAAGAGGGGAAAAAAAGGAAAACACAACTGGATATCTGCATAAGGGGCACTAAAGCATCTATTATCACTTTCCAGTACACCAATCAACAGAAAAATCATTATTATTATTTATGTATCTATAATGTGCCTCTCAAAGCACTTCCAAAAATCATCCAGATAACATTACTATTACCCATTGAGTCAATTCTTCCCAGTACAAACTGTAGGAAAAAACTGTCTACTAGTAAATTTGCCTGACCAAGAAGTTTGGCTGTCAGTTTATTGGCTTAATGGTCATAAAATTTAGGTCTTCCAGTACATTAGCAGAGTCAAGGTACGTGTTTTAAGATGTTTAAAGTAGATTACCTATTAGAAGGTGGTGGCTGCTGCACCTGAGGACCCCGACCGACTTGTGCAACAGCTACTTTTGTAAGCCCCAGCATTTCCTGTAGCCAAACAAATAAGATTTTATTACAAAATTTGTTACCATTAGCACCCTAATGATTTCTTTTTGTTTGCTTCTGTTCATTACCTGAAGCTGTTTTGCAGAGAGGTCCTTTGTTCCTCTGAAGACATAACTTTTGGAAATTCCTTCACAGCCAAGCTCATGAACTTGCACCATTCGGCCAAAGGTAATGAGACCTACTAATGCTGTTGGAGGCAGGAGACTGAGGGACATTTGCATGGATTCCTTCAGAGCTTGCAAGTCTTCATCTTCCATGCATGTATCCACAACATAAAGAAATATCAATGGCATCTGAGGACCACGCTTTAAGAAACAAAATTAGAATCATATGAAAAACAAGCCTTGCCATATTTAGAGGATCAAAAATGAACAAGTAAGGCACATCTTGTAAAAGTTTTAATTTTAGTCATACCAGTAATATCAACATTCCATCTAACCTCTCTCAACTGGTAATCAGGATCCAGAACAAAACCCCCACCAAAGGGAACCCCATACAAAAAGGAAATGCTTACAACTGAAGAAAAGAAAAACTTCTTTCAGGATATCAAATAATTTTGATGCATGAGCCAATTACTTACATCTAGTAAAATACAATGACCTTTTATTGCTCCAAGTGAACATAACAGTCATAAAACTATTCACAATTATAAAAGATTTTAGCCTTATGACAGTCCATGGCATTTCACCTCCTAATTTTACTCTAGAGATCATCAGTACTTTTTATTCTATCTAAACTTAATTTTGCTGTACTGTAAGCAAACATTCTATCTACTTTGCATTACAAGAGTCAGCAAAAAGTACAGATTCTGTTTAGTATTCACTCTTCCTTTCATTAGAATTTGTAACAATTCAGTGAGGATTCAGA
The DNA here is from genome assembly GCF_027477595.1 of Haemorhous mexicanus. NCBI lineage: Eukaryota > Metazoa > Chordata > Aves > Passeriformes > Fringillidae > Haemorhous > Haemorhous mexicanus. The sequence continues at coordinate 42,232,811 of NC_082346.1, forward strand.
TTATGATTTGCCTCACTGAGGTCTTACAAATTTTAATCCTCAAAAATTAATTTGGAGGTTGAAAATTTGGAATTGCAAATGTTTGCAATTTAGAGGTTTAGGTCCATTTTTTAATTTCTATTCAAGTAACCTCTATCCTGAAAAAGGGTGAATATTAAAATTCAAACACCTGAATTGAATATGTATTAGCTGTTGTCTCCAAACCAGACAGCACTAGAATTAACTACTCATCATTCAAATACAAACTTAAATTCAAATTATTAATGAGAGGTGAATGAACAGTAAAATCTGAACTGAAATTACTTCAGCAAGCAACAGAGGTAAGCAGCCTCCTGACACAAACATAAATTAAACTCATTGTAAAGACACAGACCTAATAGAAGTATCACCTTTAGAGGAGAACTCTCTTTCTTTTTGAACCAGTCTTATAAGCCATCCTAATGCTCCTATAAAATGTTTTCCTTTTCCAACTGATGGCATCAATGTTCAATCTACTAACAAGCACATAAATACTCACAGTCACTAAAATAGAGTGAAGAACCAAAATGGAAATTTATTATTTTTGTGTATTGCAAGGTGCTAGATGTTCAATATTCTATTTAATGATTTTACCTGTACTACATATTCAATGCTGGAGAATTGAGGCAAAAGTTCAGCTGGCTGATTCATTTCAGATATGCCAGCATAAGTAGGAGGAAACTACAAATAAAAACACAGAAATTAAATGTAAATAAAAGATTATAATTTCTACAAAGGAAAAAAAACCAGACATTTTTCAACTGATATTCACTATTGCTGTTATGGAAAAAATCTCAATGCAATGTCTGAAGATACAATTGCACACTCCTGCTCTTATTGTCAATTTATTTCAGTTTGCAACTGTAATTTGAAAAATCAAGGTTTTCATTTCACCTCATAAAAATTACTTTCTATATACCAGATTTTTTCTTTTTCTTACCTGGTTTCTCTGGTAACAAAAGTTGCAAGCCCAGAGTTTTGCTCGATAATCCACTTGGCTATAAAAATATAACAGGAAAAGTTTATATAGCATGAACAATTAATTTTCCTCCACTGTCCCTAGAATACATGTCTTTAAAACTTTAAAAAACAGACCAGCTTTAAAAAGGTTCTTTCAAATATACTTTGTCTTAAATACCCACATTACAAAGAGCAAATAATATCTGGAGCCTTACACAGATGTATCAGACAAATTATTATGTTTAGGGAGGAAGAATGGTCTTCAAGAAAAAGACGCAAATAAGAAATATAAAAATACAGACTCAGCACCTATATTAGAGCCTTTCTCTATGGTTTTAGTGAATCTTTTAAACTCTCCCTACCTTTGAATTTTTCATCTTTTTTCTGCCTCTAGCTGTCAGACTGTGGGACTAGCCTGAATATACATCATGCCCTAAAATAAGAGGTTCCAACAAGACAGCTACCTCTGTAACAAATGATGAGCCTACCTCCTTTTGTCTACATTTTTATTAGTATTCAGACAGTTAAAATAAAAAATGCCAATTCCATCTTCACACCACAGAGATGTCCTAAAGTGCTAATCACATCTTAAGGGAAAATCACCTTAAGAGTTGTCAGTGTACACTTCTTGCTATTACATCTTCTCCTGTCAAAACATTTTTAAGATATCATTGAATCTTCAGGTAAGTCCCAGCATGCTGTAAACAAAACACAGATCTATTGCTATCTAATTGTCTTTACCAGTTATAGAGGCTGCAAATTACCTAGCCCTAAGTGCTACACGGGCTCCTAAAGTCTCCTCAAATTGAGCTTCTAACCACCCTTTCAGGGGAAAAAAATCCAGTCATTACTAGCACATATAACACAGAAAAAATGTACACAGTTTACAGTAATGTTGGCATCTGACTCCTTATAACTTTGTCTTCTCACTGCTTTTCTTCCAGCCCTCAATAAAAAATAATGCTTCTGAAAAAGTTAACTTCAACTAAGTCTGACTTCCAGCAGCCACTGTGGCTGCTTAATACTGAAACACAATTTTACATCTGTTTGGAAGCTGTATTTTCTACCAAGCAGGGACAAGTCATTCATAACATTAAATTTGTTCTACAGGTTCTCTGACATCATGTCTAATCTCTATCAATCAGGACCCTTCCCTTGCCTATCAAACTCCATCCTAGAAATCATTCTGCTTCTTTTCCATACTTCCATGACAGGAATGACATATGAAACACCTCCTCTGCTTGCAACCCAAACTTACCCATGACTAGTCCACAACCATTTGAGCTTGTGCCAACATCACCCTTAACCTTAAACAGCTTTCTACCTTCTTTCATGCCTACTTCTGATGTTAACTAAAACAGATAACCTGCTTTGGTCCACAGATGAACTAATGTCAGTAATAAATGTAGTTTATTTCACTTGGAAATTAAACTCTATCAGGGCCCAACAGTTCAAAAGATACTATATTAATAACTGTTTTACCCGAGTCATTTTCTAGAGGCAAAATGCAAGAGTATACTAAACCCAAAGACGTAGAGTTGCAGAAAAATAACATACCTAATCAATACTAAGTACATTGAAATGACTCATTAAATGAAAGCAATGTTTTCAGTAAATATGTTACATATGCAAATCTATGTGTAGAACCTTCTAAGGCCTGTAAGTCTGCACTGTATAATGATGTGAGGAGCACTTGAACTTCCATACACCAGATCTTGCACATAGTTCAGCTAGCACCATGATCAAGATTCTAAAGCAAAGAACTGGAAGAATAATATGCATTAAGTTTACCATAAGGGATTCAGAACAGCTCGGCACGTGGTCCTACTGCACAGCACTGGCTCATACTGAATAGGAGGCAAGTCTGGCCGTTCTTTCAGCGGCGTGAAGAGGGCAGCCACCGGGACTACCATTCTTGTAGCTTCCAGACGACTTGAAGGCCAAACATTCCAGCTGAATCTAACTCCATCTCTGTCTTCATTCTGCTGGATAAATTCCAGGAAGGTTGTCATGGTCAACTTCTCTCTAGCACTAAAATAAAAAGATAACTGTCAGGAGAATGTTGACATGCAAAGACTTTTAACTACTAAATGCTGAATGCAGGTAGTAACAGTCACACATTCAAATACTGTGAGTTACAGTCAATAAAACAGAGTAGAACTTAAATCCTAAAAGCAATGTGCAGCATTCTAAGGGGAAAGAAAATACTGCTCTATACATTTTTTTAAGAGTTTCTAATATTTTTGGTATCTCATGATGCAGCCTACATGCAAACATAAAGGAATAGCAACATGACATTCCACAAGAGTACATTCCAACAGCAATGCCAGGAAGTAACTTTGTAAGAAATACAAGTGCCATATTCCAATATATTATGTACCAAGAAACACTTTTCAACAATTCTTTGAATTCAAATTTACCATTTTGGCCATTGACTTAAGGCTTTCAAAATGTTCTGCTATGATTACTCAGAAGCTGGAGAACTGGGGAACACAGACACATCTGAAAAGCTCAACAGGTACCTGTGAACACCTGGTAAAGTCAACAAGGAGCACTCCCTCCCTCCAATCCCCAACTCCTCAGCTATATACACACTGTTCCAGACTACCTGCTGCATGCTACACAGTGTCTTTTACAGAACATATAGCACAGGCTTTTCCAGGAACTAGGATATCTAAACTCACACTCCCTAATAATTAAGGATTTACTGTAAAAGCCCACATGTATCACCTAAAGGGAAGCAGGAATACTCCTAGGTCTCAATTTATACTGTAACAAGTTAATGAACAGCTATTATAAATGCTGAAACCTTCCTGAATTGGAATTTAAATCAGGTATTCTCCCAAGCACACTGACATTCTTAGTTCTGACCTTACATACATTACAGGAGACTCACAGAAACTCTCAATTTATCAAAACCTACTTCTATCTATTAAAATTATAATGGCATTGCACCTTTAGTGCAATGTGACAGCTAAAAACCTTTCAAGTTATTTTAAATAATAGCCTAACTTATTGCTTTTATTCTAATTGCAACTTTTAAGAAAACAGATTAACAAAGTACATAAAGCAAAGGGAAGTGCTGCATTTCACAGTTAATATCCCTAAGAAATAATCAAGTGCCAATATTTTAATGGACACATCTTACTGATATTAGGAGCAAATCTGCTCCTATCTAAACACATCATGGCAATTACAACACAGGGAGCATGAGGGACTTTGTGCATAAGAGCATTTCCACCACTGTTTTTACTCAAATTTCTGCAAAGCAGGGGGACAAAACTGAACAAAAGAGAGAATAACTGGAAGTTGCAATTACTACAGAGAAATCAGAGACAGAAATTAACTCAGCTAAGAGAGGAAAGAACATGTGAAGAGGATATAGAATTTAAGAAATTTCTCTCCTAATAAATCAAAATCCATCCATGTTTTGTAAAAAAGTTGAAAAATGGTATATTAATACAAGAATCTGCACAACGCAACTATCTCCACTATAACCAAAAATTGAATAATCTCTCCATTTTAAAATTATTTCTTGAGAAGACAGAGAAAATTGCAACTTAAGGCTATTTCAGCCATTCACTGGTAGCAACTACAGACTCGCAAAATCCAGCTCCAAACACTGCAACGTGTAACACTTTTGGTCCTGGCCTTGAAAGCGGTTTCTTCACATTTTGCTCTAGCTATGTGTGAAATGGCTGTACATGGATATTACTTTTACCACCCAGTTATTGCTCCTTAAAGGGCAATGTACAAACACCACTGTGCAGTGACTAATCGTATGCACACAGATACATAAACGACTTGTTGGATTTACTGTGTTAAATACTGTTATTTTCTATTAAGTATGGATTTCCTATTCGGAAGGCAAAAGTGGCTAACAATCAAGTTTTCCTCCACTTTTTCTACTATCCTTTTCCTTTTCAAGAGCCAATAAAGCTTACCTATTTCATCATTCATCAAATATGGAATTCTTGGTCTGACAAGTTACATTCAGTACCACTGTTACAGCTATGCAGACACATTTTCTGAGATAGGTGTGGAGACGTATTGCATTATACAAGAACAGCAAACCCTCCTGGCCTACAGGCTACACACCAAATTTCGGACACCTAAATGCCACAAAATACACACTGCCCACCTCAGAAAACCTCAGAGAAGGGATTTTCAGAACAGCTGAATAGCAACAGTTCCCACTTTGGGGTGTCACTGCTTTACCTTTGCTGCAGATTAGGATATCCAGAAAAAAAGCCCTTTCTGGTTTGCTTCATTCCTCCCACTGGTATGGCTAAATGTAGCGTGCAACCCTACACCATGACAATCTCAACTGTGTGTTGCAAAAGAAGCCACACTTGAATTGCATTGAGAGCCACTGGTTGAATATCAGCATCTTTAAATGCTTACAGACCACAGATAAATATGTCCCAATACAGAATATCCCCAAAATAATATCTCCTAATCCCTGCACACACATACAAAATCAAAACATTTTTCTCTACAGCACTGTAAGAGTCCCAGCATAGAGGGATCGAAGTCCCTCATAGCACCATGAGTTCAACTACCACTGAGTACAGTTCACTGCACACTTTTCTTACAACACACCTATTCTCTCTGTTTATTAGGCACTAACAACCTGGTAAAAGAGATTAATAATAAAGCCTTAATTAATTTTTTATGCCCAAATTACTTACGAAATACAAATCTATTTCAGTTCCAAGAAGGAACTTAAAAACACAAGCAGAATGCTTTAAATAGTTATCTAAAGCAAATTGCTGACATTTTCACCACTCAAACGCAGTCATCCTCCAAATCTGCTCTTCCAGACCTCTCACTGAAAACTTTTTTTTTAAACAACCACGGTATGTGATAACCCACCTAAATTAAAAAACCAACACAAAATCAAACGCAGCAGGGCCTGCGTTTCTTGTAGTTTTAGCTACACTGGAAGGCACCCCCCGTCAGTGGCACAGCGGCATAGGTACAGCTCCGGGAGCTCCGGGACAGGAGCACGACAAGCGCTGCCGGAGAGTGCCGCCCTTTACCCCCAGCCGCGGAAAGGCCGTGCCCCGGCGGCCCAACCCGAACGCCGGCAGCCCCAGCCGAGCTGGGGCTACTGGGGGCTGCTCGCCCAGCCCCGGCCCGGCGGGCGCTCCCTGCCGCACCCGAGGCCGCGGGCAGTGCTGATCAGTGGCCGGCGGTAGCCCCGGACCCTCCGGCCGCCGGGGATCCCGACAGCAGTTTCGGGCACCCGGAGATCCCCTGGTGCCACGGAGGGAACGCGGGGAGTTCACACCACGCTCGCTCCAGGTCCGGCAGCCGTGCGGGGCCCCGCGGCCCGGGGTGCCCCCTGTGTCCCCCAGCGCGGGGAGAGGGGCTGCCCCCTCTTCTCCCCACGGCACCCCAGCTCCGCCGGCTCGGGCTCCCCGCACCCTCCGCTGCCCCCTCAGCGCTGCCCTGCCCGCTCACCCGCGTCCCGGCCGCCGCCGCCGCTGCTCCCGCTGTGCTCGCTGTCCCCGCCCGCTCGCTCGCAGCCGCCCCGGCGCTGCCGACGCATCAACATGGCTGATGGGAGAGTCCGCGCCACGTCAAGGGGCAGAGAGCGGGGGCGGGCTGAGCTCCGCCGCTCCCCCGCCCCCGGGGCAGCCCGCCGGCCTGCCCGGCCTCCCCGGCCAGCGCAGCGGGGCCGTCCGCAGCCGTCCCTCAGCTCTGACGGTCTCTTCGCCGCCTTGACAGCTCCTGCTCGGTTGTGTGTGTTCGCTACTCTGTTCGGCTTTCTTCTGAAGGTCGGGCGTCTGCATCTCGATCCCAAATCCATTCAGGAAAAAAGGCATCCCGACCACCGGGGGCAGTTCTGCCGTCTCTCCCCGCCGGCAGCGCTCGGCTCCCCGGCGCTGCGCCCGTGCCCGCCGTACCGGGCTGCCCGCGGCCCCGCCGGTGGCTGCGCTGCTCGGACCGCTGCTGCTCTGCCCGGCACGGAATTCCTCGGGATCGAAACAGCCGGGCTTCCGGCAGTCCTTGAGCTCACCCTGCGTGTTCCCATCTTCCACCATGTGTACTTATGGCAACTTTTTAATCTGGAAGATTGTTTACATGTTTCTTCTGAGTGCCTGGGGGGGGAAAGATATATTGAAATTATATTCCTGAGGGTTTTAGCCTGAAACAATCCTTTATCTTGTTCGTGTGGTCAGCTTTTTATCCCCAAACTCAAGTTACAGTGACTCTTCAGTTCCAGGAATTGTTTTTAACAAGCCTAACATGAAAGGCCAGAACGGTAACCTCTGTTTTTCCTGAGATGTCTTAGTGCAATTAATCCAGACATGGGCGACAACTGAAAAACTTTCTGCTGACTGACTACCATATCCTCCCTCCCTTACTGCAACTCAGAAAACATTCTGTGACCAGCAAGCAAATACAAACAACTAAAACAACCTTTTCCTCTTTTCTTATATGTCAAATGTGATTATGATAGAATTTCTTTGCCATTACCATCTCCAGTCTGGTTTACCAGTCCTCTTCAGACTAAAACCATGAACAGTTAAGCCAGAGAAGAATTTACAGGAGGGGTTTTAAATTTTCTCACCCACAAATCTCACTGCCATTTGTGGGAGTATTAATCAAGAGCTTGCCAATGATGTGTACCATCCTCACCCTGAACTCAAGATAAAAAAAGAAAAAAAAGACCAACCCCCAAACCCCATGACACTGCAAGCTTCAATCAGATGCACAGAAAGTGACTCAGTGTTGTAATTTCAAAAGCATTCAAGTACCTTGTGAAGCATTTTAGAAAATTAGCTAAAAAATAGACAAGTCCTGAAGTCTAAACTGCAGGATGAATTCTATAAATAAGAGGAAAAGAGGCAGCTGACATTTAAAGACACTCAAAGGACAAGAAGGGTAAACAGCATAGTATACTACTCTGAAAGTTCACTACAAATAAAATATATTCAGTATTTTTAATAAATCTTCAGCACAAATCTCATTACATAATAACTAAATTCAATGCTCTAAACTTAAAGAAAAGTCATGCAGCTGTTATGTTGGTGTGAACCACAGAGAAAATCAAGGAGAAAGAAAATAAGTAGAAAATGGATATTAACTCGTTTACTCATTATAAGAAAATATTTTGTTAGCTCCCCATATTCATATCTAGAATGTAGATTTGAAAGCATTTTAATTTTTCATAATGCAGAATTTATGAGTTACTTTGTTTTTTGTTTTGGTTTTTCAGCCAGTGGGGCATATCCATTAATGCAGCTCACTCTTTCTTGGGAAAAGTACTCTTCCTTAATGCCTAAGCAGTTGAGGAAAAAATATACGTTTCCAGTTTCACTTTCCTCTTTCTCCACTGAGTCATATTTGCTAGCCATTGCATCAGCATTGTTGGTAAAACATGTTAGGAACAATTTTATTACCTGTGGAAGACTATCTGCAATAGTTAAAAATATGTTGCTTTGCTTAACAAGTATCAATGGAAAGTTAAGAAAAAGTAATCTAAAGATAGAAAGTGTATTTAAAGTGTATTTATACTTGTGGATTCTCTCTCAGTTCATAGTTCAGGAGTTTACAACATATAAGAAAAATAAATTCTGAATATTACTAAAGTATTAGAAAAGAACTTTATATAGGTGGACTCACCACAGTGTTTGTCTTGATCATCAGCCTTCCCAGAGTTAGCACTGTAGGCTGAAGTGGACAGGTTTTATTTCTAGTGGTGACTGCAATTGTTGCATACTCAACTAGGACGTTAGATCCGGGTTTGAGGAAAAAAAACCTCCCTGGTACACGTAGGTGCTTTTGGAAACACCTTAAAACAAACAAAAGCCATTGGAGAGGAGGAGTTAAGGTAGATGTTTATTTAGAACTACTGAAATACAGACTTGCAGGGCATTAAAAAGAAAATGCTTTTTTTGAACTTATGTCAGAAGTATCTAAAACTACTCTGAAATATTAGATCTAAATAGACTTTGCATGCAGAACTAATTGGAGAGATAATATACTGATGGACATTTTGTGTAACAGGAATTTCATAAGACACAATGTAAATGATTACAGCATCATCCTTCCGCTCTTTATCTTACCTGGGAAACAATGCCCCTTTGTGCAAATGCTACCTCGCTTTCTGGCACATGGATGCTCCCACGTGACAGTCTTCAGAAAAACTCAACCAGCAACAACTCAGGCATTGACCCTTCCAGAATGGGAACTCTGTGTAAATTTATAATCAGTAACTTCTATACATAGAACCACAGATCTCAAAGCATTTCAAGGGAGGGACAATTATGAATACTGGGTGTTCACAGGTAAAATAAGAGCGTAACTGGGCGAGCTTTAAAGAACCTTTGGCAAAAACTACAGTGTATTAGAATAATGGCACAGAGGCTAATGAAGGACGTTATTAAAGGTTTACACCAATTCATCACAAAAATAGCCTAGTTTGATGGGCGGTGAATTGGCAAACCCCTGTCTGCCACTGCTCCTTGGCCATGTTTCCTTTACTCCCCTCTGGAGGTTTCCAGGGCAACCAAGACGCCCAGAGCGGACCGGGACCCATCGGCGCGCAGGGCCCGGCCCGCGCGCCCCGCGAGAGCGCCGCCGCCCCGCGCGCCGTCGGCCCCGGCCGGGCCCGCCCCGCCGCTCTCGCGAGAGCAGCAGAACCGGGCGGGCTCTGCCGCCGGGGCGGCGCGGCCATGGAGCCGGGCCTGGAGGAGCTGATGCCGCGGCTGCTGCCCGTGGGCGACTGTGACCTGGCCGAGGACTTCGACCCCACTGTGCCTCCCAGGACGCCCCAGGAATATCTGAAGCGTGTCCAGTGAGTGGCGGGGCGAACGGGCCGGGGCCGGGCCCGTCACCTCTCTGCGAGCGGCGCGGCAGCCGGTGCTGCCCGGGCCAGGCTCCGTGTCCTGGCGCGCCAGGGAGGCCGCGGGGTGCTGCCCTTTGCCGGCATAGTCGGTGTTTTACACACCTGCAGGAGGGGCGGGTACCGATCTCTTCCCTCTCGTGACCGGCGACACGACTCGAGGAAACGACATGAAGCCGTGTCGGGGGAGGTTTAGGCTGGATGTCAGGAAAAGGTTCTTCGCCCAGAGGTGGCTGAGCACTGGAACAGGCTCCCCAGGGCAGTGGTCACAGAACCAGGCATGCAGAGTTCGAGAAACATTTGGACAGCGCCCTCGAGCACAGAGTGTGATTTCTGGGCTGTCCTGTGCACGGAGTTCGACTCAATGATCTTGATTGGTCCCTCCATGCTTTAATGAGTATTTCAGAGACATCCGGTATATATCGACCCGTTACCGGAAAGAAAAAATGCAGCCCACTTGATTCTGTTTTGTAGGATTGAAGCAGCTCGATGTCCTGACGTGGTCGTGGCACAAATAGATCCCAGAAAATTGAAAAAGAAGCCGACAGTAAACATTTCAGTAAGTTTGAGAGCTTTTACACGTTTTGAGAGGGGAAAACAAGGGGAAAGATGCTACTATAATGATGTTTGTAATAATTTTGGGGAGTCATTGGCATAACTAAATAGCACTGCTAGATTCTAAAAGCATCTACAGAATTAAATGTTTTTGAAGAAATCCCTGTTCATCTGCTGGGTAACAGCAGTCTTTCTCACTGATTAAATTGATAATCCCCATACTATTCAATACACAACAGACTATTTTACTGTCTGAGGAAATCAAATGTTGCATGAAATTTTACAATTATTTAATCATAAAGCCTGCATACATTTTAGAAGAAAAATATATCCATACCTGTCTTTGGGTTTAAGTCTATATCTAGCATAAGGGTAGTAAGTGCAGCTAAGCTTTACTAAAGTTAGACAAAATTCTAGCGCAGCTTCTTTTCTTTTGGGAGGAATATTTTATTGGAATTTTTCCTTACTTTTCCCACAAATCTGTTGAAGCAGATTTTTTTGTTGCTGCACTGCCCTGCTAGCTTGGTTTTTAATCTACTTTCAAATAGTTTGCCTTTCTCCAATGACAATGATGTGATCTGAGATTTCACTATAAGATTTCTCAGAGAAAGTTTCTAATACTGATCTGACCTTGTCACTTCTGTAGCCATTCTCTTCATCCATCTCATCTGTATGTAGTGACATTCTTAAACACATGTAGAAAGATTTTGTTTAATAACCCATTCATGCTAATCTTTAAAGAGGTTATATCTACTTCACTATCAAGCTTATTTTCTAGATGGCTTTATGGTCCTCTGTCATCCTCAACTTACTGTCTTGACAGGTAGAATGCCTAAGATTGATAGTATCTGTCCCAGATAAGGAAACAGCATCCTGCTTTTTATGAGCAGGGAGATTAAAGCAGAACAGTTGCTGAAAGGAAGACCTTAAGTAATTCTTTGACAAAGTATTTTGAACACTTAGTTTTCCTTCTTATGTACATATGAAAAGAGTTAAACAAAAAAAATTTTGTCTAAACCAAAATCTTAACTCAGCCTTGGATATGGTCATGAAATTACCTTTCTTAGATGAAGATTTCAAGGATATTATTTACCTGACAGTAAACATTTACTGATTTTCTTGTTTTTAAGGTTTCTTCTTATAAAGATCTCTTTACATTATAATTATCGCCAGTGTTTTCTCAGATTTCTGGATGTCAGCCTGCTCCTGAAGGATACTCTCCAACGCTCAAGTGGCAGCAGCAGCAAGTGGCCAATTTCTCAGCTGTTCGTCAGGTACAAGATAGTCTGTGAGGGGTCTTGCATGGACTGGATAGAACATATCTGTGCTCTACAGGAGATAACTTTATATCTAGTTTAGAAATGTTGTGATTTTGTAGCAGGATAGGTGTTTATAGGCAAGAGTTTTAAGTTCTTGAAAGCTAATTGAGCATATATTGTGTGGCTTTTAAACCTCTGATAAAACTCTTGAGAGTCACGTTTAAGAAATTCTCCTTCAACAAAAATATGTCTGTATTTACATTAAATGCTATGGCGTAGTTGAGGAAGGAGAAAAACCCCTATGATGTTCTGCAGTTATATTAAAACACTGTGCTAGCAGGAAATGCACTGTTCTGCAGAACTCAGTGTGAACTAAGAGCCAAGTGGATTCTAATCCATCAGGAGATTCATAAAGTCCATTCATACAGTCCATTTAGGGACTTGTTGACAGGGGTGGCGACCCATTTTGAGGAGACATACTGATTTGGTAAAACATATCTGTAAGGTTGTAGAGTTAGCACAGACTTTAATCTTTCCTGATATATTTGCACCCTGCTTGAAGTAACACAACAAGAACAGAAAATTAAGCAGTCTCAAAGGGTAAAGGTTCTAAGTTCAGCTAAGCTTTATTAAAGTTTTAAACTGAAGGAGGTTTGATTTAGATTAGATATAAGGAAGAATTTTTTTACAATGAGGGTGGTGGAACACCGGCACAGGTTGCCCAGAGAGGGGTGGATGCCCCATCCCTCAAAACAATAAAGGTCAGATTGGATGGGGTTCTGAGCCTGATCTAGTTGAAGATGTCCCTGCCCACGGAAGAGGGGTTGGACTAGATGGCCTGTGAAGGTCCCTTCCAACCCAAATCTATGATTCTTCTATTTTCTATGCACAGTTCAAACAGGGTGAAATGGAAAATATAATAAAAATGTAGGTAGAGGTCATTTGTGACTCCAGTGCTGCAGACAGCATGTTTACAGTGCATTGATGCTACATTGTAGGAGTACCTCAAGTACTGAGGTGTGACCAACTAGGAGCTGCTCTAGCACTGAACTCTGCAGGAGCTCATGTACCATGTTTTTTTCAGGGAGGAAAATTTAGTGAAGGAGGAGATCTGTACCACTGCATCTACTTTGTAAACAGTAACTGAGCTACCCCTGTTTCTGCGAGGGATCACATTGCATCCTGTATATTAGGCACAGTCTAATGTTTTAGCAAAACTAAGGAGACTGACATCTAAAGGCTTATTCACTGAATAGGTATTTCCTTTATGCTCAAATCAATTGTCTTATCAGTGCCAGAATTAACACTGTGAAATATGAGACCATCCTAAAAAGTATTTAAGTAAGAGCATCAGAACTCACGTGTTCAACTACTGCATCAGCTGCTGTTACTTTGAGTGTTTTTAGTGGTCTTTTATACAGCTACAGGAACAACCAGAGTGGGAGACAAATTCCTTCTGCTACAGAACATTTACAGCTCTCTCTCTACAAGTAACTGTTAAGCAGGCCAGTTTGTTTACACAGGTTTCCTGCCAGGTAGAAGAAATGTGCTAAGAAAGCACACTTGCCTTCTTTCAAACAATTCTGTAGACCTCTGATACAGATACAGAGCACTGTTGGAAATAGGATATTGGCTTTATGTGTGCTTTTGGATTAAATCAAAGTGGATTTTTTCTTAAGATTGTTCTAACAAGAAAAGTCTAGAACACTGTTAAAGCTTACTGCGTCAGCTTAACCTTATGTAATAGACTTCAAAACACCTTCAGCTTTAACATTACTTCCAAAATCCCAGCATGAGATTCTTAATTACATTTCTGCTAAGAGGCATGGGAATTATTTAGCTAATTGTGCTGGCTATACATCTACTGATTTATAGAAAGTCATAAAATATACTTTTCATACATTTGTGGCTAGGGTAAAATATCCACAGAGTTAAACTGGGATTTGACTATGACTATTTAATTACTCAGAGCCTGAACAAGCACAGGAATCACTGGCGGTCACAACATTTGGACAGCAATGTTACTATGGTGAGTAGAATTCATAACAGTGCTCTGTGGTTTGTTTTCCCAGTTATTGAATTCATTTAATCTTGCTCTATAGTTGCATGCAACAATTTAAGTCTTTTCTCCAGTGTCCTCAAAACACAGTATTACACAGTTTTCATTTATTTTTATTTACTTCAGCCAAAATCAGAGGATGAAGAAGGCTGGAAGAAGTTCTGCCTCGGGGAAAGAGTATACTCAGAAATAGATGCACTATCTGATAATGAAAATTTAGGAATTGATTACTTGAAGGTGAGTATAGGACTTCTAGTTATTTTTCAGCAGCTATTTTCTAGACTAACTACCAGAAAAAATTCTACTGTTTATTACCACTTTGTGCCAAATGGAAAGTAAGCTCTGGTGAGCCCAGGAAGTCCCAGTGTACATTCTTTTTATGCAGAAGCCAAGTGAAGCAGGAATTAAATCTATGTTTTCTGTCAAAATTTGAAGACTTCCTTCATCTCTTATCAGCTAAAGTCATTACTTTGTTCTCACTGAACAGAATGGAAGCTTTCTTCATAGTCTGCTTTAGTGTTTTGTTGCATAGTGATATGTGGTTAACCCTCCTCATATGTGATACCCTACACATGTTCTTCACTACATCATTTTTGTAAAACCAAAACTTTAGCAAGTAACAGTAGAAGCAAGGTGCTCTGATACTTCACTGGACCTTCAACTTTATTGAAGATACTTTTAAAATAAATTTCAAAGCTCAGAACAAACTTTCAAATCCCTACAAGTGTCTGAACATCAAATTAAAATCTTAGTATGTTCTAAATTAGAACAAAGATGTTTGTGATAATGTTTACATTTTCCAACTTGCTTTTTTTCAGGTGGGCTTTCCCCCTTTGCTAAGTATTGTAAGCAGGATGAATCAGGTAAGCCTACCTCTTAGAATCATATAGTGATATTGCCTCAATCATTATTTCTCATGTTCTGTTGCAGAAGGCTTACCTATTTTTCTTTGCCTAGAGTAGGCATTTGTTTATTACAAATTCTATTAATTGTACACTCAGAAGGAAAATATGTATTTGTTATCTCACATTCAGCTACAAATAACTTTACAAGCATAGATTTTTCATTACTAGTTCTGAAAGTATTTTGTTGTTGTAGTTTCTCTATAGCACATTTAATGTTTGAATTTTTGCTGAATACCCCAATAGGTGCTTTACAATGTTTTTAATAAAATTTCTCATTTAGTGTTTTAAGTGCAGTCCTTCCATTTGATTGTGAACTTCTGTGTACATTGCAAGGCTAGAAGAATCACACTTAGCTTTCCTTTACTACATTTCCCACTTGCCACCATTATACACAACCAACCAACCAGTCAGTGTGATCCTTCTTTCCTAATCTCAGCTACTTACCCATAACTTTTCATTAACACAGACAATTAATTCATTTCATACAAAGTTTTTTCCAAAGTGTGGTACTTCAACACTTACTTTACACTTACATGTAACTTCAAACTGGAATAAATACTGTGGAGTAGAAATACTTTTTATATAATAAAATCTTTCAGGTAGAAGAGCAGCAAAACAAAACATTGCAGATACTAAATTTTCTCTTTCTGTTCCTCTTTTGAAGGCAACAGTAACCAGTGTCTTAGAATACCTGATAAGCTGGTTTGGAGAGAAAAGATTTACTCCAGAACTGGTAATTTTTACCTTATTCTAACTACTTGCACATGAATACATTAAACAAAGAATAAATTGTTTGCAGTTTTCTATTAAATTATTTTGATTTTCTAAAGAGTTCTCTAGATGGTTATAACATATTGTTACTTTCAAAACTTTCTTGATTAGATACTAAAATGAGTATTCCCATTTGTTTTAGGAAGGCTAAAATTATAAAACTTAACAGATAGAGACATAAAAGGTACTACCCAAACTCCCTCTGTATCTCTCCCTTTGTATTACGCCCTTTGAATCACTTGCCCCATAACTTCAGCCACGAGGCTTGGTGAGTATCAGGGTTTAGGAGAGGAGAGAGATCACAGCAGCTTTGGTTGTGTCAGGGTGCTGCACACTTTTTACCAATACCTCCGGTTTAGTTAGGAGGTGCATTACAGTGTGCTGGCAAAGACACATTTAATCTTTCACATTAAGCACAGACCAGAAGGCTTAGCTGCATTCATAAGGTGACAAACCTAGCAAGAACTCCTGATTGACAGCCTACATTGGCATGGAGTTTGGCCTCAACTAGGTTGACCAGCTGTGTAAGGGCACTATATCTACAGAAGACCTTGGTGGATGGTCTCCTTCAGTACCACAAAAAAAAAGAGTAAGAAAAATAACATGATGCTTAGCATAGTTTCACTGTTTTTTTTTCAGTCACTTAAAGACCTTTCATGTTCTGTCCTTTCCTGTGGAAGACTTTTCTTTTTAACCAGTATATATGTTGCAGAGAATGTGCACAATGACTTTTAGGTTAGGTTCCAGAATGAAGGCCACTAGACACTGTGATTAAATTATGAAGTTAGACTGGTACCAGAAATTAGGTTTGTAAGAATGCAGTAGAATTCAGAGATGTAAAACTCAAAGGACATATTTTCACAGTGGTGCAAATCTTAAAGATCTAACCACTAATTCCATAAAGATCTGAGTTCACACATTCAGTCTTCAGGAATGTTTTTATCACAGATTGTGAAGTTAAACATTAATAGCCAAGTAATAGTTTAGATATTACTAAAATAATCCTTCTTTCTGACTATAATAGCATCAGCTGTAATAATTTATATCTTAGCCAGCATTCAAAAAAATGCCAGGAAAGTCAAGAGTAGGGCTCACAAGACTCTTTAGATCTAGAGACACAGAACTTACTACCATGTAGTATCTAATGTGGTTTTGAAAATTTAATTATTTAACACTTGAATGCTGTTTTGTTTTGAGACCTACACTTCAGTCCTGCTCTATATAACATTAATTGCTTGAATCTTCAAGGAAATGCTCAGAATTAAAACTTTGTTATTTGAACCTTCACAGGGTAGATGGCTTTATGCACTGTTGGCATGCCTTGAAAAACCTTTGCTACCTGAAGCTCACTCCCTTATTCGACAGCTGGCAAGACGATGTTCAGAAGTCAGGGCACTGGAGGTAAGAGTTAATACAACTGTGCAGAGGACTTGGTTAATTTAGCAGGTAAAGAGGATCGTTTTTCAGAAGTCTTAATTAATTTTTCATGTCTTTAGTTTGCTTAAGAATGTAGGGAAGACTACAAATACACATAACATGGCTTGTAACAGCTTCTCTATTTGACACAGCTAACAAAAGAATTGCTGTAATATTTCTCTCTTTTCCAGGAGAGCAAGAATGAAGAACAAATATCAGCTCTGAACTTGATAATCTGCTTAGTTAGTAGGTAATGCAACTTATACACCTCAACCAGTAATGTATGTCCAGCATAAATATGTGATTATTTGTACTAACCCAAATCCTTTTAAAAGTGAAAGTAAATAAAAATACCCTGGGCCAATGCAGCAAATATACTTAGCTGAAAGGATTTAAGATACACCTAAGAACAAAATAAGCTTATTCCTGTCTTCAGATGAGCCCCCTGAACCATGAAGCCATAATTATGATGAGATAGAAAGCAATGGGTTGGACAGCTTGAAGTAATGTTGCTTTGGAGGTTTCTTACCATATTCCACTTCATTCCTAGGTACTTTGATCAACGTGACCTGGCTGACGAGCCTTCCTAGGCTGTTTTGAGAACATCCAGTATTTTGCATTGCCACAGTTAACAGCAAGACACTGCACTGTTCAGACCTGAAGTATTACACAATCCCTTCAGAACACCCTCACACTAGTGCGTTTGGGACAGCTGTGAAGAACTTCAGCTGAGTTTTAGCTGAGATTGTCAGTGTCTCCAATACCATCATCACCATCATTGTAAAGTGGTAACTGAAGTGTCCAGGATGATCTCTCAAGCTCCTGTCTTTGTAAACTACATTCTTGGCTAGAAATTTCTACAATCTGAGTAATCTATGGACACTGCTATTAAGTGATATCTGAGGTTACATTACAAATTATTATTCTTTTTCTAACAAACTTATTGAGGACTTTTTTAAATAAACCTAAAGGATTTTAAAGACTGTTCTTAAATGTTGTGGGTTTTCTTACTCCATATTATTTAATGGCAGCCTTCCTATAGAAATCTAGATTTAGGGCTGAATGTGTTTTTTCAAGTTTTGGTGCCTGAGGTCTAGCACTGCTTAGCAGTTCAACTATAGCCAGTGTGTTACTGAAACAATTGTTTCAGTAAAATGTAAACATTACTACTTTTTGAGTAGTACATTACAGAAGTAAACAGCAGCTAGCAATTAAAAACAATTAATATTAATATAGAGTTTATGCACAACAAGGTGGAATAAATTTCCTTCTTTGGCCAGTATAGATGACCTTAGGTATAAATCATTCTGTCACAAGGAACAGTTGCTAATTTCAGGGACAGGAGAAACTCTTGAACTATTTAAAAACAAGTTTTCTTCTACTGCCCCAAACTACAATCCAACAAAGGTCTCCACCGAGTATCTTTAATGATGTGAGCTGTTAGCTCACATGTTGGCGGGCTCCATCAAAGAAATACAAAAGCAATCACTGCCTCCCAGTTCAGAGCGAATGGGGAAGGGTAGCACTTGCACATTCAAGTTGGGCAACACAACATGCATTTGTTTTTTATTCAAATTTAGTCTTGGTCAGGACTTTTCTCTGTTCTCTAACTCTGTCTCTGGTCTTCCAGGCTCTTGTGGTAATTGAAATGTTTTGCTGAATATGTAGAGTACACAGTTTTACCATGTATAAATTATTACATTAGTATAGAATAAATCTCATACCAAGACACAAGCATAGTGTTATTTCTATGAGCATTTATTATATATTTTGGAATTGTGCTGCACACTGCTATAATTTACATGTTTATATACAAGACTGAGCCAAGATAGTGAATCCACATACAAAGGCTTTTTAAAGTAGATACCCAGATTTGAATGTGCTCTACATCTTCTGTATCATCACCTGAAATTTACCTGCAGGAAAAGCAGAGTCAGATCACATTATTACCATTAGAATTATTTCTCCAAGTAATTACTTTCTTTTAAATTTTTTTCCAAATAAATAGTAAGGAACATTTCAACCTCACAGTTTAATTGTAAGCAGTTGAGCCATTATTTAAATTTAGCATTAATTGAGCCATTGTTTAAATTTAGCATTTAAATTTTAATTCCATGCTGAACAGCTTCTCTCTTTTCTTTTTGTCTCTAAGTTGACCATGTCCCACATCACAGAAGTTTTGTCAGCTAAACCTAAAATTTGTGCTAAGTCTGTGCAAACTTTTAATTCAGCAGCTTATGTAGTTACAATGGTCTTATTAATATCCTTAATGACTTCTGTAGAGAAAGAGCTTCACTTGTGCAAATAACCTTCTGGACACACATCCTTACACATCTGATGCTTCTAAATGTAAATACAACTTTTAAGTTTTGCTTTCCACTCAACATCATGGAGGCTTATTCCCTGTCAGTATTTTCTAAATACTAAAGGATATAGTAGCAAGTCATATCCTTAAGTTTACATGGACTCCTATGGCCCAGCAGCTTCAAACAAATCCCACCTTGAAAAATGCTTTTAACAGTCAGTCAGGAAAGTTACCAAGTGAGCTAATAATTGAACACTCCAAGTACTACTTACATGCAGGCATTGATGAAACTTCAGCTGTTACAATACTCTTTATTCCCAGATTTGACAGCCCTCCTCTGATTAGTCCACAGGTGAATGCTAAATACTAAATAAAAAGTTGCACTTCAATTGAGTGTTAACAGTGAAGCTTGTTGATAAAGATTGCACCTAAGTACTCAAGAACACAACTTAATACTTGGACAACAGAAAACCATGGAGATTTTGAGAGACTTTGTCAGGTCTCTAATAGGTATCTCCAATATTTGGTAGAGTAGAGCTCACTACACAGATAGTTCTCATTAGAGGCAGTATTTTGAGTCACCCTCTCTTTCCATTAAACCTGTAGGAACTTAATATCCTTAAATCAATTATTCACAAGACTTGGCAGAAATTAGCAACTGGTATTGAAGTCAACAAAGGAGAAACAGTCCAAGACAGCATTCTTGTGCAGGCCATACCTTAGAATACAAACACCTGCAGATATTTAAAATGTGTGCTGCAAAATAGAAGAAACATTTCATTTTCACATTTCAAACACACACAAAAAAAATTTTCCAAGGACAGCAGCCAATTGGGAGGACTAAGATCAAGAATTAAGAAACCATAAAATAGAACTGAATGTCCCATTTTTAATCCACCTGAACCAAAGTGCTCTATGATAGGTTTTGCAGAGGGACTGATTTTACCTGAACTATTACCATAACTGAGCATCTGCACTCACAACTATTTTTAATTGGTGGAAGATCTTTCTGAACATTCACATCATCTCAGAAGCTTGTTTTATGTACAAATAGAATCTTCCCAATGTGTTTTGGGAATTTTTAATAAAGTTTTTGAAAACACATGCTTCCTGAAGAGAAAGAATCCGTGTTACAGTGGCAGACAAGCACTGGCGCCATGAAATAACTCAAATGTAACAGCAGCAAGTTTCACTATAACCAAAACCATTTTTTGAACTATAAATCAAATCCATGTTCTGAAACAGGGTGCCTTTCTAAAAAGCACACAGGTTCTGAAGGCATATCTTTAGGTGACCTTCAGAAGTTTCTATTTAATTACAAAATGTATAGTTATTAATAGATGAAGGTAATTAAAAGGAAACTGGTAGGCCCTCCCCCACACAGAATCCAAGGGTACCTTTGGTGCATGTTCTAAATACTGCTTTCCTGCAGACATTTGTGTCAAGAGACGGAATTTATTGTCTTGAAGGACGTAAATACCCTGTTTAAAAAGAAAAAATTGAGGAGTTTAGTTAAATGTGCATTAATATAAAATCCACATTTTCTGTGAATGGATTTGATTTGTAGATAAAATACATATGAGCTCAGGAAGAAAAATTGTAGATTAAGACATATGTGATTTACATTTAAATTGTATTATTTACTTACAAGGAATAGCAAAAGAAAGTACACTTAATTGTGAGTATACAAAAAAAAAACCCTAGATAATAATATGATCAGTTACCCCTAAAAAATGTTGATGTACATTTCTTCTTGGAAGAGTCCTTCCAGTGATCAGAAAAAACAGTTACATACTAGAAAGTCTTTGGTAATGTATCCAATGCATACTGATTTTTACATTCAAATCTCCATCTTCATTGGGTTTTGCACATCTCTATTCTTATTCTCAAATTCAGTGGGAATTATTTTTCTTAATAGCAGTACAGGCAACAATACCCAGCAGACAATCAAAGTAAAAGTCTGGTATTTTCTACAACACAGTTTAGTGCAACAATATGCATCTTAATAAATTAAGTATAAACACAGTATAGCTTTAACTACACCCGCCATGATAATTTCCTTGCTACTGACTGTGCTACTTCAGAATTTAATGAACTTTAATTAGCCTGTATGTACAATTAAGACCTTAAGCTCAATACTGCAGCTTTTTTGAATTTAAATCCCAGATTTCTAAAGTAATAATTATCTCCTATTACTTGATAAGTCACTGAAAAATAAAACCTATTTTATTTGGCACAATCGTTGTACAAATTCTCTTCTTCCTAATTTGGGAAGAAGAACATTCCCAACAGGGAAATGGCCATAAGAAAACCAAGTGATTCAATTAGGAAAAAGATTTTTTACTCTAGTAAAATGGCTCCTTAAGTTATTTTGATCTGGCATTAAGAACTGTGGCTGTTGATACAGGAAAGCACATGGATACAGCGAATGTCAACAACATGCAAGTCTGAGAAGTTTCTCATACAACTATTTTCAATAGATTACAACTGTCTTAACTGCTGAAAACTCTTAACATGCTTCAAACTAAAAAAAAATCACTGCACCTATTCTATTTAAATAAATATTTAGAGAGTAACATCACTTTTTCACTATTTTTTTGCTAACATTTATTAAGAGACAGATTAAAAAGTTCTTGTTTAAATGTTACTCAACTGTAATCATTACTGTCCTTTCTGTAGCACTGCAACAGTGCAATGAAATTCAAAGCATTTAGTCTTTTCAAACAGTGGCAATAAAGACATCATAGGCAATTATTAAAGTGCATTCTAAAGCTACATAATAATATGAATATTGAAAAACATGCTTTTTAAACAGAACAAATATGGAACATTTTGGGTTTTTTATCTGGTAATTAATTCTAGACCAAGAAAAACAAATAATGCACTAGCAACTCAAAACTCTCACCACCTTTCTAATCTTAATCTACAGCATCAGTACCTGGTGATTAGTCCTTAGGTTATCTATTTGTTTTTTGAATACCGTTGTCCAAAAATCTTTGCAAATGAACTTCATAATATCTAATTCATCCTTGAACCTGGCAGTATCTTTTGTAAACCTAAGAGAAAAGTGAGAAACATATCAATAATGATGGTACACATAACCTGACCAATTAAAAATATTTTTAATGGTACTATACAACATCATTTTTGAAGTTATTATAGAAATTAGTTTTCCAACCATCGTACAGTATCATTCTAGCCTCACTGTCCATTCATCAAGTATTTTAATTTAAGAGCAACACAGTGTTATCTTAGAATTTGCAATATGATAGCAGAATAAATTGTTTTAATTCCAGGATTATCAAACATAGCTGACATACAGAAAGGTGGAAAGTGCTCCATCAGTTTTATCTTCAAAAAAGTATCTACGTAGAAGATAAAACAAAAAGCTCACACCTATACTACTTCTTGAAAGGTGTCCTTCAATTTGGCAAAAGAGCTCTAACATAGCAACAAGTATATAAAACTTGTTCCCATTTCTCAGAAGGAACTTCTTTCTTTTGCTTATTTCGGATGTTCATTGAGGGTCTTTATCTGCCACCAAAGGAGCACTTTATTCAACAAAAGCATGACTTCAGAAACCCAGGAGTCTGCACACGACCTCGGAACGAGGGTGCTGGAGTTGCATCGCTGCTCAGTCGCGGAGTCGCAAGGGCTGAGGGCACTTTACAAAAATGAAATAGAGTAAGGACCAATCATTAAATTATGGTCAAGAAGCAAATCAGAAAAAGAATGAAGCCACAAAACGTACCAGAAGCAGGAAACGTGCAAAAGTCAACACAAATTAGAATTAAAGATAATTCTAAGTATTAAAAGTAACCATGTACTCTGACTCGGTTTTCACGATGGGAAGCACTAGGAAAACAACACACTCCAAAACCGTCCCGTGATACACAAACGCAGGTCCCCACAAAAATGAGATACGAAAACAGAAGATGCCAGAACAACTGACGGCAATAGGAACGCACTCTCCGTCCAGCCACACCACTACACCTTGCCCGGGCAGGTGTGCTTTACCGGCGAGGTGAAAGCTCCGAGAACGAGCAGCGGCTGACAGGGCCCGGCGGAGACTCACCTCTCGATGAGCCCCTGCCCGACGCGGAAGCCCATGCTCTCCAGCTTGGTGGTGCAGCGCCCGTTCTCCTGCAAGACACAAGGCGCCACGGCCGCAGCGTCAGCCCCGGCCGCTGCCGGACGGCCCAAGGGCGGCCCCGGCCCCACTCACCCCTTCGCCCTGCTCGGCGGCGCGGTACAGCCCCGCCACCATCTCGCTGTGCAGCAGCAGGAACAGCGCCTCGTCGGCCATCGCTGGGGCCGCCGCCCCTTCCGGGCGGGCCCGGACACCCGCGGGAGATCCCGGCCGAAGCCCAGCAGGATCGGCCGGGCCGGTTCTCCCCGCCGGGGAAGCTCTGGGAAGGGGCTGGGCTCTCGGGTTAAGGCTCTGCAGAGCCGGCAGCGCAGGGTCCTGAGCGAAGGCCGGAGCCGGGGATCAAACGCGCCCCTCCTGCTGAGCTGCCCCGCCCACCCTACTGCTGGAGCAGGCGGAGCGCGCGTGTGTCACTGCCTTCGAGAGAGCGCCGTGCCTTCCCCTGCCCGCCGCGGGGAGCCACAGAGCGACATCGGCTGCAGCCGGGCAAGAGCGTGGTTTAAAGGCTCGCCGCCGCCCCGGCGCTGTGCCTGACGCGCAGAGCGGAGCTGCCCTGCCGCGCCACTCCGGGCGGGTGTGAGGGCAGGGGAGGCCCGGCACGCGCCGGCCGTCAGGCCGCCACCGCAGCCAGCGCCAAGTAACGCTCCCGTCTATTGGCTCGCCGGGCAAAAGCGCCTCTGGTAGCTCCGCGGTGATTGGCTCTCGCCCGAGTCCCGAGCGTGCCGGCTCCTCGACCCCATTGAGTGGGAAAGCGGGATGTGTCCAGGGCGGGTGGAACAAGCAGCCTCGAAGTGGTTTTGTGATTGGGCTACAAGGAAATGACGTTTGAGTTCTTATTAGCTCTGTGTCATGTCACTCTGGCGGCCCCGTTCATTAATTCGTCGAGCTAGCAGGCAGAGCTTTCCGCTAGTTGGGCGGCCGGGATGCCAGTCTGGCTCTGGGCTCTGTGATTGGTGATCGCTTTTGGCAAGCCGCCCTGGTGGGCGTGCCCCTTCCTCTCGTGCCCTGTGATTGGCGGTCAGAGGGGGCCACCGAGGTGCGATTGGCTGCGCCGGGCCCGCGGCCACCGGAGTGGGAGGGGCCTGTTCCCCCTGTTTCCCAGCGCTGCCTCGCGCGGGGCCCGGCCAGGCCGCGCGGCGGGCGGGATGGCGGTGGCGGTGCGCGCGCTGCAGGAGCAGCTGGAGAAAGCCAAGGAAAGCCTCAAGCACGTGGACGAGAATATCCGCAAGCTCACGGGCCGGGACCCCAATGATGTGAGGTGAGTGAGGCGGGGAGCGCCCGGCGCGCCGCTGTCCCGCCAAGGAAGGGCCGGGCGGCGGGGGGGAGGCGCGTGTCGGGCCTGCAGGGCGGGCGGCGCGGAGCTGGCCGCGGGTCCCCGCGTCCCTCTGCGGGCCGTGCCCGCTCCGTTGGGGCGGCGATGGGGGAGATCTGCCCCGCGGGGGTGGGGCACGGCCGCGGAGCGCAGGACGGAGCGGCCGCAGGCCCGTTGGGCCGGGCGGGCAGCAGCGCCCCGGGGCCGGGCAGGCACCACTAACAGCGCTTACTGTCTCTTTCAGGCCCCCTCAAAACAGGCTGTTAGCCCTCGCAGGCCCCGGTGGAGGTAGAGGGCGTGGGAGCTTATTGCTAAGGTAAGGAAGCGCAGAACGGACAGTGGAATTTCATCCATCCTTTCGCTGGCAGTGGTTCGTGCCATTGCGCTGAGTGTTGTGTGTTTCTCGTTTACCTCTGCTGCTCGCTGCCGTACTGTTTGAATGAGCGCTAGAGCTGCCCTGCGGGGCTTTGGGGGTTAAGTTTAAAGCGCCTTTTCATTTTGAGTTGCAACAAGTCTAAATGGGTGGCTTTCTCTGACCTTCTCAGCTGTTAGGCTGAAAAATAAGGGGAAACGTCAAAATGAAGGGAGATTTTGTGTGGTGGCTGGAACCTTGTCTTTGAAATCGTTCAAAATCAGTCTCTTGCTGATTTAAAAACTGGTAGGGTCTCTAGGAGGGATTTTAAAATACATGTGGATAAAACCACATCCTGAAAATTACTGCAGATAAGATTATTTGAACACAATGGGATGCTTGTTTCAGTGTAGCTACTCAGTTAAATAAGTGCAGAAGTTCAAGGTGAAATTAGATGGTTCACAAGCAACTGCAGTACTGACGGTAAATGGTGATAGAGCTAAGTAAAATTTACGTTTAATCATGACTGTAAAGCAAAATTATAGTTCAATTGTGCAGATTTGAAGTGGTCCAGGGATTAATCTAACTTGTTCTAAGACCACAAGTGCTTTATTTTTAGGCGTGGATTCTCGGATAGTGGAGGAGGACCCCCAGCCAAACAGAGGGATCTTGAAGGTGCATCCAGTAGGTGAGTGCAAAAACTAATGCAGCCAGCTTGCTTTTCTGAATGAGAATTTGTAACAGTAAACCAGAAACTGGTACTAACTAGGGACTTTCACTGTCTTCTTTGGAAATTACTTGTTGAAGACTTACAAATCCATCAGATGTGACTGATAAGAGTGAGCTTAAGTGATATGGGCACTTAAAGTGCAGTGGTAGTTCTTGACCAAAGCAAAGCTTACTTTGGAATTTTTGAGTTAGCAGAAAATGAAGCTTGGAAACAGGAAAGTGCTGTGCCACAAAGCTGAAAAAAACTTCAACTTCAATTATTTATTTTAGGTTTTATTTTATTTCAATTATTTATTTTAAGTTGCTGTTTGTTAAAGCCTTAGATCATACATGTCTCAAGTGGTAATCCATCTGCCTCTCTCCCATAGGTATTTGGTAGGTAATTTGAACAGCATTTCCTGTTTAAGGAATTGCACCAATCTTTCCATGTCAATGCATTTAAATCTGTCTAGTGATCCCTTTATACCAGTAGCCATTTTAGAGGTTTCTGGAAATGCACGAACATTTAAAAGAATAAATTCCAAATGTATTTTTTAAAGTCAAATATGGTATTTGACGATTCTTCTGTTTTTATTACTCTGCAAGTTGTATTAAAATTTAAACTGTTCTGTCTCATTGATTTTCATCAACAATAGATTTTTTTTTGTAAAATGTTAGTTACTGGTAGTTGGAACAGTGGGGAGATTCTCACCCAGGTGTGGGTTCTTCTGACTAGACATGCCTGTATTTTTCTCATGCTGGAAGAGATTCTCTCCTAAATTCATGTTCTCTGATGACCGCTGGCTTTCTTCCTCAGGCTGGGTGGAGAACGTCGGACAAGAAGAGAATCACGCCAAGAAAGCGACGCAGAGGATGATGATATTAAAAAGGTAATATATAGTAAATGGAGCTGTGCAAGAGGAAACCAACCTGCAACACGATGAACAAAGTCGTTTGTTTTTCTCTCTTGTAGCCAGCGTTGCCATCTTCTGTTGTTGCTACCTCCAAAGAGCGAACACGTCGAGACCTTATACAAGATCAAAATATGGATGAGAAAGGAAAACAAAGGTATGCAGAAATCTCTTTTACACAAAGGTGGTACTTCTGAGTTCTACTATAGAAAGTAGCTTTAGATTTAAAAGATATTGCACACAAGCTGTTGTGTATCAAAGATTATGTTGAAGAGTTACCATTATGGTATAAAATTTAATTTAAAAGTATTCTCTGAAAATACTTCACAAGCAGCAACCTGTGTGTTGTTCTCATAACTGACATGAATTCTACTTTTCAGGCCACCTACAGGAACAGGTTTGCTAGTGCTAGTGTGTTAACGTCATTTGAGTAAGACAGAAATATCTGTAGCTTCATGTCTTGGATTGTTACAGCTGTCTTGGCTCATCATTTATTTTTTGGTTGAAGTAGGGTTTTGGGTATGGTTCCTCACTCCCTCTGCCTCTTTTTTTAAATTAAATAGTTCCATCATGTTTCTTTTCTCGTGCTACTTTGATTTCTTACTGTGAGTACAGTCTTGCCTTCATTTCATCTGCTGCTTTTTAGATTCCTCCTATGTCTGTCTCCTTTTTCCTATATTGTATTTTTCTCAGGGCTGTTAAAATTCTAACTGAAATGCAGCTCTATTGGTAAGAGCTATTGAGGTATTGGAAAATAAGAGGTATTGGAAAATCAAATTTGCAACTGTGTTCAACGTCCTGGACTCCGTCCATTTCAGACTGCAAGTCACCTGGTGCAGTAATAGTTATACTCCAAATAAACAGAAGAATTAGAACTGGTGTAAGGAACTATGGAAGTCTTCTCTGATAAGTCCCCACAGATCAACTGGCACAGAAAACTGGCACTTTTCTTACTTCTTTTAATTATAACCCCACTTCAAGCCTTCCTTTACTAGGTTCTAATTGTTTCCCTTACAGGGAGACTTCAAAATTCTTTCTGAACTTCCTAGATCTTCAGGCACTAAAAGCTTGTTCCCTCAGAATTGTAGTTTTACTGCTTTTCAGTTCAGTAGTCTCTAGAGAGATGAGAAAATCAGTACTAGTCTCTATGAATTGTGGAGGAGGGAGGTTCTTTAAGAGGACAGCATCCCCTGAACTCCTGATTTTGCTCAATGTCTTCTGGGATGTCATTCATATACAAATGCATTTTCAGTGATCTCTGACTTTCAATTTCTGTTCCTGTTTCTATTATTTAATATACTTTTACCTTTCCATGTGAGGTTTGTGCCACTGTAATAGAGTAGTACTTAGGGAAGACAGTAGCATTTCCTTTCTCACTTGATCAGGTTCAAGTCAAATAAGAAAGTCTGCTCAGGTTGTAACGACTTCATTTGGGATTGCATAAAAATCAGTTGAAGGTGAAAGTCAAGAAACTAGTTCTTGCTCAGAAGAAGGGAATTTGTTGAAGAATTTTACTTATTTTTCTCAAAACAGCACCTAATCAGATAAGAGCAGTTCTGTTTTCGTCCCACGGTGCAGTGTCTCATTGTTGAGCAGCTCTGACAGATAAGCTTTCACTCCCCTGTGGCTCCATTTCTCCTTAATAGTCTAAGCAGATTGTGGAGAGGGGAGTGTATGCTTTTTAGAAAACCCAGTTTGCTCCCTTATTGATAGCTCACACTGTATTTACTTGGCTTTTTTCTTCAGTCCTCTCTGCTTTAAGATTTTTTAAAATATTTCCTTAGTGTTATTATTTCTAGATGAAAAATATGCAGGCTTCCAGTTCTGCCTGTGCTAGCTGTTCTGTGTTACACGTAAGAGCTGTGTCTTACTCATAAGCAAAATGATATGTCACTGTAAATTATATCCTGGACTGTTGGCACAGTCAGTGTGTTTTCTGTTGATAATGGCTTTGGGTACTACTGGGCCTTGAGGTGGAAAGTTTCTCTGATTATTTATACAAATAACAATCTCAGTACTTGAACTGAATCTCAAATTTCTTTTTCTTGTGGCTTTGTTTTTTTTCAGGAATCGACGTATATTTGGCTTGTTGATGGGCACTCTTCAAAAATTTAAACAGGAGTCCACAGTTGCTATTGCTACTGAGAGGGTACTTACTTTTAATTCTATCAGATTGTAAATAATAAAGCAAAATTGTTTGATTAAGTTATTTCAAGTAAGAATGAAAGTTCCCTACAGTGTAGGTTGCAGGTGCAGCGAATTGGTGACAGTGCATGTAGGTTTTTGTTTTGTTTTTTCAGGGGAATGAGGGTGGGAGGCAGGAAAGGCATTCTTATTATGACTTTTTAACCCTGTTTCTGACCTTTCTGGAAACAAAAAGGCAATGTTAAATGAAATTTAATCAGGTAACTATTTAAGAAGTCATAGGCTATTTCTGGAAATAATAGTGATGCAGTATTGATGAAGCAGTGCCTACGTTGGTGTGTTCCAGATGTTTAAATTACAACCAAGTATACAGAAATCTGTGCTTGGTTATGCTATCTGTCTAAAAATGTATTTTCTGCTCCAATACAGATAACCAGAATTTCTGATCTTAATAAGTAAATGTGTGATTGTACTGAAGCAAAGGCTTTGCATAGCGTAGTGATTACTTCAAAAAAATTGTGTGTGGGATGGTGTCAACTTTATTCCCTTTTAATTTGTGAAGGCTGTGGTATTTGTTAACTGTGGCACAAAATGAGTTATTCAGTTAACACTAATAACCTTTAGATTAAAAGCAATGTTTTAAAGTTTGAATTTCAGCAGTCCAGTTGAAGCAGATAGAAAGAAAGATATAAACTTAAAACATTTTCTGTATAGTGTCAGCAGAACTGACTCACAGTGCTGGTATTGATTACTTTCAGATGCAGTATTTGGGTGGTTTACCTAACTTGTCATGTGGCACATAAGACCAAAGTTCACTTTTGCCTGCTTGCATTAGAACAAAAAGCTGTTTATCAGGATGGTCTAGAAACATGGGAGTCCCTGTCTAATTTATAGCAGTATGTGTTTGCACAAAGAGACTTTGAAGAGTTACTGCTCCTTACATAATTTTCTGAGTACCTATGGAGGTCTTTTTTTGTTCATACATGTACACTTGCTATAAATCAAAGTCGAGGCCTGAGGAGTTTTACAACACAGCTATTTTGTTGTCCAGGCAGTAAATTCCAATTTTTTATGAACAGTTATTGTACAGTCTGAGCACATGGCAGTCTAGGGCATACAAACGGCATTCCTGGATAGTAGTCATATATATAATTAGCAATTAATATACTGGAAGTGTTCACAATCTAATTTTTGTTGGTCACAAACACCAGTCTGCAGTCCTTCATTTGTTTCTGGAGGAGTTTAGTTCTTTCTCTCCCAAGTGGGAAATTTACCTGATTTCCCTGGTAGCTCAAATACATTCCTTTTATTTTTCTGCCATTGGTGGGAAAAACACAACTTACTGAAGCTTATGTTGAAAATTTAAGTCCAAATTGAAAGATAGTAGAGCACACAGAAATTCACTGTGTGTCCCATAACTGTATAGTTAAACCAACAAAAAGTAAGGTGCCAGCAAGCAGTGACATTTTTTTCTTCCATTAGCTGTAGTTTAGGAGGTATTTCCTAATGTGTTTTTAAGAATGCCTTTAATGGTGTAAGTAATTGAAGATTTTTAAGTGGATCAAACTAGAACATTTTCTCTTGATGTAGAAAAAAAAATAAAGATTTTATTTCATTTATTTTAGCAAAAGAGAAGACAAGAAATTGAGCAGAAACTTGAAGTGCAGGCAGAGGAAGAGAGAAAGCAAGTTGAAAATGAGAGGCGAGAACTGTTTGAAGAAAGACGTGCTAAACAGACAGAGCTGCGGTTATTGGAGCAAAAGGTTGAGCTTGCTCAGTTGGTGAGTTTTTGTTTTGGTCTTGATCTTTCTCTTGTTTAAACTATTCTTGTGTAACTCAGGGTTATTTTCTTTCATTTCTCAGCAAGAAGAATGGAATGAACATAATGCTAAAATAATTAAATACATAAGAACAAAGACAAAACCTCATTTATTCTACATACCTGGCAGAATGTGTCCTGCTACACAGAAGCTGATGGACGAGTCACAGAAAAAGATGAATGGTAAGGGTCTTTGTGATACAAAGGTCCTTGTTCTTGCCTCCCTTTGTTTGCTATACAAATTTATTTTAAGTCTCTGCTTAAATACATTAATTTCATGCTTAGGACAAACTATTTTCTCAAATGTGGAGATTAAGTGGAAATTAATCTTTCAGTGATTTTTTTTTTTTTATATTGAATGGGATTTGATTCTCTTACAAGAAGTCAAAAGTTGCATATGCAGAATTTCAGAGGTATGTGTTTAAAACAGTCCTTTATATTGGCTTTAGTACCCAGATGTATCCAAGTGCAGCAACTTCATTTTTGGAAAGGCAGATTCTGTGAAGATGCAAGGAACTGCAGGTGTTTGCAAAGCATTTGAGAAGTATTTTCTTAATCATACCATTATAAATTTATGATGATTTTTTTTACCTCAATGTGTGTTTATTTCTGTTTCACAGGATGACTCTATTTTTCTTTTGGAGAACATTTAAAATGCTCCGATTGATGGTAGTCTTACTGTTCTTTTTTTATTAAACTAAGAATGTATTGGTTTGTTTTTTTCTTAGGTGCTTTTCTTTATTTTGTTGGTTGTAGGGTAAGAGAAGATAACTCACCTGTCTGGATAGCCTACAGTATAAAGCTTTTTTAATACCTAGCTAGCTTTTTGCTTTTTTTGACTGTCTTTTGTTTGCCTTAGGAGGTATAACCTTAATAGGTAAATACTGGGAAATTAAGGTATTCTTTTGATATACTGTTGGTTGGTTTGATTTTAATGAAGTCAAAAAGTTTTTGTTAGCTTAGATTTAGGGCTTTACTGTTTGAATACTCAGCTGAGCTTACTCTCCCCTTTGCTTTGTTTTCTTAAGATAACTAGCAGTCTCTTTCATTATGCATGAATGGCCTGCTACTTCACAAAGGGCAAGGTTGCAATGTTATAAGTTGAACAATTTGATAACTTACTAGCTCACAGTTAAAGGGTAAGGAGACTTCAGTGTCTGTAGATTATCTTAGCTATTGTTTATGCATTTATTCCCTAGCGCTCTTTGAAAGCAGGAGAAATGAATTTGCAGAGCAGATTAACAAAATGGAGGCCAGACCCAGAAGACAATCTGTGAAGGAAAAAGAACATCAGGAGGTGCAGAATGAAGAAAAGAAAGAAGAACAGAACAAGGAGCAGGAAGAGGGTAAGGTGGCTCAGCAGGTGGAAGAGATGGAGACAGGTAATCAGCACAATGATGTAGAAATGGAGGAGGTAGGGGAGGAAAAGGGAAAAATAGGTTCAGGTTCAGGGCATAGCGATGCAGAAAAGGAACAGGAAGAGGATGAGCAGAAACATGATGTAGAGATGAAAGTAGAAGAGCCTACTGAGGTGAGGGAGAATGACAAGCAACAGGATGGTCAGCATGAGGAGGTTACAGTTGTAAAAGAGGAAAGTGAAAACATTCAGCCTGTGGATAATGATCAGGATGTGGCTGAAATGAATGAGGCAGATAGTGTAGAACCTGTAGAAAATGAAAATGGCAAAGAAATAGAACCAGAATCAGAGTGTGATGCTCAGCCAGAAAAAGTGTGTAATGTTCCTTCTCCCAAGAAGGAGAAAGGTATCAAAACAGAAAATAATGCTGAACTGGAAGAAACACAGGAGAAAACACCTGAAGCTCAGACAGAATCTGTGGCTGAGGCTCTATCTCAGCCACAGTCTGTGCCACTAGCACAATCACCTCAGTTGTCTCAGTCCACTCAGGATACAGAGCCCCAGACAGACAAGGATGAAAATGCTGTGGTGTCTGTAAAGGTGGTTGAAGCCCAGGCAGAGCAGAATCAGACACCGAGTGCAGAAAGTAAGAGTAAGACTAGGAGTAGAAGCAGGGGTAGGGCAGGGAACAAAACTGGTCATGCCCGTAGCAGCAGCAGTAGTAGCAGTAGCACTTCAAGCAGTACTACCAGTGCAAGTAGTTCCAGTACTGGCAGCAGTTCCAGTCGGAGCAGTTCCACCAGCAGCAGCACTACAAGTGGGAGTACGAGCAGGGACAGTAGCAGCAGTAGCTCTAGCAGTAGTGAGAGTAGAAGTCGAAGCCGAGGCAGGGGGCATAACAGAGATAGAAAACGCAGAAGGAGCACAGACAGGAAGCGCAGGGATGCTTCAGGAGTAGATAGAAGTCACAAGTCCTCAAAAGGTGGTAGCAGAGATACTAAAAGCTCAAAGGATAAAAGTTCAAGGTCTGACAGAAAGAGATCTATATCAGAAAGTAGTCGGTCAGGCAAGAGAACTTCACGGAGTGAAAGAGACCGTAAATCAGACAGGAAAGACAAAAGGCGTTAACAGAAGAGACCAAGCTTCCTTAGCCTAATCTTTGCAGCAGAAGATTATTTGAGTGAAAGGATTCCTTGTAAGGAGGAAGAGAAGGCTGCCTTAAGAATTGCATGCTGTAAAAAATCTTTTGGAAAAATGCAGACTGTTTACCAGGCATTCTTGTACTTTTTACATAATTTTGTAAAAGGTTACTTACCAAAATTATGTGAAGTTCCTGAAAATGTAAAAATAAAAGATTAACACTCCTTTGCATCTTTTTTTTAAATATCCTGTACTCATTAAGATCCTCTGTATATTTTAATAGGTAAACCTTTAAAGTAGATGTGATCATTTCTTCTGTATCATACACTTTTTTTTGTAGAAATAAATGTGCATTTTAAATAAATTGTTTGAGATGTCCTGTTGACAATTAAATTCCTCTTTTTAGATTATATGTAGGAAGGAAGCATTGCAGGAAATACAAAATTTTGCCATTCCCCTCTATTCCTTGCAAGAATGAGAATTTTAAGGCCTAGTAAAGCAAATAATCTCTCCAGTGCTAGGTAGGAACGCAAAGTAATTGATTTGAATCTATAGTTTTTGTTTTCTTCTGTAACTGCAAGCTCTTAGTCAATTCTGTCTATCTTCCAGTTTTATAAAAATTTCCTATCCATAGGCAAGCAGTAGTTAAATGGGAATGTTAACACTGGCCAAGGTAGCTCAAGTCAGTCTGGAAAACCACTCTTACCTGCTTTGTGCAGGTGCTTTGGTAGTATTTGCATCTATGTTCTACTTATAGCTAATCTCTTCAATGATGATCCTTGTTTTGGTGGCCAGTGGAAGAAAGACTTAAGCTTGCTCCTCAGCCAGGATTCTTTTTGTTTTAGTTGCAGACTAATCTTTGATCCCTTCATACCACTAGGAATAGTTACGTTGCAATGTTGGAGTTACTTGGGACTACCTAATACTAATGTTGTGTGCGTGCAAGAATGCTTTCTGAATGTATTTAATAAACCTAAGGTGGTATAGTGTTATCTATGAAGGTGAATACTGTTTTTATATAATTTTGTATGGAAAACAATAACATCTGTTGCTTTGTTCTGTACATGTGCAAATAAATGTGGCTTTGTAGACTACTTACTCACTCGTTGCCTATGATCTTTTCTATTAACAGGTGTATTACCTTAGGCTTTCTACATTTAAAGTATGATTTGTAATTGCAGGTGGCTGTACTTTACGAGCTCTGTATCCAAAGTTATTCTTAAGACTTTTAATTGTCTCTTAACTGACTATGAAACTGGAGTGCTCTCATCTGTGCTGTCTTGGCAGGAAGAGAATTGTGTTACCTGATACGCCAAATCACAGACCAGGAGATCCTAGAAAGATTTCAGTATGGAAAGACACACAAGCTTAGTTTAGTCTACAAAATGCCACGTACACCCCGTTTTTCTGGAAGGTAGTTGCCAGGTTCTAGCTTGGTGTCAGTTTTCATCTGAACTCAACAGTAGTGACACATTTATGTGTTCTGAAATGCTCAATGTCGTGACTTCAGGAAATGTGTCTAGTAAGGGATGGAGTGCAGCACAAATAGGCAGTGGGAAAACACAGCCTTCCCCTTTCTCAAGTTCAGATTCTTCAGTCCATTTGCTACTTCAATATCCTATCTGCCTCTGTCTCTCTGCAACAGATTAATTTTTATTCTTGTCAGTATTTTCCAGCAATGTTTCCTTCCCTTCTGGGAATCTTGTGGTTTAATGTGGTGTCTTTTTTGAAGGACGGAAAAAAAGTTCAAAATCCTTATTGAAGATCTTAATGTTTTACCAAAAAAACCCATAATACTGAATAACTGAATAAATGTTACTGGTCTACGTGTTTTGACTAATTTCAGGTTTCAGATTGCCTTTGGAAGCCATTGTAGTTTTTTCAATTAATTACACTTGTTTGTAAAGTTGAATAATTTTAATGTTTCTTATTTTGAGCTTGTGTGATTCAGTGCTGTAGTGCATTTACAGGCTTAAATGGCTGGTACTGGAGTCAGTGTGCAAATCTTCTGACCTGTTTCAGTGCAACCCATTAACGGGGTTTGTGAAAAAAATTGGATATTGGGTCTGGTTGCTGAACTGAGGACTGGACTGACTGATCACATTGTTTCAGGTTATATTCCCAGCTGCAGTGTATTTTTGACTGTGAAAATACAGGAGCTTTGTTGCTGCATATTAAGCTGATGATGTAATTGATAATTTAATGTTTGTTAGAAGAAACTTACTACCATTGGTAAGCAGTGCCATTAATTGTTAGCATTCCTAGATCTAAGCAGCTTGGTGTAACATGAACATCAGTGTGTGATAACTTTGAAATTTTCTAAAAGGTAAATATTCCAATCAATATTCCACTACAGAAGTAGTGTAAGATGGTAATGTACTATTAGCACCATAAAGCAGTAGTGTGCCTAGTAATTGTTGCATTTTCCTTCAAGGTGTCCTCCTCTTATACTGGAACAATATCAGAGCTGTGGATAAGAATGAGACCATGAAAATAGCTGACAACTTCAAGAGGCAATTTGATGGAACAGTTTGTATTTTCTATGTATTTAGTGCAGGTAGCATAGAGATAGGAAATGATTGAAACATTTTCTTATCCCTTCTGAAGGAGATCAAAGGAAAAATGCCTCGTTCACTTTTCACTTAAGTAAAGTGGACAAAGGAGCAATAGTTTTTCCCCTTTTCTAGGAATGAAGCAGAGAAGCTTTATGTGAGCAGGGAATATACCGTGTATGCTCCATGCCCGTCTTTTGAAGTGTTTCCATCACGTGGTCCCTTCTAGCTTTCAGTATAGTTTAAGAAGGCAGTTGGTGGTTTGGTTGTTTTAGAACCTCTTACTATGCACTGACTCTGTACTATAACTTGCTGTTTTTTTTCTTTAGTCCTGATGCACAGGTAAGCTGGAATTCTCCAAGAATGTGTTTTTCCACAATGCTCCACTTGGAGTGCTTGTCAGAGTAGATGTTACACAGATTGTTCATTGAACATAAGCTGAAACAATACTTTGGGTGAAAGGCATACTTCTTCAAATTCCTGTACTTCAGGGTGATGTCTTCGTGCTTGGAACAGCTTCTTTATATTTTGTTCAAAGGAAACCTGAACATAATTTTCCTGCAGACAGTAGGTATTAGAGAACTGAACAATCCCCCTCCAACAAAATTAATTTTGAAACTAGTAAATTTACAAATAGATTTCTGGAACATCTTTGATTTCTTGGGAAAGTAATGGTCTTGTGATTAGAGACCCCAGATATAAGATTCAGGTTCAGCTGCTGATTTTATAGCAATTACTGTGGTACAACAGGGTAAGCATACTCATTTAATGTATGTCAAAGATCTTCAAAATGAATTGCCTGGTCAAAGAAGAATTTCTTTGAGAGAGAGTACATGTATTTGTGATGGGATCAAATGCTGCAGCAGTGGTGCATTAGTAATGTATAGAGGTCTGTGTTACGGAGAATGTTCAGTCTTGGGGGTTTTTTTTCCTGGTTCAGGCAGTTTTTATTACATGACAGTATTCTATTATATGGCAAAATGTGGGGTGTTCAAAGCTTGGAAATGTGTTCTCAAGATTCATAGTAATAAAAGTCACAACTTCCATGATTTTTTTGAAATGCACTGTCAGTTGTCATGTTTGTAACTGTCTTTGTAATAGAGAAGCAACAGTGGCTTTTTCTTGCTACTTGTTATTCTGGTTCAAAAAGTTGGTTTAAGTCTGGGTGATTAATGACTGTTATCTGCTTAGATTTGTCCAACTGGAAGAGTGAATTAGTGTTACTTCCTCTTACTTATTTCTTAAAAGATACTTGTTTAAAGAAACAAAATTTTGCTAATAGATCTTTTTCATTATTGTTGTTTGTCTTAGCATATGCAATAGTGCTCACATTCACTGCTTCAGTTCTCCAGAACAGAAATTAACTGAATTCTCACTCAATCTGATATAAAGCTTTCAACTTTGTCCTTTGGAATCTAGCTATAATAAACTCCATGACTCTTTGACTTCAGTTCAAAGGTGATTAGAAGTCCTGCTTGATAGCCTATGCTATGTATAGGATTTGCACCCAAAGGATTTACTAGTGAAGTTACTAGAGGAACAAATAACATAGAACAGAGATCAGGGCAGTGTTTGTCAGCACTTCAGCCTTGACGAATGCTTGTGGAGACTAAGCAACACAATGAGCAGTGTCCATTGGACTAAGTTTGGCATCTATATGAAAGTGAAGTCAGTGCCATTTTCAGAGGTATTTTCACAAATACAGTAATATTGTACAGACCTCAAGGTGTGGCTCTGATTGTTCTCCCCCACAAACCTACTGAAGTCCGTAAATTTAGATGTCAGAATACCTCACTTTTCCATTTTTAGGTGAATGGGCTCCATATTGCCAGTCTCAAAAAGGGACTGTTAACCTTTCTCAGCCCATTGTTGGGTTTTGTCCCATGTTCTATGGTTGGTGTGCAACACTATGAAAGACCTCTGACCAGTTTGATTAAAATGTCCTTTTTTTCCTTTTTTTCTCCTTTTTTTAATTTGTGCAACACTAAGCACATAGAAAGTCCTTCCGGTATAAATTACTTATATATTCTTTCTCACCAATCTGTTTTGTAGAGACTTGGGAAGGGAAAAAAGGGGCAGCATTGCGGTTAGTCAGGAGTGACAGGGGTGCTGATCTGCAGTGTATTCCTTGGTGCTCTGTGGTGGATTACCTAACAGCAGAGACAGCTGGTGTGACAGGTCATAGGATAGGCTGCCTGACTATCAGCTCATGTGGCAAAGGAAGGGGCCAAAGTGTTAGATTGCAAGTGGGGGACATGTCCTTTCTGCAAAGTTTCTGTTTGCAGGCCACTGCTGGTTAAGGTGACCCTGACTCACTTTGTGCCCTTTTTTGCTGGCTCTATAGATCAGGCTGAGCACCAGTGTCTGGCAGGTTTGTGTTGTGGAGCAGAAGGAAACTATGCTGCTAGTAGGGTACAGCTTAGGTTTGTGGGAAAAGAATACAGTGACCTCTGCATGAGTCATACTCAGGACTGAAGGAGAGGCAGGCTTACTAGGAACCAAAACGACTGCAAAGATCAGGTTGGGAAGTAATGCAGATTCTTGGGGTGCTATCAAGAAGGCTGGGAGAAGAGGCTCCCTCATGCAGGACAGTGGGAAAGAAAAGTGAAGTTTTTTTATAGGTTAATAAGATATTTTGTGTTTAGGTCACCAAAGAAGTCTGGGACAATAATATGAAACCTTTGAAGCAAAGCCTACTTCTGATGCAAACAAAGAAGGTGGAGACTTTTTTTTTACAAGTAGTCACATGTAAAAGATAGTAAGTACAAAATTCAGGGGAGATTCTGATTAGGCAGAAGAGGAAATATTTCACAATGAGAGCAATTGGCCATGGGAACAATCTCCCCATAAAGTGGTGGATACCCAAATGTTTTGACAGTTCTAAGATTCATGTAGACCATCTTGTTGGGACCATGCTTCTACCAAGAAAAGTTGTACCAGATAAACCTTAAGGCCCCCTCCCAACCTGATATTCTGATTCTCTGCAGGTTTTCATTTATAGCAAAACTTCATGCCTGTATAACTATTGTACACCTCCCTGTATAATTACTACTTTAAAGTATAACAAATTTGAGAAAAAATATTTATAACTACATATTGGATAATAGGTTGCTAAGAAACAGGGTATTCTTTAAAAAGCAAGGCTTGTCATTTGCTTAGTTTTGCTGTATTGCTCTGTGATATATGGTGCAGAGATAGCATATGGATTTTCTACTTGTCTTACAAGCCTGAAAACTGCCAGGCACCTTTAAGACTTTGGAGCCAAGTAAGCATTCCCCATGCTAAAGGATGGACTGTACTTAGATGTAGTGCATGAGAAAGCTCCAAAAGAGTATGTGGAAAACATTGCTGTTCCAAGTTCCCAATGACCAGCTATAAATTATCTAAAACATATCAGTAAACAGAAAAAAAATAGTTTATTATAGAAACAAACAAACAAAGCTAGAAGACTGTCAGTAGCTAGGTTAGTATTAATGCAAATCAATATAAGCATAAAATGGATAGTTCATCTATTGTGTTAAGGATATAGAGACTGACAGAAAGTCATGACCTCTGCATTCCAGCTGGACCTTAACAGAGGGTCTGAATGTGGCAGGCCTTGATTTATAATTATAATCAATTTGGCACTATAGGTCTGGTTGTGATCAACAAAAACTTTCAGAAGCCCAGAATCACAAATAATGCCATTTACGAATCCAAAACTACAGGTCAAGCTGTGCTCAGTAAGAACCTTCACTGTCCCAGATTCACACGTAGCACACAGAGTCTGGTTTACTGAAACAACAGAAACACAGACTTGGAATTGCTGTTGATAAACAGCACTAGATGTGTCAGAGCTCTAACAATAACAATAATATTGAGTTAGCCTGGGTAATAGCAATAATCCTATGCAGAAGCTTACCAAGCATCTCTGCTTGTAAAGACAGGAGAGTAACCATCAGATCTTACCAAGTTACCAAGAGTAACTGACTCCAAGATCTTTTTGGTTCTTTCACTAAGTACATGAAAATTCTATCCAGCTTACATACAGCCCCATCTTATTCTCCTCCTCCTTCTTAAATGTAGCACAATCTAGGTGGAGGATTGAGTAGTAGAGTCATGTATGTGATAGCATGTACTCCAATAAACTTATTAGCATACTTAGGGTGTGTGCTTTAATATTTAAATGTTTAAACCCTTACTGAGGCAGAAGTTACTATTTTGGCCATGGTGTCCTTCAAAGTTTCAGTCATAGGATTTTGTTCTTTTCTGTTCAGTTCTTCAGAGCCAAAACAGGACCATCCTATCTCCACAGGGCCTCCTCCAGCCCACTCCTCCCTTCTTGACGTCAGCTATGCAGAAATCCATCTGCGAAGATAAAGTAGAAGGAATGTGGTGTAGGCTGTAGATAGCAGGCTGTCTTAGACCTTGCCAGGCTTCTTGGTCATCACACTACACCATCTTAAAATCACATGAAGAAGGTACATTAAAAATGCATTCATATTCCAGAAATAATCCTAATACAACTGCTGTTGAATTTCCCCTGCCACAATCTTGTACAAACTCAGTACAGAAGAATCTATCTGATAGAGGCTAAATTTTTATTTGACCTGAACTACTTTCTTTGTATTCAAAACATCAGCCTAGCTATCAGAACATAGTTAATTATTAACGCATGTGTATAATCAGGACACCTGACTCTGCAGATTGTTAGCAGGTTAGCGTAGTGTACTTCTGTTTAAGCAGATCAGAGAAGGAAAACAGGATTGAAAGTTTACTTGCAATGTTTTGTTAGGCTAAGAAAAATGTAGAATATTCTTGCTAACTGCACATCAATGCAGTTTCCACAGTTCAGTGCATTCTGGATTTAATCTAAAATGTCAAGGATCTTGGATCAGAGAATTCTGTTGTTAGTAATTTCATTTTCAGCGAGTGTGCAGAGTACAAAGGCACTTTCAAAATGGAAGAAGTGTGGTGATCCGGAATGTGAGAGTAAGTAAAAATTTGGTTTTTTCAAAGGGAGTCTGTGGTGTATATGCAGCTATTGGGAATCATAATGTCAAAATTAGCAATGAAACAGACTGAAAATGAGTAGCCATAGCAAATGTTTGTGGTTAAGTTTAAGAGCAATGGCTTGAAATTTTAAAACAAAAAGAGAAAAAAAGACTTGCTGGATTGTTGTGTAAGGTTATACGGATCAAAGTTCAGTAAAAATAGTTTTGGATAGCTAGTTTTCCTCAGGTGTCCCCAAAACAGGAGTATAAAACAGCTTTAAAGTATTTTAAACTCATTCTTTACAGGTACAAAATAAAATAAACAAAATGCAAATAATATTAAAATGGTAGGTTATAAACTGAGAAAAAAGACCCTTTATCATGTGTTTTATTCATAGCCCATTCTGCAGAACTCTTGAGGTTTTTTTCTACTGGCAAACTGGTTTGGGATTTCTTTTGTAATCCTTCTTACAAAACACTCTGTTAATATTTACTCTTTACTTATTTTTTCTTCTTTAACATGAAGTAAGTGCTGTAACTATTTATTGTGGTTTTCAAAGACTAAATAACTCTGCAGGAGGCAGAGCCACTGAATCACAAGTGGACAAATAATGTCCTGTTTACTATCCACTGATTACCATTGTGAAACCTGTCAAAATCATAGTTGAAGCTGTTTCTAAGCTGTTTCCATTGGTTTGGCAGACTTAAGTGTTGTATTTTCAATGTATT
This sequence comes from Haemorhous mexicanus, assembly GCF_027477595.1. Classification (NCBI taxonomy): domain Eukaryota; kingdom Metazoa; phylum Chordata; class Aves; order Passeriformes; family Fringillidae; genus Haemorhous; species Haemorhous mexicanus. The sequence continues at coordinate 42,274,061 of NC_082346.1, forward strand.
TTCAATCTTCCATTTCCCCTGAAGTGGGAGTGACCTTAGATTTCCTCTGATGATGGATTTCTATTATCTTGTGGAGCCATACCAACTTTAGTAGGTTTTGAATGTTCAGAGATGTCTATCTTTGTGGAACAGCGTGTGAAAGGGGTTCCAAACTGATCAGAGCATATCAGTAGTGGTTTCTCTGGGGAGACTGGGGTGGAGACAAAGAAAACTTTAAATAATTCAAACTGAATTGGAAACATCGATTTCAACAACACATTTAAGGTTTATATTCCTAAAATGTACATATTTTCATCATAACATAAATGTATTCAAAAAAGAGGACAAAATCCCTGAAATCATTACTAGATCTAACTTAGAATTTCTAAAATATAAAATTATAAATATTCCTGGGAAATACTTTTTAGTTGTTAGCCTAAATAAATGTTAATGTTAATTTAATTACTTTAGTAACTGTATTTGCTAATCCTGCATACATCCTTTCTATTTAAGCATCGAAACCTTGGCTAAGCAAGCACTGAAAAATGTCCATTTGGGACATGAGCTTTTCCCCTTGATGTCTGCAGTACATGGGAAAGAAAACAAGACAGGGTTGCTTTTTGCATTAGTTGATTTCCAAGTGTTGACATAAATGGATTAGTATTGTAACAAAGGACATACATAAAAATGTTTTCTACTGCAATTCATCAGTATTTGATATTTATCAGATTTCTTCAGTAAAGTGACTTCAGATAAAATGGATGCTGTATTTGTTTATTTCTTTCCATATTATTCCAGAAGCAATGAGCCGAGTTCAAGCCACTACCGACTACTTAGGGCCTGACTGCCGGTATCTTAACTTCAAAACAGGGGAGGAGATCACTGTATACTCCAAACTTTCAAGGGAAAATGAAAACTTGTGGACAGGAAGTGTAAGTACTTCAATCTGGAAGACTTTCCCCATAAATATTTTAGATATAGTAATAGCATAGCAACTGCAGTCCACTTGCTTCTAAGGATCTTCTATCTCTTTTGGAATATTAACCAGTCATGGATGAATACAGTATTTGGGAGATGGGTCATTGTTACCATCTTTATACAGAAAGAGAAAATCAAATCCTGGCAAAGATCACTCACAGAGAAACAAAGTCAAGATCCAAATACAAGTTTTCTGTTTCCTTAATCTTATCATTTGGCTGTAATTATTTAATCTCGTTCCCTTGAAAACACTCAGGTCTATCAGGTCAGGTTCCTACCTATGGGTCTGTGGGTAAAACATCCAGTATTGGGACCTGACTTCACAGTTCAGTGCCTAAGGGAAGCTCCCAGAGAAGTTATCATGCATATTTAATGACTTGGAACAAGTGTCAATGAAATTAGAACAGTCATTTAAGAAGGAACAGAGGCATTGATCCAAACCAAGTTTCACTGCTAGTAAAACTCTGTAAGTGCTTCAAAATTACAAGACATTATTACATTTTTGGGTAGGTTGTATGTTTTTTTTTTTTTTTTTTCTGTAAATAATCTGTCACATCTATTGTTTAACAGTGAAATTCTGTCTTCCTTTTTTTTTCATCCAAGAGTATCTTTACAGGTATCTCACTATTCCTTGCTTTCCAAGATGTATCCCTCCATTAAAGGCTACATGCAATGGTTTGATATAAAGACAGCAGTGGTTTTTTGGACAGAGGGACTTGATTCTTCTGGGCCCTATCATTAACTTATTTTCTGTAGTGTTGACATCTTCTTTGTAATTTTCTCTTGAGCTGCAGCTAGTCTCATATCTGAATTTCATATCCTACTTTTCTTGTAACTCAATATGGGTCATTAGTTTTTAAGGCATGACATTTTTCCCATTTGAGACAATGGGAAATTTGCAGCCAATTTTAGTAGGAGTTGGCTGTGACCATCAGTGCAGCTGAAGCAGCTTTAAGGCTACTGCTTTGGTACTGCACAAACACACGTTCATAAAAATAATACATAATATAATAACATGGAATAGTATCCTTCCCTTTGCCTTCTGAAATGGCAAGGGGAACACTTCCATGAAGGAAAAATAAACCAATTACTGGACAAAACAGAATTAAGGAGATAGGGGGGTGTTCTATAAGCTTATTGTTCATCCATACTTTTCCAGCACATGTGCAAGTCCCTAACATATATATCACTGAAGTTTAAATGCTCTTATTAGTTTTATATTTTTTACAGAAAGGAAAGGATTTTGGATATTTCCCAAGAGATGCTGTGAAGGTTGAAGAAGTTTTAATTGGAGAAGAAGTTGAAGTGCTCACTAAGGTAAATCAACATCACTAGAGTTTCCAATGTAGTTTACAACAATTGAAAATCTAATATCCAGTTAACTGTTGATGGATATTTTATTTCAGATTATTCAAAATGTGTTTTTATAACTGTTCCAGTTGTGTGTTTATTGTTCTCTAATAATATCTATAGATATAGATATATCTAGATGTAGAACCTTTAGGAATAATATAATTAATTACAGTTCTTTGTGTAAAGTTATAACAGAAGGAACAATGATATATTTTACTGTAGAATTACACATTAGAACATTCTAAAAGTTAATATTATTCTTTTAGGAAACTGATTTCCTTTGTCTTCATGAAGATAAGTACAATTTTGAAAATGAAGATAACGCATTACATGATCACAAAAAAGAAAGTGGATATTCATTGTCTGATGCAGAATCAAAGCTGCATGAAAACAAACTCTTAAAATATACAAGAAACCCCATACAAAATGAAGAAAGAACTGAATCAGTTTCTGAAAATTACTCAGAGGAATCTCACATTCAGGAGTCTGTAAACAAAAAGTTGGCTGGGAAAGATGATACTGAAGAGCCACAAATGCAAAACAGTCTCCCAGTAGAACCTGTTCAAACTCAGTCTAGTTGGATTTCAGGATGGTTCACCACAGAAAGTGAAAATGATGAAGAGCCCTTAAAAGCTGTTACTGAATCTTCAGAAGCAAATAATTATGAAGGCAGAAAAACAGAGGTAGCAACTGAAAATTACAGCTTTACAGATTTACAGGAGTCAAATGATAAGGAGGAACAAGAACCCCCCGAATCTGGTTGGTTTCAGGGTGGACTGACAAGCTTTCTGTATTTTGGTGAAAATAATGAAGATCTTGACTTGGCATCAGAAAAAAATGATCCACAAAACCATGATGTCTCTGGTGTGCCTGAGCATTCTAGTACTGAAGAAACAACAGTCACCGAGGTACTGCCACAAGAAGAAAAGAGCGGAAGTCAAGAATCCAAATCAAACTGGTTTAATTTGGGTTTAAGTGATGTTCTTAATTTTGGCCATGCTGAGGAAGCTACAGTTGCTACAGAGGACCAGAGAAGCAGAGAAACAACAGATCAAGCAAATAGGAATGAGGAAGAGCAGACTTTAGACCAGAAAGAATTACATATGGGCAAAGAATCAAAGGAAATGGTTAATGCAGTGACAGATGAAGAAGATGACAATTATGCACAAGAAATAAAAGATTCAAACAGTAACAGGCCAAATCCTGGGGAGGTATCAGCATGTGCACATACTCTGAATGACACCAAAAACACCTCAAATAGCAGAGAATCATCTTTTGATACACTAACATGTGACAAAGAGAAGCCAATTGAACTTGACAGTTCAAAAGGAGACTTGAAATCAGAAAGCCAACTGCTGAGAAATAGTGAAGCTGAAAAGAAAAATCAGGAGTCAGAAAGCAGACGTGGCCAATCAGGTTGGTATACAAATATCTGTAATAGTTTTATTAATTATAATATGGGCAAACATGATCATCAACAGGAACATTAATCAATTGCATCAAATGTCTTTTTCTCATGAGCCCCTCCAAATTGTGATCCCTCAAACATAAAAAATACAGGAGAAAAGCCTGAAATATTGGAAGAACAAAGCCATTGCTTCTCTTTTAGTCATTTTGAAGACATACTGAAGTTTCTGAGTTCAACAAGGGCAAGGGGGAACAGCATTATGGGGAACTACCAAGAACTACCAAGCAAATAATCATCTGGGCATCAAGAAGACCTCATGTGACAGTGAACTGACTCTTAGTCTGAAAACATCCAAGAAAGACAAACTAGTAGAAGGTTATGGTGCACAAAAAATTCAGCATCCAAAAGCCATTTCAAAATGGATAGTACTGCTGAAAGATGAAATTCACAAATCAGAGAATAAAAGTATCTCACAGGGTTTTTATAAAAACAACATAAAATATTTCAGTCAGGACATTTTTAATGATGAACATCATCAGAAATCTGGGGAGTCCCAAGAACTGAGTCCAAAGCAACCTTTCTCTCCTCAGCTCTCATTGAATGGCCTCAGTTTAACAGGTACCAAAATTTCCAAAGAAACTGGCCATTTGGAAAAATATGGAGTTTCAGAATGGATGGTAAAAACAGCTAGCTGAAAAGAACTAAGCTTCCATAGTAAAGACAGGCTTTGGTAAGCCTTGATAAAATACCACAGGGCAAAGAAACTGAAGGCACTTCAAATCATAAGGTTAAACATAGGGCATTGGGTAACAGTAACACAAATACCTCCACAAAAAATGGTCTTTCCTCATCAGCTGGCAGTGTGAAGTAACAAACAGGGCAGTGGAGAAAAAATTTCAGCAAAATCTACCAAATGAGTAGAAGATTGGACAGCTTTTGATGATCTTGCTAATAGCTTGTCAGATAGAAGCAATAAACTGAACAAATTCCTATAAATGTGCAACATTGCCGGGAAGGTGGAGGAGAATGAAAATGGGAAGGTTCACGTTCCCAGCATCAGCTTCTGGTACCAGAGAATGGACAGTCTTAATCTAGATCTTAGGAAGAAATATAAAAATCACCTGTGATATAGTAAAACAAAATTTTAATCTACATCTTCAGATTTAGGCCAGTCAATTCAAATCACCATGACAGTGCAAGATACAAAAGCATAGAAAATTAATCTGAGTTTTGAAAGGCATACTACTGCAAAAGACAAAGTAATACCAGTCTTGAGCTGAATTCATGTCCAAAAAAGTATTTCTAAAGAAAATTTATAGAGAATAAAAGAACAGTCATGTGATATAAGTCTGACCAAGTGTAAACTTTTACTCTTGGAGCTCTCTAAAATAGAAGAAATTTATTTCTAATTCTTTATTTTTTTAAAGAAAAAAAATAGACAGCTAGTGTCTTCTAAAGCCATTTAACTAGAAAGCCAGACTGCTATTAAAAAACTGGATTAATTAAATCCTGGCAACTTGGGATTGCTCGTAAACCTGGCCGACAGAGTAGACGTTGAAAAGAAGATGCTGTTGTAACTGAAAGGATTAGTAACAAAAAATTGCTGTTACTAAAGCTAGTTAGGAGAAGAAAAAGAGAAAGATTCTGAAAATAAGAGTCAAAATCCAGAAAAACAAATAATAGCAATTATATGCTAACAAAAAGGATTTCAGTAGTATTTTTACTAGACAATCAGGGTTGTTTGAAAATATATTTAATAATAATATATAAATAATAATATATATAATAATATATAAAATATATTTTTATAAAACTAACAATTAACCCTGTCATAAAAAATCTAAGCATTTATGTTTGGTCAAAAAACCCAAATGAAAATAGAAGTGACATTAGGACTAGTACACTTGAATACTGCACAGAAGAATGAGAGGAAGTTGAAAGGAATCTGACCAATGTAAGATACTATTAAATATAGAGAAGGCACAGAAAAAACCAAAACCAGGCAAATATTGTATGATAAACAGATTTACCAAACTTATTAATTACATGTCAACAATTTTATTTAAATTAAAACAAGATGTTAAGCAATCCTTAGAGTATCTATCTCTGTGATGGAAGCAAACTGCTGCAGCAGCAGCAGCAATTTGAAAAAATTCACAGTGAAATCACAGCTTACTCAACTAAAGATAATGCTATGTGGAGGGAACAGGTCATTGTGTCTGCACAAAAGGGGCACAATTTGGACACTGAGCAGGAAAAATATTCAGAAAAAATGGAATGTTCTTCTAGAGCTGCCAGAGCTTTTGTCTGCTATAACAATTAAGTGTGCTGCCCAAACTGCAGCTAAAGAGTAATGTTTCACTAACAGTGATTTAGCAAGAACAAAATATCCTTTGTTGGCAAAAATAAAACCACAACAGATGGAACACTGTCTCCTTCTGGTGATTTAAAATGAAGAGGTAGTGAGCCTAACTCATAATAGTTATGGACTGATTTATGATATTTTGAGGATCTGATAACACAAGTTGAGTTAATATAATGGTAACAGTTTCAGAGCAAATTACTCCTCTTGAACTACTGGACTACTTCTGATGTGTATCTTTGGCCAGTACTGCCTTGAAGCATATGATTAAATTTAACAATCTGTAATTTTTTTCTTTGTGGGTAAGCATGGTGTGGGGTTTTTTGCAAGCAGTATTTTATTGGCTTCAGGCATTTACTCCAAGTTACTAAAACTGAGGCAGCCAGGTGCCTTCAGTCACACTTCTACATGAACATGCCTGTGGTTTCTTGTACTTTGCAGGGAAGCTTGGTATCTTGGAATTTGTTAATCTTTAATCCTACATGGTATTTTCAACCGCTCTCACTCTAAAGCTTACCCCACTTGTATTTGGATATAAAAAAGAGACCTACTAATCCTGACCAGGGAATCTACAAACTAACTATCAAAACCAAACATATTTTTTCCTGAACACTTATTTTTTAATTTCTTTACTACAATGTAAGTTTTGCTTAAAGCTCTATCATTCAAATTCTCAGATCATTATTTGCATAGTGTTTCTTAAGTCATACATCTGTAACCCATTTACTCTAGTGTTGGGCTTTAAGTGAGGAAAATACAAACAAAAAATTAAAATCTCTGTAGAAGTTAATATCTTTTAGGAGTTGAATCCTCTAAAAGTAACCATGATTTCCCTTCACAATTATGTGCAGGAGTAGGCAGAAGAAAGCTACTAGAAGAAACACCAGAGAAGGAGTATGAAATGTATGTAGCTGACTACAGTGAACATGACAGTGACCAAGATTCAAAAGCAACAGCCATCGCTTCAGTAAATTCTGAAATAAAAATGGACAGTTCATCACTTGACTCTGAAGCTGATGTCAAAACATCTTTCTCTGATGCCATCCAGAACTATGTTCCAAGTAATGGTAAGTGCTAAGTTTTGTAATTTTAAGAAAAATAAATTTGCAATCTTAAAAAAAAGAAAAACAAAAAACAATTAATCCAGTTGGAATTATATTAAGTTGACAAAAGTTATGTAAATTACTCTTGTTTTATTTCTTATGATCCAACCAGAAGGAGGCTGGATACATCAGATACTTCTGTGCTTGAATGCTCTTGAGTTCAGAGAAACAATAAAATCTGCAGCATCATCAGCAGTGATGATTATCATCGAAACGGTAAGAATTCTTTCCAGGATATACCATTGACATTAGTGCAAATTTAAGCCAGCTACCAGTTACGTTCTGCAGTGAAACTCCTAAAAAAAAAAAATTTTTTTTAAAAATCCTTTTAAATAAACCCTCTGCAGTTCCCTGAAAATGTTAGGTCAGCTGCTCATTGTGACAGTGTTTGCAGGGGTCTTAGGATGAGGGAAGAGACTAGAATCTTGACTCCGTGTTCAAAAGGCTTGATTTATTATTTTATGTATATTATATTAAAAACTATACTAAAAGAATAGAAGAAAGGATTTCATCAGAAGGCTAGCTAAAAATAGAAAAGGAATGAATAACAAAGGTTTGTCTCTGACCGAGACAGTCTGGACAGCTGGACTGGGATTGGCCATTAATTAGAAACAACCACATGAGACCAATCACAGATTCCCCCTGTTGCATTCCACAGCAGCAGATAAGAATTGTTTACACTTTGTTCCTGAGGCCTCTCAGCTTCTCAGGAGGAAAAAATCCTACAGAAAGGATTTTTCATAGAACGTGTCGGTGACAGCTCATCATCTGCCCCTTTGCAGTGCGGAATCTGATGAACTTAGGGTGTGAGGATTTGGGGTTTTGGGTTTTGTGGCCTTTTTTAACAGCCAGGAAACACCTGAGTGGTATTTTTAATTTTTGTTGGGTTATGTTTCTTTTTCTCTTTTTCTTTTTTTTTTTTTTTAACGAAAGGAATAGCTCCCTCTAGTTCTCAGAACAGTACTCATTAAATTTGTTTGGACTTAAAAAACTAGGCTTATGATGAGTAAATAACCAGACAAGTTCCCTTGTTTTTAAAGAGTATTTTCAAAGCCTTGATTCACAAATCCTCCCCTCATTCGTAATTGCATTAAAGATACATTTCTACGCAATATATATATATATAAAATAGAAAATGGGGTTATTATTGCTATGGGGGTGTCTTAAACATCAAAACGTAGTGCAGAGTGAAGGTGAACCTTAAGGGGCACAACTGCACCACAAACGACGCTGCCAGAGCACCGTCAGGAAAAGGTAGCTGTTCCTGCACTGTCTGCTCTAAATAAAAGAGTGGTGGCCGGTAAAGTGCTGTTTGGTAAACTTCACTTCGGTGCTTTGGTTGAACTTCGTTTAGATGGGCTAATTGAAGTTTAAGAACCTCATAAATTTATTTCTGATTTCCTGTGTACGTATATAGAATATGGTTAAATTGTAGTTTAGGATGAGGAAAACTGAGGGGCTTTGTCCCTTGTGACTGACTGCTACTCACTGACAGTTCACTGCTTCGGCCACCCTCGTTCTTGTACTGTTTGATACAGCTAAAAAAGCTTAAAAAGGCACTTCCACCTATCCTGGTCCCTTAGGGGCTTTGCAGTCCAGTCACTCTCCTTGCGTTATAAAAGTCGCTAGCACAAGGAGGGGGGAAGCGGGGGTTTGGTTTTTTTGGTTTTTTTGTTTGTTTTGTTGGGGTTTTTTTGGTGTTTTTGGTTTTTTGTTTGCTTGGTTTTTGTTTCGCTGTTGTCTTGTTTTGGTTTTTATTTTTTTTTTAAGTAATTAAAAAACAAAACCCAAACCAAATTAGCGTAAATCTCAGTGAATGAGACGAACAAGAATCCTTTGCTATGTGGCATTGCATCTCCCCTTACATCTGCTACCAGCAGCCCGGCAGGGTCATTTTTAGCAGAGGCACTTGGCGGAGCTCGGGCCCGCCCAGCCCTGCGCACCCAGGACCCACCTGCGGCCCGGCCCGGCCCTCCCCGCCCCGCCGGGCACTGCCGGCCCCGCCGCCCGGCCCGGGACACGCGCGGCGGGCGGCCCGCCGGAGCCAGGCCTCGCCGGGCACTTTTAGTGCCGTGCCACGGCTGCCGCCCGGGCGGGCATGGAGGCGGCCAGCGCCGCCCGGGAGGTGAGTTTCTCTGAGCGTAACTTCAGGGAGGAACAGGAGCAGGTTCCGCGGGGCCACGTCCGTGCCGGGGGGCGGGACGGTGGGCGCTCGCCGAGGGCAGCTGCCGGTACCTCCGGCCGGCGGCCCCCGTGCCCGGGGGAGGGTCTGCCGGCAGAGGTTGGGAGCCGCGCCGGGCGGGCGGGCAGAGCCGGGCCCTGGCGCTGCCACCTGTGCCGCGCGCCCCCCGTCACCCGCGGCAGCAGTGGTTCCTCCCCGCCCCCCCGGCGGGCAGTGGTACGGGCCGGTTGTCAGGCGGCGGGCCGGAAGGGGCGCGCGCCGCCCGCGGGAAGATGGCGGCGGGCGGGCGCGGGGGGCCCGGGGCCGGCACTGGCACGGCCGGGCTGTGGCCGGGGCTGCGGGACAGCGCCCGCCGCTACTGCGGGCTGGCCGGGGAAGGGCTGCGCTGGGTGAGTGACGGAGTGACGCGGGGCTTGGCGCAGCCCCCGCGAGGGCCGGGGTCTTGTGCTGCGCTGCTGCCGAGGGGCTCGGGCAGGGGAGAAATGGAAATTAAGGCTTATCTGCACGGTGCCGTGTCCTTAGGCACGGGTCACGTGTAGCACATTTGAGCCACATGGAGCACGTCGTATCTTTGAGCAAATAGATCCGTTTACAAATGAAACGCGAGTGTGTCGAAGTGTTTAAAATGTATTAAATCACCGGTGTGTTCACTATGTTATTTTAGCGTGAGGTTGCTTGAACTGGTCTTTCTACCAAGCAAGTTTTCTGCCAGGCAGTTAAGAAGTACTTACTATTGTTGATTCTTCCAACAGTGAAATCTGTAAGACAACTCAAAGGAGAATTTTCCATAGTAAATTCTCAGTACCTGAAGAGGCCAACAAAAAGGCTGGAGAGGCACTTTTTACACGGGCACGTAGGGATAGGATGAGGGGGGATGGCTTTAGACTGGAGAGGATTAATTTAGGTTAGATAAGAGAAGGAAATTCTTTACTGTGGGGGTGATGAGGCACTGGAGCAAGCTGTCCAGAGAAGCTGTGGATGCCCCATCTCTTGAAGTGTTCAAGGGCTGGCTGGATGGGGCTTTGGGGAAGTGGGACCAGTGGAAGTGTTCTTGCCACTGGCAGAGGAATTGAAACTAGATGATCTTTTAGATCCCTTTCAAACCAAATCATTCTGTGATTCTGTGATAATTGATAGTCTCAGAAATAAAAGCTTTCAGAGCTTTATCTGTTAATTTTCATGTCTTGTTGGAACTTCTTTATTTTTTCTTTCTTCACTTGGTAAATCTGTCATTTAAAAATCAAATGCTTCTGTTAACCATTTTCTCAGAGTTTTGGAAAAGAAATAGATATACAAGCCTTGGAAAGTAAACGATGTCAACATGTAATGTCTGTTTCTGTGAATAATATTAACCTCTTTTCCTTTTGCTGAAGCTTTTTACTTTACTTTTCAGGCTGTGGCGTCACTGCCTGAAGATATGAGACCTGGCCCTGACCTGTATGGTTTCCCATGGGAAATAGTGATTTGTGCTGGCATTGTTGGAGCCTTGACAATTCTGTTGTTCCTGTACAGAAGTTATCAATCAGTAAGTGTTGTGGTCTGACCCCAGACAACAACTAAGCACCACACAGCCACTCTCACTCCCTCTGTCACGATGGAATGAGGGAGAGAATCAGAGGACTAGAAGTTAGAAAACTCGTGGGTTGAGATGAAGACAGTTTAATAGGAAAAGCAAAAGCAGTGCATGCAACAAAGCAAAACAGAGAATTGATTCACTGCTTCCCATGGGCAGGCAGGTGTTCGGCTGTCTCCAAGAAAGCAGGGCTCCGTCACCTGTAGCAGTTACTCTAGAAGACAAACTCCATCACTCCACACCCCCCCGCTTCCTCCTCCTCCTTCCCCTCAGCTTTTTGTGCTGAGCATGATGTCAATATGGTGTGGGTTATCCCTCTGGTCATCAAGGTCAGCTGTCCTGTGTACCCTCCCAGCTTCTTGTGAACCTGCAGCCTCCCCTTGGGTGAGGCGGGGTGAGAAGCAGAAGAGGTCTTGACTCTGTGTGACCACTGCTCACCAATATCTAAAACATCCATGTGTTTTCCATGCTTTTCAGCACAAGTCCAAAATACAGTCCCATGCCAGCTACTGTGAAGAAAATTCACTCTATTCCAAACTAAACCAGCACAGAAAGTGTTCAAGTTACTTGCAGATATGTAGAGTGTGTTAATAGTTTGCATTGAAGTTGTTATCCTTCCTGTTCAAGATAGGTAATGCTTCAGAGTTTTAAATCTATTGTAATTTAATTTAGAATCTCTCTAAAAGAGAAGTTGTAGAGTCTTGTCAAGATAATAAGTGTTTGGATATCTAGTGGGTGACTGTTGTAAGAGGAAATTCAATGAAACTCGCTGCAGTAAGGCTTCCTCTTTTCTTTTAATTTCTACACCAGACTTTCAAAGTCAGCCCTTAAATTATTTTCACAGGATACAGATGAATTCCCTAGGGTGTATGTATTGCTGTGTGTATTGATATCTCTGTGACTAGCCTGGCCATAGCCAGAGCAGCTCAGGTCTTTCAAGCAAACACAGTCCATATGGGTTCCTGTCAAAGGTGGCATTTTAAAACTCTTTGGACAGTGACGCCTGGGTTCTGTTTATTGCAACACTGGAACACTGAACCAATTTAACTGCATGCTCCCTGTGAGACCAATTTAACTGCATGCTCTGATCTGATGACTTTGAGAATTGCAGTGCTGAAACCTTTCAATGCACAAATCAGATTATATTTTTGAGGTAATGCCTTTGTTCTCTTGAGAGTAAGTAAAACTCTGAGTAATAAAAGTTGCCTACCATACTTTCCCTGCTACAGAAATGGGATCAGTATCTGTAATTCAGTATTCTAAACTTCTTCCCATTTTTCACATACTCTCTTAGAGTCATTGTGATTTGGGTAGTAGGGGTAATGATACTCATATTTTAAGACTGGTTCCATAGGTGTTTAGTTTTTCAGATGTGAGCAGATGCATTTTTAGGGTTTTAACATGAACTAATATTCTCTGTAAGGGGATCGTGTTTGTGTTAATTAATGTAACTATAATTTGGTCATACTTTTGTTCTCTAGAGGCATCCCTCTGGGTGATTCAAAAGGCATTTGAGCTGAAATCATGCAAGCAGCTAACCTGGTATTGTTTTCCTCCTGCACGTGCCCCTTAAGGCAGGAGATATTACAGAAGTTATTGATAGCTTTTTCAGTCATCTGTCATCAGAACTGCACTGGCTGCTCCTTGAAAAATTGATGGTTGCTGAAAAGTAATGGAGTAACTAACCATCCATTGGGGATGATAGGATAAAAGCATACTTGCAACTTTCTTACCCTTTTTTCGTTATTTGGACTCCTTGGCTTTAAATTAGGAGGAAACAGGGAAGATCTGAGGGCCCCATTGTTACATTAGGCACATGACCCAGGCCCAGCTGTGAGAGAAATGCTGTAACAGTTCTGTGGGTTCAGCCAAGTTCTGTGTCTCTTGTAGAGGCCATTTATGACAGATTTTGCCCTGCAGTTTGTTAGGTTTTGATTCCAGGGCACTAGACCCCACGTGGCAGCTGCTCACTTGGCACTTGAAGGATGCCCGTCAGGTAGTACCTTACTGCAGCTTTAGCTGTTGTGTGTTGTAATGTGTGGGAGATCTTTCTCAATAGGAAATCTGAGCTCACGTGTGGAGCTCCCCTTCCCCTTCCCCTTCCCCTTCCCCTTCCCCTTCCCCTTCCCCTTCCCCTTCCCCTTCCCCTTCCCCTTCCCCTTCCCCTTCCCCTTCCCCTTCCCCTTCCCCTTCCCCTTCCCCTTCCCCTTCCCCTTCCCTTCCCTGCCTCTCTGACTGTGTGTCAGGCAGTCGTGCTTATGGGGTGAGTATACAGAGGGGTGTTATTAAAGTGATCCAGGTGAAAACGAATCTCCTTTCCCCTCTTTTGTCTGATAAGAGTGCGAGAAGGACAGGGCAAACACACAGTCATGGAGGGGGTGAGAGCAGAAGATATGATTGCCTCTTTTTAATAGGAGCCATATTTATATTCCTTTTTTAAGTTCCATGGTTAAACTTGGCATGGAATAACAGCTTAAAAGATTAGTTTTCAGATACTATGTGATCAGACATTTTCAATATTTATTCTCTTTTTTCCCAGGTTAGAAGTCGACTTTATGTAGGTAAGCTTATTTTTGATACTTCATTTTTCATATTTCTCTGCAATATGACTTTATTATTTCTTTTTTCACCTTTAATTATTTGGATGATGCAACATTTGCTTGTCTTTCACGTTTTAGGAAGGGAAAAGCAGCTTGCCAATAAAATTGCTGAACTAGTTGAAGAAAAATGCAAAATTCTTGAAAAACTCAGCCTCTGCAAAAAAGAGGTAACAGTCCTCATTTATTACTTTCAGATGTGTTGTAGAAATGGATTCTATCAAGTAAAGTATTAACTTTTCTAGAAGTAAGATATTTTAAAGGGATTCTTGAAATGCTTTTTTCTGTCAGTGTCTTTAAGAGCAATTAAGGTGTTAGCAAGTTCTGACTTCAAATTCTCAATACAATATATTTCACTGGAAGCAACTTCAAAATGTCTTGTATTTGTTTACATCACTGGGATAGTGTAGTAGGGTTAAAGCTTTTGTGGTTTCCAGCAAGGTGCATTTGTGAATATTTAGGTGATGTCTGTGTTTCAGACTAGAGCATCACAAGTTAATGCTAGTCAATTATTTATCTATATTCTGACATAAAGTAATTCCTTTTCAGTTTGAAGATTTACAGTTGTCTCTGAAGGATGGTAACACTATGAAAGAATCAACAGACACATCTTTTGAGGTAAAAAGATTAATGGAAATTGTTACTTCTACAGTATAAGGCAGTATTTTAGGAAAAATGTGGCCCATATTAAAAAAACACCCAATCAAACTAAGTAAAAACAGTAGCAAAAAAAGTCGGACAAACCCAAAAACTCCAACACAATAGTTTTAATTGGGTTACTGAAAATTACTTAAAATCAAAGCATTTAAATTAGGAGAAGCCTTTTTTAACAATTGCATTGAGGATGGATAATACTAGAAAAAATGGCATATTGGACAATATTTAAGAAGTAAATTGTTCCCATTTCTAGGAGACAGGGTAGTGCATGAATTATTTTTTTTCTCATGTCTCATCTAATTCAAATAATTTCCACAGTCTACAGGTGCACAGTTTTAAAGAAAAATCCCCACTACATTGTTTGTATCTCCCAAACTGAGAATATATTTGTAAAAGAGTTCTGGATAAGTGAATCAAATACCTAATAGGCTCTATAAAATTCAAGTTTAAAAAAGCAAGTAGGTTTATTTCATTTTGCATCTCAGATCCTGCAGAGCTAACTCTTACAGCTTTTCTTCATGCAGGAGTCTCTAGAGTATTTGAGTGAAACATACTTTGCTGTCATATTTAAAATATACTTGTTGTCTTCATATGTAATTTATTAAAATCAAATGTTGCATTAACGTTAATATCAAATGTTGTATTAACTCACAAACCAACTTGATATAGGAAATGCATGAAAAGCTGAACAAGTCAAACTTGAAACTCAACGAGGAAATAGAGAATCTAGAAAGAGAACTGGAAGAAGAAAAATCTAAGCAGTCAGAAAATGATACCTTGGTAAGAATAAAAAGAATCCTGTCTTTGCGACTATCCATTTAAAAAAATTCTCACAGAAAAAAAAAATCTCTGCAGATAAAAACTATTTTCTTTGTGTGTTCTGAAATAAAAACTACATTTTCCATTTTGTTTTCCCTGTAACATTAGAAAAATGATAAAGGAAAATACTCAAAAAAAGAGAAGCTGGTTTTGTTGCAACATGTTTTTACACACATTTTTACTGACTCAGCAGTAGAACTTTCTCAGTTTAAAAATAAAAATAATTTTATCAATTGCCTAGACATTGTCAGTCAAATATGTGAAAGACACTGTATGACAACTAATAATTTTCAGATGGCTGAAATTCAGGAGAAAGTGGAGTCTTTAGAGAATGAAGAAAAATCTATGCAGTCACAAATTGATGAGGTATGTCTAACCTTTATAGTTTCTGTTTTCAAATTTTTGCAATTTCTATATTCCCCATGTAGTTACTGCTATTTTTTTTTTTTTTTTCTGTTATGGGATGCAGAGATCATATGCTGTGTAAACCAAAAGAGTTTGTAAAGCTTAGTACTTTGGTGTGACTTCATTGAGCAACTTTTAATTTCATATAGTGATTGGCATTTATTGAGAAGTAGTTACCTTGTCTTTTCTTCACTTTCTTACTCCTCAGTGATACATAGTATTGCAAAGCTACAGGCAGCAAAAACTGTTGAAATTGTAGAGAAAATGTGAGAATATGTATATAGCACAGCCAGAAAACCTAAGACAAATCCAGTAATGCCATCATGACCCCGGCTGTATCTTCACCAATACCGTTTAAACAACACACTTTTTAATTTCACTTAGGCCAAATCCACCCTAAAAGTGTATCAGATTAATACTGAGAGACTCAAGACATCTGTTCAAGATGCAGTAGATGAAAACAGCCATCTCCAGGAAAGTGAGAAACAGGTAGGTTCTTCTGCCATCCTTAGAAATACTGTGTTTTCCTATGATAATAATAAATATGATTTCTCCAAAGAGCTCATCCTCAACGAGTTTACTAATAACCTCCTGTGTGTTTTAGTAAATGGAATGAGGAAGAGGACATGTTTTTTAAGACAACTTTGTGTTTGTCTAAGATAATTCTGTTTTAAAAGAAACGCTGTAGTTACAGTTTGTGGGGAATCATGCATGGAGCTCAGTGGAAGGAGGAGAGCACGTGGTAATGTAATTCTAATAAGAACTTTGCTGAGACCTGTTGGAAAGCAGAAATACCTGAACAAGTCCACTGCTAGGATTATCTACAGAGGCAGAGAGAAAATTATTTTACTTGATCTAGAAAACCAAAGAAATTGAGGAATTGCAGAGTATTCAGAGGGCAGGGAAAAATGTACTGTAGTACCACTGTAGATCTATTAGTTGAAAGTCAGGTATGTAACAGAGAGGAATAGAAAAGATTGTTACTTCCCAAATTGTAATTGTTTGTTTTACTCAGTGCTGTAGCCAGATCACAAAGAGCACTGACTATTTAAAAATATTTAGTATATGCCATAGTTGTCCTGTGCAGTAGGTTGCTTTACAGTGAAGCTATTTCTTTTTTTCTGACAAATAGATATTTTCTATGCACATTGAATGTTCTGTGTGATGTTGGTTAGAGGTGGTTTGTCGTGGTTTTAGAGGATATGTGCTTATTTTCCAGACTGATTGATGATCTGAGCAATGTTATCACCCTGTTGTCTGAGGAATAACCTGATAGATATTTGCATTGGGGAAGGGGTAGTGGTGGAAGTACAGGCCTGTTGCTTTTTTGCATTCTTACAAAAAGCTGGGGAGTGCTTTAGTCCTCTCTGTCAAAACATGGTGTATGTCAGACTTAGTGGTTCAGGAAAAAAGAAAGGGATACTGGAAATTTTTTTTTTTTTTTGCAGGAGGAGTATTTCAGTTCTGCACAGCTCTGTTAGTAAAACTTGATCTTTTTTCCTGATTCTAAAAGGAGTCCATGTTTGTGATTAACAAAAAAGGAAGACAGTTTTATTAAGAGCTGTGGGTGGAGAAGCAGTGGACTTGACTGTTGTAATTGTGAGATTAAGTTACTTGAGAATTATATTCTTTCAAGAGTCCTTTTTTTTCTAATCTCTGCATCCTCTTCGTGTTTGTGAGGAGGAAGGGTCTGGTCTCAGTGCTTTGTTTCAAATGTGACAGTATTCTTATGTAATAAATTTTGAGAAGCATTGCATAGTTTTCTAATAGAGAGGAATTTTCTGGGTTTTTTTCCCCCTGTGGTTATTTCTTGGGTTCAAATAGAAATAATCAAATTATTTGTGTGTGTGGCAAAAATCTTCACTTTCCTTCCTTTTTAATAAAGTTAAAAAATAGTACTTAGAGAAAGATAATATTTAGTGCTGGCAATTGCCTATATTTCTTAGGCAATCATTTTATATCAAGGAAAACCAGGGGAAAAAAAATCAGTAAAAACAATTTTCAGTGTTTGTCACATTCCTAGATGAAAAAAATGTTCTCTTGCATTTCTTCCAGATAAAACAACCTGGATATAAGTATTTCCTTAACCACATTATTTAGGATTAATTGCTACACTTTGTTGTTAACTGAGGTTTGTTGCAGTTTTTAGTAGTTTGAGAACATTTGTGCGTATTGTAGTTTGCTGTGCTTTTCAGTAGATAAATAACCTCATGTTATTTGTTGCTGGAACCTGATATGTAAAAAAGAGAAAGTATCTGCTTTTTTTATTTGTGTTCTCATTTCGGAGGTGTTTTCTAGTTGTGAGAGTTAGTTTACTATATCAGAATATCCATATCCTACTTTGTTTTTCTTTCTTACTTTTTTTTTTAAAGATGGAATTTCATATATGCTCAAAAGGTAACAAAGGTGTTATTTGTTCAAAGGAACTAGAGTCCTTTCTTCCTCTGTTCATTTGCATAAATGGGTCATAATCTTCTGGCACATCACAGCTTAAACTTTATAAGAGATGTGTTGTTTCAGGTTTCTGATGTGTCAGAGAGAGGATTGGGCCTTTTAGGTTGAACAAGGGAACTGTTAATGGACTTCTGTGCTTTGCTGGTTTTTTGTTTTGGTTTTTTCCTTCTTCAGGACCATTGGAAGCATAAATTGCTTTAGCCCCTTGCAAATCCTTGCTGTTTCTCTTTATTGTAATTCTTAGAGGTGTATAAAGTCATGTAAATTTATTTTCTCTTTGGCTTCATGAAGAAGGAATCTCTTAAAATTCATCTTTTGATGATGTAAATTATAAAAATAGTTGTCTGTGTATGTCTTCTAATCTCTAATATGTCATTTGCATGATGATGCAAATTCATACGTGGCTTTTATGGCATGGAGAGTGCAATTGTGTGCCAAGGGGCAACGTGTGTTAATTCAATTCTAGTCACATACCTTTTGTTCTGTGCTGTCTAGTTTATCTTTGATAAGGAGTGTTCAGGCTTGCTTGTCTATTCTGTGCTATCTAGTTTACCTGTGATATCTAGTGTTCAGGCTTGCTTGTCTATTTGCATGGCAGTTCCCCTGTTTAATTACTGTTTTCTAGTTGTATTTTTACTATAACTGCCTGTTATGTTCTTATTGCTCAACTTAGTTATTCTTTTCTGTACATTTACTGCTCTTACATTGATTGCCTGTCATTCAACTTCAAGCAGTAGTTTTTGACAGACAATTTGGTTGTACTTTACCCCATGTTGTTGTTGTAGCACGTTTTGTCTTAACAGAAATTTGCCTCTCTTCAATTTTGTTCTTACAATGTCATTAGTTAATATGTTGCAGTGGTTGTTTTTAATAGCTGGTGATGAGGTGTTCTAATCCCTTTACGCTAAAATATTTTTGTGAAATGAGATTTTGCTAGGGAATATCTGTAAAATGTAACCTTGGAACCTGCCTATAATTTTAGTTAAGCACAGTCAGTTGCAGAGATACATACTAGTAGGTGTTGGTTACACACAGCTGTGACTTTCATTAATGGGGAAGCTTTTTTAAAATAAAATTTTAAAACTACTTCAAGAGGTATGGAGGAAGAGAAATAGTACAGTTTTGAAAGTCACATTAATATAAATAACTGCCTAAAAGCTTCCTGTTTTCCCTTACTTCTTTGACTGCTTCTAAGTTGAAAAGACACAGGCACCATTTCAGAAATGTGTATTCCTATTGGGGTGTGTTTTACATCCATTCTCCAGTGTATGTCGTTGTTAAATAAATTTTCACTATTTTATATTCATTGCTATTGTCACATCAAGATTTTTAAACTTCAGTGGAATAAGCTGAACACTTCCTGTAAATGCTTAAAAATATCCTAACGATTAATTACAATGGACAGCTGTAGCAGCTAAAGCAACTGAACTAAACATAGAAGTCTTAATTTTCAACTCTTTGGCTAACTTTCTTGTAGTCTTACCTCTGTTAATTCTTACTGGTGGATGAGAGGTTTAAATCCCACTTATGTATAGGCAGTACACATAGCAGGCTCAGTACTACTCATCCTCGACTCTTGGTTTTGTAGACAATCACACTAATCTGGTATTTCCCTTTTTAGCTTTTACAAGAAGCTGAAGGATGGGGCGAACGACTTAGTGAACTAAATGAACAAACAAAGATGTTTGAGTCTTCTAAAACAGATGTAGAAGAAGTTTTGAAAAATAAAGAGAGCCAAATCAAGGTAAATTATGACATTTAGGATTGACTCAAATTATTCGGACTGATGCTAATCATAGAGTTGCAAGAAAGCCTGACAACCTCTCCTTGTTGCCTTATGCTGTTTTGGGCTTTTGTTTGTTGTCTCTATTCTCTAATGTTTCTGGCTAAGCAAAAAAAAAAAAAAGGTTGCTTAGCAGCACGGTGGAGCTGTCTGATAAAGACAACTAAGGAAAAACTCTTTTAGTTCTGATAGAGTATTGGCTTTCCCCCTTGTCCCCAGTTTGGAGTGTGGAACTTGGGTGTATATTCTTATAGTTGTGTACCTTGCATACACCAGCCACACTAAAATCATGCATGCTTAGAGCTGTCTGAAAATTCTTCACAAGGATGTACCTGTTGACCTGCAGATACTTGCTTTGATAGAAAAAGTATTATCAGACATCTAGAATCTTGTATGTGGAGATGACTTAATCTGCTAAAGGAACTAAATAAAGGACAGAAATCTTCAAAAGTAATTGTAATGATAGCTGCATTTTCATTGCTTGTATTTGTTTGTGAGATTTTTGTGTGCTTTTTCTTAGTCACTGACACAATATATACTGAACATGAAAGACTGGAGTTCAGCAATACAAGAAGATGGTGACCCTGAAGACAACCACTGGGACACAGATATAAAGGGGGAGACAGAAAATGGAGAGCACTTAGGTATGGTTTCCCTATTTAAATATTTTACAGATGTTTTAGAAATACAGAATTGACTAACTGCTAGGAAACTTGCAAGATTAGCTTTATAGAAGTCAGTTTTTTAAATCTCACCCAATGTCATTCCTGTTAGACAGTTAACTGATGCTTGGGCATCTCTGGAATAGCAGCCTGTCCTCCTGTTCAGCACTGTGTGGCATAGAGAATGTCATAGTGCAATGTAAAGACTCAGTGGTCAGTCTCTTGCAGAATTCTGCAGTATGTGTCTGTATATTAAGCAGTGACTTTATGGCATTTCTTGGTCGAAATCTTGCTTTTATTTTTTCTTCAAGTTCCTCCCAGCAGTAGTACTGAGGGTCCTTAGACCCTAATTTTTGCTTCCTTATCCTTACAGAGGTGTTACTTGTTGCAGGCAGTGTGGTAGCAGTGTCATCTAAGGGTGTAGATGTGAGTCCCCTTAAACAGCAACACAGAAAAGCCCTTCTTCCTCCTCTTTCTTGCTGCAGCTTCTTCTTGTGCTGGTGCTTATGGTACCATAGGGCACAAGCCCATCAATCTTACAGCTTGTATTCAGCTTCTCACTGTTAGCATGACCAGTCTGCGTCGTGATTGACTGGCAAACAAAGCACTACAATACTGGCATATCTTCTACTCACACCCCTGCTTTTTTTTTTTTTTTGCTCCTTTATCCTCCAAGTATGCTGTGCCTATTGTGATATGTTGGCATTGCTCTTGTATAAAAAAACCAAATAATAGCAGTAAGCTCTGTCACAAACCCCTTCATGCTTTTTAAGTGATTTATTGTTCTATTCCTTCAAGCAGACAATGAGCAAAAACGAACTGTAAAGAAATTGATCTATGCTGCAAAGGTACGTGATTTTAAGAAACTTGTGGGTAGAAGAGGGGAAACTAACTAATATGTAGTTATTCTGGTAATACCAGTGTTAGAGTTCAGCATATTTTAAAGTTTAATTAGATTTTTGCATGCAAACACTTTCTTAATCATGTAATCTTATAATGTTCTCCTTTTTTTTCAATTTTGATTGTAGTTAAATGCTTGTTTAAAGACCATGGAAGCAGAAAGAGACCAAATGTATTCAAAACTGTCTGATGAAAATAAAGCTAAAGAAGAACTTATGGGTAATTAAATTCTGTTTTGCGTTTAAGATGCTGCTTTGGTAAAATGGTGTTATAGGCTGCAAGTATTAACTCCAGTAAAAACTGAATTAAGTTTACAGTAATAACTACTTGATTTTTAAAATTAATTTTTAAGTTGCTTAGCTATTTTAAATACATGATTTTAGATGTGGAGCAATCGAAGTTGTAATTTGGTTGTATTCTGTTGGAATATTCTGTAACTATAAAGTTAGCTATAGAATCTTAAAATACAAGAGCAAAGTAATGTTAATATATAATACCTCCTTTACATAATTTATGGACATGAAACAGTGAAGTTTTAATCTAAATTTTAAAACCATCTATTAAAAGGGTAGCTTAATTATAGTTAGTTTGTAATGGGTGCAAGCTCAATCCTTAAAATATAAAGTACTGCATTTAGAGAATCGAGCTTAAAAACATCTTGCTCTGTTTCTTTTCCTCTGTTGTGTAGGACTTACTGAATTAAACCTTATGAAATGAAAACAACTCAGGTTCAAATTAAAACCTGTAATTAGCTATTGCTTTCATAATCATAGCTGGCAGAGTAGCCAGCACTTGTGGATGTTCAGCTTTGTTATTTGGGTAGTGAAATGCTCTGTCAAATTGTATTTTTCACTTTCTTAACAGTCCTTTAAACGTAGTCCTTGTGCTGGTGAGTTCTCCAAATTGACTGTAGCTCTGTCCCATGAAGATGTTCAAACTTGCTTGAAGAAGCCTTGTTATATTTCTGGAAAAGAGGCACAGGAATAGTAAATAGGAAAAGAAACATGACTTTGAATTCAATTTGGAAAGATAAAGGTAGTTTGACAAATCTGAGTTACCCATTCAGGCTGTTGAGGAGGACCTTGTATAGGTAAATCTGCAAGAGCATATGGTGGTGTTAGTTTTACTCCTTTAGTCAAATAATTACAATAGTAAGAGCCCTAAATGAAAATTTAGGTTCTGAATTACAAAACTGAGTTTTCAAAGAAGTTACATGCTTTGGAGCAAAGGCCTGATACATGTACAGGGCTGCACTTTGTGGCAGGTAGAGAGTATAGTTGCTGGTTTCTCATTTTGTGTCGTATATTGAAATATGTTAACTTTGTGTCTTATGTTTCTAAATCAACATAGGATCAAAGGTTTTTACAGACTTTTTGTTTACTGAAATATTGCCAATGTGTTATCCCAATATAATTCTCTCTAATTTTGACAGAACGCATAGAAACCCTTCAGAGCCAGCAAGCTTCCTTACAGTCTGAAAATGAACGTTTTGAAAGCGAAGTTCAAAAGCTTCAGCAGAAACTCAAAGTAATGACTGAGCTTTATCAAGAAAATGAAATGAAACTGCACAGGTGCTGGTTCCTCTTCTTATCTTCAATGCTTGCTGTTTGATTTGAAAGTAACTCTGATTTGGGAGACTGAAAATTATTGAAAGTTTGAATACTGCTTTCCAGAATTTTCTGAATTATGAAGACAGATTATTACACTTTGATGTACATTTGTGTTTACAGTAGTTTATAGAAACTGTTTGCATGAACAATTCATTTTAGGATTTACCACAAGCAAGTACAGAAACAAAGAAGTAACAGATTTTTAATCTATGAAATAAGGCAATTAAAGTAGGAAAGCTTGATTATTTTTTCTTTATTGAATTATTATATGATGTAATGCATGTGTCAAAGTTGCTGAAAGAAAATCAGTAGGTGCTTTAACTGTGAGATATATTTTATATAATAAAGAGAGCAAGGAATGTCAGGGGAATGACAAGATATATATAAAACTGAACTTAAAACATAGGCAAGCTCTTGTTGGTAAGCAACTTAGAGCCCTTATGAATCAGACTTTCCTCACCAAGAAAGTGAGGAAAGTCTTCATGTTCTGGTTATCTGCCTCACAGTCAGAATATTAGTAGGGATTATGACCTAGTGATTGAAATCAGAAATATGTTTAGGACTAGCAATTAAAGTTGATTGGTCCAGGGCATGTAGTAACCTTCAGGAGTGTGTATGTGTGTGTGTGGCAGCAGTGCACATCACTTTGTGGCATGGTGTAAAATTACAGTTTTACTTATCAGAAATTATTTCTCATAATCTTGAAAGCAGCAAGAGAATCAGCTCATGACTAGATCCTGTACTGAGCAGTGTGGAGGACCTTTTTGAAGTATTACTTCCAGTAATCTGCTCTGTAGCATGTATATTTGTGTAGATATTTAGCATCCTTGTAGATGCAATAAATCCTAGAAATCACTGCATTAGCATTGTGATTTTAAAATAAAAGCAGGGAGGGAGTGGGAAGGAACCTGTTAAAAAAAAAATACAATAAGCAGGCAGAAAGCAGGCTGTGTGGATGATATTTAAAAATAACCTCACTAAAACTCAGCAAATGAACACTGCTTATCACAGAATTTTAGAAAAGCCAAAAAGGAATGGGGAGAAGCAGGTGGAGTGATGTAGCAGCCCAAAAAAAGCCTTAGAATTAATTAAGGCAACTTTTAAAAACTGTCTGTTCAAACAGGGAAAATAAAAAAGTAGGAAATGAAGATTGAGTAAAAAAGAAATTTAAATCATGTTCACAAGATCCACGATTTAGACACTTGATTGCTAAGAGCTGCTGTTCACAGGAAAAGGCTTGTTTGACCAGTTTATCCATTCAGGGCTGTACTCAGCAGTGGTTTCCACGTGTGTTCTGCAGAACTACCTTATGCATGAGTTTTTTCTTCTGTAATGCCCAATAAGGCATAAGGATAAAAAAGGAGCACCTGGAAAGACTTTTTTTTTTTTTTTTAATAGCTAGTAACAATCTTTTTTTCCCTCTAGAAAATTATTTTTAGAAAATACCAGAACAAATCACTGACCATTAATGTTTGGGTTTTAGTTTTGATATGATTTGTGGCTGCTTTCAAAATTGTTGACTTGAAACAAAATTACCATAGTTTTTGAATTTTGTTTAAAGGAAGTTGACAGTAGAAGAGAGGGAGCGTCTACAGAAGGAGGAAAAACTTTCTAAAGTAGATGAAAAACTTATTCATGCTGCTGAAGAACTTAACAGCTACAGGTAATTGCAGATTTTAGTTGCTGTGATCACTTGTTCCAAAGTGAAGAAAGGGCAATACAGAATTAAAAAAAAACCAAAGCATAAGCAAATGTATTTTCTTCCAGTTTCTTTGTGGTGTATGTATGTTAGACACTAGTTTGTGTGTAATAATACAGACTGAGGGTGGTTTTACTTTTAAAAAAAAGTTAAAATGTTAAAACATTTGGGTGTTGATGATTATGGCACCTGCTCTTCCATTAGGGTCCTAATTGTACTGATACATTAGCTTTAATGGTATGGTAAACTTGGTGTCTAATCTAGTTCCCATTACTGAACAAAGCTAAAAATAAAAAGTTAAGAGAATGTTGTGAAATAAATGGAATGTTCAGTTTTCCTACAGAGCTAACATTTATGCTGTGTAGTTATAGTATTCTATTTCTGTTTCTCAAAGCTTTTCACATAGTCCTGTTGCTTAGAAATTATTTACTAAAATATTGTCTTGGCTGAATATTTGCTGTAGCTGTTTCTTAACTGCTCTGCTCTGTTTTTGTTACGCCGGCTGTGTACCTCTGGGGTTTTTTCTGCATTTCCTCTAACTGTGACATAATTTTTCAATATGTAATGTATATTTGCCATTTTACTTCATTGTTTATGGGGGTATTAGGCCTAACTGAACAGTAATGATCAATACTTCTTCTTTGTGGACATTCTTCAGTATTCATACAGGGAGACAGAATTCACTCTTCCTGATTTATCCAGAACATGGATTTTGTAGGCATCCCAATTTTAAAGATAATGTTAATATTGCAAATAGCGTATAACCAAGCAATGTCTGTGTCTTTGGCCCACCTGCTGAGAAAGCCTCTCTAGCTTCTACACTGTGCACAGGGCAGCTGGCAGCAAAGGTGGCATCATACATGAGGTCTTGAAGTCACTTCAGTGCAGGTGTCTGTCCCTCAGGGCTGACTGGTAGCCTGTGACAGTGTGGTGCTCCAGCCACATCAGTTCCTGTGCTGAGCTGGGTGAGGCTGGCTGGTAGGGCATGTGAGGAAGGACAGCCTTTATGCTGGAAACATCACAAACCACTGAAAAGCTGGGGGTGTGTCGGGGTTTGGGTTCTGTTCTCTTGTTTGCATCCCTGTTTGCCTAGAATGTAAGGCCTAGAATTTCCACCGTTAGTATAATTTTTTGTATCCCATGGGCCTAAGTGACAATACTGTCTTTTGGATTAAAAAAAAAATAATTACACCTTTTGGCTACTGTTGAGTTTATTGTATTCAAAACTTTCCTGCATGTTTTATTACAATATCAAATTCTCATTTTGTTACAGAGAGCGAGCAAAGGACCTGGAGGAAGAGCTGGAGAGAACCATTCGTTCTTATGAGAATCAGGTATTTGTGCTTTGTGACAACATCTGTGCCAGTAGGAGGGATTTACTGCAACTGGAATACCACTTGCTCTTAGCTTGTGAACTGTGTTGGGCTTGGCTTTGTTGGGTGTCTAATTTTGCTTCCCCCTGCTTCTTCTTAATGTCATCTGGTTTTGACTGACACCATTTCAAGCAGAGATCACCAGGTAACTTTACTGAAAAGCTGAATTTCCAGTTTAGGCACCTCATTATAAATTAGCCACACACATTAAATTTATAAAATAGAGCATACAATCATAAGTTTTGGGGTTTAGATGAATAATGAATCTCTCTTTCACAGATTACTTCACATGAGAAAAAAGCTCATGATAATTGGGTAAGTTCCAAATACTGAATTTCCTGTGTTTTCTGCATCTTCATTTTTCATTATTTGAAAAGTTTATTTTAACACCTTTTGGGTCTTACTAAAAACAGATCATCAAAATTCTCTCTAACCTTTCACTTTTAAACATATTTCTTGCAGAAATACACAAAAACATGTTAAAAACACTTCTATTGTATAAAATAGTTGGAAAAATTAAACTGGATACTTATGAAGACAGTAGAATGATAATCTTGTATCATTTGTTATAGTGATAAATCTGCTGGAAGAACATGACACCATATAACAAATGTGTGACATTTTGCTAATAATGAAAGCTTTTGGCCTTGTTTCAATGCCATTTTGATATTTTCTTTGGGTGTACTTCACTTCTTTTATCTACAAGTAGAAGACATTGTGTCCTGTGAGAACAGTATGTTCCATTGACAGCTTCCTAAGAATGTTGCTACAAAATCCATTTTTGCCTTTTTTTTCCCAAACAGCAAAATTTAAAATATCTCCTGACTAATACATTCTTCACTTTCATGGAATGTCGGAGATAAAATCCTGCTAAAAGCTATGGTGCTTTATGATCATAATTCCAGAGGTTTATCTATCTGATTTTAAATTAAAACATTCTTACGTAGAATTGGAGACTTCAAATCTTCTGTAGATGCTTCAATCCAGGTATAACCAAAGAATTTGATTTCTGAAGTTTTAAGAACCTGCAGGAAAGCCTTATCATTCCTCCAAAATTTAGGTTTTAGAGCTGCTAATATCATTTGCTGACATGTGTGAGGCTCCATACATGAGTCATATCTCGTGAAAATGCAGTTTCTACACTTCACATAGAATGTGTTGGACCAGGAATTGTCATATTTATGAGGCATTTAATAAAAAAATAGCAATATCTAAGCATCTGGTTTTTGTCCTTTCCCAAAGCTGACAGCCCGAGCAGCTGAAAGACACCTCAATGAAATAAAAAAAGAAAATGCACATAACAGACAAAAGTAAGTGCAGTTCTTCTCTACTCCCAAACAAATGCAGTTTGGCATGTGTTGGATTTAGGCAGATTGATGTTTTCTGTTGAGGTATTGTGGCCCAAACACAGCAGAGAGATTAGTGTTTGAGTTCTGAAAGAAGGAGAGTCACTTGAGCTTTCCTGTAATTATGACATGCAAGAAAGTAAGAACTGAGGAACATGTGAAGTATTGAAATACCTCAGGAAAGAAGCAGAATGTAGTACTAGAACACAGATGCTGGGGGGAAGAGGGGGTTTGTTTGTTTGTTTGCTTGGTTTGTTTGTTTTACATAAGTGTGTATCAACCAGATGATGGGGTTACCTTACAATTTCACAGCTTATCTCAGAAGTTAATGTTGAACTAACAGCTGGTGGTAATTGAGAGAAACTTTCAGGTGTGAGGTTAACTAATACTTGGAGGGCAATTAGAGTGATGTCATACTGGGAATGTGGCATCTAAAATGCAACTTCAACTTCTGAATTACAGTGTAAACACAGCAGCAAACAGAAATACTTTCAGGCATTTTTAAGTTCAGAGTACTGTGACATCCTTTGTCACATTTATTTAGGATAAAATACCTTGCTTCATTATCCAGTTAGGTAGAAGGCCTGGCAGTAAACGGTGT
This sequence comes from Haemorhous mexicanus, assembly GCF_027477595.1. Classification (NCBI taxonomy): domain Eukaryota; kingdom Metazoa; phylum Chordata; class Aves; order Passeriformes; family Fringillidae; genus Haemorhous; species Haemorhous mexicanus. Next base: position 42,301,905 of record NC_082346.1, read on the forward strand.
GGTCTGGTAAAGCTTTTGCATTTATTGGTCACTTGCTACTTAATTTGTTGTCTCTTTGCAGATTAACTGAAGCAGAATTTAAACTTGAACTTTTAGAAAAAGACCCTTATGCTCTTGATATTCCAATGAGACCATTTGGCAGAGGTACAGTATTGAATTGTTAAATAGAGCCTAATTCTTTTGGTTCATGGTTTTGTTTCCCAAGACCACACATATTTAATTATTTGAAAACTATCTTAGCCATGTGTATGTACAAATACCAGTCATTTAAAAAAAATAATTCGGTCATAAGTGACTCTAGGTCACGTCAAGTATTTTGTTGAAACTAAGAGCATTTGTAGTATTGATGAGAGTAGACTGGGAATATGTTACACATGGTAATGAGAGCACAGTTTTCATTTTAGTTACACGGTTTAGTTTTTAACTTCACATGAGAAGTTATTTATACAGTTTGTTAAACTAAGTATTGTGAACTTGAGTATTTTGTTTTAACTGTTCCAGAGCATTCCCCATATGGACCCTCACCAATGGGCCGGCCTTCATCTGAAACAAGAGCTTTTCTTTCCCCTCCTACTTTATTGGAGGGTCCTTTAAGGCTTTCACCTATGCTTCCAGGTGGAGGAGGAGGAAGAGGTACAATTCTTAAACTTGAAAATGTATCTATTCTGGATTTCTCTCTCCTCTCCTGTAAACCTGTCACACCTTTTCCTCTTGTTCGTGACAAAAAGTATTAAAACAACCAATTCAACATCAAGAGTTAATTGGATAAACTCTTCCTGTTTTACAGCTTGCTTCTAAAGTTTTTAATGTGTAACAATGCAATTGGAAATCTAGTTTTTATTTGTAGGTTGGTCAATGGATTCATTTTAGAAGCATAAATTAAGAAAAGTAAAAAGCCAGACTTAGCTGTTGTCTTTTCTTTCTTGGACAGATGGGGTTCAGCTGAAATAAATATGATTTTAAAGTAAAAGGGAGTCAGTTATTTTTCTGAAGAAAGAGTACTGCTCCTTCCATCTCATTGGTCATCAGTCCGTGAGAGAATGTTGTCAAAACAGGAGGCAGTTTTATTGGAGGTTGTGGTATTTGAAAGTTACTGGTTCAGTAAACTGTTTCCCTTCCCTTTGTTCTAAATTTGAAGCAGCCATCATAAATGGAGAGTGTTTCTTCCCTACTGATAGAAGGGACCGGGAAGTTTGTGTGTAAGGAGTACAGTTCTGAGATTCCAGAGTAGGTGAAAGTAACCTGGGGTGGCATGGGTTGTAAGGGAAGAAAACTCCATTCATATTTCTTATGCTGATGGAAGCAGTGTAGGTAAATGCTAGAGTGAAGTTCAGCATCTGTTACAGGTTTGTTAAAGAAGCTACTGTTTATTTTTACCATTGCACCCATTGAAGCCTTTACTTAATTAGTGGGAAATATGTCCAATTTCTATTCTGTAAGGATTTCAGTAAGTGCAATTATAGTACTTATCTCAGAGTGCACAAGACACACAATGGCTTCAAGCTTTAGGTTGAATTATAGCATGGAAAATTAGAGAATGATAGTAGAATTCTGTATTTCTGTAATTTGAGACCCAGTCTGCTTTGGAGGAAGCTTGCCATCTAAAATCACTCATTTTTACGGTTCTTATTGCACTTGATTATGTGTTGACCTGGCCTTAGAGGGTTTTTTGTTTGTTTGGTTGGTTTGGATTTTTTGGTTTGGTTTTTTGCTTCTTCTTGAATAAAGAATTAGAACCAGAAGAGTGTTGAATGCAGATGGGTGTTTTATGATACCGGTATTAACTCGCAGCGTGCTAATTGTTAGTTTGATTGGCAGCAGGTTTTTATCACTGAGAAGATTATTTATCATGAGGGTGCTAGTGTCTGGTTCAAATTAACTGAAACTTGTAAAATGATTAGTTTTTTAAAAGCATTGCAGGTCCCCTATGCTGTGCTGTTACTGAGCTAAGACTTCATTGCACGCCTTGGAACCCTTCTCGTAGTTGGTAGCAAACAGCCGGAGAGCCCCGTGGAGCCAGCACCTCCTGTGTCCTGGCAGAGCTGGCATCCCATGATCTGATCCACTGTTTCCAGACTGAATGAGGAAAGCCAAAGCAGAGGATTTAAAACACAAGGGTGAATAACTACTCAATTTCTTCGATTAGGATCCAGAGGAGCAACTGCCATGTATGAAGCTGGAAGTGAAAGAGGAGAGCTGAATTCTGATAGATTAACTGATCCCCACAGACCACCATCAGATACTGGATCCCTGTCTCCTCCTTGGGAAAGAGAACGCAGGATAATTCTTCCTCCACCAGGTAAAAACTCTGCTTAGCTACTGTATCCTTGGAAAAGAGGAGTTACTGACTTAGAATCTATATATTTAACTATTTTGGGTTTAAAAATATTAAATGTTTTCTTGGGCTTGCATGTGCAACTGAACTGGTATTTTTTAGTAGTAGTTTTTTCCTCTTCTTAAATAGTGTGGTTCACTTGCACTTCTCTGTTATCTTTTAAGTACATATTGGTATTATCAAGGGACAATCAGCTGTTTGGTTTCATCATTTTACTGGGAGTCTGTTAAGTGCATTAAGAGACCTGTCTGGGCTGGATAGGTAATAAGAGATTTAAGAAGTAAAAAGTTCTAATTTATTTAAGTAAAAAACAGGTAATGTTGAAAAATGTTATTTTTCAAAAAAACCCCATTTATATTAATAGTACAGGAGTACCATGGTACATTCATCCTCTCTGGCTCATGTTTTCCTGTTGATACTGTCTCTTCAATGATTAAGAGCAGTAAAATCAGTCTTCACACTCACTTCTTCAGCTAAACATCTGTGTTGCACTTAACCACTCAGGGAAGGCAGAGATGAATTAAAGAGGATTCTGCTGATATTTCTCAAATAAAAACTTGGGGTATGGACAAACTTCCTGGATACCTGTAATAAAGAAGAAAAAACATTACAAGTTTAGAAAAAAAAAAAAGTAGGTAACCTCAGTTATTACTGCAGCAAGCCATACACATCTGTGTGAAAGCTTGGTAGTGAAACTCAAGGTCCTCTCAGGATGCAGGTTTCTCATCTGGCAGGTGTGGTCTGTTGACATGATACTGCAGAGAGGTATTTTGGTTTCCTTCTTGTTCTTAGCCCACCTTTGCCCTTGGATCTCACTGATATAGTTTGTCTTGTAGCTGCATGACAGATTGCTAGATCTGATGCCAGCAAGCTGGTGGAAGCATATTACAGCACTATGAAACATAATGGAAAACAGTATTCTTACCTAAGAATGGCTTAAAACATGCAGTTACTTATTTTGTCTCCCATCTTCTTTGCTAGGCTGAACCTTTGTTTCAAGGCCCCATTGTTTATAACTTAGGCAATCATAACTTTCAAAATTCTGCTGTATGTTAAACCAAAAATCAATAACCTTTTGCAACTCTTTAGAAACATAAGCAATTGGATATACTTGGTGGGATTCCTCTGGGTTATTTAAGATTTGTTTGCTCACTCTGATTAACAGACACTTGGTATATTTACAAGAGCTTAAGATACCCAGAGAACCTTTCTGGTCTAAAATTGTGTGGAATGGAAGGAATAAATCTTCACAGAGCTGTTTTTTGTGATTTCTTCAATGTTAGGTGAGCCTTATGCAGATCCAGCTCTTCCTGCTCGAAGACAAGAAAGATTTTTCCCTAATCCTCCAAATACTGGAAGACTTTCTGGACCAGCAGAACTACGAACTTACGGTGTTCAGTCTTTTGATAAAACAGGTGGGAGTTGCTTCCATGATACTCTAGAGTGGAAAATCCCAGTAAGCTGACTGGGCATGGTAAGCTGTGGCAAGAGGACAGTTTTTTAGCTACCACAGACCTGAAGTTCCATTGTGTAAGAAACATTTGAACACCTGCTGGCCTTGATGCAGCCATTCCCTGTAGGAGCAATAGCCCTTCCTGCTGTCAGGTGGCTGGGATTCCGTGAATGACTGAATGGCAGTCATCAGGTATTTTTGTAGTCTACCCTCACTGTTCTGTGTGTTAACCAGTCATAATTGGTTGAGAGTCTGTTTTGGTCCCTCCCATGAGGCTCATCACAACATTAAAACATCACAAACCCATACTGGCATTTCTGTTCCACATTTGGTAAAGTTAGAAAGGCTTAGACTCACAAAGAGTGAAACAGAAACAGCCAAATGTTCAGGTGTCCACTGGCTTGGTGCACGGAGGCAGAAGGTCTGAGGCCTCTTCCTTCAAACAGTTGACCATAGTGGCAGCTCTTTGTTGTTCACAGTGAATTGCCCCAGTTTAATCACAGCTTTCACTGACCCACTGGTTTTGAATTGGCCGATTATGTACATTTTAGTCTGTGTCACTTGGCAATTGCCAGAAGCTCATAGGCAAAGTTTTGGTCACAGAGACCTTATCACTGACAGCTTAAGAGCTTTATACTTACTAAGCATTTTTCATCTTTATGTAATGCCCTGTTAAGTCACATGTGTCTGATTCATCAGCAAAGTGAAGCCATTAAGTTCCCAGCAGAAACTTCACCACCCAGGACTCAGATCCTGACAGGATTAGTAGTAAGTTACCATCTCCCTTGCACTGTTTCTGGCCAGAGGAGAAAGAACCTTTGTCCTCGGTGCCACAGTGTGTGAGAACTGGGAATGCTAAATTTAGTTTCAGGTTGAAGGTTCAGGTTTCAAAGTGAATTGTTCTTTATTGGAAGGCAGTTCTGTCCCTGTGCAGCTACTGACCTTCCTCTTTGCCAAGCCTTCTGTCAGTTTTGCTTCTGCTTTCTCACTCCTGCCTTTTAATACTTCATGTTCCACTTTCTTCTAGCACCTGGCTGCTGACTGAAGGACAGGAGAGGTGCACTGTCTTTGCACTTATTAATGCAGCCTTTTTTTACCCCTTTCTTCAGTCACTGACAGGATTTAATTATTTTTTTTAAACATTGTAGTCAGTTCCTGGGCAATTCAGAGCTGCTTGAATGGCAACAGGGTTTTGGATAACTTTGTTGCAAGTGTTTAACAGGTCATTAAGAATGTGTGAATGTTGCTTTTAGGGAGACACAGAATTTCACTAGAGTTGGCTGAGTGTTTGTAAAAAAAAACCCAAAACCCAAAAAAAGCTCTTCAATTAAAAAACCAACCACTAAAAACCAGCCCATTCAGAACAGCAGAGTGTCTCACAGTGCTGTAATCAAGGCTCCTACTCATTAGAGTTAAAAAGTTACGTTTCTTGGGAAGATAATCACAATGTTATGTAAAGTGAATGAAAGAATGTGGATTTTCCTAAGATGGTGTGCCAAACTGTGAAAACTTTTCACTTGAGGAGGTACCTGGAGCAGGAGTCTTATTGTCAAAGAAGAGTTAAAGGTTGACAGAGATTGTGAGGAACTGCTAAGGACCTAAAATGCAAAGTGTTATGCAACATAAATATCAAGGCATGAGTATTCTCTATGTCTGTGTGACATAGGAGGTGAAATGTTTTAGATTAAGTAACAATAATCATCAACAAGGCTGGGCCTGCTTGAAATGACAAGTAATTTAGAGTTTTTGAAAAGACCTGTCCGTTCATTGAGAAAAAAAGCTTGGTTTGCTTTCAAGGATTAGAAATACAACATGCACATAAAAATTTTGTCACTAGTCAGTCTTGTTTTGGTTTGTTGTTTTTTAGTATAATCATCTCTATTCAAGCTGAAGCATTGAAAGCAATATTTTTCAAATCCCAGATTAGGGGGGGTTGTTTGTTTAAAGAAAATGTATTTACTATATATATTTAGTATATTTATATCCAGTCAGATTCTACTCTCTGACAATTCCCTTTAATAGTTTTCTCTCGTTATTATTGAAAATACTTGTTCCCAGCAAAGTTTAAAAGTAAAAAGACTGAAGTTTCTATTTATCTCTATAGTTATAAAATAAGGCAAATGAGAGGAGGAGGAGGATGATGATGACGACTATTATTATTATTATTATTATTATTATTATTTCTGACTACTCATCCAAAACTGATATAGTTCTGGAAGTTTCCTTGATATTTGTCAGCCAATGAGGGAATTGGTTTTTGTCATATTTGAATAGGATTGGTGAAGCTCTGTGCCAAAAGCATATCATAGCCCAGCCATTCCCAGCATGGGGCTTACCAGAGAAATAAACTGTTAGTGGGAGGGAGGGGGAAAATGGAACTGCTGCTTGCTGTTGGTTTTGTTGCCAGTCTATCCTGATTTCAGAAAAAAATACTGAAATCAGTGGAGAGAAAGAGATCAGCACTGAATAACTTTTTAAACTTTTGCATACAGAGGGACAGGCATCTTCAGAACATAGTCCACGAACAGAACCAAGTGGAGATGGGATGAAGGATCATTCTAACCTTAGCGTAAGTAGCTAGAGAGGCTTGATTTAAAGAAGCTTTAATTTTCTGCAAAAAACATAGAAACATTTGTCTGTAGTCCATTGGTCACATTATATTGCACTCTTCAGTGCAAATTATAAAATTATATGTGTACTTTACCACAACACTCATTGTCTTCTGAATTACTTTGATATATTACTAATATAATCCCTGTTGAAAATTAATTATATCCCAAGACGAAACTATGGTCAAGCAGATGGTCCGTACATGTAGATAGCTTTGCTCAGGATCATGCTGCAGCTAAGGCAGAGTTGGAACTAGCTCTTAGCTAGTGTCACACCTAATGAAAGTGGGCCTCATGGGACTGGAGATGTTCACTTTCCCTCCCCTAACTTCCCTGGTTTCCTTGTGTTGCAGAACTCGCTCCCTGATCAGTCGCTGGCCCCTGAAAGTGAAGCTGTGGGTTCAGGGTTTGCACCTCCACCTTTCCCTCCAGTCAGACCTCCACTGATGCCTGTGGATCCTAGAGCACCACCAGTACCTTTCATGAGACGAGGCCCTCCTTTTCCTCCCCCTCCTCCTGCTGGCATCTACGGACCACGGGAGCGCTTTCCAGCACGAGACTTCGGGCCTCCACGCCCTCCGCTGCCAAGTAGGTGGCTTTAGCCAGCATTTGTTTCAAGCTGATGGACGTGAGTGCTTTGTGCAGGCAGTGAGTTACCACAGGGCGTAGATGTGTACATATTTGCACAACTGCTTCTCAATTCAGCTAACAGGGAGCGTATTTTCTGATTAAGGTTCATTGTGTTGCACACTTCCTTTTTCACAACAGCTCATCTTGATCTTTTTACAAATACTAGCTTTGGGTGGAAAGTATGGAACATGTACTGTTCAGCATTTAAAGGATTCTTTTTGAGGGGTAGGAAGGCAAGTAGGTAGGTTACCTTAATCCTTTTCTTCCTATGAAATTATATCTTCCATAAATCTTAAAAGTTTCATCCTCTGGCTCTGAAGTGCACTGGTGCCCTGCAAAGGGACAGTCCCAAACCAACTGTTTTCCCTTGGAGTTTGCATGACTGGAGACAGGTGTAAGTATCAGACTGCAGGACTTCTTTCTGACTCTTGCTGTTCTCTGAGTATTTGTGAAGAACTAAGCCATTTATCTGCCAAAATACCTGTAAGGTGTGGCACATAAGGGTTGCTGTGGCAAACTGAAGGGGCAGCAGCAGTCCAGGAACTGGCAGTGGTTGGCTGCTGCTTTGAGACTGTTGTGGGTAACTACTGAGAAAAGTGATGGTTTTGCCCTCTCTTTCCTGGCATCTGTCTCTTTGGATCCTGACATGCGACTTGTAGTTAGATAGGCCTAGCTGAGCAGTAAGCCAGCAGGAGGAGCAGGTGTACATGTTTACTGTTGTGATTGATATTAACTTACTAACTGGATTACTCTGATTCTCTCACAGTAAGAAATCCATTTCCAATGAGACCTTATCCTCACTATCCACCTCCACGACCTGGATTTTTGCCTCCACCACCTCCTCCTGAAAATAGAGTTGAACCATCTCAGTCAAATCCATCAGCTGTAGAACCAGAAGCACAGCAGGAGACTTGACAGTCATTTGGGGAATGTCCTGAACCAGTTTTGTGCTCTCCTACTGGCATTTTTCCTTATGTTAAGTAACCATTGTTACTTAGGTCTATACAAACTACTTCGCTCAAATTGAAGCTTAATAGGGAAAATTCTCAGGATAGTATTTTGTAAATAAAGAATTAAATACTTATGAATATTGTGAATAAGTGATTTCCACTGTACAATAGTCATTTTAAATTACACATTTCTAACTTGACTAGTCTCTCCAGAGGTGTATAAAATTAAATCATGTGAGCCTTATTGTAAAAGTCCAGCTGCTTTGTGCTGGTTGAGCTGTACAGGGAGTCCCTCTGCATGCCAAAAGTGATGCTTGCTGCTTTATGAATAGGATGTGAAAACAAATGGAAACAGTTAATAAAAATCTACAGAAAATGAAAACAATGTCACTGGTAACATGGTATAATAGATAGGTAAAGATGAATAACCATGATTCTCCACTCCAGTCCCCTCTGTTAATGGCCTCAGAGTGATCTTTCAGCTCTCAGGCTCTACACTGTGGCAGTTCTCCTGCCATGACACTGACAGGGAAGAGGCAGCAGAAAAGCTGAGCAACTCTCCCATCACTCTTCAAAAGCTGGAGTGGAGTAGTGTTTATTGAAGATGTGTACAGGGGTTTTTATGACCTGGGAGGAAGGAGTCATAGCTAGGATGTGCTCCAGCACAGCCCAGCCCTTGACTTTGAAGACATGTGTCTGCAGCAAACCAATAGGAGGGGTGTGTTTTTACTGTTTCAACATGAATTTGCTTTATTAGGCTTCAGATTTTAACCAGTATTAGGAAAATGCTGGGTAGGACAAAAGCAGAATTAAAAAGTACAAGAAGGAAGTGGCAAACTGCAGCATTAATAAGTCTTTGTCTATAAAAGAAGTTAGTGTGGTACCTTGTTCACCTCTTCAGGTTCCTGTGGTGCTTCCCTGGCAGGAGTGGCTGTCCCACTGCACCTGCAGCCAGGAAGGGGCTGCCCTGTGCCATGCTGCATCTGGACAGAGCCAAGCTCTGCTTTCACTGGTGACTGTACAATCTAAAGACTTCTGCTAGGAGCTGGTGGCTGTTCTGACAGTTTGGCTTCAACTTGAAAACAATGTAAGGACTCAGTTCAGTCATTTGCTAAGGGACCCTCTAAGATAAAGAAGCAAACTGGTTTTAGCAAGCCCCAACTCAGCAGCAGTTCAACCACCAGCCTCCATTCTCTGCATGCATGCACACATAACACACAGTTTCAGGCTTTAATGTAAATGCAGCCACCACACCCCCTAATTAGAAGTTACCAAAAAAACCTCCAGCCCACTTTTTTTGTAATTGCTTAGGTAGAGTCTGCCAAGGGAACACTATCTCTTGTAGCTCAGTCTTTCTGCTCCTACCATTGTTTCCATGTTGTCTTGTTTCAGCTGTAGAACTCTTCCACGGCACACTCCTACAATTTCTTTATCCTTTCTGCTTCTAGTTTCACCCTCAAAGCATTTAGGTTAAGCATTTGTACTCCAGTGATTCAATGACAGATTGTGACAACAGGTATTTTAAAGCATCATCCCTGTTAAATCAACCATGTAGTTTAACGTGGCTGTTGCATCAGCTTTAGCCAATTAGTTGATGGCTAGGAGTTTCCCTGAGAGACTTCACAAAGATTCTCAAAGGAATTACTGGGGTTTACCCTTAGCCTTGTCATCAGCCCTGGGAGCAAGCAGAACTGCCAAATACAGCCTTGCCCCTGCACAGAGAACCAGGGTATAGCACAGAAATTCTGGGCTGATAACACTGCCATAAAACTTGTATCTCTGCTTTCTGAGCAAACACGGTATTTTCTCCATGTGGGTTAAATATTTGTTCTAAGTTAACACTGAAAAATTCTTCATCCACAAAAACAGTCTATGCCCACAATGGTACTGAAAGCTGCAGGCAAAAAATAGCTGGACTAAGAAAATGCAGGAAAAGCAAGGATTGGTTCATCCTGCAGATAGAATGGCATCATTTGAGACATTTTTCCCTTCCCCTGTAGCAGTCCAAAATTTTATTTGCAAATTTGGAAGCAAGCTCAGGTTTATGTAATAGGAAGCAGGTAGATGGTAACCTGTCAAATATAGAAAGGCCACGCAAAAGTGTATGCGGGGAAGTCCCTGTTCTGCCCACCCCCAAAAGAATAAGTTTTGACAGATGAAGGCTTGTGTTCCAAGCTCCTGCAGCTGAACCTAGAATGCAAAAGACTAATCTGACATTGCCATCTCTTCAGGAAATACAAAGAAACAACAAAAGTAAAATTCCTTTTGGGATTATGCAAGTTCAAAGTGATTTTGCAATAGTTTGTAAGGTCCCACTCCAAATGAAAGAGAATATTATCTTCATTTCCTAAGATCACTTCAGATCACTTCAGCTTGAATCCCTTCATCCTGGTATCACTAATAAAGATTACTGCTGGAAATACAGGCAGATAACAAACCCCACTCCTATCTATTCCTAAGAGAGGAGAAAAATCAAGGGTGCATTTCCCTACCACTGCTCAAGGTATGGCTTTCACCACACACTCCTGCTTTACTGGACTCCCTATAATTTCCAAGACAGAAAGATTCTAGCCATCTGTTTTAGGTACACTGACTTCTTCCCTGAACACAAGCCACACCCAGTGAGCAGACTTGAGGCTGTATGAAACAAATCAGACCTGGAGCATTCCAACAATGCACAGCCATTGCTAAGAGCCAGCTCTGGCTGCAACTGCAGCCAGTGAAAGGACTGCACACCTGCAGTCTTGACACCTGACTACACCCTGCTGTAGTCAAGTGGGCTGCTTCCCCTGATCCTCATCCTGTCTTTCAAGATTAAGTTAATTAAAACAAAGCAGAAAATAGGTTAGACCAAACAGATTAAAAACATTTATACAACAGAAAGGCAAACAGGTTACTTCCCAACTCTGTTTAGTAAGGCAGTTACCCATAAGATCCAGTAGCTTGCAGAGATAAAATTACCATTCTACAACTGTTTAAACCATAGGACGAAGAATTTGCTTTATTTGTTTCTGGCTTTTTCTGTGTGACTTTCTGAAATCTTGAACCATTCACAGCCAAACTTCAGATTCAGATGCTGCTGAGCAACCACGATCAGATTTATCTGCTACATAAAACTCCCTTCTGAGGCCAAGGCCTGAAAGGCACCGAAATAAGTCCCAATATTTCACTTTACTGGAACATGAAAAGCTGTAACTGTATTTACCTTATCTTAATCACCCACAGCGTCTCTTCAGTATGATGGCAAATGATCTTGCTTACTAAACCTGGAAGATCTAGCAAACTGCTTGAACAAGCAGTGCAGTTTTCACACTTGGCAGCAGCTTGGGCTATCGCAACATGAAGTCAAGAAGCTCGAATAGAGTCTGTGCTTGGCACGCACACACTGACCAGCCACTCTGACAAGCCTCACAGCACAGTCAGCCACTGCAGGGCCCAGCAGCTCTCCAACAGCTGAGCAGACATTTCAGCTTTCATTCAGAAGGCACAGCTGTGTACTCTGAGTACGGATAAAACGTCAAACTGAAGCGTTGCAGGTATTCATAATCTATTTAATAGTGGGACACCAAAGAAGTACTACACATTTTTCTTGAGCACATTAGATTTTGATTTAAGCAATTGCAATTGATGAAGTAATTTCTCAAAAGTAGTCTTCTATATTCTACAATCCACAGTTTACTGTATCAGTCTAATAGGTCATATAATGATATACTGTTTGTGCTAACTGGTCTGAGCTTGAGCAAAGCATCCTTCCCAATCCTCCACCACCCCAAAAAATGTTGACAAAATTCAGCCAAATTTAAAAAAATTGTGTGACTTATTTTAGATTTTTCTGCTGACCTAAACACAATGGGAGCTACTAGTTATACACATCTTATGAACGATGTTGCATTTTAATTCTAAAAATCTTCATGCTGATAACAATAAAGTATTTTATACAGCGATCAATTTTTAATGCTTTATTCATTGATTAAAAGAATATAACATTTAACATAAACCATACAACATCAGTCATCAATTCAAACATTCAGCTGGTTTCCTTACATTTTCTGTCAGGAGTATTTTTTTAATCTGATCACATTTATAAGATAAAATCTCACCACATCTGGCATATACACACACTGTGCCAGTGGATTCACTCTACTGATGTACATATAAAATCCGCATGGTATGTGCTCACTGGAGACAAAACAGCGCACACCTGTCAAAAGGTCATTTTAATATAAGATGGTAAAACCATTTGTAAAACACATATAAACTTTTTCCATAAATAGAATCATATCTGGACATCTGTTGCATAAATTGTGTTTTCCAAAGCTTACAATATAGCAGCCAGGTCTCAGCACTGCTGGGCACCCACGTTGGCCACTTACTTTATTATTGCAGACTGTCCTTTAAACATTAAATGCACAACATTCGTACCACTTAAAACTGGGGTCAGGTGGAAGTCTCACAGAGACCACGTCTGTACCGCGGTTGCCCTGAAACAGTTACATCGGCTTCTAAAGCCTCTCAGATATAACAAGATTTTAAAACATACTTCATGGAATGTTCTTCATGCATCATAGCAGCTCATACCTGTGATAGAACAAGCTTTGTATTTGTTTCCTTTCCTTCCTTTACATTCACTATTCACAGTGAAACAGGTGCATGTTTGTTAAGAGTTCTGAGGTTGCTGACTGAGCCACAGCACAGCTGTGTACCACAGGTCGAAATTCGACCTTATATATTACAATCTAGCAGTATCTGGCTGGCCAAAAGTTGGCCTGCCCCTGCCAGCATGTGGGCACTTCTTCGTTTTTAATCTATTCTTTGGCAGCTGACACAGGCGCTGACAGAGAAAATCCAGTGACTTGGTTGTTAGGGATTTCACGACTAATGTTTGTTTGCAGGTGTAGACCTTTGTATCGAAATCTTCACTGTTACGCGTTTACCTCACCGGAGCGCACATTTCTTGCTTTCTCCTTTTAAACTTTGGCCCAAAGCTAACTTTTAAGGAAGATGACAGAACGTGAGAACAAACAAGGAGGAGTTTGCAAAGAATCCAAAAGACTACAGCGTTATGGAGTGGATCTGTAAGTGCAGGAACCTGAACCGCTAGTGTTTCACACCGCCGCTTAGCAGCTAAGGAAAGCCGAGAATGGAGTTAAGCCATGCTGCAGAATCCGCACGTGAAATCAAGCAAGGTAAGAGTCTTACAGTGAACAGCCCTGGATAGACTTCTCGTCCCTTAAGCCTATTAAATAGCATGCTACTGGATTAAGCACACAATGACAGCATAGAGATCCACTGGGCTATGGATATGGGTATTAAAAACAGTTGGCTCCCGAGCACAGGACTCCAATAGAATAGCAAAAGAATTCAAAATGCAGTTACTCAAGTAAAGTAAAGTTAGCCGGCAACCTCAGACAGCCTTTGGCTGTATCTTTGCAAGGTTTGGTAGACAAGTCCATTAACCGTGAAAACCCTAAACACTGCCACTTTCAGCTTCTAAACCAATACCCGACTACGTTCTTTGATCAAGAAGTAGAATACACATATATAATTCTATATAGCTAATACTGATTAAACACAGCACAAAAGGGGTTAATTCACACTACCGAAAAAACATAATAGGACCCTACTTGCATATGTAACCACAGGAATTGTAAATAAGGAGCTAAATGCCTTCACTGAAGCTTTGCATCTCTCTGTAAAAGTGACGGGTTGGCTCAGTGAAGACACTGAGCAGCTCTATGTCCATGACAGCGTGCCAAGGGCGACCCAATCCGAGAGATACTTGCTCAATGAAATTGTGTACTGGATCCACATCCTGATCAGCCAGTTCTCCTTGGTCAAATTCAATGCTTTCTTCTGTGACTTCCAGTACTTTCAGGTCAGAGCCACGAAGACGAGCAATCGCTATAAGATTATGAGCCCAGACTGTGTAACCTACGGGGAAAGAAAAACAAAGTTGTTCTGTCATTTTCCTATGAGGTATTTTCTTACTCTAGAACTTAATACCAGACCATCCCAGTATCTCTCCCAACCTATTCCATCATGTTCTATCTGGCAGAATTCCCCTAGGACATGGTGGAGGCTTTCTGGTTTCAAGTGGTGAAGCCCCCATTTTACACTCTGAATAAGTAAGTATAAAAATATTTCAGATCGTTTCATTAACCCTTTCTAGATCTTTTCCTCCTACTTGCACAGCAGTGGACCACTGTAAGTTTATATATAAAACTTCAAACCTCCTGTGATCTACTGTGTAGTAAAATTAGAATGAAAAAAGTGAGTTATTAATTAACTGAATGCATAAAAGGAATGCTTTAAAACTCTGCTTATGTTAGAAAAAAATATTTGCTTTCATTGCTTTAGAAAGTAGAGTTAATAATAAAAAAACCAAGCCACCACCAAACAAACAGAAAGTCAGCACGCTCACAAACCAAAAGCCTCTGCAGCCTCTTCATGCCACCCCAGTGTGTGTGTTTATGTACATATTTTATATACATATATATGTAAGATAAACTAGATGTATCCTGTCATTCTGTCTGAGATAAAATATAATTACAAAGCTTCCCTCTCTTGACACTATATATTAGCATTTCTCTTTAAAAACTCCTACTCCCCAGATACCTGTAAGCTTTCTGTGCCCTGGCTAAGAGAAATGCAAAGTTCTTCCCTATTCAGATGCAAACCACAGATGGGAACTTCCCTTTTGGGGAGCTCTGCCAAATCAGCCCTTCCACTGCAAAAGGCTCATTTCTGCCATGATCATCATTCTTGCAGGTGCTAAGCTTCTTGGTGAGATGCCCAAGTAGATTCCAAGTAAAGCTACAGTCTGCACAATATTTGAACTGGGAAAGCTGAAGTGCTGAGAAGTAAAAGCTAACTGTGGTTTGGTCCTCCAACAATGCATGAACATGCTCTACATCATAACATATCAAAATAGATTGTCAGAGAATGAAGAAAAGATGTCAAAGTAATAAAGAAAAGAAATTTCTGTTCTGTTTTCTTTTACTTTTTTTCTATTGTGTCTCTGGAAGTATGTGGGTTAGGGTAGGTGTTCAACAAAGAAGCCTGCACATATCTGTAAGGCTCATTTCTGGGGACAGAATAAAACTTCACCACAATGTTCATAACACAAAGTCATAAAAATCCATGTGGAAGTATCCTTCCCTTAAGGAGGAAGAAAAAATTAAAAAGGCCTTTGTTCTCACAGATGGACCATGCCTTCCTCTGGCTTCTGGACATGGACATTTCCACCATTTCTTGGTGGCAAGATGATGACTTCCCACAAAAGACAATCTTGAGGCAGCCCAGTGCAGGCAACTGTCCTTTGCACATGCTTTCCCCTTCCTATTTCAGTCAATGACAAGTGGCAGCCACAAGTAGATGGAAATAAAAGCTTTTTCAAAAGCAAACTAATACCAGAAGAGGAAACATACACACACACACACACACAAAAAAAAGCCTGAGAAGCGCTGGAAGCTGAAGAATAACCACTCTGGGAGACAGAAGAAGAAACCCGAGCACTTCAAGCAAATTATGGCACCTTGAACAAAAACACCTTATTTTCCTGAAAGAAACTTCACAATATAATATGACAAATGGAGCCAGAAAACATTATACTGTAAACCTCAGGGAATCCAAGCATGAGGCTAAGATGCTGCACTGGATATTTCTTCCTAATAGTGTTCCATCTACTCTCCAAGAACGATGCTTGCAGTACAGTACTAGAAAAGTTATGTCCACAGCTTGGAAAAGATCAGGAGGCATTCATAAGCAGCTTAGCTAGCTTCTGCTGCAAGAAGGGGGAAAAGAAGGGTAAAGAATGCAAATCCCAGTGTAACAGCAAGGTGATATTTGGCCATTTTCTCACACAGGCAGAGACAGCATCTCTCCAAAGAAAGGTGATGTAGCAACAACCATTTGCTAGACAGAAGCATAAGGGATGTTTGCTTTCCCAACACTCTGCACAGACTAACAGTTTCTACTGAATAGACACGTGCTGATATGAAACTATACTTACACTAGCTTATGTTCAGATGTTTCACTAGCTTTTAAAGTTAGATAATATATTAAAGGATTTTTCTGTAGCAGGAGGATAATTTAAGGCAACACAATTTTAATTTTTTTTAAATGTCCTCAAACATGTATCCAAATTTCAGAAGAAACTGCTAAAAGCCACACTTAGACTGGTACAATCATGCACTGGCACCCAAAATCTGTCTCACCTGGAAACTATTAAGGAGAGGCAGCTCAATTGATCATCCTTCCCTGCCCCCAGCAATGATTTTTCAGTAGAAGACCACAGAAAAAAAAGAGCAAATACAGCAGGACATTCTGACTTCAACTGATGGAAATCTGAATGTTCACCTCCTGCTGCTGAAGGTCTCCTGTTTGTACTGAACAACTGGAGATTTACTCCCACAAGCAGTCTGATGAAACACATTTATTCTTATACAACTCATCAGCCATTGCTTAACTCCTTCATGGTCTTGGTAAGCTGATTTCAGCACAAATTAAAAAAAAAATGTTATTCTGCATTATTTCAGTTTTGGGTGTCTTAAAATTTGCCAGACTGCTATAACTTATACCACCAAGTTCTCTATTGACAACAGAGCTGAATAAATTCTAAAAGTTATTTGCTACTATATGGCAAATAAATAAGTGGGATAAACCTAGCTCTGGTATTACTGGTGAAACCAACACAATCAGTGAGGCAATCTCCTCTACATATTTTTCAGCCTTCATCAGTCTTACCGAATTGGTAACACATTTATTCTTCTCAGCTTTGGGGCACTTAACCCATGTTACTTACAAAGAGGAAGTAAAATTATCTAATCTTGCCAGCACATGAGCTCACAGAAAAACAGCAAATGTTTTCAGTTCCCATACACATAACTAGTCATTTAATGGAAGTTGCACAGTGCAGACCGCTTGCAGGATAAGCCTCCTGGAATGCTCACTTCTTAAGTTATCCTCATTTCTGTGAGGAGTTTAATAAAATCCTATGTGACTTCTCAACAGAGGTTACTAAGACACAAGCAGGTTTAAAACTCATATACAACAAACATCTTCAACAACAGCAAGTACAGAATAGTGCAGCAGCCTTCTGCATAACTTGCCACTAAAACGCACTATGGTTAGAAAGGCTGAGGGCTTGTAAGCATTTAAAAGCCACAAACTATGTCCATGCAATGTGTTACCTACCATGAACAGCTAGGAGAGACAGTCTTGTGCACCTCCAGGCTAATAAGACAAGTGGATCTTCATTCCGGTTGTCACTGAGATCTGGGAAGGCAGACATATCTATCACATCATTCATTAGTATAAAATGAGTGAGGAACTTGTCATACTGCCTGGATATGAGATCAACAACAGCTCCTGAAACACAAGTGACATAGCTGTCAAAGTGAATCCTCTCTAGGGGGATACTGGGCTTAAGAATCCTTAACATATCATCACTCTTGACATCAAAGGCCATTATATAGACCCGAAGATTAGTGCTGTTGCGAGTCAGCGCCTGCCAATTCTCATCTTTTGGCATATTGTCCAATGACTTGTGCATTATGGAAACACTGTGGACCAGGAGAGACAGTCGATGCAAAGGCACATGGTTGCTGTCAGCCAGGACTCTTGCCATTTCAGCTGTAAAATCACAGAAATCCAAAGCGAGCGAACGCAGATTCACAAAGCGCTCCAATTCAACCGCAGTGATAAGAGTGGTATTACCAGGGATGTGGTTGTCCAATAAGCTCAGATGTTCCATGGTGTTGGCTATGGGGTTTGATAAGGAGGACAATGATGTGGGAGTTACTATTTGCAGCATTAACCCACAAGACAGCCATTTCAATTGTCTGCTATTGCCTAATATCTCTTCAAACAGCTGTTGGATTCTGTAAGTAAACAAAACAGACAATGATCCTATTAAACATGGTTTGGTCTTACCAACTGCGTACCATTCATTTTTTTTTATTCAAGATTTACTCTTCCTTCATTTATAGCCTTATTCTGCAGGAAGATGCTATTATTATAGTTCTTATGAACTGCAACCAGACTGCAGACCACCCAGAGCATTTTAACATCCACTGCACTTAAAAGGTTAAAATTGTAAACTAAAAGAAATAGGCACTTTGTCTTCCAAAAACGGTAACACTATGAACCTTCACTTCATGTATTTTCCAGCATGTATTTAACACCTTCCCACATTCATTTTAAGGTTATGCAAATAAGAAAATCTGTAATGCTTTTCAAATGCAGCTCTTGTTTTTAAAACCAGCTTTTTGTATTTCCTAACTTCTCCAGAACTGCAAATCTAGTATGGAAAAAAAGTAATTATCAATGAAAGGTGACAAACTTGATTTTGAGAGTAAGTTAGAGTGATGTGAAATTACCTGCTTGATTTGCTCATTACAGGGTAAAGAACAAACATAAAAGAAGATTCTTTAAATAATTCCAAACGTAGAACTAACTGGATTTTCAAGAGCCAACAGGTTCCTGTTTTACCAAAACAACTTGGACCCAGTAACATTTCAATCTCAAATTATCAGTGCCAGATTATTATGAACTTATTCTGATGCACTCACTTCTCCTACCCCCTTTTTTTAAGTAAATAGATGTTCTTCGCGTTAAGATATTTTGTCCAAGAATGCAACAGAAGTATTTTAATTTTTCAATACTAGATTCAAATAGTACAGTCACACTCTAAAAACTTTCTCCATGTAAGTATTTTTCCAATCTCCATTCCAAAGCTCTAAAGGCCCAAAAGAGTGCTCCTGTCCAAATGACAAGTGTTCTTTTAGCATTTTAGACACACGTGTAGGTAAGTACTTGATCTCAAGCTCTGGTCAGCATTACAGAGAAGCAGTTGAGCCAGACGATGACATCAAGAAATAAGATTCCATAAAACCATAAAATATCAAGAAATAAGATGCAGTATAAAAACAGCAGAAATTTTTGTTCCCCAAATCAGGTAATGATTTTGCACAGAACACTTCTTTTATTGCTACAAGGATCTATATAGTTTATATATCTAAACAAAAAAAAAATTAAAAATTTTATTCTCATCCACGTAACTTTAATAGAGATAATGTCCAGGCAAAATTAAAGGTTTAGGCCAGTATCCTGACTGACAGCAGAGAAACACTAGCACCTTAAGGTGACAGAACAAGGAAAACACATGGGGCAATTTATCAAATATCTCTCTAGTTTCCAAAACTTTGTAACTCAGTTCTGAGCAGAGGTGGCTTTATGTATTTTGCAACTCTCAGAGACTTCAATTCTACAAATTCATCTAGGTTCCTCCCTTAGGGGAGAAAGGGTTTAGCAACCATAACACCCAATAATAAAGAACTTTGCAGTGAGATTATCTCCTCTTCTTGCTTGCTCTGAACCTGTCACCTACTACCTTTGATGCCCCATAACCCTTCTGTTGTAATAAAGTTAAAAGATCAGTCCTCACTCATCCTCTCTCTTGGCAAATCCTTATTCATCCCCTCCCTTGCCTACATGCGCATTCTTCCTTCTCCTATGAAGGTACTAGGAGTGAAGTCAGCAAGGCCCGACTTGAACCAAATGGAAAAGCTGGTGTGGTTACTGTATTTATTTTACACCTCAGTTCCCAAGGTTTTACCTAGGTTTTACCTAGGATAGTCATCAGGTAAAAAGACTTCAATATTTCCAGATCTCTCCAAATATTTTATTTAAAATTGAAGACTCACAACTGTGACACAAATGAAACTGTTTTAAACAACAGTTTAAAGAACAGTGCCATTTTTCTATTTTATTCCTAGATTTATTTGGAGCTAAGAAGAACCTTATTTGATCCTGGCAATGTTTGTTTCATCATTATTCTCGCCAATGCTTAATTGAAGGCAGATTATCTCACAATCCCCCAAAGAAAAAGATTCTACCACAGCAATCCCAAATTTCTTCCAAAGACTCTTACCTCTCCCCATACACATCAACAAAAGATGCTGCAATGGCTGCAGCAATGGTAGGATTTATTTTGTAATAGCCCATGTAATCAATCTTAATAGTGCTTCTAATGTTTTACAGAACTGTTGAAGACTAATTTTGAGGTCTTCAGTAGAATGCTACCATCTATACGCCTCACTGCACTAAAAATCTGTTTAAATTGGGGTTCTCATACACCTTAAACATCTGAGCTTAGAAAAATACTGTTTTAGTGCCTGCAAAATTTAATAAAAAGAAATATGACCCAGAACTCTGCAACTCTAGGGTAGCTTTTCTCTCCAGTGGAAACTGCAGTAAAAAACTTCTTAAAAGAGAGAGAATGATTTAATGCAATCAACTTTTTATTGCAAACATCAAAGTATTTACACAAGTATGCAGATTTGTGCTGCTACTCTAATGACCTTGTAGGTCCTAAGAAAACTTTCTCCAGTTTTTAGTCAGTCAGAGATCAAACATGTCAATAGAGAAGATTTAACAGCAATAATTTCTGAATTGTTTTTAATACCTGCTTTGCAAAAAGGCCAGACAGAAAGCACCATATAGGACAGAAGAAATTAATTTCAATATATTTCAAATAATTTTTTTAACAGCCTAGCAGGTTTGGTTTTTTCCTCCCCTGCAAATTCTTATGCACATTCTATTTTTCATAAACAGATTGCATCTAACTGGAGTTTGCAAAAATAGCCTGAACTGCATTCTAAAAAAAAGACACGTGAATTCTTGGAAATTAACATCTACTTTATTACCATATTAATTTTACCTCAACTGCCTAGCAGGTACTACAACATTTATGCTAACTTAACACAATCATTTCAAAGCTCACTTATAAAACTGAAATTTGAGCATTCAACAGGAAATACAAGCAGAACTCACTCAGCACATGCCAAAAAGCAATGCAGCCTACTAACGTCTCAACAAGTGTCATCAGCCCACTTTGCTCCCTGCAGGCAGCAATTATGGGATGGTCACCATTGACCTGTAACCTACAAATTATTATACTGAAGCAAACAACTTATAAAATAAAATTGTTTTAAAATGTAGTTTCACAATAAATGCCCCCAATGGTGTTTTCATCTAGAGGACAGACCTGACTAAACAGGCACAATTAGTGTTTAAGCTCTCAAACCAGTCCTAACCAGGACTGAAGCACATCCATGGCTCTGGACAGGGAGCAGACAGATTACTAAGGTGCACATGGAGGCCATTTATTTAATTAAATACTATCAATCAAGATATTTTGTTTAATAACAGAGGCTAAACTGGTTCTTTTGGAAACTAAGCTATCTGAACCACACAGATCAATCATAAGAAGCAGATTTCAGAAAGCCAAAATTTTAGGCAACTACGCTTTATTCAACTCAAGACAAATGAACTGTTTACACTAAGCATCCCAACACCAAGAAACAGAGGTGTAAAGAGAATTT
Organism: Haemorhous mexicanus; assembly: GCF_027477595.1. NCBI lineage: Eukaryota > Metazoa > Chordata > Aves > Passeriformes > Fringillidae > Haemorhous > Haemorhous mexicanus. The sequence goes on from NC_082346.1 coordinate 42,323,267, forward strand.
TAGAAAGTAACCAGGACACACATGCTGTACAGAAAAGGAATAAGCATCACAAACTCATGCAAATGCATATTTTTGAAAATATGCTCCAAAGCCTTCTCTGCCTCAGAAAAACCTTTAGCCTTAAACCTGAGGAAGCATCCTAATGGCTCTGTAATAGCTGAGATTCCACCTACAGTCTGTTACACCCAGCTCAAAGTCAGATTTCAGGAATCATAACTTTTTTTTCCCTGACCGCTTTAACTGCAGGAAGTTTCTGAAACAGCTAGTAAGGTTCATCACCATACAGGTTCCAAAAATCCTCAACTACCAGTAACACTGTCTCCAAAGGCTGCTTACACCTTTCACTGTTAGTTATCAGCATTCACATCTTGCAACTTACTGATGCAAACCCCAAGTGCAAAAAACAAGGCTAAGAAGCCATAAAGATTTACTTTCTGAACTAAGTCTGCTTTTAGTTCTCAGACTTCAGACAACTGAATAAAATAGTGACAGCTTTCCTTTAACTTAGACAAAGACTAGCATGTCCCAAATACACTGTTCTATTCTAGCAAAAAAAAAAAAAAAAAAAAAACAAACTATCAACAATAATGCCCCCCCCAAAAAAAAGAAACAATAAAACACCACCCTCGCAAAAAAAAAAAAAAACCAAAAACCAATGAAACAAAAAACTCACAACAAGAAACAAACAGAAAAACCCAACACCAAAATTAACTAAAATAAAAAGAAGTAGCATTTATTTGCTCACTCCAAAATGTGCAAAGGTTAATATTCATCTAAAAGATGAACAAGTTAGATAATCAGTTTTGATGGTTTATGGCTCCAAAATGTGAATTCTTGCTTGAAGAAACATTTGACCATCCACTCAGCTGAGTAAACACCTGCTTAGATGGCTCCCTTCAAGTCCCTTTGCAAAGATTTCATTATAAATTTATATTTTCACAAAGGGTATCAAATAAAGAAGCTTTTACCAAATAAGCCTTTTACCTGCACACAGCACTACAGTACATATGTTAGACAGAATCACAAATTGCTCCAAGTTCTGCACTGGAAACATAACAGATGAAAAAGACACAGTATGTGACTCACAGCTCTGTTTGCACTGGTTCGCAAATTTAGGTCAGGACCAAACACTCAGTTTGATGACTGCATTCACATACACACATTAATCTGATAATATACCCACACTGGTTCTAAAAATCACTCAAAACAAAAAATACTAAAGACCTAGAGTGGCCGTACTTATTCTACTCCCAAGCTACTGGGTGAAAAATGTTTTAATTGACACAAATTTAAATTATGGTATTTAGGCTTTATTGTATCAGAAGTTTTAGCAGTACTGCTAAAATAGTTAAGTCAGCATCACTCCCTCTGTGGTAATTTATTCCAGAAGTCAGTAGCTGTTTATAGTGTATTTAACCTTTTCCAAAGAAGAACAAATTACTATTTGGATTATAAGCATTCAAGGACTGTCCTGTAATATAATAATGGCAAGCTAAAATACACCTCTGAACTATACAAGCACACTGAGAGCTGTGATCTTTCAGGAATTCTGCAAATACAGAACCTAGTTTTCAGATGCAACTTGAAATAAGACGTAGCAGTTCAATGTTTCAACAGTTTCTCTGTTTCTCAAGTTTTGAGCAAACTTGAATGAGAACATAAACACAAATACGTTTTCAACTCTTGTGAAATATAACAGATTACTTCCTTTTCTATTTTTTTTTTTGATGTACAGCAATAGTAAGAGGTGCTGGTAACAGCTCCTCACCCCACCTCTCCTTTTGTGGCATTAACATAATATTGTTTCTAGAAGACAATGAAAAGAGGAAAGAAAGGATTCTCACCCTACTGAGAATGGAGGGAAAAAAACCCAACAAAAATACAACAGTCACAAAACCAGACTACTTCATGTAAATAGCAGGAACAAGAATTTAGATTTTCACCCTGGTAAAAAACTGAAAGCTTCTCAGTCATATATTTCAGGAACTTCTGTGTTCTGTCATCTATTTTTATTATTTTCACTTTTATTATTATCATCCTGTATTTGATAATTTACAAATATAACTTACTGCTTAATCTTCTTGCCATCAGGGTCAACCTTTCCAAGGTAAGTGTTTGATATAGTTCCATGTTGCTGCAGAATGCTTATATCCCCAAAGAGACTTAACTTCTGGAGGTTCCTAGGAAACAACAAAATAAAAGGAATCTGTACACAAAACTAAAATGGTGTGGGAAATCACTCTGGATAAAACAAATGCAGGCAATAAACCCCACTGTTATATGGAACACATAACCAGTGTTGGGAAACTTACTGTCCTGGAATGCAGGCACATATGGAACTACAGCAAATGAGACTGAAGTATAAAGGGGAAGAGGACTACACAAACTGCTGAAACCAGCTGTAAGAGCAAATACTGCTTTTCAGCCAGCACTGGAGTATTTTCAGCAAGCCTGTAGCGCCACAAAGAAAACTCAGGAGTGGTTTAATACAATTTTTAATTATTGGAAAATGTGTGTTAAGTGTCACAATGAAAACATCAAATACTCGTTCCTTTCAACATTTGACACTGCGTTTAATGCCCAAGTAGAACACAACAAAAAACAACCCTGCCTGAGCACTTACATCAGCTGGGTTACAAATGGGAGCCCAAACCTGCCTCAATCAAGGCATCACAAACCTCAGACAGGAAAAGCAAAAGCTCCCCACACCCTAATCAGTGTCTAATTTCTGTTATATCAAAGTACAGGAAGCTTTTCTAATATTCCCCATCAGTAAGGGATAGTGGTCCACCATGACATGTGATTTTAACTTTTAGAAGGGATACCTAAAAAGAAGTTGATGCTGAACATGACACAGTGCACTAGACAGTCACTTTTCCTTTCCCTAGTTCAGTTTTCTGACTTGCATTTTTTCTATTCCTAAAATAGATCAAGAAACAGGTATGCATATGACTGCAGTTTTAAAGTAGCTATGTAGCATTTACTATTATTATTTTTGTAGCTGACTAAGTTTTGGGTCAACATTTCTTTTATTTATATAGGCTATAAATTAGATTTACTCCTAACATGCAAGGACTAGTCTGAAATTGATAATTAACTAGGCAGAAAGTCCAGTTTCACCACAAATGGACACATAACTTAAATTAATCCTAAACAGTAGATGCCAATTAACCTGTAGCTCACAATTACATGAGTTACCATAAATCCTTATTTCTTCTGGCTCACAAAGCATATACTAGTATTGCAAATCAGCCTTGAGGAAAATGCAATATGATTACCATGCTCAAAGCATAGGGAAGCTCTGGTACAGTTCACTACCTCCACAGTACAACCTGATATTCTACCAAGAGAAGACGGGGGCAAAAAAGGATTAAGCAGCGAAGTTTTACATTTTTTAGTAGGTATGAGTTGCAGTCTATAATTGTTATCTACCATAAATCATAATTTGCATGTTTTGAAGTTCCCGTATTCAAAACCAGCACCCCGATTGCCTGAAATATACCCACTGTTGCACCTGCTACTTTTTTCTATAGGAGAACAACAACTTAACAGCAAGATCCACGAGCTTCATACAAAGTCTTAAAAATACTGGAGCCAAATACCTAGAATTTACAACTGTGTCTGAAATTCCGAACATTCAATATTTCATATTTTAAATACAGGCCTAGTATACTGATGAGCCTTAAAATATGATCCATATTCTACAAATCTCACTAAGACATTTTGCCTGACCATACCAAAGAATAAGCTTGGCAGGAAAACCTAAAACACTGGCACACCCAACTTGAGATTATTTTGGGCTCTTTTTTCCTCAAAAGCTGTAAGAGATAGTTTGGTATGACAGGGAAGTAGCAGAAACCTGCACCAGGTGCGAAAAGTAGTGTTCACAGGCAATGCTAAAAGTAACCTTTATCTTTTGATCTTGGTGACTTATTTATGAGGGTCAAGAGCCAAAATGCAGTCTCAAGAACAGTTCTGAATCACCTCCACATTCACATCAAACACAGGTCTCGGCTTGTGCCACTCATACCACCAGCCAATGCTACAGTAGGATGGAGGCAGGCATTAAGAGGACCACCAAAGCACAGCACACACGGAACACTAATTACTAGCACCCCACACATTTTTACTTCATCTTTTTGACTGCCATTTCATGCAGTACAGAGACAAATGGAAAAGTTCTCTGCCTGAAAACTTAACCAATGACAATATCCAATTATTTTTCCATTCATAGCACAGTTACTACCATCAACAAATCTGATCAAGTTCAACACTATGCTAGATTTTTGCCACTATTTGCAGTTTTATACAACTCCATGACATTCATCTCACAGCTCATCTTCTTTTCAGAGAGTCTGTAAAGTGATTCCAATTAAATAAAATTATTTAAAAGTTACTTATCTTTTGCTAAAAGTCACAATGGCATCTTAATCCTGTATAGTATCCATACATAACACCTGGGGGAAAACTTGTGTCTTGGAAGGATTTCTAAAACATTTATTTTCCACTAGCTCAGATAGCACACTAGAAATAATAAGCTTCTTACTAGGCTCCATCTTCAATTTTGGTCAGTCTTTTTTAAAACTCAATTTTAAAAAAGCACAAAATGTCCTTGCCTTATATTCAAGGCAAACAAAGTGGCAAGGCACATATTGTATTACTACACTAGTTTCGGCCAGTTTCAGCTGCCTGTTTAGACCAATAGAAAACAGTCATTAGAAAACATCAAAACCAGATGCAGTCTACTGCTTTGAGCAATTCACCAATTTTTGGTAACTCCAAGAGATACCATACTTCAGCAAGACACCACAGTTTTATAGTAATCTGCATTTTTGTTTCCATAGCAAAGATCAAACAAGTCAGACAATTTAACATGCTGTAGAGGAAAAGAGGGGTGTGTGTATGTGTGTGCGTGTCACTAACTTCCTACCTTCCTTTGCAAGCAAGAAAGGAGGAGTAGAGGAGATGATACTTTGGTATCATAGAGTTACATAAAAGAACAGGATTTTCCTACTGAAAGATCACAAAGTGCTTATTAGCTGTTGTATGCACGTAAGTGCAAACAGAAAGTTTGTCACACTCCCAGCCTGTCTTCTAGAACTCAGTTTTGAAAGATCAGGTCATGAAAGTGCAGATCATGAGGATTTAAGAAACATCATCCCCACCCACACCCTTTCTAGTAAGTAGAACATCAGCTTTTAAACAGTTATAAGCTTTGTTATTTTGCTGCATTTGCTATCATAATCATAAAAGTTTATGGAAAAGTTAAAGATCACTATAAACACTATTTTAGTACCTTTCCATCAAATAAATGATAGATTCTTAGAGCTCATCAAGGTCCCAATCCTATTACTTCATAAGCTGCCACCCACAAAACAACTTGAAACTCTGCTTCAAATATGAGACAGACCTTGAACGTACCTTTTTGGATGGTAACTGGCTGGCAGCAGGAATATTTGTCAAAAAAATTTCAGTTGTTTTTAAAACAAGTTGCAAAAAAGTTGTTATTCCCTTAATTCCATCAGAAATAGCAAAGGTCATTCCAAAATATTTTTCAAGAGACTTAACACATAGATTTGCTTAGAAACTAGCAATTTTATGTTGTACAGAAAATGCTCTTAGTAGCAAAACCATACATCATTCTCCTCAAGCCAAGAGAGCATTTAGAAATTTCATTACTTTTAGTAATTACTTTTCTTAGGTCCTGCAGTATTGTAAATCCTCAAGGAAATCTGTGGCCATTTAAAATACATTATTTTTCTTGCAAGGAGGAAGGTTGCTACTGCATTGCTTAATAATAAATTTAAAACCCCAAAACAACACTACACAGTTAATAAACAGCATCACAAAGGCAGATTTATTCCTTTTCAGTTCTGAAGTGTAAAATGGAACATTTTTTTAACTTATCTGCCAAAAGGTTATCATAAGGGCTGACAGGAGTTATGAAAGACAGTCCTGTTTTAAACTTAATTTCAAAAGGAATGCATTTACAGTGATTCAGCCACTGAAGAAGTTAAAAATTTCCATTTACATGATTTTGGAAATTACAATTGCTATCTTGTGCACCGTGAAATACACTGAAAACAAGCAGGAATTATTAATAGCCCTTGAATTACAGATAAATAAAGAGCAAATAAATTAATTATGGACTGCAGTCCCTCCTCAGACAAAACTAAGCATCAAGCAGGTGACAAGGTCTCTAGTTTAGACATTAGGTGGTCACAGTAAGAACTAAGCAGCAATTTGGCACATATTAATAATCCTCATCACCTCTTTTCAAACTCAAAAATCTACTTAAAGAACTAAAACCCAGTGTTCTACCTGAGAAGTAACAGTTTATAGGCAGTTACTTTGCAGGAAAAAACCCCCTCAAACATCAAAATAAACTAAAAACCTAGTCTGTTACAGGGAAAACAAATGAGTCTATTCTGAAAGTAAAACTGAAAAAAGGTCAAGTATTTAATGTAGATCATGCCACTCTTCCCCCAATTTTTAAAATGCTCATTTAAAAAAAGCCTGCTGTAATAACCAGGTACCCTGTGTTCCCCAATCATGCGTCATTCATTTCAAGCCAAAAGAGCAGCATATAAATGATTCAGAGAAAGCAAGAGAGTACGGCAATGCAAAATCCGATCAAAGTTGGTAACTTTTCTTCCCAGTTTTACCACCAAAATTATACTAATCTACCAGACAACAGATACTGGAGAAACAATTACTTCTGCACAGTGTTTTACTGCAGTCCTGAGTCCCACTGTGCATACAGAATCTGTAAAATGAACTTCAGAAAGCAAGTATCCTTGTACAGATTTGAGATGAGGCCATGGAGAATTTTTCAAAAGAAAAAGTGTATCAAAAGCCTTCTAACATTGCAGTTAATTTTGACAGCCTCGAACTTCAGTGAGGAAAAAAAGAAACAATTTCGTTTTCTAACAACACCCCCGTGCAACAGCTCCTATAGATACTACTTATTTTAAAATTCCAAGCCCATGTCATGATATCTGTCTCACATCAGACAGCCACCACAATCACTTCAACATTTTTTCCTCTTATAATACTAGCTAGATTTCCTGCAGATTCAACAGCTAAGTGAAAGCTCCTGAAATGCAAGAAAAGACCAGTCAAGACAGACAACAACGATTCACACACCAAGGATTCATAGGGCAAGAAATAAATTAAGATAAAGGTGAGCTGGACTAACGAGCTGTTTTCTGAAGTGAGGTCTGTAACTCAGCCGTCGCAGCTGCACCACAGGAAGTACCTGCTGGGGGCAACAGAGCAGAGGAACTGAAAGCGAGACTTCACACACCACATTTGCATTCATCTCAAACCAACGAGGAACTGCATTTAAAGTTCTCTTGCTTCAATTCAAAATAAAGACACAAGGAAGGCCTCAAGCTACTCTCTCATACCTCTGGAATCAAAAGGGGCGGTAACAAGATCGTGACTCAGTTGCAGACAGTTTTCTAAAGGCCATGCACAAGGATTAATTCATCCTAAAGATGCCCTGAAACACTTGCAGCTTTTTTTCTTCCCTTGATAGGTGAAGCTATAGGCGCGCAGAGGGGAAATAATATTAACTATTTCCTATCCTAAAACCTACATGGCTTTCCAAACTCATCATAACCTAACTGTAATATCCTTGCTTTCCTTACATGCTGACTAGAGGTCATATATTAGGATATCTGATTATCATCTTATTATCTCTATCACACCCCCACACAGTGAAGAGAATGCAAGTATTTTTGTCTTAAAGACCTCAAAGCTGAGGAAATTATCTAACCTGTCAAAGTAAGTGTGCGAAAAACACATCTTAAATACAAACCACAGGAAAATATTTCCATCACTTAAATTCAATTGGGCCAAGAAAGTCCTACACGTGAACATATTTTTCAATAAACAAAAGAACATAAAACCTCCTCAAACCTCAGATAAGCAGTTAAAACGAGAGGTGGCATGAAAGCTCAGTTTTTCTACACCGAAAGACCTCATAGCTGGAAAGGTGAAGGTATTTTATTGGGGCAGTAATTCAGCACGCCAGTGCTGTAATTTTAACTCCCCCTTACCAGTTTCTCACAACATACTTCTTTGCAAAGCATACACAAGGTCTAAACTCTGTCCATAGTAAGGCTTATCTGAAGTGAGAAAGCTATCTTGTTATGCAGTAAATTCAGACTCCTGGCTCTCACTTGCTCCGTTCGAGCTGCATTCCCCGCTTCAATCCAAAAGACGAAGAACTTTTTATTACTGCAGCTGTATTTGTTTTGCGTATCGGCCAGCCTCTCGCCAGCTGGACGTCTGAGCGTCTATATTCCTCGTCAAGCTACGCTATATGATAAAAATTTGGTAGTTTGAAGCGGCGCGTCCCCGTTTCTGCCCAACTCACAGACCCTCTCTCACACACATAGAGCAGCTCCGAGCGCAGCCCCAGCACGAACCGGCCGGCGCCGGCTCGGGCGTTGTTTCCGCCCGCAGAAACCGGCGGGACGGCTGGACCGGGCACCGCGCGGCTCGGGGGGCTCCGTCTGCCCCACGCCCGGCACCGCCGCTCCCCCGGCGGTACCTGTTGTTGCGGACGCTGCTCAGGACGCACAGCACCAGCTCCAGGTAAGTCCTCAGCAGGTCGAGCCAGCGCGGGCTCAGCGGCGGCGGCGCCTCCCCGTCCCCCGCCACCGCGGCGCCCTCGCCCGCCGCCGCCCCGCCGCCGCCGGTGGGGTAGTTGTCGGCGGCGAACTGTACGCGGAGCTCACGGACGAACCAGCCGCACTTGCGCATGAGGAACTCGAGGCGCGGGCGCTCGGCGGGCGAGACGCGGAGGCTGAGGCGGAGGCGCGGCCAGAGCGCCGGGTAGAAGAGGCACTCCCGCCAGTGCGAGCAGGCGGCCGAGGCCCGCAGCCGGTCGGGGGCCGCCAGGAAGGAGAAAATGTGGACCACCAGCTCGCTGGGCAGGGAGCCGGCGCCCACCGCCTCCCCGCACACCGACATCCCTGGCGCCGGCCCCAGCCCCGCGGCGGCGGCCCCGGGCGGCGGCCCCGGCCTGGCCTGCGGCTCCTGCGACACAAACAACAACATCAATGACACGGCGCGGGGGGGCGGGCGCCGGCCGGGACGCGCCTGCTGCCGGGACGCACCACCCGCGCCACCGCCGGGGGGGAGCTGAAGGGGCGGAGCGGCCGCTACCACTGCCCGGCACGGCCGAGAGAGCCGGGCCGGACCACCTAGCCCTGAGGGCAGCGTGAGAAGGAAGACGCCGCCGGAGCCGCGCTCTGTTTCTGCGGGGCGGCCACAGCCGCCGCGGCGGAGGGAGAGGGGTTCACCCCGCGGGGAAAATGGAACGTGCCGGCGGTGGCCTGTGAGGCGGAGCCGGCGCGCCCGCCCCGCGGGGGACGTTGGCCGTCCCCCCCCCCCTCCCCGTGCCGGTGGCGCGGCCCCCCCGCTCCCCGCCCCTCCGGCGGCTCCCAACGCAGTGCGGCGGAGGCTCCTGCCCGGGGCGCGGCCCGGGACCACATGCCCTGCAGGATCCACAGTGGGAGCGGCGGCCGCTGCCGGGGGGCAGGCGCAGGACGGCCCCCGGCGGGCGCGCCTGCCCTGCGCGCCCGGTGTTAAGGAAAACTTGGGAAGGGTGTCTGGTGATGTCTGGTGTCGGCGGAGCCCAGGCCCGTATGGGACCGCACGTACGCCTTTGAGCCAGCAAAATTACCTCAGCAGCATTCCTGCTGCTGCCGCGGGAAACGCGCTGACTACGCAGGAAAGGTGGAGCGCGGCAGAGTCCGACATGTGACAGAACCGGGTGTGAGCCTGGGGCGATACAGGAGAAAATGCTCCAAATCTTAGTAATCTCGCTTTCTTTAACCTCACGCGCTTTTATAACACCCGTGCCGACATCGGCTGTAGGTGTGTAAGGGTGACTTCTGTGCATACAGAGTTTTGAGAGAATTTAAAAGCGTGTTACATGCTGATGCTGTAAAGGCTGAACACCAAAGTGCTGATAATTGCATGCATTTTTATAATTAAAAAACAACTTATCGAAATAAAATTGAGTACTGCCAGTATCTTGGAATAATGGACACAGTTTCTATAACATTTATATCTGAGTGTTCAGAAATGTACACACAAAATAATTAAAGATGTGCTAATAGAAATGAAGTCTAGACTCCTCTGTATATGGAGTAGGCACACATTACAACCTGATTCATTAGCAACCAAATCCAAACCAGCTCTCTCCCTTTACTCCATGACAGCCGTTTCTGCTGTCTCACAGCAAGGGTGAAATAAACAGCATCACTTATCTTTTCTTGAATCTGGTCCTGGGGGAAAAGTGTCTTCCATTTCTCCTTGACTGGAGACAAGGAGCCTGTAGAGGCAGATGTTACTATGAAAGTAAGACTATAGGAAATTCCCAGCCAGTTCCCTCATCAGGGACCGGTGCTGCTTCACACACCTGCACAAGTGATTTGAACCAGCATAAACAACTCAGGTAAGTGCTGTGCTACTCCCACTGTGGATTCCACCAAAATTCCCCAGGCAGTCAAGATGCAAGTTCTGCAGCAGCCAAACTCATCTGGCCTAGAAGGATGCAAATGAAAGGAACTTACGCGCCTACATGTCTCCATATTTTAATATCTACTCAACGACTCCCCATTGTTGAGCTGGTGATGAGTCAAAGGACTTCCAAGATTACTGAGTATCTTAATGTAAAACAGCATGAAGCTTTATGATTCAGTTCCTTTGGATTACCAAAGCAGCATCAAGAAAAGTCAGTTTATGAAATTAGTAGTTATTGTTACCTTTGTTGGATTGTATTGGATCAGTAATAAAATGGCATGCTGAGTTAGGGAAACTTTCCTGTCTGACCATCCAGGAGCTATTCTGGCAGTCACACTCTCACCCATCTAAGCTGGGACTGAAATCCTTTCCCAGTGGGCAGCCCCAGTGAGCCTGACTCCCCACACACCCCCATATCACACAGACAAGGTTTCCTTACCATGTCAAAGCCAGGTTTCCCATAGCAGAGTCTCACTGCTCTCAAACCTTAAAATAATTCAGTCTTGATGAAATAACTGAACAGCTTGAGCTGGGATTCTGAACAAAGGAAACCCTGGGTTTTTATACCATCATAGTCTAAGCATGGGATCATTTGGGGGTCCTTAGCTCCTGCCATGTCTCTGAGTGTCTGGTCACCTAGTTGGGCCACAGGCCCTGAGCTTGTCAAAGGGTTTGCAGTTCACAGCCTCTTGCCTCAGACTCCAGCCATTCAGAGAGCTCAATCTGCAGCTCACACTGCAACTGCAAACAAGCTACCTGCACTGAATATATTCCTCAATATATTTCCACAGTACACTGAAATGGTCTTTTACTGTTACTGCTGCATGGCCATTTAATGACCTCCAACTTTTTGGGATTGTGTTAAAAATTTACTCTCAGAAGCTATTACTTTCAGTTTTGTAAGCTTAAATAAATTAATCTGTCTAAAGCTTCAGGCCACCACAACTGTGGCTGAGTGGTCCAATATGATAAATGCCAGACTTTATAGATTCCCTGATAGAATCCATCTGCAAGGCCAGTATGACACTGGGGCAGCCCAGTCTCTGAGGCTGTTGATTCTGGGTTTTGAATCACTTTTCCCTGCCTTGTTCAACAGAAATATGCTTCAGCTTGACTGAAAATTGATTTCACAGTGCAGGCTTTTGTTAGTATTAATGCAATGCCTGCAAGCTGGTGGGATAATTACCTCAGAAAAAGACATGCATCTAACTTGCTTGCAGACTTTATGGAGTTATCAAGTGGCTCCGGCAAGTAGCTGGTCAATAGTCCTTTTGCTGAAGCACTAGGCTGTCAGAATGACTCCTCCATTAAGCCACTCATTGCACATTTAAAGCTGTGGGAGATAACTGTGAATCTTTATGCTGCAAACTAAATTTTCAAATGTTCTGAAATGCAGTGAAGCCATATTGCACACCTTGGAGGGACTGGAAAAAAGAAACCATTCCAAAGTAGTTAAAGGCAAGAGATGACAGCCATTTACCAAGAAGTGATCACAGTTTTTTTTTCACAGTCCACCGTGGATCAGAAGAGGCAGTGCTCTGAGGGAGCCTCAGGAAACCTGATTTTGCTAGCCTTGACAGCTGCTGTTGAGTTACTTCCATAGCACAAGGGTTTTCACTGCCTATCAGGACCAGCATCAGGAGCGTGCCACGAGCAGCTGTGCTGGCGTGGGAGTCAGGAGTCACATAGGGCTCCAAAGCTACGGGTTAGCATAACCGAGTTAAAGTTTACAGGCCTGAAGGTCACTGATTCCGCTGCTAATGTCAAGACCAGAGGATGCCAACTTCTTCAGGTGCTCTGTCCTGGTCACGCACAGATAACGAGCTGAAACCAAAGAGCGAGTTCTTTAAGTTACTCAGTCCTTTATTGTTTTTTAGGTACATTGCAAAGACATGTACGTCTCTGGAATTACTAACTTGGTATATGTTTTTTGTGACCTACAGGGAAATCCTGGAGTTTTCCATCACTAGCTGCAAGAAGAGACAGAGCAGCAAGTCAGAGCAAAGCAGGAACAGAAACAAAGTATTAGTAGGAAACCGGTGTTTCCACGTGTGCTGTAACAAACTGGGATAATGTCTCTTCCGTGTTGATTTATGTGGAAAAAAGGGGCTCAGCAGATTGAACGTTTCCATAAGGTTCCGGCATAATGTTCACCTGTACGGTAACAATCCATATAAAAAAGGTTTACTCGAAGAGGAATCAGGCCGCAGCTACAGACTGCAATCCTGGTAACGATCCCAAGGGAGCCGGAGAAAAACCCAGTCACCGAGCGGTCCTTCTCTCCTTTCGGGGCCATGGGAACAGACGGCGGCGGGCGGCAGCGTCGCCCCGCCCCGCGCTCGCCCCGCGCCCGCGCGGTGTTTCCGGCCGGGGCTCGTCACGTCCGGGCGGCGGAGATGCCGGTAAGGCGGGTGGTGGGGGTGGTCCGGCCGCTCCTGCGGGACTTGCCGACCCCTGTGGGGTGCGAGAGCCCAGAGAGCCGCGGAGCGCGGGGGGACGCCCCGGCCCTCCTGTCCTTCCTGTCCCGCTGCCGGGGCCGCCCCTCACGGCTGCGGCCGGACCCCCGCTCTGGGGCGGGTGGCACCTGCCCCGCCGGGCCTCGGCGCTCCGCCCTGCCCCCGTTCCTCCCCGGGCCTCCGCAGGGCTCCTCCCGGCCGGGGCGTGGGCAGCCGCGCCTGGCAGCGCTGGCTCTTGTCCCCGTGGGTCACTCGGGGCCCGCCCTGCCGGGTGCGGGCTGACAGGGGCAGCGGGTGGCCGCGGGAGTATCGCCGGGCCCCGGCCCGCTGCGTGCGCAGGGCTGAGTTACTGAGTTACTCTGCGCTCGCTCGCTCGCTGTGTGTGGAGTCTTGCCCCTCCACGGCAAGTGAAGCTCCGTGCTGCAGTGCTGCTGTCAGGAGTGTGAGGGGAAGGCTTTTAGGTTCTCTTTTTAGCTGATGTAGTATTCTCGTTACTTTTTAACATAGTCAATAGATTGGTAATTGTGTTGGAAAGGAGAAAAAACTGTATGTAGTTCACCTCTTTCTCTCATCAGTAGTGTCTGGGTGTTTTCTCGGCAGGCAAGAAAAGCTTGTTCATGTTCCCCTTTTAGCTCAAGCATCATATGGGTATTTGTGAAATAAGTTCTATTTATCTGGGCTCATCAAGAAATTAAATTTCTGATTCTGTGAAATATCTCGACTGACAGGAAGAACTGATGTTTCCTGCTGACTGGTTGTTTGTATATGGCTCCCTTTTAACAATAATTTGGATAATTCCACTGTGTTGTGGGCTGGGAATTCAGCTTCCTCATATCTTGCATACTTTATGTGATTTGCAGTTGATCCCATCAATTTCCAGAACAAACTAGGCAATTATCCAATAAAAATTAGTGATTGCAAAGAAAATGTGGTAAATAACATCTTAACACTGTGAAATTAGTTTTTAAAGGCTATTTTCTTGATTTGGTGAAAACAGAAATCCAGGAACCTCAGTTAATGAGTTTTACCGATACCTCAAAATATATTTCACAGTCGCATCAACACATGTTCACTTCTTTTTGCTTTGCTCTTATTTTTCAGTTCTTCTTTCTTTATGTTTCCTTTTTTGTTGTTTTAGGTTAAATTAATTATTTCCGCAGCAGAGCTTCTTGCAGAAGGACCACCACACTGGTTTGCACTTAGGAAAATATGAAAATAAGCAGGGAGTGTTGTTCTCTCTGAACTAAAAAAAAAAAATTAAAAAAAAAAATCTGTGCCTTGCTGAAAACAGCTGCAGAAGTTGGACACTTGAATCAATGTTATCGGATGAGTTAGAATCCAAACCTGAGGTGAGCAATTATGAACTGAATTTGGTTCCCAGGAACATTTATGGGCAACACATAGAGTCAATGAGTTTACTCAGATTGCTGCTTACGTACTAATTTTCCAAGTGTTTTCAGTGACATCTTCTAATGCTTCCATGCTTTGATTTGAATAGTAAAAAATTAGAAAATATTGTAAGTTTTTTTCACCTCTTTTCAAGTATCAGCCAATATTCTTGCCTGTTCTCAGGTTACATTTTTTTCCACTATTACAGCACTCTTTTGTTATGAGAATAAAAAAAATTAACAAATTGACTATTTCTTTCCCTCAAATCAAATTGACATTACTTGATTTTGGACAATCTGAATTATTCTATCAGCATCAGCCAGTCCTGTTCTTCAGAGTACTCCTGTTTCCATTGAGCAGTTGGCAGAAATGGTAGGCAGCAGCACACAGGGGATCCCGGTTGCTCAGTGTGAGGCTGCTGGACTGTTCCAGATTCAGCTGGGCATAAATTGCAGGGACATTTGTGCATGCACAGCTGGCCACAAACGCAGGTAAAGCATGAACATGCACATTATCACATGCACAGGGAAAGCACGACCAGCCATGGTTTGCTAGTGGGCTATAGCTGTACCCTCATCACTCGACTCTTGCGCATACTCACATTCACATGTCTCTGCCAGGCCTACAGTCCTCCTGCCCAGAGCCAGGGCTTTTAAGCCAGTTTCTGGCTGGAATATTTTTTGGTTTTTTTTCTAGACTGTGGTAGCCTCCTACTTGCATTAGTCAACTAGAAGCTCACTAGCAGTGGACTTGCTTGTGGGTAGAATATTTAGCAATGTCTTTGGTAATTAGATAGGAGGGACTGCAGTGATCAGGCACAGCAGTGTACTGGCTAGCAGCCAGCAAACATATGTTTGGAGTCTTTTCTCTCCCCCCTACCACTGGTTCTTCATTTATCTCCCTTGATTCCTCCTTTGATCCTCCCCCTAAACATAGCATAATAAGCTTAACACATCCTGCTGTCTTTGTTGTATTGAATAGTAAGCTTGGTCTGTCATATGAGACCCATTCTGATAAGCCACAATAGCTTTTTTTCTTACCAGTTACAATTTCTGGTTGAACCTGTACAAGATGACACTCTAGCAGTGCTCACTCAGCAGTTCCTGAGGAGTTCTGGGTTTTGTTACTCTTCCCTGTAATGTGCTAGATACAAGTGTTTGCAATTTGTTACATTCAACACCACCACTACCTCCTGTCTCTGGTATTCCTTGCCCTTTTTTTCAGGTTGAATGGACATCGGCTAGCTCTCTATACATTTTCCCACTTAAAGATGCAGGGGTTGTATCACTTGGTATTCTTGCTTTTCCTGGTTCTCAGCTTTACCTCTGCAGATGGCTAAAGTTCTAGAGCAGAGGACATAGTACAGCTATGAAATACTTTTTGGGGAAGTTTGCAAGACTTAAATGAATGGGTTTTGTTGAGTCTTCTCTCAACAAAAGTATTGAGTTTCTATCCCTATAAGCACCACAGCATGTATCTTAAACTGCTGCTTTAAAAAGAATGATGATTACATGCTGGTAATTCATTACAGCTCACGTGATATGTTAAGGCATTTGTTTCTTAACAGAGCAGCCAAAGCCCTTCCAATCATACTGTTCAGGAAAAGTAGCTGCAAATTCATAGCAGCTCTGAGTAATCTCAGCACAATCTGCAAAGAGTTCCTCTCTCTTGCCTTGTCACTGATATCTCATACATTCTGTCAATTTTCTTCTGAGTTCTGAACAGTAAGGTGGGAGGACTTTGTTACTTTTGTCTGTGAATGGATGGTTTCCCTTAGATTGTTTCTGACAGCCAAGGACCAGGACAGTTGGAATGCTCATTGCTCATTCCTCAAATAGGAGCTGTAACTGGGCCTTGTCTTTTCTCAACTTGAGTAAGGTATTTGTTAATTAGGCTCATTTACATAATAGTCCTATTTCCTCATGGCAGAGTTGCATTTCCTTCCCAGCAAGCCCATAATGAGAGTTAGCTGTTTATTCTCCAGAAGAAACAGGCCTGGTAAATTAGAAAAGTTACAGTGGTTGTTGCAGAGGGCATCCTTTCTGTAGATGCTGTCTTCTAAACCATATTCCTCAGTCTTGATTGAGGCTATTTTATACTAAAAATTTTGATTTATTTCCATGTATACATACATACTCTTTTTTTTTTAGTCCTGATTATGAAACTTGGGTGTTAAGTTAGTACTATTTTCTATTGCTTTGATGTGAAACTGGTAAATACCCTTTTTACACTTTTCCCAAATAGCAGTTCAAATGTCTCTGAAAATAAATGATTTTATATCCTCTAGCGAGCCATGGCACCACAGTTCTTATAGCCACAGATGTTTTTTCATGTACCCTACCATGTGAGAAATATATTAATTAAGAGCTAGCTGTACTTCTGTGATATCTAGATGATAACAATCAAAGCACTGTCTCTATTGCATAGAGTTGTTTGCTACTGGTTTTATCCCTAAAGAAGCCACCAACATACCATTAGATATTTAATGCTTGAGTAGAGGTGAATCCTCTTTCATAGGAAGTTACAAAGTTGCTTGGAGACAATTGTATGAACAGATGGATCTTCTTTTTCTTCTGGACTCCCTGCCCCCATAGCTATGTAACTATCATTCCTAAGGGAGCTGCTACGATTTGCATTTTGCATGGTTTAAGCCTTTGAGGTGATTTATTACACTTGCACGTATTTCCAGTCACCTCCACCATACTGGTCCAGTACAGGGTGCTTTCTGCTCTTGGGGTAACTCCTAGCATAATCAAATAAATTACAACTCTGTTCTGTAAATTGAATTAGTTATTGAAAAGGGGGTGAAGAGAGGTATTTTAGCCTCTCCTGTCTCTCCTCCTCAGCGCTGCATAGGAAGAGACACTTGTGATTTAATTAGTTCCCCAGAGGCTGTATGGGAGGAGGACATCCCGGTTTCTAGGTAACAAGCCTTCTGCCCTGCACACCCTTCAGCTCCAGCCCCTCCTTTCTCCTGCCCCTCCACTACATTTTCTTTTGACCTCTTTATTTTGTTGTGGTTCACTGGTTAAATTTAGAACAGGAATGGTTTTGTTTAAAGACGTGGTCCCTGCTGCTCTGGGAATCTAGTCTAGCTCTCCAGCTGTCCAGTGGGAGAATAGATCTGAGGTTCTGGAGAACCTTCTTACCCTCTCCCTCTCAACAATTCCTACTTCAGCCAAAACAGCTGCCTGATGCTTCTTGGCTTTTGAATCATCTATTATGGGACAAACTTAAGATGATCCATCCCAGGTGGCCACATCATCATTTGTTTCTGGTTTGGTTATTTTATTGGGCTGGTTGGTTGGTTGTGGTTTTGGTTTGGTTTTCTTTTTGGTTTTTGTTTGTATTTTTGTTTGTTTTTTTGTTTTGTTTGTTTAGTTTGATTTAGTTTTTTATGGGGTTTTGTTTTGTTGGTTTTTTTTTTTTGTTCTTGTTAAGGATTTCTAGTAGAGGTTCTCAATTCTTTAAACAATTTTTTGGTTGTTATTTGTTGAGGGGGGGTTTCTCTCTCAGTTCAGGGACATTATTTAAGTCTCTTGGTAACACAAGCATTCTGCATTGCTTGCAGTGATAGACCCTGGCATAATCCTGTCCAACCATTTCTTGTTGACCAGCAGGGTTAACAAGTATTTGCTTAGTGACTAGAGCCAAGAAATATTTTACATTTTTTAATACATTCACTATCTGTATTATTTACAGGATTTTCAGTTATGTGGCATTTCAGCTGAAGTAAAGGAGGGTATATTCAAGAAGGTGATATGGCAGAGCAAAAATAAAATTCATTATATCAAGATGCAGCTGAACTTTGCCCTCCAAGGATTATAGATTGTCTCTGTATGATTCATGTCTGTCCCATAAAGTTTCAATCTCTTAAGTCAAGGATGTCCTTTTGCAATATTAAAATTTATTTCAAATTCCAAGGGATGTCTTAGTTATAGAGTAATGCCACCTCTTATTGTTCCTTTGGTAATCTGTTAATATTCTCTACATTCAGTTTACTTAACTATAACTATTCTGGTGTCCCAAGATGACCTATCTGCTTTACTTACAAATTCTAGCACTTTGGTCATAGTGGATCAGTCTCCTCCCTATGTAGGGATTCTACAGTCACCATCTCAGGAATATTTACAACCCATTTGGGGCCTGTTTGTGATGCCAGATGTTATTTGGTTATGGGATCTGTCAGACTGTGTCATCTAGGAGGTTCCTGCCTTCCTTCTGATCTTTCAGACATGAAAGATGAGACCACCAGACTGTTCCCAGGTGCACACAGAGGTGCATCTGGGCCTGAACTGCAAAAATATGCCTGTGCACACACCGACGGTATAGACATTATGGCTGTGTGGCAGGATAGGGCTTTTACCAGTGCACTCAAACACAAATGGCGTTCCCATGGAAAAGAAATGGCCTAATCTGGTCCCTACTTCTCGGCTATAAAGGCTTGACACTTGCTAGCATATCACATGTGCCCTCCCTTGGCTGACATGCAGACTTGTGATCATTCATCTGTCCACTCTTTGCCAAACCTTGAGTTCTTCCAGTATCCATCTCCGGGCCTTGGGCTTTTTAATTCAATCTCTGGCCAGGATCTTGGGTTTCCAGATGGTGTTTTTCTCTATTTCATAGGCTATGCCAAGGTGAATTTAATCAAGTGAATGTACTCAGAAACCATTTAGGAGCAGAAAGCATTAGAGAGGATGAGATAGACCCCAGTGGTGATGCAGAGCTGCAACCTGCAGCCTGCTAATGTGGTCAACCAGTATTGTCCCCACTTCCCTTTCTGTTCCCAATAGTTGTTTCTCTCCTATGATCCCCCCCATTTGCTTGCCTTTGGTCCTTCCCCTAAGCATCCATACGTTTTTCACAGTCCCACAGTCTCCACTCAAGATACCTTGATAAATTTTACCCAGTCCCAGAATTTCCCCCATATCCCATAGGAATTTTGCTCTTGCAGGTGAGATATGGGTTCTGGTAATCCAATATAGCATTGTTCCTATTCCTTAACAAAGTTTCTGGTTGAATTTTTTTCAAGGTCACACTCAAGTTATTCCTGTACTGGCCCACCCATCAGTGTCCCAGGAGTTCTGGGTATTTTTACTCTCTCTTATCTGCAGTTTGCTAGAATTTGTTAGTGTTTGTGTATCTGTGCATTTAATTTATCACTGATATAATTTGTCCTGTTCCTAGATTTCTATGCTGAATGGCCAATTGCCAGATACCCTTATAATTTCCTATTTACTTTCAGATGCAAAATCATATTGCAAGAACCTTAGGACAGCATGACACAAAGTTTGTAATGAGTTCTTTCCTGTATTCCAGTTGCTGTAGTTGTCCGCAAAGGTATTCAATAATTTTGAACAGGAAAGTTTAGGAAAAATCTATCAAGATAAAACTAACATGAAAGCCTTTTATTTTGTCCAAATTATTTGAGTGGATGATTGGTTTGCTTTAGTTTATGTGAAGGGTTGAGGGTTTTTTTTATTCCACGTTTTAATAATGGGCATGATTCATGTTGGTTTGTTTCCTTCTGATTTTTTTGCCCTCTCATAATTCTCTGTACTAGTTTGTCATTACTTTACAAAGCAAATTAAAAGGAATTTCTTTCTTCTGAGCATCTGTTTGTGGTTGCTGCATTTTGCTTTTCTCTCGTGGCTTAATGTTGCTATGTTGAAGTGGAAGATTTGAAGCAAAGCTTTCTTCTTGTAGGAGGCAAGTTTCATTTAGGTCTTTTTGTATAAAAATAGGCAAGTCCACAAAACAGGTGTTTCATGGTGGTGGAGTAAGAAGCAGTAGGGCTCATCAGCATAAAATACAATCCAATAATTTAGATCTATCTTAGTGCTCACAGTCTCTACTTTTTAGTGTCTGCTTCTTTTTTCTGGTTGCCTTGCACATTATTCCTAACTCTCTTTTTACTTCTCTTTCTCCTATTTTTTAATCCTAAATTAGAATGCATGGCCCTTGGGGGGTGGGGGGGGGCACCATCTCTTATTGCCTATGTATTTTTTTGACAACATAAAAATAGATTCATCTTCTTGCTAGGTCCTCTGGATACTCTTATATCTAAGATGAAACAATTCTAACCTTTCAAACTGCCATCTGGCTTGTGGCCTAGTTCAAATGGCACCTTGCCATCTGAATGACTGCAGGACTTAATTTGTAGCTACATAATTGTCAGTGATGACAGCTTGCTCCTAAGGGAGGGTGTGCAGGGAGTCAAGGGTGATCCCAGCCCAGGCAGTGCTCTCACAAACCAGGGCACAATACTGCAGCACCTGAGCATGGAAGGCAGAGACAGGTGCTGGAATCCTCAGCTCTAGGTAAGGCAAAGTGGTCAGCCAGTCCAGGGTCTATCCAGAATCCAGGCAGGAGCAGCAGAAGATGGGGCTGGAGACACAGATGCAGTAAAAATCTGAGGTTCATCCAGTAGACAGGGCTTGAGACAGGTAAACCTACAGCAGAACTCAGGAGGGGAATGACTGACCCTGGCTGAACTTAAAGGAGCCACTAGGGAGACAGAGTGGGTGCAGGTCCCAGGGAGACCAATCAGGGCTGTTAAAGCTTCAGGGTTCCTACAGCAGCAGCAGCTCTTTGAGGTAAAAGTGTTTGAGAAAGCATCAGTATTTCTAGTATTTCTGTGAGAGGAAATGAACATAGAGAAATCAGAGCACAAAATACTACATTTTTTTTACAGTTTCTTTGATTTAACGGACTTTCTCTTGATGTAAGAGAGACTCAAAAGGCTGCTGTCTGCCACAGGAACTAACTTGGAATTAGATGCCAATAGTTCCGAAAAGGAATTACTAAGACAATCACAACATACGAAATAAGAATCAAATATCTGTGACTGTTGTGTTTTAATCACGAATATACAATATGCACATCAGGATTTTTTAGTCTTTTTCTTTTGACACTGATGAACTATCTCACTGCACAGGCAACTCTATCGGGTCTCTCTGTGACTGCATGTTGAAATGTGTCACAATGAGGGTAGTAGCTTTTGAATAACTATCTTGTACAATTTCCGTCTAAATGCCAAAGATAAAAGTTTGCTACATACAGTTGTTTGTTAGACAGCAGCAGAATAAGCAGATCCTAGAGATAAGGAACTTGAGGTTTAACTTTTTAGTATATTGTTACTGTCTATATTTCTTCATTCAGTGTTTAAAAAAAACCCTGAGAATGTGAGTATATGAGTTAATTTGTTTGACAGAACATAAAGGCAAACAAATATATCCTACATGTGGGGTTTGAGCAGTATTTTCTCTGAAATGTGGAGTATGTGTCTAGGTATGTTACAACTGGCCCCCTTCTGTCCTTCTGAAGTGTAAATCCCTATGAGGGAGGGATTTGAGACAGTGTAAAAAAAAAGCTTGTGCAGTTCACAGAATTTGTTCAGTCCATTGCAAAAGTTGGACTGTATTATCTCCTGACTCGCAGCAGCACTTCCTTTGTTAAATCAAAATGAATACAGGCTGAGTGCTTGTAGCTTTATCCTCATAAACATGGGCAGCACAAAGTACCTGGTTCTGTGTTCAAGGGCTGCTGCCTAAGGAAAACCTTCATGGATTTCTTTGGGATTTATCCCCACACTTCTCATTTCACTTGCTAACTAGGCTGGTTTGGGGTTCATTAGCATATGACACAAACTAGAAAATAGTGTGTGCCCCTGGAGACCTCCTGTAGAGAGCAGGACCACACAGGATGCAGGTAAGAATGGAATTTATTAAGAAGACAGGATGGAGTGTAAGAGTTAGGCTGTGCCAGACAACTGAATTGCTTGTGTGCAATGGACCCCTTTTATCCTTCCCTCTCCATTTTTTATATGTTTGTTCTGCCCTGATCCATCTTGATCTTTTCCTTTTCCTTCCTTTGGCCTTTCCCTTAAACAATGCCTGATAAGTCCTGTACAAATCCCCCCAAATCTTTTGATCAGTCCCAAATTCCTCTCATCTGAGAATGCATCTCAGTTTAAGTCCTGTACCTCTTTATGCATTAGTCTCCCTTGTTTCGTGTAGCATTTTGGTGAGGGTTTCTTCTGTTAATCCCCTTAGTGGGTGGGTTGGTTGTCCATCTTTGTGGTTTTAGGAGTAGTTGATTTGGATGGGTAAGGCTGTCTGTGTTCTTCCCTTTGTCATCTAAACCATGTTTCTCTGATTGTTATCTGCTTTTGAATAGCCATATGATAGACGTCTTTGTAACTAGTCTTCTGATTGCTTTTTTTTAATTTAGAAAAGGCCAGCTTTCAGTTAAGTATTTAAAGACAATGATTTAAAAAAATACCTGTACCAAAGGCTAAGTGTGGAAAATATTACCTTGAAATGTTAGATCATAATAATGTAGTGAGTGGTAAAATGTTAATTAAAAACAAATATAGCCTAACTAGACTTACTTTGCAATGATCCAGAGCTGTTTATTATATGTTGAATGAGAAGTTTGTAGGTATTTCAGAGATGACAAACAATTCTTTCCTTGTATTAATGTAAATTGAAAAGTTTCCATTTATATCTGTGTGTATTCATGGTATTATATCAATGTCTCGTACAAGACAGTAGGGACTACTGGATTGACTGGATTTAGTACCTTTTTAGATGATTTGTGCTGCTCTTGACCTAATCTTCAGTATGTTTTTTCTGGTTCAGCTGCTGGTTCAGTTTGTTCAAAATACTTCTATTCCACTGGGACAAGGACTGGTGGAATCAGAACCAAAAGACATCACCTGTCTCTCTCTGCTTCCTGTTACTGAGACCTCAGAATGCAACAGACTCATGTTGCCAGGTAAAATTTGGGTGGCAGATTTTTGTGACCCTGCCCTTCATACAGCTGTCTTTACTTCACCACTCTGGCCCCACTGTCTCTTGCTGATAAGACATTCCAGGAATGGAGGAACAAGTTCAGCAGAGTGACTGAATGTTCTCATTTAATAATGAAGTCTGACTAGAAACTTCCTCTTCTGACTAGAAACTTCCTCTTCCCTTCTCTCTCAAGTTCTGGGTTTTTTTTTTTTTTTTGAAAAATAATTTCATAGTTGTCCTTTACTCACAGTGTATTTATACTTTTATTTACTCTAGTTTCACTTTCCTCATTAGATGATGAAAGAGATCTCACTTCTCCAAGTCACACTAATTCTTCCAAAGATGTTTCTTCATCTGCTGTCTTGAGAAGTCTCCAGGTAAATGTAGGCCCTGATGGAGAGGAAACAAGGGCACAGAATGTACAGAAACCATCTGAACTTCTGTCAACTCCAGAAACTTCTAGTTTATTGCAAGACTTCCAGCCCAGCGACAGCACTTCATTCATTCTTCTCAACCTAACAAGAGCAGGTAATTGTCCTTCTGTTTGTAATCTGGCTGGATATGTCTCAGCTAAATGCAGGAGATACAAGTACAACTCTGTCCCTGCTGCTAATGAAGAGGAAAGATCATGAAATTTGCTGGGCATTATTGGATGTTTTAGGAGCATTTAGTCATCAACATCTTTCTATAATGTAGAGATCAGTGGAGATTTTTCAGGGCAGCTATTTCATCCATGCTATGAACACTAATCTCTGAGAAACAAAAGAAATTTCCCTCTGTTACATTATTGTTTCACAAATTTGTCTTCTTTTCTAGGGCTGGGGTCTCCCGCAGAGCACTTGGTGTTTGTTCAAGATGAAGCAGAAGATTCTGGCAATGACTTTCTCTCCCATGATAGCACAGACAGCAGTACCCCATGGTTCCTACGAGTGCAAGAATTGGCCCATGACAGTTTAATTGCTGCCACTCGGGCACAGCTTGCAAAGAATGCCAAAGCAAGCAATAATGGTAGGAGATTCACAGACTGTATCTCAAAAGTTGAATGTTCCATACAAGACCCCTAGTTTCACATTGTTTCTTCCTCTCTTTAATTCTCGCTTGCTTTGAATCACTTATGACATCTTTAAATCATCAGTGACAGAATTATACAGAACAATTATGCTTTTTCTTTTTTTCTTCACTATAAATAGGCTTCTCATTTTTTCTTGGGGAATGAACTCTAGTGGAACCATCTGTTATTTGTAGCCTACTAGTTCTTCAGTGCATGTAAAGAAAATCTTCTTTCTGACTGCAGCTGCTTGTTTTTCAACTTTCATTTTCACTTTTAAGAGCCTATTTTTAAAACATACTGTGAATTATACTTTCTTTTTAGCTCCACTGAGTTTGGAGATTAGTTTTCTGGAGATTTCATAATTGGATTTAGTCACATGCTTTTGGACTTAATTATTTTAATAAATAATTGCATGCAAATGCAATATCTTATTTTAGCTGAGATATTTTTAAAAGCAGCTTAGCTAATAGGTGAAAGTTGGCTGCTAGTTAAAATTGGTTGTTTGATATTGATATAGAGACCATTTTTACAATTTCTGGTGCATTGGCTTTCTATTCTTTTTGTGATAAGCCCTATCTGGTAGCAGCTGATCCGATCCAGATGGCTTGTTGGGAATAGTTTATGGGCCTGGTAGGGTTTGCAAGTCTGTGTCTGATCTCTGGTATAGGCTAGGCAGCAGCATGTAGGACATCCTAAACAGTTAGTAGCCAGAGACATACCTGATTTACAATCCTGTATCATATATGGTGCTGTTTTTTCTATTAGATTTGACACATTATAGTAATCTGTATATATTTCAGATTTTGGTGGGCTTTTTTTTTCCAGGGGAAAATGTTCATCTTTGCACAGGAGATGGGCAGCCAAAAGATTCAAGCCCCATTCCTCATTTATCTCGTGTGGAAAGAAAACTGAAGTGCACAGTTGAGGGCTGTGATCGGACGTTTGTATGGCCAGCTCACTTCAAGTATCATCTGAAAACACACCGGTGAGCAGAATGAACCTGTTTGTTGTTATGACCTTGAAAAAATGCACTCTGTATTTGAGATAATGTTAGGTTTTGACATTAACAAGCTGTGAAAGCCTGGCATTATTCATATAAATATTAGGTCTATTGAGTGCTTTAAATCAATTATGCTGAAAAACTTGGATTAGATTTCCATAATTTTGCAGGTCCTTGTTATGTTTGGTTTAGAATTTTTGTGTTTTAACAGGTACTCATATTAAATAAAAGAAAGAAGTCAAGTGTTCATGAAAAAATGCATTGCAGTAGCTGGTAATGAAACAGCTTTTTGTTGCTTTACAGTAATGACCGCTCCTTCACCTGCCCAGCAGAAGGTTGTGGAAAAAGTTTCTACGTCTTGCAGAGGCTGAAGGTGCACATGAGAACTCACAATGGTGAAAAACCTTTTGTGTGTACAGAACTGGGCTGTGGTAAACAGTTCACAACAGCTGGAAATCTGAAGAACCACCTACGAATTCACACAGGTGTGTTCTAGACCTCACCTATTTGTGGTCTGCTGAGGTGGGGTCTTTCCTGAGGAATAAACCACTTCTTCCTCTGTCCTCAAACTATTGAAAGTATTGTTTTGTTTACCTCTGCCCTCCATTAATGTCCCTTTTCTGTCAATTCACCTTGATCTGTAGGTCAGATAAATCAAGTGCTAATCTCTTTTACTATCCTGTATAGTTTCACACAGGCTTTACTTTTCGAATGGTGTGTGGTGATGCTGTATTCTGCTCAGATGCATACTCTGAAGATTCCCTTCCAGTAGTGTGGTGGAGGGAGGTGTGTGTGATACTAGACTGTTACCGAGGGAATAGTTAGTGAACAGGAATTAGATGAAACTGTGTTTTGTAAAGAGGTTATTTAAAATTCCTGAAAGGCTTGGTAGCTTAGATAGTAGGAGCTGTACTCACATCTGCCTGACTGACTAGCTTGTGTTACCTATGCTGCTTGTAGAATGACTACATTTGGGACATACAGGGAAATGAGGAATGCGATGGAATGAGAAGAAATAGTAGCAAAGAAAAGTAGAAAAAAGCATGAATTAGAAGGCAGTGTTATGGTGTGCAAACTGCTGTTTGCACCAATGCTAATTTGGGATGTTACTGTATGCTGGATCCTGTATACTCTCAATTCATGCTCAGCTTTTTATAGTAAGTAAAATAAGAACCTTTATTTCATAGTGCTGTATTTTATCCATGGTTTGTTTATGATGGCTCCTCTGGAGAATATGATCCTGCCTTGTCAGTATTTTTAGAAGTTGGTATAACAGCCAAAGTGCTTTAGGTGTTTTTGTACTAGAAACTTGTTTGAGAGAGGCACAAAAGTTCCTGTTGAAATGACCAGCAATTTAATTAATGACCTGCAAAGTTCATAGTGAATAATCTGGTGATTTTATGTGTTTAGTTTTTTAAGACTCGGGGTTATCACACACTCAAACAAATGTCCTAGTTCAGGCTTCTTGGAGTATTGTTAAAGATTCCCTGATGGCCTCTCAAGCATTGTATTACAGTTGGTTAACATATCAAAATAACCTTGACAAGTGTGAGAGAACAAGGCCTCCCTGGTAAAATGAAATTACAGATTATGTGGGTCGCCAGCAGCTGTTTGTGCCTTCTGCCTTCCTTAAACACGACCGTATGGTATGTGGTATGTCAATGCACATGGGGAAAAGCTGCTATTTTAAAGTATGTGCAGTCTAGCTGGAACACATGGTTTGGGGGCAGATGTTGGGATGTAGTTAAAAATTGTGTATCCCAATAATAAAATTTTGAATGTGTAGTAACAGCAGCTATAGTTTTTGCAGTTTTCTTTTGCACTTACAGCTCCTAGCCAAGGTGCAGAGTAAGTTAATAGGCCCAGCTGATACATGCACAATTCTCCCTGATAAGAGAGCATTCTGCAACCAGCAGAATAGTAGCTTCTGGAGGAGTAAATAGTAGTTTTCTAAACTGCAAACGGATAATGTGGAATTAAGAGTTTGATCAGACAAAATATGTTATTAAATTGCAGGTGTAAATATCTCCAGTGTGTCTTATAGATGGAACCAGGTGCTGTTATTTAGGTCAATGGTAGTTTTTCCAAACTTTTAAAGATTTATAGCAAGCCTGAAAGTACAATCAGTGTTTGAGACTGCTACATATTTCAGCTTTGTAACACCAATTGGAACATGCTGTGTTGATCCTTTTTGCTTACAGCTGTCAAATGCTATTGTGGATAAGAGGTTAATAAATGAGCTGTCAGGAGAAGAGTTCTAAAAGCAAAGTCACAGCAGAAATACCTTTAAAAACAAGTTCACTCAGAAAGAACTAGGTATATGTTGTACAATAAATGGTTAAAATATCTTGCTTAGTCTCCTGTGGTCTTGCTATTACTCTTGTACAGGGGTCCAGTTAAAGACTTCAAATCATAGTGTTAAACATGGTATATTGAGTTCTTTAGTGGGATGTTGCAGGCAAAAGTTATGTCTAGCTTTATTAATAGAGTGTTCAAAACAGATTAATTTTATTGCACTGCATTAATGTAGTAACCTCCCAATTTATCATAATTTAAATAAATCAAAAATAGCTGGAATATAAACTTCAGCCCATGAGAACAATTTGTGCCTTGAATTACAGTTCCTCCACACATAGATATAAATGACTGACACATCTCTCTCAGGATTTTGGCAAGTTCAGCCTGATCTGAAATAAAGTATAGAATCTGATATGAAGGGAAATACAGTTAATGGGATTTTTGGCACTGAGAGGCAGAAAAGGAGCAGGACTCTGCGAGTGTGTGGAACAGAGAGCTGGTTGTTGAGAACTGCAAATAGAAGATAAATCATAGATCAAGTAGTTTTATATTACTCTATTATTATTTTTATACTTGGAAGATTATCTAGAAACAGTGGTCCCTTACTTCAGTTTTGATGAATGATGGTCTAAGAATATTTTAAAATAATCCCTCTGTTTCATCTGGTGAAGAGAATGCTGTAAAAGCCTTAGGAAACTTAGGAAGGATGCACAATTTCCATGATATCATAAATCTCCAAATGGGAGAATGGAGTAGAGATGTCCAGGCTGTTCTCAGGGACTTAGACCATCAGATGAAGTTGTGATCCCAAAATCTAAGAATTTACTTTTCCCTTGTAGGGGAAAAACCCTTTCTGTGTCAGGCACAGGGATGTGGTCGCTCCTTTGCTGAATACTCCAGTCTTCGGAAACATTTGGTTGTCCACTCAGGTAAGAGTCTTCATCTGACATTCTGTGATCTGTCTGAAAAAAGACCTTTATTGCAGGACTTTGATTTCCTTAAGAAAAATCCTGGTTTCTACAGAACTTCTGGTCATAGTGTTTTTTTGACTTCCCTTTTGTGGTGCCTGTAGCCTGTACACTTTACTTTTTTAGGTTATGTCTATTTCTAAACTGAAATTACATTCTAAAAATTGTTTCTAAAATGTCATGAAGTTGAATATCTTTTTCATAGCCACCAATTGGTTATTTAAAAGAGAGAAACTAGCATCTCTGTATATTAACCACAGCCATTTGAATCTGAAATCTCTTTCAAGTGGGTTTCTGCCATAGGTAGAGTTTTCTATTATTTTTTTCTACTACATACTTGTAATTGGACAAAGGTTTAGGTGGAAATGTATTTCACAAGTGTTTCAAAGCTTCTGCCTTCTGTTTTGATTGATCTGTCTTAAATATCATCAGCACACAATGAAAATGCTGTGTTGGGGAATGGGAGATTTTATTGAGGTAGTAACATTTGGGATTGAGTTCTCCATGCTTTTTCTGTCCTGTCTCCTTGGCTTCCATGCCATTGAGTCAAGAAGTATGGACAGCATGCTTGTATTGTGAAAATGATGAACTGCTCTGTAAAATGAAAATCCTTTCACAATGACAAGTCATCATCAAGTCTCTGCTCAGTAATGTAAAGCAGATGCTGCAATTTATTGTGTGATGGCAGGAGACAGTTTCCTTGCCTCTGGTCATTTTATTCTACGTGTGGGACATCAAGTATTTCCATATCAATGAGTAAATGATTTCAAATATCTTGTTCCCTCTCATCAGTCTGACTTAGAGACTTGGTTACTCTTCAGACTTGAGTTATCCAACAACTGCCATTACTGATATCTAAACCTCTTCTGTTCTAGAAGCTTATGGCCCTCCAGGAGATGGGAATACGTCTCATTTGGTTTTTACTGATAAATTACCACCAGTGGTATTAACAGCCATGTTATTAGTTTCTTAGAAACTGTTAGAACTATTAGAAACTGTTATTAGTTTCTTAGTTGATGAGGTCTCTTCTCCCAATTTGGTAATTCTTGGGATATTTCTTCCCTCTTTGACTCCAAGGAGTGAAGCCCCATCAGTGCCAAATTTGTGGGAAGACATTTTCCCAGAGTGGTAGCAGAAATGTGCATATGAGGAAACACCACTCCCGAATTGGAACAGCTGGCAGCAGGGAGCGAGAACAGCCAGGTAAAGAAGGGAGCACATGCACTCTGGGGGAAAAGTGCAGGAAAAAAAATTAGTGGATGGTCAAAGAAAAGATGTTTGTCCTGATAATAGGAGATCACAAGCCAGTAAGAAACAAAAGTCTGTTCCACTTGGAGATAAGGTCTGTTTACCTTTCCGTTTTCTAGGACAGAAGACAAAGGTGTATTTTTGTATGGCGGTCAAGGGGCAGATATGTTTATTGTTTTCAATATCAATGTGAATCTAGTTGGGGTTTTTTATGTGGATTTTTTCCCTTGGTTTTCTTGTTGCAAGCAGCCTAGGTTTTTACACAATGTGAATTATTTAAAGAGAAAGCCAATCCTGCATAAGATCCCACCATAGCAAGGTTTAAAATAAACATAGTATTTTCCATCCATTGGAGCACTTGCTGCCCAAACAGTAGGAATGGATAAAGTAATTGTCTAGGGAAGAATTCAGTACGACTTGAAGTGCGGCAGGGATTGTATCTTATATTGCAGTGTAATTGCATCATGGGAATTCTCTTTTACTTTTTTTTTTCACAATAGAGTCACTGATGGGCAGCAGTTTGCTGGAAGAATCGACAGTGCATAGTAAGAATCTCATCTCCATAAACTCTCAGCCCAGCCTTGGTGTTGAGTCTCTGCACCTGCCAGACACTGAGTCAGTTATTGGAGTAGAAGAGGGTGAGACCAGCTGCTCTTTTTTCCGCCCTCTTATATGTGGTGACTGAGATGGGATCGATCATTCCTCCTTGAGGCTCACCATATTGCAGTGGGATGAATGAACATTGCTTTAACTGTGCACAGAGGGGTGGGTAGATAGTGGATGAATCCTAAAACTGGAGTTGGAGAAGATCTGCTGGACCAAGTTTCTCTCTTGGAGAGTTTGAAAGGTGAAGTCTGCTTAGGTGTCACTTAGCCCATGTTGTGGAACGCCATTTCAAAACTGCTTATGCAGTCCATCTCCTAAAGCCTAAAGTGTTTGTTTGCGGGAGCACCTAGGAGCCCCAGCTAAGGACCAGGACCTCATTGTGCTAGGCACTGTTCAAATATTCAGTATCTTGAGCAACAGGCCTTCCTTCCACCCTTTACCTTCAGAGACTATATTCTAATACATCTCACTGTCAGAAGCTGACTTACTATATGAAATAAATGTACTACTTGATATCATTTGGTTACATTTGCTGTGTTCTGTTCCTGCTTTTCCCAGTCATTTTCCTCCAAAACATTTTTGGTATATCAAGCTCTATAAATGAGTCTTCCACATGGTGTTCTGAATATTTTGTTAACCTAAAGAGCCTTCACAACTGGTGTTACTGAGAATGCAGAGTTTTGCTAAGGTACTATGTATCTGTAATAGCTTCTATGCAAAGGGAATGCCTAGAGTTTATATTGCTCCCTAGCTGAATGGAAAGGTAGTGCTGCTGCTGGTACAGGTATTGTAACCTGGAGGTTCCTGCAGAAGCTCCACCAGCTACCTGGGAATCAAAGTGATGCTGTTTGGCTGCCATCTCAGCAATTGAAGGGAGATACTCCAGTGAGATGTCTTCTTTTCTATAGTATTTTTGTAGGATAGCTGAACAGGCTGTAAATATTGTAACTGAATATAACCAAATATTTTCATAAAGTGCAAAAATCCAGAACCATAGTTGAAACTCTTTATTTCTATACAATTTTTGAGACATAGTAAGAGGCTACAGCTCTCTTTTAGGATTACAGAAACGTAATCCCTTTTTCAGAACAAAATTTTGTTAGCAAGAGAGATGTGAATTTCAGTTACTTAGTTGGATGCTTTTGCTTTTATCACATTTCTGCAATTTCAGTTTAGGAACCAATATGAAGGCTTTAATTTATTTGTTATTATATTCATGCATGTCACCTTACTATTTGTTAAAAGGATATGGCATAATAATTTAAACTTTTGTTCTTCCTTTCTTAGGGTTTCCCTTTTCACTTCACATACTTGGAAATTTCTTTTTTCAGCACCATTAACTATTATTATGGAAATCAGCAACCAATTTTAGTAAATACCCTTTAAAATGTATGTATTAAAATTTCAGTCCCACTGCTCCAAATATATCCATACAAAGAGGCTTTAAACCACAGACGTAGAGCATGGAAGTAATCTTCTTTCCTTCCTCTTTCAATGTGGCAAGGCACAGTGACAATATGGTTACATCACTGCTCTTTTCCAGGGGGTACCCAGAGAAAGAACAGCCTCTGGATGCCCTACACAATTAAACCTGTGTAGGAACTGGTACACTGGTAACAGCCTTTCTGGAACCCTCCAAGGAGCTTAAGCTTTTTCTCAGTGTGGAGACTGAGTCACTAATGAGGATGTTGCAGTTGGGTGCATTCAGTCTGTAATGTAGGAGTGTGAAACCCCTGGGCCACAAATCCTTGGATTTAGTACTTTGTTATGATTAAAAATGTCATTATTTCAGTTTTATATCTTTGTCTAATGTGGTAGCTCTGACAGGTACTGTGTTTCTGACTTGATGATAAGGCTTTGTTGTTACAGTGTAAGGAAAAAAGGACTGAAGTGACAAAAAGAGACACATCTTGTATTTAAGTAAGTGAGGAAAAGACGACTGATAAGGAAAATTGAGCAATACAGAAACATTATATCTATTTGAAAATACTTTAATGTCAAAGTGCAAAATTCTCAGAAAACATTCCAGGAGGTAAGGATTTTTATTTCTGAAATGGTTATTAGTGTCAGGCAAAGGGAGATCACTAAAGTGTGAAATACACTTTTCAAGGTGCATTAGGCATTTGAGTGCAACGTCCTGGCAGGCAAAACCTACTCTTTTTTCCCTCCAAAATCTATCTTTGATATCACAGTAATCAAACAATTAAGACAACAATAATTCAAAGTGATGCATTCAACGTGTTTAATTACAACCTTCTTCATAACTTTGGTTGTTTTTTGGGCCAAATTAATGACCTAAATTCATAAGATGTTGAAACACTTTCAAATCATGAAATGTGGGAGAAGTTTTAATATAGGAAGTATTACTTCTTACTAATGGGGGAAGAAGCCGAGCTAGTAGTGGGTGAATGAAGAATTAACACCAGAGAAAGACTTCCCTTTGAGTCTTCTCCCAAGGTGGGTCAAATCCTGATATTTGTTTTTGTAGAAGTACCTTGTTTGAAAGCATTCTACCACACGTGTGTCTAAAAAAGGTTTAGCACAGTAGAAGGCATTCTCCCTTTCCTGTGTGCTTCTGTGGCATGAATGTAAGGAGCTGACAGCAGAGGATGCACCTCTTCAATCTTTCATATCTACTTTCATCCAAAGATAGTGCTTCAACCTCTCTAACTTCTTTTGTTGTCCATTAAAGGGAAAGGGCTTACAGAAGGGACACTTTTGAATACTACGGGAGGGTGCAGGGTTTGCTGGGCTGAACAAGACATGCTCTAAACAACAGTTGTTTTTTTCCCTTTACTAAATTCTCCCATCTCACCCTACAGCAACTCTTAGGTGTCAGCTTAAACTATTAAGTTCCTGAGGAGTAACCTGGAGAATCTTGAACAAAAGAAGTCAAGAACTGATTGATGGATTCTTCTGCAAGCTTTTATGTTGCCACTCCCTTTGTGCTCAGTTCCTCCTGAGGTACTCCTTCCTGTTCGGTACAGTCATCCTTTTCACCCCGAGGCTCGAGCAGCCTGCAGGAACAGTGAGGGGTAATACCAGAAATGGTTGGCCCCATGCATATGAAATAGCGTGCAGTCATAGGAATTCAGAGAGAGAGACTCCACAATGCTTAATAAGAGCAGTGAAGTTAATTTAATTTTTCCTACACTAGATTATAGAAACTGGAATACATTCATGAACAAGAAAAATATTTTTAGTCACAGACAAAATAGCTGTACTGCATTGTTTTTATTACCTGTGAACATCAGATTCTTCTTCTAGCAAGTCAGTGGCATCTTTCCCTTTTTTCATTACAAATTCTTCGCTTAGGCCAACCTGCTGGAGGGTGCGTCTGTAGCGACGCTCTGCTCCTTGACGAGCATCATGCTAAGAAATCGAAACTTAAACAGTAAATGCAGAGAACTGGGGATTCTCCATAACAGTCAACTGCTTTTGAAGTGTACATCTGATGCTCCTAATGGGGACAAGAGGACAACACAACCTCCTGGCCAAAATTTTTGTAATCCGTACAGTACAGTAACAAAACTGAACACTAGGACAATATCTTACATCTCCCAAAGCCAGAGCTCACATTTTCCTGTTTCAGTTATTTTTTTTTTTCTTTTGCTTCTTCTGTTCTCTTCCTTCTACCACATTCCAGTCTTATCAGACTGGTATACTTGTGTCTGAGTCCTAACTCTTGACACTCAAATCAAAAACACGTGCAAAATCCAAGTTGTGTGGAATCCTGTAAGCACATTTGCTTGTAAGTGGTAAGAACTAACAACACTGAAGTTAATAAATGGAGAGTTCCTGTGAACTAGCTTCATAACAGCTCAAAAAACAAGCATCTGAAAAACAAGCATCTTGGGTCCTATATCCTCACTGTTTCCAAATGAACCTTGCAAATCAATGTAGTCTGGAGATTAGGGTTTTCCAGAGGGACTGCCCAGTCCCTAAAGATTAAGGTGTTCTATATGGAAGGAGAGAAATCTAGTATGAACATGAGTGAACACTATTGATAATGGTGAATTCTTACCAATCTGGTACATGGAAATATTACCAGTATTTATCACACATGTATGTTCTCTGCCTCCATTATCAGAACAGAAAGCCTGATCCAGTAGGGTACTTTCTGTTGAGAAATTTTAAATCAGCATATTGTCAATGTATTGTCACTGTCTCTAACCAACTGCAGTTCCTGCAAGGAAATGAAAGAGAAAACCCAGGGGAAAAGATACAGTACAGATTGTATCTACACCTCAGGTGCAATAGAGATTTGCAGCTGGTACTGTGTGATGGTTGAGATTGTGCTGAATGCAGCCCCAGATTGCAAAGCCTACAGATGATAAAAGCAACATAACCATCCTTAATGTTCTTCTGTAGCAGTAGGGGTGCAAAGAAAAAGTGCTTAACTGGAGAGGATTTTAAGAAAAAATTTTGCATCTCCAAACTGTAGTCTACGGTATTCAGGTGCAGAATAGGTATTTATTTAATTTCCGGTGTGATAAGGCCTTGATTTTGATCAGACCATACACTGTGATTGCAATATATACTAGGAACTGGCAAGCTCCTAGAAATAAGACTGAATGTTTTTCTCAAGGAAAAAATAAGAAGGAATTTAAAGTATACTTTGGTGGCTTTTCCATGTGTTATTTTGAGTGCAGCCCAGAGACTATGCAACCGTTTGTACCTTCTCATCTATGAATTAATTTGAGACTAGATTTCTTAATGCCTGTTTTAAATGAAAAACAATTTATCCTATTGCCCAGAAACACTCTGGGACTTTGACCACTTACCTTGGTGACCTGTTCAAAAAGGAATGGTCTGTTCTTGACTCGCAGCTTCATTTCTTCCAGCTCCTTTCTGTATTCTTTTGTTCTGTCTTGCATATTTTGCCTGAAATGGAAGAATTGCCTGTCTATTATAGGTTACCTCTGACTGTAGCTGATCAGGAAAGACGAATTCTCAGTGAGTGTTCCATTCTTTATATCACTTTGGTAATTCTCTTGATTCTGAATGCTGGGGAAAAAACCCCTGTGGCTGACAAGTTATGGACCTATTAGCAAAGCTCTTCTAGCCTGCGAGCAAGAAACAGTGTTCACGTTTTTAGTTATTTTTGTGCAGAGTAGGATACTGACCTATTCTGTTTTGACTTCTCCTTTTGTGTTTCCTCCAGACTTTTATGAGGATCCAGTGCTTTTGCTCGGCTATTCACAGACTTTTGCATAGCTTGACATTTCATTTTTTGTTTCTCCAGCCAATAAATTCCTTCTTTGTCCCCTTCCTTTTTGTTATCTTGGGCATATCTATGTGGAAAAAAAGTTACTGATGAGCCCATGTGGACTGCCAGACCCACATGCTAAGTGGGAATTTCACTTTTGTAGTCCTCCAAGGAGAAAAAGCAAAATTTCAGCCGTACAAATGTGCAATTTCCAAAGCAACTGGGAGACAGAGCAGGACTTAACAAAGAAAGAAGACAGAGAAACATTTAGGAAATGTATTGTTGATGTAGTTGATGTGATGACGGAAAACACTGGTGTTTTTTCCTCCATATTGGTCAGTTGCACAGAATTGTAGACAAACTTTCTACCTACCTAATAGCTGATTCCCTCTTTCTAGTTGCATCTGTAATATGCACAGGAAGAGTGTTGGAAGAGAGAGAGGAAAGTCCAGGCAGAGAGTGACTTTTTTGCACTGAAACCTTGGAAACCTTCTGAGAATCCTGAAAGAAATGAAACTTCATTCAGTTTATTTGTTCACAGACAGTTGCTAGTACAGAATCTCCTCTGTTATCTGCCTACCAAAGAGAACAGCTGGGCTATGAGAGTGCACTCACTCTTCTCTCTTCCATCAGCAGAGATTTACATGTGGATGGGCTGAGGGACAAGGTGAAGGAGACATGATTAGAGCTATGAAAGGGTGACTGAGCCTTAGCTCTCATAGCTCATTTTGTGTAAAATTCTGTTCTCTTGTTTGGCCTAGAATTCTGCAGTACTCTCAATACAAGGACAGATGTCACAGGATGTTAACCATTAATAATTAAATGCTATAAACTTGAGAAGTTGGTATCTTGACAGGAGAAAGCAGTACCACAGAAATATCCAGCTATCTCACCTTTATCTTTTCATTAGCCTGCCTCTGCCTGGCATGGAGGTTGGAGGTTCTCAGCTTGAATGGCTTATTACGAGTTGGCTCTTTGATTTCTTGTCTCCTTACTGTTTTCCTCTGAAACGCCCAGTAAAGTTCTTCAAAATCTGGTATTGTTGGATTAATCCTTGGTCTGAAGCTGAAACTTTTGTCCTGTAAGAAGCCAAGTTTTTCCTGCTTAGTTCTGGTGGCAGTTCGGGACTGAGGCTCCCTCCGACAGTTGCTGGTTTCTATAGGAGCTACGGAGCTCTCCAGCAAATCCTTTGCTCTCATTTGAATACGGATTTCCCTGTAGAGTTCAGCTTCTACAGGATCAAAAAGAAAGCAACGAGAAGAGTGTGAGTGACATAAAAGGCTGTGAAATTGCCACCACCCAAGTCTAAACTTTCCATTATGATGACAGCTACACATATAAGAGAGACCAAACATCCTGTGCTCTCCTTTTCCCCTTTTTCAGCCCCTCTCGCTCTGCCTCCCAGGGAAAAATAATTCAAAGATACCAGTAAAACCATGGTAGGGTCTCTTTCTTAGGCATTCATTTCTATATATCTCTTACTTATTGGAGCAATAACTCAATAGGACTTCTCCTATTCTTAAAGGTACCATGTAACTTTTGTCCTTTGTCTCCTTTGTCTTGCAGAAGTGTTAATCTTTTATACTAGTCCCATACTTTTTATATGGGACTTACAGCTATGTTGACTGTGTGGTACAAATGAGTTGTAAAAGATGATGGCTTTTCTATGTAATCTCCAGCAGTAATTGCCTATATTGGAAAAGCTTTTAAGTAAGGAACATTTGATGGATAGATCACATTTTGTGACTTTTGTGACAAACTTTCTATAGAACATGTTTTAGATTATACCATCAAACTCAAGTCCTTCCCTGTGCAGCACTAAATATTTATGAAAATGCAGACAGTTTGCTGAGGGTTGGCTTTTTGCTTTTAGGGGGAAAAATCAATATTGCTGTTTGCAAAATAAGATGGTTTTGAGTTAATTTAAAGGTATTCATTGCCTGAAATATGAAATGTTCGTTTCTTCTCCCTTCTCATATGCCAGATAGAAATAGAACAATGGTTTGTCCTTTGCTGCCTTTTGCCTTTGTAATCTATTTAGGTTAAAACAGAATTTTCGATGAAAACTGAGCTGGTGTATCCTCAAGAAGAAATCACAGAAACAGTAAAAAAGGAGAAAAGAATGAGAAAAGCCATGAGAATTATTAAGGACTGGCTTAGTTCCCATATTAAAGCATGAAGTCTGAATTGCTTACTTCAAACTTTCAACTGCGGTGGCTTAAGCCATCTGAAAGCAGGCAAGCATCAGTAACATTTCCTTGGCTGCCCTGACTAGAATGCTCCTGGCAACTACTTTCCTGTTTTAGCAACTGAGCCTGAGCAAGAGGGAAGGCCACTGGAAACATCAGAGAATAGCAGGAGAGAGTGGACTACTACACTATCACTTAGAACCAAACTAATTGCCTGATTTGGGCTCAGGAAATACTTTTCACCTCTCCTAGGGGTTCTGTGCAGAATGGATCACTTGACTAGGAGTAAAATTGTCAGATCTAAGATACTGCATGGACCTTGGAGACCTATGGCACTACCTCTGTCTTCATGTTTATGCTACAAATCATCTCAGTCCCTTTAGTGTAACCAAAGGTATGGAATCCAGTGCAGGGAAAGATTCCCAGACTGTCACGATCTGCAGCAAAATGGATATGGAAATCTGTCTGTAGAGCTCAATGTGCCCATGTTTTCTGGGGAGTGGAACAGAACTGCTGTTGCTGACACTCACAGAGGACTACTGAACTTAGGGCATTCTTCTGCAAGGGTATCTAAACAAAATGTAATGACCAGTGACACACAGGATACTCAACAACACCAGGAGACACTGGCCTTAGGCTCCAAGTGGTGCCCTACGAGCCATGATCTTACCTCCCAGCATGGAGACAGCAAGGGACAGGCAGGGAGGTGCTTTTACAGAAAGCCCTGGCATGTTACCTTTGAGTTTATCTCCAAGAAGTGAGTCATAAGTAGATTTAGGAACTTTTCTAATGGCTTGCTTCTGTTTGGAGCTCTCATTTGGGGTTGCTGCTGCCAGGAATTTTTGTCTGATAGCTTCTTTCTTTTTCTCTTCCTTCTCCAGAAAACTGAAGGGCCGCTGTGTAGAAAGTAGCAGCTCCTTTCTTTTCTGTGTTGCTGCTTGCCTGCGAATCTCATTCTGCTCCATTATTTCCTGATAAAGGGGCAGAAACACATGGGCAGGTACAGGCTGTGCCCGGAATTGTTTCTGACATTCAGCTTCATCCTGGCTTTGCCTTTTGTCTCTGTGTGTGTCTAGTTCAAGAAACATGTATGACTTCATCAACTCGGACTTTTTGCGAGCTTCCCGCAGGGTCATTTTGAAAGGCTGAGGGATGGTGATGGAAGGAATCCAGGGAGATGAAGCGCTTTTTGGCCTCAAGCGGGACTTAGGAAACAAGTGAGGCTTTTGCTGATCCCAGGTACTGTCTGAGGTGAGGTCGGTCAAAGAACTTGACTGCCTTATGTTACCAGATGTGTGACTAAGACAAACACATTATGAAGGGGAAATTAGTGACATTATTAAAAAACAGAGTTAAAAGAAGGGAGACACTACTGATTAAGAGAAAGACACCGCAGGCTGAGCTGGTTGTTAAAAGACAGGCCTAGGGTTTGTCATTCTCAGGCTCCATATTTCTCTTTGCTACCAAAGTTTGAGAGCAGAGCTTTGCTTGTTTTGTTTTCTATGTATAAAATGGAAGTTAGGCCTACTTAACTTTGTCATGCAATTTATTGTGCTGAGAGCACTCTATTGCCAGGAAGGCCACAAGCAAACCATAAAGCTCCAGCTTTAGGGTTATCTTGCTAATAGCTACTCAACACAACAAACAAATGCAGGAGAGGCAATCAGGCACACAGATGCACAAATCCCAACAAACAGTATCAAACACTAGCATTCCTGGGATGCTGATGGGAATGTCATTACAAGAAACTGCTTTAGTGTGATGTTTGAGAGGTTCAGCTAGAAACTTTGTACCTGAGAAGATGAACATATTATTGATATTAAGAAAACCCACCTGAGACTATCCTGGGTCTCATTAAAATAGCAAACTTTTCATAGGATGTCTGAGGGTGACTGTGAAAGTGAGTGAAACTTAGATTTTAGGGAAGGAATAAATGCAGGCAAAAGGAAGGATCAAGGTGAATCAGAGTGGACCAAGAATAGCAAAGGGGAAAAAAGGAGGGGGAGACAGAAGGTGAGATCATGTGTGAACAGACTCCTGGTCAATACACTTGCTGGTAATTGCTGCAGTCTCTTCTTCTTCATAAACTATTGCCTTTGAAAGAGTGAACATGTGACCTGCTAGTGAATGCAAAGCTAGATTAACCACAAGGAAAGTCATCTGAGAGCTCGACCTTGGAAAGACCACAGCTCTGAAGACTGGATACTGGATAGAAACGTGTGTCGTCTGCTGTCACATTTCAAGCATGATTAGCTGATGAGCGAGGTGGGGATTTGTGCTGTTCGTGTTTTATGTGAAAGCTGCTTATGTGGGCACCTACTGACCCCATCCTCCCTGGTGTGACGGCACTTGTGGCCAGTGTTCTGGCACTATACACGTGCATTTTGGGACATCATGCTCCACCTCCTCCCTGGCCAGAGGGAGAAGGAATCCTGCGCCCCACCCTGCCATCCTTACCAGGCATCGTCCTACCTGAGAGCCTCCCTCAGCTTCTCACGCAGAACTTCCGCCTCCCTCCTGAAACCCTCCAGCTCCTCATCTTCTTCGAACACCCCGAGGTCACCCCATAACTCTGCCTGGCACGGTACGCCCGGTTCTAACGGAGACCGCCGGCCGCCCATCCCGATAGGATGCTCCCAGCTCCTTGCCCGGCGGCGGGAAACGCAGGAGTCGGCGCGTTACAGCCTGAGGGGATGCCGCGTAACCTGAAAAAAACGAAATAAATCGGGAAGTGCGGGTTCTGAGGTTGCGACCCCGCCTCCCCGCCCGGGAGCGCCGCGGCCGGGCCCCCTCTCGTCCGTGGGCCGCCGCCTCAGCCCGCCCCGCCCCCGGCCCGCACCAATCAGCGCGGCCAGCGGGGCTCGGGCCCGCCCGCTTGGCCTCACGCAGCCAATCAGAGGCGAGACCGGCGGCGCGCACAGCCGTTGTCATGGTTCCGCGGCGCCACTTCCGCCGCCGTCAGTTCCGCGGCGATGGCGGCGCTGCGCTGGCGGGCGCTGCTGGGCCCGCTCGAAGCACGGCTGAGGGCCGGGCCCCGCGCCCCGCTCCGCTCCGCCGCCTCCGCCCCGCCGCTCTACGATGTGGTGGTGTCGGGCGGGGGCATGGTCGGGAGCGCCATGGCCGCCGTTCTGGGTAAGGCTGTGACCCACTCCCCCGCAGTGTGAGATAACCGTGTGTAGGATCTCAGTGTCCAGGATCTGCTGAGGGATCCTTGATCCTGCGTCCTCGTGTGACTGCGCTCTAAAGTTGACCTAAGGCTGTTTGGTGAGCTGGTCAGTGATGAGCCTAGCCGTATCCGTGTGTGTGCACAGCTGTTAATGGGGCCATTAACTGGAGTTTTGTAGACTGTAGTGTTTCTGTCAAACATGCTCATCCTTAAATAGCTGATGGATAATGTCACCCTTAGCTGAAGTGCTTTTCTAATTATAGAATCACAGAATGGGTTGGAAGGGACCTTAAATATCACCTAGTTCCACCCCCCTGCTGTGTGCAGGGACACCTTCCATAGACCAGGTGGCTCCGAGCCACATCCAGCCTGGCCTCAAACACCTTCAGGGTTGGGACATTTACAGTTTCTCTGAGCAACCTGTTCCAGTGTCTCATCATCCTCACAGCAAAGAATTTTCTCCTAATATCTAATCTAAGCCTACTCTCTTTCACTTTGAATGTGTTCCCCCTTGTCCTGTCACTACGTGATCTTCTAAAAAGTCCCTTTTTTTCTTTCTTGTGGGCTCCCTTCAGGTACTGTAAGGCCACAATTCAGTCACCCCTAAGCCATCTCTTTTCCAGGCTGAACAAACCAAATTTGCTCAGTTTTTCCTTGTAGGAGAGGTGCTCCATCAATCTAATCATTATTATCTGATCCTAAGTTTCATTCTCTAACCTGGTATGTTAAACACTGGAATACCAAGTTAAAATGGATTTCTCCTGAGTACTAAGTACTTTTCAAGTATAAGGGCTTACCTTGCAAGCTTAAGTCCTGCTTGTATTGTTAAACAGGAGCCCAATAGATTTGAGAGGGCATAAGGATCCCCTCCAGCAGTGGTATCTAAGGCTGACAAGCAAGTTTGGGACCTCTCAGGAGATGAGATTATTACTGTGCATAATGTAGAAATTATGCCCAGGACACTGCTGTCTTTAGGGCTGCTGAAGTAGTAAACTCTAGATGTTTCAAGGACACCACTTCTGTCCTCAGTGCCTTCTGCATCTGTGGTGGTTGGGATGCTGCAAGTGAGGCCAGCTCAGCTGCAGTGTTTTACACTTTACTTGAGTCTTCTTTTTTTTTTCAGTTCTCTTATGTGGAAGTTTAAAGACTAAACTGCCTGTGCTATTCCATTGTCAGAATGTGAGAACAGGGAAAATATTAATGTAATTGCTACGTATCACAGAAGTTTTATTTTGAGCTATTCTTCTAAAAGGAGAATTTGTGTTTGAGCTCTGGAAAATGTGTTCGGAGTAAACATGGAGTAAATATTGCAGATTTCACTTGATAATACTCCAGTAATAAATTTTCATTAAAAAATGGCAAAATTTAGACAAAATTGTAAGCTTTATGTAAAATGGAAATATGTAATCCTAGCTTTAGCTGCAGAAGAGTTGTCCATCTCAGTAGTAGGAGTGTAGTCATAAAGCTTTAACATACAAAAGTTTACCTGCCTGGTCAAAACCTGTACTGTATATGTATTTCTTGACGAAGTGTTGCATCTTCTCTGTCTTATTACAAAAACTCGGGTGTTTTGTTTTTGAGATTTTTGGCAGGAGCACTGTACAAAGCATGTATTTGCTTATTTTAGGGCATGACATCCACTTCCATGATAAAAAGATTGCTTTGCTGGAGGCTGGTCCTAGGAAAGAATATGATCACATGCCAGACAGTTACAGCAACAGGGTCAGTTCCATCTCCCCAGGATCAGCAACCCTCCTAAGCAGTAAGTATGATTTTGTTGTTTGTGTTTTTAACGTTTAAATTTAAATTGGTTTTGTTTAAACAAAAACCCTTTTGACCATGTGTTGCCTTCCCCCTAACATCAGTAGGATTATTTGCCTTTGTCTCTACATGCTGAGCTGTGGTTGTTAAATCCAAATTCTCTTGATAAGAGGGATCAGTTTTGGTATCTTGGTCTGATTTGTTATTATATAAATATTTGTGACTTTAGGCTAGTGAAAGGTTGTAAGGTGCTCTCTACAGCACCTAGAATGTTCTATTCAAAAAGAAGCTTAGTGCTTTATAGGCTGATAACTCACTCCTCAATTAATGAGGATTAGTTGTAATTTTAAAGAGATATTTGAGCTTTAATTCGTTTTGGAGAAAGAAATATTCTCTACAGTAATGGCTGTGCATTTCTATGTCTCTTTTATTACCCAGTGATGGGACAGTGAGAGTTGTCTGTTAGGTCAGAGGTTCATGGAGAGCTCTTGTTTCTTTCCTGCTGGCTTGTGTTAACAGTAAAACAGTGTCATTCTGGAGCTGTGATAGCACCAAGGCAGACCTGGCACTGTCTAGGGAAGGTGCAAGCCAAGCCTGAGCATAGTCAGGGAAGGGTGGAGGAGAGTGTGGAGTGAGCTTCAGTTTAGTTTTGGTCTCAGTGTCCCATGTGATCCTGTATCTCTGTGTATTTCTGTCCTTTTTCTGTTTCAGGTTGTGGTGCCTGGGATCATGTCTGCAGCCTGAGACTCAAACCATTCCGGCGAATGCAGGTGCCTTAGGGCTGCAGATACACCATGTGTCTGTCTACTCTGAATTCTCAAAAGTACTTGCATCAATGACACAAAGGTTTTTCTTTCTATGGTAAAGGGGAGGTCATACTTATGTTCATTTCTGTCCCTTTTTTGTGGGTAGCAGTCTGCTCAGAAATACCTGTCCTCAGGGTCTGGATGTTACTGGTTGAAAAGTAGATTCCTAATGGCAGCTGTAGATATTGAGGCTTGGGTATTAGCCAGGAAATAAAGGCAAAGGGTGTATTGGTTTGGCTGGGATAGAGTTCTCTTCATGGTGGCTTATATTTAGCCATTGCTGATCAGCACTTAGT
Organism: Haemorhous mexicanus; assembly: GCF_027477595.1. NCBI lineage: Eukaryota > Metazoa > Chordata > Aves > Passeriformes > Fringillidae > Haemorhous > Haemorhous mexicanus. Next base: position 42,367,050 of record NC_082346.1, read on the forward strand.
GCCAAGGCTTTCTCATACTGCCCTGCCAGTGAGCAGGCTGGGAGTGCACAAGAAGCTGGGAGGGTACACAGGCTGGACAACTGACCCTGACTGATAATCCATACCATATGGTGTCATGCTCAGCAATAAAAGCTGAGGAAAAGAAGAACAAAAGATGGGAAGTTTGGAGGGATGGTGTTTGTCTTCTCAAGTAACCACTATGCTTGATGGGGCCCTGCTCTCCTGGAGATGGCTAAACACCTGCTTGCCCTCAGGAAGCAGTGAATTAATTCCTTGGTTTGCTTTGCTTGAACGTGTGGCTTTTGCTTTTCCTATTTAACTGCATTTACCACAAGCCATGAGTTTTGTACTTTCACCCTTCCAGTTTTCTTCCCCATCTCAGTGCAGGGGAGAAAGAAGGCAGCTGCATGGGGCTGACCTGCCTGCTGGGGTTAACCTACAGCAAGGTTGTAGCATAGCTTCCTATGTCAATTATGTAACAGAAAAGTAGGGATGAAAAACTTGACTTGGAATTACTTTTTGAGCTTAAGTGAAATCATTTAATAAAATTAGTTATGTGGTGCCCTTTAGTAGCTGGGAATAGACAGTAATCCAGGATGTTTCATCTAGTTCTATATTTCTAGATTACTGTGTCTTTTTGCTGTTAAGTCCCTGAAATGGACTTCTTTATCACATAGCTTCATGTAATGTATTTTTTCTTCGTAGGTGTGGGATGCTTGTTCAGAAGCCATGATCGTTTTTGAGAAAGATGACTTAGATGACATGGGTTACATAGTGGAGAATGATGTCATTATGTCTGCTCTCACAAAACAGTTAGATGCAGTAGCAGGTAGTGGACAACTTCTTCAATGTTTCATTTCCTGCAGATAGCTTTCAGTTACTTGCCTTCTATTGTGTGCTAAGTCTTGAGAAGGAGAAATTCATCTAACGAGTAACTCTTGAGAAATGGGCACCTTCTGGAGTTGGGAAAGAGGGAGAAATCTGACTTCCAAAGGCTACAGAGCAGGAAAGCACTTGCATATGTCGTTCACCAGAATACAGTCTCTTCAAAATTGGACTTAATTAAAAAATCTGTACCTCCTTGTTCAGAGCAGGCCTTACAGTGATAAGGGGTTGTCCATATCTGTTTTTTTGGGGTGCCTTGAGAATTGTAGGGTGAGCTTCTAGGGTGCTGTTAAGACACGCGTGGCCTTGGCTGTTGTAGAGATGTTTCCTTTCTCCCTGTCCACGTTGTGACCGTGGTACTCTGTGTTCCCATCAGACCGGGTGGAGGTCTTCTACAGGAGCAAAGCAGTTGGGTACACCTGGCCCCTTCCATCCCATGGCTGTGACACAAGCCCTTGGGTCCAAGTTGAGTTAGCTGATGGACGCAGACTTCAGACCAAGCTGCTGGTAACTAAGCTTTTTATTTCTGTTGAAAAGGCATCATCTCTAACCCAAGTCTTTTCCACTGGATTTGGCTCTGATTCCATGTGTGCCACTCCACCCACATGGAGTGCTAGAGTGAGGTGAGTGGCTGACCTTGTCAGTGAGGGTGTGGGACACTGGGCATGGCCTTCTCTCTGCCTGGTGCAAGGAGATGTTGCTGAATTTGAGAAGAGCAGAAGGGGCCACCTCTTCTGGTTTTGGGGGGATTGGGTTTTTTCCCCCTGAATGAACAGACAATATACAGATGCAGTCTGAGGTTTTTAGAGAGAAATACTAGCTCCTAATGTTTCTAAGAGCTGCTGAAGAAGTTGCTTTGCATCTCTTTGTTTTACAGATTGGTGCAGATGGTCATAACTCTATGGTCCGAAAGGAAGCTGAAATTAAGAACATTGAACATCAGTATGACCAGTCAGCTGTGGTGGCAACTCTCCATTTATCTGAGGTAAAATTCTGCTAAACTGACTCTTCATAAGCAGTAGAACCTAAGAGGGTGATCTGGCTTGCTGCCTACTTCCTTCTTTCCACTTTAGGCCACAGACAACAATGTAGCATGGCAGCGGTTCCTTCCCACTGGGCCAATTGCGCTTCTTCCGGTAAGGTGTTTTATTTTTTTAAATGTTTTTAAAAATGTTTGTAGTCTAGTGACTGTATTTCTGTCCATGTCTTTCTGTTTTGGTTCTGTCTCTTAAGAATTTGCACATCTGCCCTTCACTCTTCATTTATCGCGTTTTTCCCTCCTGCGGTCTCACTCTATCCTTGGCATTTCCCACTTGTAACAAGCTGGGCAGGAACTGTAATTTTCAGAGGGATTGACAGTGTGAGGCAGGGCAGTGGGGAAGTCTTTGCACTGAATATTTGTTTCTTTTTCTCTTGATATTTACCCTTGACATTCTCTTGAACTAGCTGTCTGACACTGCCAGCTCTCTGGTCTGGTCTACATCTCATGACCATGCATCGGAACTTCTTGCTATGGATGAGGAAAGCTTTGTGGATAGCATCAACTCTGCCTTTGTGAGTATCAGCCTCGTGGCAGGGAAGAGGCTTAAAGAAATAGAATGGAATTCTGTAGCTAAACAACAGTAATGGGAGAGGTGGATTCTGAAGTTCCTTCCTCTGGTGAGAATGATACTAAAGAGGCACTTAGAAAAGAAAAGATGACCCCTTGGGACTGAATTAGGTTAGTTCTGAAAGTCACAGAAGTTAATTTAAACTTCCAAAAGGTAGGAAGAGTAGGCTCATCCTAGTTGGAAATTTGTATGTCCTAAAATGGTGAAGATAGTTTTTTCTGCTGTATAGTTTTGTACATGCAGTTAAAATTCAGTATTTGGAACTCAGTTTTTTTTTCAGCTGGGTTCTTTTATGGGTCTAATTTGGGTCAGCTTTCAAAGATTTGTTTGTCTGTTTCAGTGGAGCAACATAAACCACTCTGACTTCATTGACACTGCTGGGGCCATGTTTCGTTCTGCCATTTCACTCCTGAAGCCCTCAGGGACTGCAGTCCGTCAGCTGCCCCCAAGTGTTGCTAAAGTAGATCCAGAGAGCCGAGCCATGTTCCCCCTTGGACTGGGCCACGCCACAGAGTACGTCCAGCACCGCGTGGCTCTCATCGGGTAAGGCGCTCAGTGCCACCCTTGGGTGAGCGGGTGGCATGTGGTTAGGAACGACCTGAGGACAGCAACTCCCAGTCAACAAATTAGATGTTAGAAATGATACATTCTTCCAGTTTGACTTTACCCGGATCCAGTTTGTTCTGTGTGCCCTCACCTCCTTTTGTATGAGTAGCTTTCTGCCCATTATCTGTGCTCTCTGTGTGAATTGAAAGGTAATTATTTCCCTTTCCTGATTTGTACAGTCCAGTGAAACAATTCAGTATCTCATGCTGGATCTGTACTTCCCTTTACATTATACCAGCCATTCTGAGCACCACTTTGAGTTTTAAACTCACCTTTTTAAAACAGAAATGACAAAAATTACTCCATGATTTTCCTGTTTGAATATGCCACCATACAAAAGTCTCTTTTGTATGGTGGCATATTCAAACAGGAAAATCCCTAATTTCTTATATTCTAAGGTTGCATGTACTTTCTTCTCTGCCCCAGTTGCAGTATTGTGGTAGCTTTTAGTAATTCTTGGATGCTGTGCTACACTTTTGTGTGGTACACTTTCATCTTTCCAACCTATGAACCACTCTGTGCTTGGGAGCAGGCTGTGCTTTATAGCTTGGTAAAGCACATGATCTTGCATTTCATATCAACACTTCATTTAATTTCTCCATCTCCCATATCAATGTCTGTATTTAAGCTTTACAGATGTCTGTTCATAGAAGAACGTGATTTTGTTTCTATTCAATGACAATCCCACCTCTCCTTCATACTCATGATGTCTACTTTGTGTTTGTGCAATGTGCCATTGACAGAGCTCCTGTTGTGCTGAGGTCGCTTACAAAAACATAAAGGCCTGTTCCCCACGTGATCTGAGAGGACTTTGGCTAGTCACATCTTTATAATTTTTCCTTTCAGACCTGCTTTTTGTTACCTCCCCTATGTCTTGCTTCTTACAACTGGAGAGGCAGTCAGGTAGTTCAGCATAGCATGCAAGGAGGTACTGGATAAAGCGCATATGCTGCTCTAAGGTGGTTCATTGCAAAGAGGTGAGGAGTGCTACACTGATCCCTTCTGGGTTTTGTCAGCCACTGTGGCTTTCTTCAAGAAGGGAAAAAAATTTCTGTCTTCTCTTGCTCCAGGGATGCAGCACACAGAGTCCACCCCCTTGCAGGACAAGGAGTGAACCTGGGCTTTGGTGATATTGCATGTTTAGCTCATCACCTCAGTGCAGCAGCCTTCAACGGGAGCGATCTGGGTAAGAATTCAAGCCAACATTGGGGCAGTAGAGGATTAGTCTCCCAGGCCTTTGCTGCAGTACCTCTGGTTAAGCATGCTGCTGTCCTGTTTGAAAGCTTTGCTGAAGCAGAGCAGTTCATGATTCTTAGATGCAGTTTCCATCCCACAAATCTTAAAGCTGCTTTAAAAAAAATAAAGCTCTGCAGGATGGCAGTTAGAGATGTGGTGAGATGAAGAGCGCTAGCTGGTGGAAAGAGGTCTTTTTTGAGATGGACCATTTCTCTGTTCTCTTTCAGTTCCCAAAGGAAACTGCTCTGTAGATAAGATGCACAATTGTTTGTGGCATATCCAGTGTAATAGAAACATTCAATTATCTCTTCCAGGCTCCTTAAAACACCTCCTCAAGTTTGAAACAGAACGTCAGAGGCATAATGTCTCCTTGATAGTTGCTACTGATATGCTAAAAAGGCTGTACTCTACCACACTGGCTCCTCTGGTGTTGTTGAGGACATGGGGATTGCAAGCAACAAATGCCCTGCCTCCTGTCAAAGTAAGGATCTCACTTCAGTGAGGGCTGTAGGAATTGTCCAAAACTATTCAGGAAATATGCACAATATGTAAAAATATTTCTTTGTTTTAAATGAAACATTTTTGGCTGGAAAATACTATTTTAAACTGTGGGGTTTATGTCCTGAATGGGCCTGAGGCTTTCTTAAATAACTGATGACTCACTAGTGAGGTATTTTTTTTCCCCTGCAGAAAAAGGGAATATAAAAGATCTAAGTGTCTTATGTTCTGTATCAGTAATTAGGAGTTAGAGGTCATCAGAAGTCTTTGGCTTTATTTTGCTATGGAATTAAAATGTCAAACCTTGAATTGTATTCTAGCAGTGCACAGAGAAAACAGGCCCATGAAGACGCATCTTCACTAAGAGATTGGGTGACTTCCCAGATGCAGTGTGCAGCCCACACTTAACTGTTTCTGTGCTGTTTTGCCTTGTGAATTGTTCCCTCATGGCAGAAGTTCAAGTCTCTTCCTCTCTCTCTGAGGAAGGCAGTGGTGAGGAGTTTCTGTCTTAGACCCTCTGCAGCCTATCTGCGTGAACTTCTCACCCTCTTGACCTAGTTGCTGGATTTTTGTGAGGTTCCTTAAACCTTCTGCTCTCCAAGCTCCCAAGCACCAGCAAATTAGATTCTCGTTCTTTGGATTTCAATTTTTATTTCATTTATTCTCCATTTTCATATTAAACACAGGTGCCCTGTTTCCTTTGTGTTATGGTCACAGTTGAGACACTTCCCTAACTGAAAATCAGTACATTCCTAAGGCAGAGCAGCCACTGGCACGGTGTCTTCATTAAGGAAAACTATGCTCTGCTTCAGTGCTCACAAGTTTTTTTCCCTCTTTCTCTGTTTAAAATTAAAAACAAATGAAAATGTCTTTTCTGAGCACAGAACCCATTGGTAATACCAGTTTTGTACTACTTGGGAAGGACAGGAATGCTACAATTTTGTTAATTCTCCAGGACATAGGGCTAGGTTCTCTGTGTGTGGTTAGAAAGACTGGCCAAGAACTGTTCATTTATATGAAAGGGAATGTGCCTAAAGGTTCTTTCTAAAACACATGCTTATGAGTTACTTCTCTTCTTCTCTTTTAGGAGCAAATCATGGCTTTTGCCAGCAAGTGATCTGTTGTCAGTCTGCCTGTCAGCAGCTTGCCTATGAATGCATTGCCCTTAAAAGGACTGTGACTGACTTGAATCTTTGAATTTTTAATTTACAATAAAACTGAGGGATTGAGCTGTGTATTACACCATCCACTGGTTTATGCAAAAGCCGTCACATTTGCCCTCCTCAAGAGGATTACGGGTTTCTTTCCATAGTACCATGATGTCTTCAGCCACAGAACTAAGTGTAGTGTGTGCTTTTAATTTGGGCCTCCTGAATTGAAGATTGAGGTGCAAACAGCTGTCTGTCTTTTGGCAAACACAGTGCTGAATTTTGCCAACTGCTGGCTAATTTTTAACAGCTTTTGCTGCTTAATTACTTTCAGTTCCTTCTGATATGATTGCTAGAGCTGTAACATCACTCCTGGCTTCTTGGCACCTCCGCTCAGACAGAAGGGGTAGTTTGCAGCAGAGGGAAACAGCGCATGGTGGCAGATATATTTTAAAACTCTGTCGTTCTTTCACCCTTTTCCCTGCCTTTTTCTTGGTGCTTTATTTAATAGTGGTGTTTCTTGTGGAACTGGCTAGTCTTAAGGGCTCCATGGAAAAGATATAAGGCAACAACAATATCCAGGAAAGAAAACTATACCACAACGCCTTGAATATTATTAAAAATGCTTTAATTACTAAAATAGACAATTCAAGATATTCTGTTTTCGATTCCAAACACCAGCCTCTTGCATTAGACATTTGCCACTCACAAAATTAAACTAAGCACTGCCCATGGCAAGATTTACACATATGGGTGACCAGGATCAGAAATGAACATCAGAAAGAATGAAACTTAAGGAAAGTGAAGTTTTGAAGTGAAAGCCATTACTTGTGCTTTTGCAGTCACTCATATTAGGCAGTTCTTGTTAGTGGCTGGCTCAAAAACATTACAAAGGAGGAGATAAAAATCAGGGATGCAAGTAGAGCTCTTCTCTTAAAAGGCTGCTTACTCTTTAGGTAATAAATAATCTCATTTATTATGCACGAGGGTAAGTGTAAGGACTTGACCGGGTTGTCCAGATCCCCCCACCCACTTGGTTTCAGGTGTAAACAGCAGGGGCTCAATTCTGTTAAAAAGCTCTTTTAACAGAGCTTTTGTTTCTCCGGTAACTGAAGGATCATGCCAGTAACAGAGAGCAGAAGTTCTGCTTCAGTTAATGAATTGTGCCACTGACAAATGAAGGCCCTGAGCATTCAGATTAAATGCAACTTTGGTACTGGGAAGCAGATGCTACCCCCTAGCATTTGTAGTACCAGAGTGTAAGGAAAAGAACGCAGAAAAAACAACTTCCTCTGCATGGTACCCTTCTTCTAGCCCCTCCTTGCTTCAGACAAAACCCAGCCCTCAAGCCCTCCTCAGGGCTAGTGTGTTTAAAGGAGCAGAAAATGCTGCTGCTTCTCCATTCGGTAGAGCATCCCACCTTCAAAACACAGCCTCACTGCTGCCAGCTCTTAGCCCCAGGATCCAGTAAGAGTTTGTCAAGAGTTTGTAATTGGCTCAGACTCAAAGATGATTTCTGGATTAATGAATTAGCTTGTTCTTAGGATAACGCAGCCTGGCCAGTAACCACTGCAACCTACTTTGTGTTTTCTGAGAATACAGAAATGTTCACTGAAGACAAAATGAATGCATTTGCAGTCACCTTGTTCTGCAGACCAGACCATATACCAAGTTTTGCCAACAGTAGCAAGAGGAATAAGAAATGTTATGGTTGAGAAGAGGCCGCAATTACTTTCTTCATGAAACTTCCAGAGAGGAAGGAACAGAACTTTGGTGTGACACAGGAATTTTTCAATGTGGATCTCAAACAGATTCTGGTAAGGAGTACACATTTAGGATGAGCATGTCCTGTTTCAAAAAAGCAGCCTGAATTTATGGCAAAGTGTCAGTGATGAGATAAGTATGGATGGCTCCATCCGCAACCCTTGGCTTGTTGCTGATTGAACTTGTTCAATCAAAAGCACGCCTCACACCCTCGTGCTGTAAAACCTGGGATATGAGAAGCGGTAGCTTAATCAGCCACAGGCAAACTTGCACTGCTAACTAGAGGAAAAGGACTAATGTTCACAGTAAGGCAAATTTCTAAGTCCCCCAAACTGTTTGGCAAGACAATTGAAGACATGAGTGCACAACTTCCTCCCTTTGCAGGGAATTACCAATGATTTTCAAATCCTGTTTGCAGAGAAGGCAGCGTGAGGGCAGTCTTTGGTTTGACAGGAAGGTGTTTTAGAGCAACTGCAACTGGGACAGTTGGGTAACTGCAACTGCCCAACAGGGAAGTGTTCATCACAAGACATCAGTGGCCACAACTTTCCCTTAGTCACATGAGTAATACCTCTTTGTTGTGATGGGGTAAATTCACCTGTACATTACATGTTCCTTGAAGAGGTGAAGACAGTAGCAAGCTGCCAATTATTTCATGGGGTAGAAGAAGCTGGTTTTACTTAGGGTACAGCTGTTTTTACTTAGGGCAATGGATGGGTTTCAAATGGGAGACCACACCTTAGAGCTCGCTCCAGCAAAAGGGACAATGGTGCTCAGACCGCTCACTGGCCCAGCAGGTCTTGCTGGGCTGTGCCATGCCTGCTGTCCTTGGGTTAGCACCAGACTTGACTCTTGGATGAGCACCACCTCAGGTCAGGTGTCCTGAATCAGTTCATACAAGAACCCGAGGAGCACCAGCAGCAGGGGGAAGAAGGCTGTGGGTGTGCCTTGCTGAGAGCAGAGAAACAGAACTGGCTCTCACAGCAAAGTGAGCTGTCAGATCAGCCATTTCATCTGACTGCAATCTCCTTGTGGGTGGAATGTGACAAGCTCTTCTTCTGGCAGTTGAGTTTCAATAGCTGGCACTGCTGCCTCGTTGTGCCAGCACAACTATGTGTTATGACTACATGATAAATGAATAAATTTATCAAGTCTGGTAGTCAGATGTATGGTGTAGCTGCACAGACTTGGAAAAGGCAGCAAAACTGAAACACAAGCACACATTCTGCTTATGAAATGCCTACTGCCTAAAAAAAATGATTGGTAAATTACTATGTTTTAGCCAACACCTTTCCCAAAACCATGCCCAAAGTGTACTTATAGCAGGCCCTTCTTGAAAGACTGGAATATCCTTGCCATGTATTTGCTAAGCTAGCAGCTGAGGTTGGCAGCATCCAGAGCTGTTCACTTTTCTCTGCATCACTGTTGATGCTATTTTTCATTTCTGTATTTAACATCTCACAAGCAAACTTGAGTTTTGTATGTTTAAAATAGAAGGGGGTGTGGGAAGTCATGTGTCTGTAGTCTGCCACCACATCCAGGAACTCTGTGTTTCTAACAAACTTGCTGGTGAAAGCTGGTTTTGAGCCCCTTGCTTTTTGACTTTCTTAAGGCAGATTCTGGATCATTTATGGCAATCACAGTTATAAATCATACTCTCATTAGGCACAATGCCAATCCAGGGTAAAGAGCTGTCATATATTTTTGGTCCATGTTCTGCTCTGTGACCAGTCCAGCTGAACACACCATACCTGGAGATTGCAATTTACTTTCTCAGCATTTTCAGAAATGCTGAAGTCCACAGCAGTATCACAAGTCAATAAGTCATCCCCAGAGACTGCAGCAGGTAAAAGGTAGCACCCAAAGTCCAGCTTGTCTCTATGTTGTTTACTTTCTTTGTCAACTATAAAGGAAGAAAAACAAGTTATTCCTCACAGTTCTCTAGATTCATAAGTTGCACAAATGACAGCAACTACATGTTACAAATCTCGAAAGATTCAGTTCATAATTAGTCAGAAAAATGAACTAATGCATGTTAATCAATAGGGATTTAACTTTTTTTTTTCCTCACCTTTAAGACTGTGTTGTCCCTAAATCCAAAACCTTCCTTTAATAATGCAGTGATGTAAGTGAGATCCATGCAGAGGAAAGGACTGGCTGAGTTGTACCTCTCCATGTTATCACAGACTAGAGAAGGTAAAAAGAAAAAAAAGGGATCTCAGCAAAATACGAACTTTTATCCACATTGTACATTTGAACTGAACTCAAGCCAAAGCTTATTAAAACAAGCCACCCTCTTCTATTAGTGGTTATGCATGACACATGGTACAAGCTACAGAGCTATTCTACAATGCTGGAGAATAAACCATATAGTATATCCAGTTTCTCTTAACTCTATCATAACTACATCTTTTATTACAGCAACATAATCCACACAGCTCTTTTGAAGAGCCTCTGCTAAGAAGAGATGAAGAACTGATAACTAGCAGGGTGTTAGATTACTTATTTTTTCAAGAACACACCATCACTTGTTTTCATCATCTCTCCTCCATGGATGGATCCAGTAATGAATTTCACCTTCTAGGATGGCAGTTTATTTTATTTTTTCCAACCACACTTGTCCAAGGAAATAGAAGAGGCTATTGCCCAACCAACCACTCCCTCGCTGCAGTTAAGTCAAGATTCTGTAGTCAGGGTGACAGTGACTGGAAAATGTATTTACACTTAGCATCATTTTCTAGACCTACTGTTGCTGCCCTGTTCTACCAGCAGCAAGAGCAGAGTTCACTTCCTTCTAAAAAAAGATAAGCAGCATCCTTCTACTATTGAAATGAGATAGAGAAGAATTAGTTCAGGATCACAGAATTGATCTCCTGATGGTCTAAAGCTAAGTAGGTGGTTTGATAATGTTAGGTAAGATCTTAGCTACATCTTGGGAAATAAGCTCTCTCATTATCCAGGGAAAAAATAACACCCATCCCACACTGAAACTTTAGAGCCTAATCCTCCTATTCAAAATCATCCAAGTTTCCAGGGAGATTAAGTTTAACTGAAAAATCATTAAAATTTAGGCCTTATTTTAGTCCTGAACTACGTAATTAAGCATCTTCTGCTGAAAAATATGGTCTTATTGATCACAGTACAGAGATAACTTGCTTTTAGCCATCAGCAGCCAGGCAAGGTGGGAGCTCTTTATCCACAGGAGGTACAAAACTAGAATAAGCATTCAGGAAAAAAGACAGGGGGAGGTAAAGGAATGTGGAAGAGGCTGTCAGACTTAAAAACCTTCTCCCTTAATTTTGTTAGAGATTAAATAGGATTTAAGGTGACAGACTTACAGAATTCAGTGCTCTCTTAAACTCAGAGTTGCAGTTTGACAGAAGCTCTTGATGCAGCAAATTCACTTTCTTTTGTGGTGACTCTATGAACTATCTCCTGAACAGAGCTGTAAAGCCACCAACCCCTCACTGCTCTATCAGTATTGTCTTCTGCATTAGTTAGAGTCTTTGACTAATAAAAGTAACATGACAGGTGTAAGTTAAATAAAGGTTAAATAAATTTGCTTTTCTTCCAAGTCACATTACGTACTGCCTACACATTCATATTTTTGTTATTTCTTGTCCAAACCAGTTTCCCAGCTCATGACAATTAATTACCTTCTTTGGCTTTTCTTTCAAAATCTCTTACTTCCAAAACACCTCCATGTTCATAATCTGAAAAAGATGTGAGAAAACATCATCATAGACCTGACAGCATTTGAATTCTTTATCCAAGTTGACCCTAGAGTGCAACTCAGGGATGCTGCACTAGGAGTGAGACCTGCTTGGAACAGAACACAGAGCTGCAGGTGTACCTGGAGCCCTGAGCATATTTCATGTGCTGAACACCAAACTGCAGTGACAGATAAATGTCACTCCCTCGAGGCATTTTGTGTATTTCCTCTTTCTCAATAACATTCCCTTCCTCTGCTCCCCATGGCTCCAGCCACCAGGGTTCCTCTGGCTACCTTCTGGAAGACATGCTCACATGTAGTAGGTTATCCCAAATTTACCGATTAGGTTGGTGTCAGCTGCTCGATCATAGTAATAGGAGAAAGCATAGAAGGAACTTCCCCGAATCTCATCTGGTTGGTGAAGTTTCCCTTTGACAACCTTGAGTACTTCCAAGTAACAAGGCTTGAATCCTGTTTCTCCTGTCAGGAAAAACACAGACTGGGTGAGCCAAAGAGCATATGCAAGAGATGGAAGAAATAGTGGCAACAGGATGAAAAATTAAAGAAGCAGAGATTAAAGCACGAGAACAAGAGCTTAGATATCCCTTCTGTAATACAACATGGCATCTACACACTGGCAAGGACTCTAAAAGCCCCTCATCAAGTAGAACTAACTGGTTTGAGCAGATCACTGCTGTGTCTGAAAAAAGGGCCACACAAACTACTTCCATGTCAGGCAAAACTCCCATTGACATGCTCTGTGGCCAGCAGAATCTTCTACATTTGTTGCCACTTGTTAGATAAAACCTTGCTTTCTCTCCCCAGCACATTGTAATTTTACCAACCTACTCCACACACACCAAATCTGCAATTCAGCTCTCATGTCCCCAGTCTGTTCAAGTCTATGATGGCAGCAGACTCACCCTCTCTACACAGCACTAGAGACTTACTATTATTAGAGACTTAAAACAGTTCCACAAGTGAGATTAACAGGTAGGCCAAAATGTTTGTACCCTAACACAAACAGAATTTTTGCACTTTGCTCAAAGCCTCAAAAATACCTCTCTTATTTGCACAGGTAATTCTAAACATCTCCTATAAAGGTATGATTTGTAATAAGATATCACAGTCAGAGGACAGGGGTAGAGGTCAGCTACTCTTAGAGCTTCAGATTTTAATCTGGATTTCTCAGAACTCAACCTTTGCAACTGGACAGATATCCTTCATAACCCAATCATCATCAGTTAACTGAGGAAATATTTGACAAAGAAAAACTCAGATTCTGGAGATAAGACATTGTAAAAAAAAAACAAGTCTCCTTAATTTACCTTCTTTGTTGCCACCATACTGATATTTCACTCCCCCAAATTGCCACTCTGCCTCCAACTGCTTTGGCAAACAAGAACTGCGGAACATTTGTCCATCCACAACTGGAAAGAGAGCAGAGAGGAGAGTCAGGAAGCACAGAATTTAACATAGCTATAAATCAATATGCAGAATCAGAAAAGACTGAAAGATCTTCAATAAAGTCTTTAAGTGAAAGTACAAAAATCTGAATTGATGGATGTGGCACTAACTGACTACAAATTGAGGACCAGTCTCAAGTCTGGAAAAGTTGTGTCCATTTTGTCCTGCAAACAGCAGAGCAACCAGGCTTGTAATTTCTTAATGAGATAAATGGTACAAGGGTATCTGGATAATGGCTATTTACCAGAAAAGACAAGAAATGAGAGGTGACAAACACACAGATGCACAAACCCTAATGACAGCAGATAACCAAGACAAACAAAGCAACTGAGCAATGAAGACAAAACTTCTTAAAACAGAGATCAATGGCCACTACAGCTGAATGTACCTTTGACGGGTTCAATCAGAAATACTGTAAATTAATAACTGTAATTATTAAATACTGTAATACTGATAAGAAGAAAACGATTATTGCTGCACACACAGGTCTCACAGAAAAAGCAAACTTCTAACAGTATGCTTGAGGCAGACTCTGGGACAGCAAAATTTGCTGTGGGATGCTTTAGGGAAAGGTTCAAAGGCTGGGAAAAGGGGAAATTAAGGGATCAGGGAAGTGCAAGAATGGCAAACCAGATGGGGACTATAAAACAAGATAGTCCCAAGTAAGCAGGCAGTTGGTCCATGTACTTTTCTGTCTGAGCCTTGTGACCAATCATTGCAGTCTGTCCTATCTTCTTCTTAATCCCTACTCCCAACTATTTTTGAGTACATTCCAGGAATTATCACAAGTCCATCTAGCTGTCAAGTAAGAATCCAGAAGGTGGAAAGATCCCAGGTCCTGGCCAGAGACTAGACAAAAGGCTCAAGCTCTGAGTAAGAGACTGGAAAGACTCAGGAATGTGAGTATGCACTCAGGTTACTGAGTGAGAGCACATGATGTACTCCAGGGCTTCCATCTAGACTAGGGCAGTGCACACAACAGGTCTGGGGAACACCACAGGCCAGGCAGATACCAGAGGGGCCTACAAAGTGGGTTTGGCCTAAGAGCAACCCGAAGGAAAAAGATCTGTTCATACTGCTTATGCTTCTGTGGATGCTTGTAAAGCTGTGTGTTTGTGGCTGGCCATGGTGTTTGTATGCTCCCACATGTGCATTTCTGGAATTTGCACTTGAATGTCCCTGCTGGCTGATCTCAAAAACAGGGAAAAGCAGCTGTCTCACAAGACAACCTCTTAACAAGAGGTAGCTGTTTTCAGACAAATATATACCATCAGAAACATAGAAAAGCACAAGATACAGAAGTGAAGACACACAGGAAATGGGCTGCTGACACAAGGCTAAGTCTAAACATCACTTCATAAATCTTAAATGTTTTAGTATATGAACATACCTTCCATGTTCAAAGCTCCAAGCGTTGCCAGTCTTGCAGCTTTTAGTCCAAACCCCAAATAGCTGTGAACAACAAAATAGACAATATAGTCTTGATTCCTGCACATCTTTTATGCTTTACCCCTAGCCCTCTTCCTAAGTCCTGGAACACCCAAACCAAATTTCCTTCCTCTGATTCCCAAAAGGCTCCTTCTCTAAAACAGAGTTCCCTTTGCCAGAACAACCCTGAGGGCCAAAAGAGTGACACAAATGCAAGAAATACAGAGTTGTAAAATGGGTGAATCTAAAACTGCAGGAAGTGGTTAGAGTTGATGTGGCATTTATACAAGATGATAATGAAAAGCAAAAAAGCACCACCTTAAAAATGAGGGAGGAAGAAGGGTGAGTGCATGGGAATAGGGCAGCCACTCTTATGCAGTGCACACAAAACTATGTGCTCTTAGGGCAGAGTGCAGAACTTCCCACAAAATAGGAACTGTGGCTTTGTGTGAAATTCACCTTTTTTGACTCCACAGGTAACTGCTACATTCATTATAAGCTAGAATATGAACAATGCTTATGAGAATGTCGTCACACATTGCAGCAACACAGCCAGATTAAAATCCTGTTGACTCTTTCATTCCCATCTCAAGTGCCCATTCCCATGGCCACTTACCACTTCTGTAATGTCATTTTAAATGTTTCCAGAATATTCAGAGTTAAACTAACCTCCAGCGCTCTCTCAATTTTTAGGAGATGATTTTTGAATCCCAATTATTTTAGGTGATCTAATGGACTGTATCAATGACTACAGCAATTAGTTACATCAGCAAATGTAAGGAGTAGGAGAGGATGACTATTAGACCAGCTCTGCTGTCAAGTAAGCAGATTCTATAACTGCCTGAGATGGTAATGTTCACTCCACTAAGTCTCAGGAAATCCTCTTTCCAAATCTCTGATCATTTTTTGTTCTGACTACTGGCACAATATCTACCTTTCTGCTTTTTTCAGAATATTTGGCTTGAATCCAGTAATAAGAATTCTTTTCCTTAAATATGGGTTCACAATGCTGTCCCTTCATTTGACAGACTGCCTAATATTCCCTTGCAGTGACATTAACCATGATCCTGGAACGTTTCCAGCCAGCTAATGTCATGTTCCACTTCTACTGTTCCATGCAGATAAGTAGTAAAAAAGTCATGGTCTCTGCTGCTGGTACCAGGATGATGTGGCTGTTAGCTCAGGGGCTGATTTCCCCAGTGGAAATAGCAGTCTTCTGCTCCTCACCTGTGGGTATAGAGCTTGTACGTGCTATTAAACATTTCAAATGAGGTAAGAAAGTCCTCGGGGGTTTCCTTCAGAGTTTCCTAGAAGTTAAGTAAAAGAAAAGAAATGGTTTTGTTTATATTATGCAGTAAAGAATAACCGACTTTAATGTAATATCACAGATATACCCATACAGTTTACTGCACACTTATCTGAGCTGCTTTGAAAACAAAGTACAGCTTTCCAATGCTGCCACTGCTGCAATATCTGCAGCTTTTAACACCCACTTTATTTATATGCATCTTTGTGCTACTTCAATGTATAACAGGGAAGCACAACAGATCAGGATGAAAACACTTTCTAATTCAGGTAACCTGAATTTTTCCAGAGTACTTACATGTTACTCGACATGTAGAGAGTCCCCATCCCCATTACCAGAAATCAGCTGCACTACAAGTGCTATGAACTTTTTCAAGTCACACTAGGCACCTAAACTGAGGTACTCAGAAGAATTAAAAATACAAGGTATAGGCCCCATTTTCACCATGTCAAACGTCTTGCTGGTACTCAAGGAAACACTGTGACCACTCACTCCCAGTCTTAGGGCTGCTTCACCTAACTTAGCCTCTTGGCTCACCACCTCCACTTTTGTCCTCTCAGTCTTCTCTCTGTGCACACCTCCATCCCACTGGTACCCTGCTCTAGCTTCCTGACAGACTAACTCACACTCTTGTAAGGCTGAACAGCATCAGCAATCATTTACTGATTCTTTGTGTCCACTCCCTAAGCTCTCAGTCTCAGTTTCTGCCTTTCCTCCCCTCGTGGCCTCATCCTCCCACGCCTTGGCTCTTTGCACTTTCATTCACTTTTCATCCACAGTTTTTCTGGGCCAAGCAGCACAATCTCTGAGAGAACTGAACCTGCACAGTCCTACAGTTACCATGCAAGTAAGGAGATCCAGATCTGGGTTATTTTTTCTAGAGTCCTAGACAGAAGCCTGCTCAAAGCTGAAAGGAATTTGACGGTATTCAGCTTGAGCTTCTCCTGAGCAAATACAAATCAAAATTTGTTTTGGGTCTCAAGTTGAGACTTGTCACTGTCACATCTTTGGCCTCATACACACAGACTGCCATATTTTGAGTTCTGTTTCTAAACCTTACATCACAAAAGCTATTTAAAGGAGAGATTCTCAAAAAAAAAATTAGTTTGGAGAAAACAACTGTCTTTTTTATGCCCTACTTTTCACAAAAATGAGGCAGACACCAGACAGACAATTTCATAATTACTATGATTGGTTTTCAGTTGCTTTTAGCTTTGGCAATAATGCCATGAAATTAAAATCAGCTCCCTGCAGTTGTCATTGTATGTTTTCTACTTGCTTTTAATTCATATTTAATTAATGAATCTCTTACAGTATTTTGTTCAAAACTAATACAAGAGCAAGCATGTGACTGCCTCAGATTGCAGGAAGGAAAAATCTCCACTGTAAATCAAAGGGAGGTAGGTAACCCCACTAATTCTGTCAGATAGGAAAAACTCCCAAAAACATACTGAGTTTATTTATTTGAACTTGACAACACAGGTGAGAAGCAGACACATTGTACAAGCGTGAACCTTGACTCCACACTGCCCTACAAATTCACACCATTAGTCCTGGTCAGCAGCAAACACTCCAGGCCTTTTCCTGCAAGGCTGGAAGGGGACATTTGAATCCTGAGCTGCAGTTCAGCCTATTTCACAGTTCTATTTATTCTCCAAAACCCTGACATGCAACACCCTTTCCTGTTGGTCCAGTGCCCACTTTAGCAGGTGTTATCAACACAAAACAGAGGACAAGCCCACAGTATACTTGAGGCTTTGCTGAACAGGATAAGGTTGCATGTCATGTTTCAACATAATACACAATTGCAGAATTAGAATATCCTGATGTGAAAGCCATGTGTTTTGCAGCCACCAAACATCCTTTGATAATCTCAAGTTCTATTAAAAAAAAGTTAAAGAAATGACTCCTTCAGAAAGAGTGACATAAACACATCACAATATGAAGGTACAGAATAGGTAATATTCTCATGCAAACTGCAGACTTGGGTCTCAGTTCAAACTGTTTCTAAACAGCTATAGAACTAAAAAATCCAGCAGATGTGTCTGAAGGACAGAGAGCAGAATGCTCAAAAGGAATGAGAAGAAACTGATAAGAAAACAGAGAACTGACTGTGCTGCTATTAAAGAAATTTACCCTATACAACACTCCTCCCCTCCGAAACATAGTGAAGATCTGTTATCAGACTCAAATGGGAAAAAAAAAAATAGACCAGCCCCTACATTTCTTCTAATATTCAAGAATACTACCTAGAAATGTTGCACATTTGTTGAATACACAGCAATATCAACATTAATAGGGCTTTCCCAGCCTGAGTCTAGAAAACAAAAGCTGTTTCTTTTTGGCTTTACTCATTTGCTTTCTTTTTATTTCCTCATGATTCAGGCTCCTTTGTTTGCAAGCGCCTAGCAGCCAGCTGCTGATCTCAAAGGGAACAGAAATACAGATATTCTGTAAACTATGGATGTTCTGCTTGTTCCACTGCTGACGAAGTGGTACCAGAGAGTGCAGCAGTGCTCAGGTCTCTCCACCAGCCTTGCAGTCCCAACCCACGCACTTTTAACCACTCCTCACCTCAAACCGTGGCAGGAATGTGATTTGGGTTGAGGCTCCTCCCAAGTCCAGAATCCCAACAGTTTGCTGGTTCTGGCCAGACAGCTGCCCTGCAAACAACACCGTGCTCAGAACAGCCCCAAGTGCACAAATGCTGAAATGCAGACACTGTGTGGATGTTCAGGCAGCCACCAGGTGATCACAGCAATACAAGGAGGGCTGAGCTGCCCTTCAAAGAAAAAACCTCAGAGAGAACAGGCAGGCAAACAGAAGGTATTATGGAATGAGACACAGACTTTCTTCCTTGGATTCCAATCTCTCCTCCAAAGAGACAAAAGCAGATAAATCTCCAGGTATCAAGCAAAAGCTGAAAGTAAGAGACAAAGCGTCTCCTGCAGAAGAGTGTCAGGGAGAGTACACAAATTTTGTAACCACCATATAGCTGTGCAAAAGCAGTAGGGGAAGGAAGGGCAGTAAGAGGCAAACCAGCTATTGTAATTTCTCTTCACCCAGAGCAGCCTTTTTGCTTGCTCTTCTATCCACTAGAGTACTGATTTTCTTTTCACTAGAGTGGACTCTCAGAAGCTCTTAGAGCCAGTAGTGCTAAGGCACCCCATGCCCTGCAACACCACTGCAGCTGCACAGCTCACGCTGGGATGAAGAACACTGCAAGGCCTTTTTCCCACACATTAGCAGTACCACTCCCCAAAGCATGTTAGGGAAACCAGCCTGCCAGTGCCTCCAAGATCTGAGTAAATTCTGGCACCTTCAGGGTTAAGATGTCTCCTTATTACTACAGACTCTGGAACACAGTCTGCCCAAGGCAATACATTGCTTTGGCACTGGTGAGAGAGCAGGCAGAAAAAACATGGCCAAGGCAGAGGAACTTAGGGTGATCACCTCCACAGAAGATACTCAAGTTCAAGTTTAGAGTAGTTATACAGAATTAATTACCTGTCAAAAAGTTCACAGTGATCCAGGCTAAAATTCCTGCAATGAGTGAAAAAAAAGAAAAAAAAAACAACCCAGTCACCATTAAATACTCCCACAATCTCCTGCCCACTGTTACCAGCCCTCCACATGTTATTTATTTACCTGGAAGTCATTACTAGCTTAACCCAACCACCCCAGACTTCAAAGATTAATTAAAACTCATAATTAAATTACATGATGCATTATTGATTCATACAAGTCTCATGAGCTGAAATAGGTAGGACTTTGTAATATCCATGCAACTGCAGCATACATAAATCATACCTATTATCCAAACAACATACAAAGAAATAATGAGCTGACACAATGCACAGTTTCCTTGGGCCTGTTTTTGCAGTCCAGCATTTCAATTCCTAATCTGAAAACTGCATTCACACCACTATGTGTTTTAATCTTAAGGTTTCTATAATTACACTACAGACAGAGCAGCAACCAGTAAAACACAAACAGCTCCTTTGACTCCAGTGGCTTGCTTGACACTTATATGATTCTCACCCAAACATAGGCAAACATGTGACAGTAGAAGAGGGAGGGATTTTAAATAAACTTGGCATGCCCCATGCTCTATTATGTAGCCTTTCAGAGGTGGACACCACCAGTTCCCTGGAGCAGGCTTCAGCTGGTCAGCCTGCATCAGGCAATGCTTACTGTTGAGACAAAGTTTTGATCTGAAACTTGTGAAATCTCTTTGTGTATCTGCATTTGTAGCCCAACAGGTGACCAAGTAATGAACAGCACCTCAAAAAGGCAGGATTGCATTGCTTCAAACAGGGCCAGAAACCTTTTATTTTTTTCTGCTAAGTTTAGGGACCACTTTTCTTTCCCTCTCATGTTCCTAAGCTATCCCTCTTTTTCCCATATCTCTTTGCTTTTACTTTTTACCCCTCCTAAAACACACCTTCATGAGACCCGTCCATGATGCCAACACTGTCCTCTGGAACCAGGAATGGTGATTCCTCAAAGACTTCTTTCACCTGAGGAAAGAAATAGTGATTAGATTTCCTGGTCTTCAGAGACTTGTTCTGCTCTGAGGGTGACGAAGTTTTGTCCTACACAGCAGGAGAAACTAAAACAAGTGTGTGGAGTAGGGGCTAGGAAAGAAAGGAAAGAACTATTGTAGGTCTCTCTCCATGCCTTCCACCACAGCAAGACACAGGATTTCAGGACCAGATAAGACACTCTGAGTTTCATGCTATTGTGAGATTTACAGTCTCTTTTCAGAGATGAAATTCTCTTATGCTAAACAGAATAGAGAACTGAATTTAAAAAACAAAAAAAGATGAAACAGGGAGAACAATACCATGCATCCAAAACAACTTAGCACTACCTCTGAAAGCAGAGCCTGAGCTTTCTCCTCTGACAGCAAGCGAAGTCCAGCCGTGGCTTTTAACACTACTGGGGTCTTTTTCCAGAGATGAGGTGGCACAGCATCTACAGCCATGTCCAGCAATGTTTTGACAGTTTCAGCACCCTAAAAGGAAAGATATGCTTTTTATATGGTTTCCTCCTACAGGCCACCAGAGAATAGGCCTCTCAGTTTCCCCCCAAAACTTGTGAGAACAGTATTCACTAGCAGAAGATACCCACACCCAAGATAAGTAGAAAAACCATGCCAGACATCTCATTAGTACATTAAACAGAGTATCTGCATTCGAAGGAAAGGTGTATTCACAAATATATTTTAGGGAAGATAAATAGAATTGTTTGTGGAAGGCATTTTTTTGGAAGGATGGAGGGAGGTGAGGGAACTGATTACCTGACAAACCTAAACATCTTGCAGTATGGTGAAACTAAATGGTGCAATTACTGACTGAGGCAACCAAAGCAAGGGGAAACATCTGTAGATTTCACTAAATGCAACATAAGAATTCCAATAGCAAATACTGTAATTAAAATGCCAGCTGTGCAATGATTACCACAGAAGGTACAGACGTCACTGCTGGCTCTCAATTATTTCCACGGCTCTAACAATCACAGTTTGGCATTAGCAATAAACATTCTCCTGTGAAATGCCTAGAAATTTCTTTTGGGCTGAGTTCTCCTCTCCTATCCAACAAACAAGTTTTACTGAAATCATAGGTGACCTTATCAAAGTTTTTTTAAAATCCCAAATCCATTCACTCTTCCATAAAGTGTCACACTCAAATTCCCGTCCCATGGAATCCAACTGAGCAAAACGAGAAACCTGAAATCTCCATAATGCTAGCCCCCAACTTCAAGGCTGCTGAAGCACACAAAATAGAGGATCTAATCTATCATTTCTCTGGCACCTCCTCTAGTTTGTGAAAGAGCTTCCTGTCAGCACAGGGGGTCTGGAAAATGGCAGCTTACTTCAGAACTGAGAAAATTATTTCTAAATGAGACAGAGTATGCATTTATTCATATTTGGGGTAGCTGTAGAGGAAATAAACACTGAATATGGATGCGGCTAGAGACAAAAATCACTTTGTCTTTGAAATTCCCAAAGGCATACAGTCTAGTTATATAAACATTTAAGCAATTAATTAATCCACTGTTCCACTGATGAAACATGTAAAACACCAGCTCCTATTTCACCACGTTGAACTTAACTTACAAAAGTAGAGGAACAGGTTTAGAGAGACAGCAGTAGAACTTTCACATTTCTTCTTGACTTTTTGCAATTGCAATCAGTAATACTTCAACTTGGTAGAATCTAATGATATAACAGAAGCACGACCAACTCCCAGGGAATGAAGGCCAGTCCTACCTTTTCAGGCTGATCAGCATATGCAGACAGACCTGGCTTCACAGACTCAAAGATTTCCCCTTCCACCTCTGGAAGATTTTCTGCACAAACAAAACATTACATGATACAGTCAACAACTCAAATCTTATTCTGTAATTTCCAAAAGGTTGCCTTGAACTTGTGTGAAGTGACTATTCTTGATTCTCCTTGCAAACAAGATTATTCCCCTCCTGAAACAAGGCTTGTTCCTTTACTTCAGGAACATATTTAGCAGAAACTTGCCCTTGTACCCTCCAAGTTCACAAACAATTTATTAATAACATGTTGTTATAATTAAAAGTATGTTCACTTAGCATTTGTGAACTACAGTAAGTTACAACAATGCAGCATAACTGTCACCTATTATTAATAAAATTTCTTTCCCTTTCTGTCCTTAAGTGAATTGTGAAATACTAGTGCATATTAAAACACACACCATCAATTCCCAATTATCCTTAGGTGATTCATCCAACTCAGACAGAAGAGAGCTGACTGTGCTCAAGCACTTGGCTGAGAAGCCAAACAAGTTTGATCACTGCTCCCAGAGTAGTTTGGGTGCAGATGCTACCCCTGAGTATTGCATACTGCAATCCAGGCTGAGTCAAACACAACTGGACCTTCCAAACCATGGATGAAGCCAAGCAAAAACACATAAGTACTATGTCCCAGCAGCCAGCCCTCAACCTTTGCAAACGTGCTGGCTCACTCTACCCAAGCTACTTCATCCTCCTGAATCCTGTCACACGTGCAGCCAAAATTGGGCACCTCTGCACCATGTGAGCACCAGATACACTGGAGTGTGGAGCATCTCAGCACACTTCTCCTGGAAATGGCCCAGATCTTCTGTACTTAATAGTTCTTTAATTTACTGATTTTAATTTGCTACAAAATGTGACATAAACGTATGCAGAATTCAAGTATCTCTTGATAAAATGTAAGGTAACGTGCAACCTGACAAAACCAGCATAAGTATCTTTTCATCTCAGTGAGATATTCCTTTTAAGCAGCTGCATAGATGAAAATGTTTGAAAATTTAGAATTCTTCAGTATAACCAGAACTGTATCTCTGAGACTCAAAATACCTACAAAAAAGGTATTTACACAGCAAAATACCTTGACAAATGAACAACAAACACCTGCAGGAGGACCATTTGAAGGACAAACTGTAGAAATCTTCAGCTGCCCCAAATGCTGAGCTGGCAAAAAACAAAACTGTTTTGAGAAGTTGGAACCTAAGTCAACATACATGGGGGTCTTACCTGGGCTCTTCTGCACAAAGGTGTAAATATGAATACGGGTTCCAGTGCTTCCTGCGTCAAACATGATGCCATAAAAAGTGTTTGCTTTGGCATTTATAGGGCACACATTAGGTGGAAAGAACTCCTGAAACCACATTTCCCTGTTTGAATGTGAAAGAACAAAGGGCAAAGAGGAAAATGCCAATGCTATAAGGATGGGAAGTCTGGAAGATGCCATCTTGCCAGGACCTTGAGGCTGTCAAGCACGTATCAGCAATCACAGGGCTGCAGAAGGTCCTGAAGAGTTAAAAAAAAAAAACAGAAAGAAGGAATGGAAATTACCAAGAGCTCTCTCCTTTAAAATTCTGTTAAAAAAGATAATAAATAAATAAATCATTCTGTACACATACACTCTCCCTTTAGGTGCTTTCCAACACCTCATCCACAAAGAGTTTATTGCACTTAGTGCTACAATTATATCTAACTAATTTGTTCTTTCAGAGTCAAGGTCTCTCCATTTCCCAAGCGCAGAAGAGATGGAGTAGTTTGCTTTCCAGTATTTCTAGTTTCGACTTTTAGACAATTTCTTTCTCTTATTTGTCTTGCAGATTTTCAATATTCAGAGTCTCCAGTACCTCCTCCCAAAAGCCCAAATATTATTTGAAAACCAGCATTGCCAGAGGGGAACTGTGGGCAGAATCACTTTAACATTTACACACTTGAGATGCTGTGGCAGAACACAAGTATTATTCAGAGTCACAAACAAAGAGAATTTCATCTCAGGCTAAGAACAGCTGCTGGGAAGAATCAGCACACAGAGGGAATGAAGGCATATCCTTCCAGCAGCATCCCCATCTCTGAGAAAAGCCTGAGCTGCACCAGAGGGGCTGTAGTGCACCTCAGCTCTGCCTCTCTGTATTTTTTCATATTTTTCTTTTCTGTCTTTTTTGTTATATTTTTATTTTTAGAATTATAAACAACAACAACAACAAAAAAAATCATAGCAAACCCCACACACTCTCACAAACCTAAAGCAGTTGCCCCAAACACTCAGTTTGCTTACAAAGCTCCTAACAGCGTCCCACACTGCTACACAGTATTGGCTATCAAGATACAACTACATCATCCCTTAACACCTATCCCTTTGCATGTGTTTTTCCTAAGATATGTTAATAAAAGACATGGGCACAGAAATCATGGGGTGCCCAGGTAAAAAGAAGGACAATATCTAGGCATCTTTAACAGCAGAAAAGAGCATGTGGCCAGATGTCCCACCATATGCAGTATCGCCTGCACCAACCTACACCCAGAGCACTGTGCACACAGAAGGTGCAAACAGCTCCTTATCACTTCCCAGACACTTGGTAACACACGCATCCACCCACAGCACTGCAGATTCTACTTTATATGGCTGTTCATCAGCTGTGCTCAAGACCCTTGCCCACTGCTTGCTCTTACATTTGACTGTCTTTTACAATCTGCTCAGCCCCACCATGTTCATGCTCTTGAAATCTTCATTTGCTGCCTCTATCCTACATAGATTCATTCCTAAACCCTCTCCTTTCCTTTCTATGTGTGTTTACTCTAGCCTCTATTTCCTCACACCTTTCTCCCACACCCAAAAGGCTCACTTATACTCCACTACCTTTTATCCCAGATTCAGCCCTTGTAAGACTTTTATTATTTCCATTCTTCACCTTTGTCCCCAGTTACAGCAAAGGGAGATGAACTTTTACCCATTCCCAGCAAAAAACCATCACATTCCTCAGGCATCTCTCTAACTCACTCCAGCATTCTGCTATGTCTAGAGCCACAAAGTGCACAGCCCACTGCAGATGGGTAACCTCACCTGTCTGCTGTGACCTTTATTTTTATCCTCCCATTTCAAACAAATGCAGAAATGCAGGCAGAGACTCCTGATCCTCTCTGCCTTAGAAGCACACTCTGAGAAGAACTCAGCACAATTCCACTAGCAGACAACAGCCCTGGCCAGCATCTGTGACAAATCAACTCCAACTGCAGTAATTTCTAAAGCATAAAAATTTTAGGTGGAAAGAAGTAAAGAGGTAGTTCTGTAACAAAGTGCTCTCCTGGAGAGGCTTGATGAGAAGTGCCAAGCAGTTTGGCAGTTTTGTAGCCATGGATTTGTACTAAGATGCAGCTGGCATTACCCAGGTCTGCTTCATCACAGCAAGGAGGGCCACTGAAAATCCAAGCAGCTGCACTGCTTTAACAGAACATAAGGTGCCTTAGTGAGAGCCACCTCCCAGCAGGCTCGAAGAGGTGTTCTTATTCTCATGCAATGTAAGGATTTTGTTTAATGAACTATCACAAATGCAACCCAAGCACCTGTCTTAAGAACAAACTCCAGAGTCCTATTACAAACAGCACATGTGACAGTTATGTAAGCCTCAGAATCTCTGATGATCCGAAAATATCTGAGCAACTGCCATCATTAACTCACACTTTCCTTATCAGACCTAGAGAACCTTAGTCTCGCATGAAATTCCCTCACGAAGCTTCTCCTCTCTATCTCATCTCAGATATCCTCCACCATATCACACCTTCTGTTTTCTACATTTCCCCTGACTTTTTTTTTCTCCTTTTATACTTCTAAAGACAAATAAAACCCTAACAAAACAACAAACTTACAACCAATCACCATGACATTTTATTTTTCCTCTCCCTCATTAAGAATGGAAAGCCCACACTGAGCCCCTTCAATGACTGGTGAAGTCCATTTAATCAAGCACACCAGCAAAACAATGTCCACAAGAATGACAACAGATGAGAGTAAGAAATCAGAGCAAGAGAGAGAAGCCAGCAGAGCATGACAGAAATGGAAAAAGAATGTGGAAAGACAGAATTGAAAGTATGGAAGAAAAAATTCAGAGTAGAAATAGACAAGACATAAGTTATTGAGAAGGTAAAATATTTTCAAAACAGTTCCTCTCGAACAACTTAAAAGTCCTAGCTGGTATCAGAACTCAAGAGGGTGGAGAAAATTAACAATAAGCAGAAAGGTGAAAACAGAGTAATTGTTATGTGAGCACAAGCTTATTAATGCAATCAAGCAGTCCAGCGAGGTAAAGCCTACAGCTCCCCATCAACAGGCTCAGTTACTGTCCTTCAGAAGGAGCAGTAACAATCAGCATTGACCATGAACACGTTAGGCACACACCTGAAGCAGGATGGAAGCAACAGCTATTCCACTCCAGGGACTCCTAATGAAAACCACCTCCAGAGCACCACGGCAAGAGACACTGCGCCTGCACTGCCTTCACCTCTGCTGCCAGCTAACAGGAGTGGATGACGGATAAGGCAAATTATAAGGTCATGAAGGCACATCAAATACCAATCGAGTTGTTTTATTCAAATTTGAGTTTATCATTACTCAATACAAGCAGTGAAACATGCTTATATAACTATACAGGATGAATTTCAAGAAGTTGAAAGTTAACTTGAGTTCAAGTTAGTAAAACATTTACACAAAAACTACAGTTGACCTCCACATCTCTGAGGCCTGAGCCAGCAAAATGGGACAGAACACTCATTTCCCAATGCAGAGAAACACATGTAAATGTCATCTGTACACAGCAGATTTTAGGTACTAAATGAAAAAACTGAAGTACTTCCAATATAAAAAATTTGGGAGCTATGCAAACTCTATGATCCAGAAATACTGGGATGTTCCAAGACTGAAAGCATGAATAAGAAAAAAAAACAAAAAAACAAAACAAAAAAAAAAACCAACAAAAAAAACCAACCAAAGTGTTGGGCTTTTTACCAGAAGTAAAAACTATACCACAATAATAACTAACCTTAAGACAGTAAAACACAACCTTACTTGGAGCTCACCATACACAGAAACACTGGTAATTTTCAAGACAAGAAATATTCTAGACTTGACTATTTCTGACAAAATAACACACAAAACACAAACCCCACAACAGAAGCATCTCCCTGTAAAAATTAATATGATCTGAGGGGAGGGAGAAGCAGCGTACCGGAGATCCACAAGAATTTCACTTCTGTTTCCTAACATAATATTAGTAAATATTTGGAGGCATACAAAAATATTCAAAAATAATTATAAATATTAATTATATAAATACAGGCAAATATTTTACAAAAATAACTATTTTAGGAAGCAAAATTGCAGAATTCAATTAATATTCTTCCATGCTGAAGCACACCAGAAATCATTCAGAATGGAAACTCTTCTGTGCTAAAACAGTAACAAAATCTATTTTCCAGATGAGCAGCTCTTATGGTCACAAAATCTATTTCCCAGATGAGAGCTTTAACACTTAACACTCGTGGCTAAATAAATACTTTTTAACCTTTTTTTCCCCAGAAAAAAGAAGTTATTACATTTCTTTCTGGAGTTACTTTTATCTATTGAAAAAAAATAGCTTTCTTGGATTCTTTTGACAAAAACTTAAGCTTCTTAAAAGTACACTGTTTAGAAGACCCAATAGAAGGAATAACTGAATTCAAAGGTAGAATTTCCCAGTATTTCCATAAAAATAATGGCACATGCACACATAAATTTTCGGTAAAATTCTGGCTCTACAGCTTTAAACTCCAGGGGGAAAAAGTAGAACCAACTCACAAACATGCGTTATCAGAAGTTTTAATCTTTCTTCCCCCGTACCGAGGCTCCAAATACACATTATTTATTTATTCACTTTTCTGGCCAAGTGGGTTTTCAATTTTCCTCTTTAATTAGCCCAAGGCAGCATTTCCAGGAAACCGCTACACCGCGGTGCGGGCACCCCTCCCGCGCGGCGAACGCGCACACCTGCGGGGCTCTAACGGCACCTTTTCCTTTTCCTGGCACAGCCGCTATTCCTGGAAAACAGACCTTGGCTGCCGGCAGCCGTGGGGCGCTCAGGGCTCTGCCTGCATGCCGGGCTGGGAGCGCCCGGCGCTGGCTCCAGCAGCCGCTCCCCGGGAGTGCCCGGGACACGTCGCCTCAGGGCCCCGCTCGCCGCCGCCGCCCTGGGGCTGTTGGTTCCGTCCCTGCCGCGCATCCGAGCGCCAGCGCGTCCTGCCTTGCTCCACTTCCCACAGCTGAGACCTAAACCCTCGCCCTGAGCACGCCCCAAAACCTTCCCTACCTGCCTTCCCTCTCCTCTGGCAAAAACCTCCGCGGTCCCCCCTGTGCCCCGGCGGCGAGCGCGGCCCGGGACCCGCAGCTCTTCCCGGAGCCGGCAGCGGTGGCGCAGGGCAGGAACGCCCGCAGGAACGCCCGTCCCCTCCTCACCGGCCGGCCGGCGCTATCACTCGACCGGGACGGGGCGTCCTCCCGCCCGCCCCTGGGGATAACGGGGACGCCGGCGCAGCTTGAGCGTGTCTCCCGCTGCCTGCCCGGCCTCGCACCCAGCGGAGCGCCCTCCCGGGACGCCGGGACCGAGCACGGCTCGGGGGCGTTCACCCAGCCCGGGAGCAGCGGGACGGCGGCCGCCCCGCGCGCGCTCCCGATCCCGGCGCCGTTGACACCGGGGGGACGGGGGGGAGGGGGCAGACGGCGGGCGCGCGGTGTCCATGGCAGCGCGCGGACGCTGCCGCGCCCCTCCCCCCGCCTCCGCCGACTGCGCGCGCTCACCGGCCGCTCGCGGCGCCGCATCCCGCCGGCTCCGCGCGCCGCGTCACCGCTCGCCCACGTGACGCGCCGCCCGTCGCGGGAGTTGCGCGTGTCGGGCGCGCGCCGCCCGGCCTCCACGGGAACGCGCGTCCCTCCCGCCGGGTCCCGGACGCCGCTCCCGGCGCGCAGCCACCCGTGCGTGGCGCAGCTCCCGACGGCCGGGCCGGGCCGCCGCCGGGCGCGGGTGGGAGGGCGCGAGCTCCCCGCAGGCAGCGCCCGTCCCGCCCTGGCCATGGTGTGGGGCGTCAGCGCCCCCCGCGGGCGGGAAGGCGCCAGGCGGGTCGGGCCGCCGGGACGGCCCCGTGCCGCCGCCGCCCGCCCGCTCCCGCAGGAGCCCGGCGGCCGGGCTTCCTGCTCCGCTCCTTCGCGAGGGAGCGCTGAACACCGGGGCGAGCCCGGCGGAGCGGCGCGGCCGTGGTCGGGGCCTTCAGCATGCCGTGGCCAAGGAGGGGCTGATGCTCTTGTTCAGCTCGAAAAAAGAGAAAGCTGGCAGGGAATGTGCTGGGTTTGCTCCTTGGAGGAGGCTCTAGAGAAAACGGAGCCAAACTCTACTCAGAGCATGAAAAAGAAGCCCTGTGCTGTGGCTCCCATTTGCTATATCACAGATTCTTTCACTTTACCCTTATTCCTACTTTTCTAAATCCAAATACCAAGAAAACTCCTTTTACAGATAGAAAAAGAAACTCAAAATGGAAACGAAAATATTTTAACATCCTATTTATTGAACAAGAAGATACAAAGCTGATCCCCAGACATTGATGAGGTGCGTTGGGAGGAGACTATTTTCTTGCTCATGTGCCAGTGCTTGCATTCAGCCTATCTAGTATAAAGGATCTTACTTGGACCTTTTTCCAGAGCGCCAATTTTCTTTCTGTATCTGTCATTTTTTCTCCTTTTCTAAACTTCCTCAGCCTCTGTAGCAGACCAGACAGCTGCAGTATAAAGTGGAATCACTGGAAATAGCCTTACAGAACATGACCAGAAAATCTGTGAGAGAGACTTAGAAAACTCAGCCCCCACCAAGTATGGTGGTGATCAA
Organism: Haemorhous mexicanus; assembly: GCF_027477595.1. Lineage (NCBI taxonomy): Eukaryota > Metazoa > Chordata > Aves > Passeriformes > Fringillidae > Haemorhous > Haemorhous mexicanus. Next base: position 42,396,929 of record NC_082346.1, read on the forward strand.
AAAACTGCAGCAACTACTAGAAATGAAGAATTGAGAGATGGACTGAGTGAAAAACATAGCCCAGAATATTTTAAATGAGGGGACTGAGGTGTAAAGATTCCATATAGATGCTCTGTGATGTGAATCAGGAGATCATATCCAGTAGAAAGCATTGAAAGAAAAAGGCCCAAACTGCCTATAACAAAAAAGTACAGAGGCATGTGCAGCAAAGAAGCAATTTCCCCAAATCTAAACATTCAAAAGCAACAGAAGTAGCACAAATAATGTGCACAGAGACCTAACATTGAAAACTAGTGTCCATCTTCCTAGATAGATAGCTAAAAAGTCCTTTGCATGATAATATTTTTTGGATTTGGAATTTCTGTAGTGAGAATAACAGAACAGGCGAGGTTCTGTATGAGTTTCAGTATCCTATAAATTAGCAATGACTTTGTGGGAACCTACTTTCAACTAGGTTATCACTTTTTGGTCCTTATTTCTATGGATTGAACTAAAGGTAAACTCAAAAGAGTTATTTGCATGTTCTGCCATGTCATGTGGAATTTGATAGAGAACTTCCAGTACAGATGTGCTTCTGTAGTTTCATTTTAATAATTATCATTGCTTCTTTTTTGTTTATAGGCATTGCTTTTTCTGGCATTGCTCTTTTGCTTTTTACTTACTCCAGTGAGCTAACAATGAAGCCTAAAAAAATTACAAATAAGGTGCTAACAGCTCTTTACTGTATTGCTGATCATTTTAACAGAAACATACAGTAGATGGCAAATCCAGTCTGTTTTCCACTGGTTTTCCATACCTTAGAAGCCTCTGCTTTGCATTGTGCTTTCAAGGCTGTTTTCCTCGAGCTTTCTAATAATCTAAAAATTAAGTAAGACACTGACATATTGAAAACAAGATCACATGCAGTGCAGTACTGATTGACAGGATTACATTTTATGGTGAATAAAACAGAATCTCAGATTTACAAGTGTATCTAGGAATTTCTGTTAGGATGCAGTTTGAATTAAATAGAGCTACACATGCTGCAGTAGCCAGGATTGCAGGATTGCAGGATTGAGGTCTCCAGCCTCGTGCTAGACATCTGTACCTGCCAACTGCAGCAGTGTCTGAGTACTTGGATTTTAAACTATAGAGTTAAGGTCCCACATAGCTGAAGCTTTCATACATCCTGAGAGATTAACGTAATCCTAAACTTCAGAAAAGTGTTTGTTTAGGATGGATTGGCTACTGAATAACTTGGTGACACAGTCATTTGGAATGCTTTGTTCTGGTTATCTCAAAGATTATACAGGAGAAATGCTCCCTGAAAAACCAGGGGTGAAATCTGTAATTGAGGTCCAAGGAATCTTCTGCCCTGGAGAAGATGGGACAGACTGGAACTGAGAGAGAAAATTGTGTATTGACCCTTTTATGTATGAAGGGGAGAGATAAGGAAAGGACAATGTATTTGAAACTGGTTAATGTTCGTACAAGGCTTCCCCCTCCCACTATTTATAACCACTAACAGAACAGAAGTCATTGAGTTTGTTCTATTTACTTTAGAGAGCCATAGATTTAGAAGCTGAAAACACAACACTGTGCTTACATTTATTTTTAAAATTTGTGTGCTATGAAAAGCTGAATAGGAGCAATGCAGAGCTAGAATTTTAAACCTGCTTTACACACACAGAATCCATGAATGATATGCCTTTGAAATTTTCTTCTAATATATTGATCTTTTCCATTTTTTCAGGGGAAAATTTTTTTTGAAAAACTGGATATCAGTAAGTTGACATGAGAAAAAAAAAAAAACATGTTTTTGATTGCTTTTTGTCCAAATGAATGGGACAAATCCATGGTAATCTTTTGTTTCTTCAGTAGGTGGATACTGAACTGGGCTGATCACTCCAGGTCACAGGATTCTAGTAAATTCTGAATCTAACATAAGAATCTAACTGTGTGAGGTACTTTAACTTTTTGAAAAAGTTGGTACACTGTATACTGATTTTGTACATGCACTAGACTATACTGTTAGATCTTTCTGTATTGTATCAAAAGCAGAACAAGTGGAAATAAATTTTGATACTGCTAAGGTCAAGAACAGAAGCCAGGAGAATTAACCTCACTAAGTGCAGTGGGATTTATTTTGTTCAGTTGTTAATGGATCCCTATCCATCTTTACCAAACAAGTAAGTAATGTTTATTGTGAGTGTAGCACTCCCCAGGTATATTTCCTTATAAGAGTATTGTAAAGCAAAGTTCTCAGTATTAAAAAGTACAAATATCTGCAGCCAGGTTATGGAAAGTTTACTTACTCTATGGTTCATTGCTATCTGCATAAGAAGTGTGGGAGCAGGACTTTAGAGATACCTAAAATATGGCTTACACTGGAAATTCAAAGTCCAAACAGCATTAAATATATTATAAGCTGTGAATTGGGACATGAGATTATAGTGAGGTATCTATATGCACATGAATGTTTGTGTGACAAAAGATGAATTTTTTATTAATTTTCAGATTTGTTTTTATGTTGATCTTTCAGCAGCAGGCATTTAGACACAGTTCTAAAGCCCTCTCTTGTTGAAAAGCAGGTTTATGTTTCCTGGAGGATGCTGTTGTGAAAGTCCATGATCATACAAGGAGATGCATTTTCAGCTAGCACCGGTATTTGGATTAAAAAGGCAAAATTTATGCAGCTGATGTTGCATTCAGTATAGGATCATAGAGGGTGGACCACGATGAAGACTCGTGTGCCTGATTTTCAGATACCACCTCAGATACAACTTTATTGCTAATTATAACACTCCAAGGCAAGCAGTGTCAGCTTACCCTGGAGGAGTAGGTAGGGCAGGGTTCTGGCATGCACAGCTTGTCAGATGTGAGGCAGTCAAGCACACGAGCCAAAATGTAATACTCAGACATCAAATTACCAGATAAAGTTCATGAGCAGGAGCCCTGGAGGCATTTATACATAAAGATATAGAAAGATGTGAGACACTTCCTTAGGAAAGGCAGGCTGCCACCACCCAAAATGGACATGGAAGTGGATTGGAGCCTTTTTCTTGACACAGATAGGAAAAAAACCCCTCTGAGTGGAAGTCACAGGGCCCAATTCTCAGAGGTGGTTAAGGCATTTTAAAACAATTTTTGGACTTTTAAAACAATTTTTAGACTGGAGCATATTAAATATCTTTCAGAATCTGGATTTCAGTGCTTTCTGAGCAAGAAACTGTTTTTAATAGTCTTCAAAGTGTTGACTATGAAATTCTATTTTAATAGTCTAAAGAAATTTATTATGAGATACTTTATACTTTTGTATAACATAGAAGATACATTACTGAGCTTATTTTTATGTGAAATATTAAATAAAAAGGAGAATAAACAGATGAGTGGAAAGCAGTAACAGCAGTGAGATGAGGCAGGTAAATTACAATCAAACAGCATCTGCAGCTTAAACTAAAAAAGGCAGTTCAGTATTAGAAAAGGAACCCACAAGATTTGTATTTCTAGTTCAATTATTTAAAACTATCTGCATAAAATGCTGTTGGAAATGGGGATAATTAGAAAAGATGTTTGCACACAAATGAAAAGATCATACAGGTGTGTAGAAGGTATCTGGAGAAAGTGCAGGAATAGTCCTGCAATACCTCAGGGAGCAGGTAACCTTGATAACAGACTGCTTTTGTTACAGGAGAAGATGGATTTTAGAATTTCTAAAAGAAGGATACAATGGGTTTTAATAGGACAACAGCAAAGTCAGAATAGCAATGCTGATTAGGGAGAAAATGAAGGCATTTTGAAAGTAAATGACTGTAGACAGTATTAGATGCTGTTAATTAGTATTTCTTTCCTAGATACTTGAGTGAATGCCAATGTCTTAATAGTGACTTACCTAGAATATTTTACCTTTGCAACACAGAAAATACTTCTCCCAACCTAATATTTATTACACAGCAGGCCACATTATCAGATTCATCCTCTTCTGCAATGATCCACATGTTCAGATGTTAACAGCATAGACCAAGTAAGGCAGCTATATACTTTCCATGAACAGCAGCCACCAATTAGCAACTCATCTGCACTTTTCAATTTGAAAGTTGGCTTCTGAGGAAAAGGCTGTGAATTCTAGATCCCCTCTCTGCTGCACTGCTGCTTTGACTCTGTGTTTGAAATCCATCTGAAATAGACTTATTTTTCTCCCTCCTAAAGACCTCATTTTTTCCCAAGCAAGGAGCTTGCAAGACCTTGTACAAAGCACTACCATTTGCACTAGTGGTTAGAACCCCGTGTATAAAGTGTTGGTATAACTTGGTGAAGATGTCTGTGATCAAATTATATGTACATGGAAACAGAAACGAGGCATTCCTTGAAATGCTGTGCAAGAAAACTGGTACAGAGGTCCCTGAAATACTGTAAAAGGAAAATGTATACATGGGTTACAGGAGTTGCAGACTCTCTATCTCCTGTGAAGAGGGGAATAAAATCAACATCACACCCATGTAAGGTCTTACCAAGGAACAGTCATGGTCTGCAGAAATATATTAGCATGTTTTTAATCCGTAATCAAATTGCAAGGTGAGAATTTCCCTCTTGTGTATAGCAGAGGAAAAAAACGAGATACAAACATTAGTGAATGCAGAGCAATTGCACTAATATAGAGCTGTCAGTTACAAGGCATCTTTACCAGAAGGCAGGATACAAAGTGTTCACATTCAGATTGTTTAATTAGAACACTTAATGGTTACAATCATTAGAAGAATTTTAATTTCCATGGATGTTTGAGTGAGATCCCTGCAGATCCTTCATGGCTGCATTGTCTTTCAGGAACCAGAAATAAAAATACAGGCTCTCCAGCTCCAAATGGACAGATTCTTAAAACCACGTTGTATATACCAAGCCATACTCCTCTCTAGCAATAGGAACTTGCAGTCCCAAGAGTACATGACTGTTTGAGCAAATGTGACAAGGAGTGAATCAACCAACACAAGAAATACAGCTACAATCAGGACAGGAAACCAACAGACAAGGCCTGGCTGCTTTGTGATTAAAAAATGTGCTCTTTCTTCCTACTGACCTGTCTACTTAAGCTCCATTTTATTCAGACGCACATGATGCTGTGACACAAAGATACACATACATGGTTATGTTTCTGCTTCCACAGTTTCATTATGCTACAGGATGTGTAGGCTTGTATCCCTTAGCACAGGGAAAAGGCACCAAACAACTTTCAGCTATAATGGAATTGCTGGTAAGCTTGAGCATACAAGCCCCAGACAGAACAGGAACAGAAGTTTACAAGCTGTCAAAGGTACAGTGAAGGTCACTGTACCATACAGAAATTTCTTTCATCCTCAGACAAGCAAACAAATATGCTTTCCTGAAAAATCCATACAAAGCTATCTCCCAGTGTTTTGGAAACTGCTCGACAGGTGAGACTGACAACTTGCTGTTTTCATCATATGTAAAGTCACTTCTGTGAGACACGCAAGATGTCCCAGTTATGTCACTCAAAATGAGTACTCATCTTTGAGTAAGGTGAACTCAGAATCTTAATATGCAAGATAAAGAGGTAAATAAACCTGCTACAAGATGTAGTCAGGAGTGAGTCACTAAGGCTAAAGATACTGAAATAAAAACCAGAGTAATGTTCAAGTTCATGGGGTCTGAAAAGAAACACAAACTAAGACCAATCTCAGTGGCTGCCATTTCAGTTAGATAAGGTTATTTAGTCTTTGATAGGTTGTATGGAAAAAATTAGTTCAGCTAACCAAAAAAACACTGACAGCAACAGAAAATCCAGACCATGAGTCACATGAGCCTGCACAGTAACAGATCCTTGAGACAAAGCAGCTTTCTATTCATTCCCAAGTAAAGGGCGATAGTCAGAACAAAGCTGGAAAGTGCAGCATAGAAGGGCACCAGGAAGAGCATCTGCAAAGGCTGGTTTAGTTTCCCATAGTTGGCATAACCACAGCAGGCTTGGCAATGGTGGCATCTTCCTCTTTCCACTGAGAAATGATAGTTTTCAGTTGTGTATAGAACTGCACTCCCTGGAGGAGAGAGCCACATATCAGATATTTGGCCTTATGAATTTCTCAGGTCTACATTAGTGGTGTATCAAACAGTTTTTGCTTTATCTAAACAGGATTGAGTTTTCTTCTTTGGGAACAATTCTTGTCTGCCTGTTCTTTTTACCAGTTTCACAAAGATTCTGATTCTATGAGAAAGCTTGCTAGTTATTGCTCCCTTCTCAAATATTCTAAAAAGACTTGCATTTTTTCACTTAAGAGAAAAATAAAGAGGAATGGGCTATCTATGATTGTGACATGCATTATGGTGCTGTGATCACTGACTGGTTTTCAGTTTCCTGTTTGAAATATCTGCAAAGTCTCCTCACTAATGAGGTCTGATGACATCTGCCCATTGCCATTTATAACATTTATATCAATGATTATCACAATTCAAATTTATCACAATTTAACCCAATAGAGTACTGTGAATCAGAAAGTTACCTGTTTGCCATAGAAATTGGTGTCCCCTCTGAAAGAAGCACGAGAGCCAGTGAAAGAGAACATGGGCAGAGGTACTGGGATTGGAACGTTGACACCCACCTACACCAAAGGAAAGCTGCCATATTAGTCACAAGAAGTAACAGATTGCAGAGCACTCTTCAAATGCATTTTGTTTTCTCATGTCTGAGGCTGGGTACTGCTGGCTGAGAGGGCAGTGACTACAGCTGAATGGTTACTCACTGTAAATGGTGAGGGCTAAAAGCAACAATCCTAGCTGGAACATACCTGCCCCACATCTACCAAGTGAGAATACTTCCGAGCTGTGGCTCCATTGGTGGTGAAGATTGCAGTTCCATTCCCATAGGGGTTATTGTTCACCATCTCAATGGCATCATCCAAAGTGTCTGCTTCCATCACCACTAGGACGGGCCCGAAGATTTCCTCCTTATAGCAAGTCATGTTTGGCTGCCAATGCAAAGAGCAGAAAAAGCAGCTTGTATAAAGGATATAATAAAAATATCATAGTAAATAGGATGTAAGAAACACACATGCTGTTGGTACTTGTTATATTCCTAGGATTACTGATCATACTGCATTGCCACAGGCCATCCTTCAGTCCTCCTTGCCTCTTCACCATTTCCCATGCCCTGTACTCTATCTAGTACACTAAAGAAGGCACCACTTTTTATCTCCAGAGTGCTTTCTGCTTTTACTGCCTGCATTACAAGGAGTACTTCATTGACACTGTGCAAGGGAAGGCTGAGCCATTTATGGCCTTTCTACCTGGTGGTCACTGATTACTGACTGATTTGGCTAACCCAGTTTTCAGCTGACCTTGCAATACACACTTGCAAGCACTGGTTTTGGTCATCTTACCTTGACTTTGGCAAGGATCGTTGGTCCAACAAAATTGCCATTTTCATAACCCTTCACTTTGACATTGCGTCCATCCAGGAGAAGGCTGGCACCTTCTTTTACTCCTTTCTCAATCAGACTGCAAACCCGTTCCTTAGCTTGGGGACTGATTAGAGGCCCAAGATCTGCTCCAGGCTGGTCTCCTGTGAAGAGGCAGAGACACCAAGTTTTTAACTGTGACAACTTCCTTTTCATAGGCATCTGGGAGATAACTACACTAGTAGGAAAAATCTGAAAATCCTGATGTTTCCAAGACACAGAACACAGATTTGAGACATTGATGAACAGGAACATCACCGCTGCAGCTCTCATAATCAACACAGAATCACCAGAAAGCCAAAATTCAACAATAGATTCTTCTCAGGAAGGAAACTTTTCCGCTTTGCAGCACTTTATTGAATATAAACAAAATGTATTTCCCCTAGAATTAATAACAGTCTAGCTTTTTCAAAGTACTTGTTTCCATTTTTCTTTTCTTATTGTATGTTTACTACAAATTGGAAGGATCTTAAAATGAGGTTGCTATATAAAAGGCAGATATGAGGTAAACATAGGATTTAACCACAAATCTCCAGTTAAAACAAGACTGATCCTGTAAACATTGCATCACAGTCCCACCAGTTCCCAGCAGCTGAAAACATATTCCTACCTCCAAGTCCAGGGCTGGGTTTCCCAATCCAGACAATCTGCTAGCTCCTACCCCTGCACATCAAACCGGTGGTGCCAATAGCTCCAAGGGTCACAACACGGTATGGCAGATAAGCTGACCTTAAAAGCTATGGCTGTACAGAAGTGGAGTACCTTGTAAAAATTATCTCAGTCTGTACCTGCATTTACTCGTAGATTTTTGGCTCTGTCCACAAGCTCTGGCAGCCATTTCTGAGCTTCTCCTACTAGAATTGCTGTAGATAGGGCCATGCAGCGTTGGCCAGCTGCTCCAAAAGCAGCCCCAACCAGCTGGTTCAAGGTGTTCTCTTTATTGGCATCAGGCATCACCACACCATGATTCTTGGCTCCCTGAAAAACAATACACAGTCTCCCATTATTAACCACCCCAGACTGCTTCTTCTCTAGCCCTCTGGCAATGATTTCTTATAGTGGCTATGATTCTGCTACCAACAGGCTGGCAAGAGAGCAGCCTTATCACTTAGCTATCAGCAGCAAAGTCAGCTTCTGCTGCTGAGTGGTGTGGTCTCTTTTAACATTCACAGGTGACAGAGGTAGTCTGTGTGCTCAAGTGTGCTCTGTTCAGAGACATTACCATGTTGGCCTGGACTCTCTTGCCATTTCGGGATCCTCTCTCATAGATGTACTCTCCAGCCTGATTAGATCCCACAAAGCTGATTGCTCTGATATCCGGATGGTCACAAATGAAATTCACAGCTTCAAATAGGAAATAATACATTGTAACTGTGATGCACAAATGCTTCCCTCCGTTCCCATCCCCACAGCACTAAACCTGTGTATCTTTCTTCTCATTGAAATTATTGCCTCTGTGTTTCCTACATCTGAGTTCCCAGAAAGCCTGTCTGTGTAACTTTTCACTCACTTCTTAGGACATGTACTCCTGCCCTGTCTTCATTCTACTGGCTCTCTCACATCTCTTCATGCTTTGGGCACCTCCCAGGGTGCCTGAGCAGTGTCAAAAGTGAAGTTACTGTTCTCTATTTGTATCATCATGTCCTGAAGTTACTTGTGTGCTGTAAAAAATAGCATGTTAGGAGCCAGGATACTGGCATCCACTGTATAGTCAGTGAGGCATTTAATTCTTGTTTAGGCTTCCTTGCGAATCCAAGATTATTTATCTACTTATTTTAGTTGCAGTTTTGGTTGCTAAATAGAATTTGAGCACTTACATGCCTTGGGAACTCTGACCCCAATCCCCAAAATTTTGCCCACCGTATCTCCTGAAAGATCTGGCGCAAGGTGACAGAGAATCTCCCACTCACCTTTCAGCTTTATCAATAGAGCTGAAGCATCTGTCCAAACCTATCTAACAGCAGCAGTCTCAGACTCTCCAACTGGTACCTCCCACTGAGCACACACCACAACACATACATTTGTCATGTCCCGGGAAGGGTTGTTATTACCTTCATGTTGTCCATGGATAATATTCAGGGTCCCATCGGGGGCACCAGCATCCTGAAACAGCTTGGCAAGGAACATCAGTGCTCCTGGTACACGCTCAGATGGTTTCATCAAGAAGGTGTTTCCACAAACCATAGCCATGGGGAACATCCAAAGAGGAATCATGGCTGGGAAGTTGAATGGTGCAATGCCGGCACACACGCCCAGAGGCAGGCGGTAGGTGTAAGTGTCCATGTCTTTAGTGATGGAGGGCATGGTCTCCCCAAGGATGAGGGATGTCACACTGCAAGCATGTTCAACCACCTCTGCAGCAGAAAGGGCAATATGCTGCTGGATGATCTGTTAACAATGAGTCCCCAAACTCCCTTTTCACTACTGCCTTGACCCACCTCTTTCTTCCAGCCTCTTCTCCCACAACTTAAAACTTGTTGTGATCCAGAAAATCCCTCTGCCAAGCATTGTGAAAAAATTATGAATGGATTCTCTCTTGACCACGCTACACATCATTGTGATAGGAGCGCAGACACAACAGGCCCACTACAAAATGCACAGGTATAGCACTATTGTACCACCTGGGACTCAACCTTAGATATCTGAAAACAGGTAAGAAGTTCTTATCCCTGTTTAGCAACTTGCAGTCACTCCTAGAAAAAGCTCTAATGACTTGGAAGTGATTTAAAGATACTCTATCTAAGAAAACTCTTCACCTTAGAGCAACACTTTGACTATGGGGCTATAAAGGGATCAACATATACAGAGCAATCAGTTGCTCAGGAGACCTCATCCATTCCTGTGGGTTCTCAAACCCCCTTTTCAACGGGAGGAGCCAGCAGCTTACGGAGGCCTCGGAAAACATCTCCCTCAGCATCAGCCAGGGTCTTCCCTTGCTCAAAGGTGATGAGTTTGGCAATTTCTTTCTAAAAATGGAAAACACAATATTTATAAATGTTAGAAAAGTGCCCAGCCATTAAACAGATTGCAAGGATAAGACAGAATTAACAGAGTTGAACATCACAATGAATAGACTGAACAGAATCCAGAAAAACCTATGCTGGCTGATTTGCTCCTTATAAACAAGAAGCCAATAACCCACATAGGTGACATTTTAGAAAAAATCATCCTAGGACGGCTTGTATTCTAATGCTTTCAGGTATGACACCACATACACACCAAAAAATCCATCAGGGAAACCCAAAACCACAGCAACATACTTGTCTTCATCAACTGACACAAGTTCCATCAAGGATTAAAGTTCCTTCCACGGTCTCTTGGTAAAGGGACAAATTCAGAATAATATTTCCTAAGAAGTACAGCCATTGTTACCATTGGATGGGAAGTGTTTTGCTGCACCTCTCCACAGTGTGTCAGTTGGTTCCTCGATCATGGCAACACCTCATCAAGAACTCTGTAAACCCCGAGTCTCTCAATTTAGTTCCTAAAATCAGCTGCAATGCATTCAGCCATAGCCATCACACACAGCCATGGTGTCTCACCAGATTGTCTTTGATGAGCTGTTGGTAGCGCAGAAAGATTTGCTGGCGACTCAAAACAGATGTTTCTGACCAGTTCCAAAAAGCCTTTTTGCAAGAAGCCACAGCTGCCTCCATCTCACTGGCTGTGGCTTTTGGTACACGACCAACCACCTCGTTTGTGGCCTGAAACAGAAAACAAATTGCATTAAAACTCAGCTTTTCCCATCTTTTCCCACCAACCATTCAAGAGTCCTTTCACAGGACACACCTAATAGTCTTGTTCTACAGGGAGTTGTAATTCTGAGGGCAGAGCACAAAATAAATGCCTTCCTTGATTGCACACAAAAGACCTGGGCTACAACTGGAGTAGTTCTGAAAACCTGCACTCCAAATATATCAAGTTAGGTACTCAGAAAACTACAAATGCAGTGCTGATTTCCAAGCTGGAGTTGAAGTGTCCTGTCTATCTTGAAACTTCTAGAGAATATAAGGCAAAAGTTTCTGTGGGCTTTGGTTTTTTCCCTCTCCATTGTCTTGGTTCATCTGGCTGTCCCTCTTGCACATTAAATGAGGCAAAATTCCTTTGTGAAAAGCAGTACCTGACTGTGCAATTGCCATTGATGTTAGCTTACCTATACCCCTAGGCCAAAGTACTATATTTACATACAACCTTAATTCTACAGTATTTTAACTTCAACCTTGTTGCCAGTTTAACCTCCTTCTAATGTTCTCTTAAAAATTAAATCTGCTTTGACATGACAAAAATTTCAGATATATCACTAAGAGAGAAACTACTCAAAACAAGAGGAAGAAAATTAAACAAGAACACTGCTTGCTACATAGAGACCAAATGAGCTTCATGAACATGACTTGCTGCTCTGATAATTTCCACAAAGCAAATGAAAATAAAGCTTTACAGAGAAGATTTAGAAACTGCTGTTTAAATGCTTACTAGGGAGACCAGGAGGATCAGAATTCTGAGTGCAACCTCATTTCCATTTGTCTTTGGTGGAGTACATAGACAATACCAGTGCTACTTATCTATTTTGCACTGCATAGCATCCAGCTCTGTGATAATTGAGGATAACAGATAGAAGCTCTCTGAAAGGAGAGGAACTTCAGCTGTCAGGATTTTAACCTTTTTAATCTGAGTAATATCAGCCTCTATGAGGACTTCACATTCAGCTGGCATCAAATCACACCCAGTTGATTTCATATACAGGGTGAAAGACACCCTTCAGAAATTTGACATACTCATCACAGAGCCTTTCTATGAAAAAAAAAAAAAAAAAAGGAAAAAAAGTAAAATTTAAGCTTCCTTTCTGCAGATCAGCAGCTTACTATTTGAGAGAGGTAAAGGCGATAGTAACTTATTCTGAGACTGACATTTCATGTGAAAAGGAAATTGAGAAGCTGTAGTCTGCCTTAAGCTCCAAGTCTAAACCTTTCCCAAGAAATATGTGTATGTTTTTCTTCTGCCACATCCCTGAAGAGAGGCACAGACTTTGTTTCACAATGATCACTATTTACATAAGATGAGACCATTCACTTACCGGGTTGTGAATGTCAATCCATTCAGTAGTTTTGGACTCAATAAACTTCCCATCAATGAAGAGTTTGGTTGTTGGCTGTGGAGGGCAAAACATTGGACAGTGAGTTACTTTTGTCTCAACATGCCTAAATACCAGTGTGCCATATTACATGCAAGCCTTCATCATTTACTGCTATGTGAACTACCAGAGTTTGAATTGAGTCTTCACAGCAAGACCCAGCTAACTGCTTTCTGCCCCAATCTGCACTCACTTTATACCAAAATTACCAAAATTCTTTCTAAAAGCAGTTATAGATAAAAATACATTGCTATGCTTATGTTCAGAATTGTTTCAATCTATTTAATCAAAACCTGAAAAACTCCAACTCACAAATGTTCAGAAGAAACAGTTAATAATTCACATCATGGGAATTCCATGAACCCAGTGCAGACTGTACCACTGTCCCATGTGCCTCCTTCCCATCAAGCCACTAAGCAGGTTCGTCTTCCCAGTTTATAGCTTCAAGCAGAAAACTGGACTTTCCCCACCCCCCACTTGGTCTTGCAACTAAGAGCAAGAAACCTGTGTCTGTGGGCTGTCCTGGCTGGCAGCACAGAAAACAGAACCTTCCCACTCAGATGAAGAGGAGGGACAAGGAAAGTTTGGAATAAGAAGATCAGGCAAACATTGAACAGAACAGAAAGCAGAGTTAAAAGCTGTAAATAGTATTAGATAGGCAACAAAACTGCGCTATTCAGGAAAACAAATTGTGACTGTATAAATTAAGAAACTAGAAAAGATGAGTTGACATTGTTAGGTAAGGACAGAACTAGGAGAAAGCAAGAACCAGTTAATCATGACAAAAATCCATGACTTGGGGAGAACAAGTAAGAGAAAGGGGAAGTGGATCTTCTGTATGAATAACAGAAATGGGACAGATCAACAGAACTGGGATATAAACTCAAATGTATCAGAAAATGGAAGAAACTGTGATGTGGAATTATGAAAGGGAGATGAGGACTTGGATGCTATCCAAAGTGTAACGAAGAGAAAGAGATCAGAGAAAGAACCAGGAACATAAATGGTATTGGGTGGACAAGTAATGGCAGTGAAAAGTGGATGAAAATGAAAAAAAATAAGCAGCAATGTTGGTTGGAACAAATTGAGAAAGCTTTGAGATGAGAAAGCTAGGATCAGAAGTAGAAAATAAGTCTGTTAATGGACAAGCAAAACTTAATGATCTGGAAAGCAACACTAGAAGAGAATTAAAATTTAAAAATTGCAGATAATTATGTAGCTGGAATCACATTTGGAGAAGAGAAGCAGAAATCTGTGCCTATGAAAACACAATCTCCTCTAGAACCTGGAAGGAAGCACAGGAAATCTGAGTCCCCCGACCGAGTTTCCTGACTGTCAGAAAAGCTGCTGGTCTAGTGCTGGTCTAAAGAATGACAAACTCCTATGGCTGTCAGTCACTCCATTAGCCTCAGTGCCACTGAGGCTAATACAATGGAGCTGGAAATTCCAGGGCTTTATGATCCACACAGATTTCAGTGCAATGGAGTTAATGTTTTTTTCAAATTGCTTAAAAAGGATATCTCAAACATTGCACACGCAACAAAAAAATACTTTAAGCAAGCCAGGAAATGGTGAATTAAAATTAATTGCACTTTTTCCGTAAGATCGCCACCCTTTTTTATGCAGAGAATGCACCTGCTGCGGAAACATGGACGGCAGTAAAGCAGACTACTTGTGGAATCCTGGTTTGGAGTTCGGAGAGAGTGCGGCCATGGACAGCGGAGGAAAAAAGGCAGTACAACAACTAAAGCTGTTTGATACTGTCCGAAGGAAACCAGATCTTCTCTCTGTCGCAAACAGATGCATGAGGCCAGTCCGGAGCCACCAGGAGAACGCGAGGTGGCGGGCGGCCACCGACCAGCTCCGAACTCTGACAAATCGGACATGGAACTTTTTTCCATCCCTCCCGTCGAGCACGGGGGCAGTGCCGATGTTTGTTCCACCGGACCCACCCGGACCCACGGGGGGTCCAGCCGAGCCGGAGGGAACGGCCTTAGCGAAGCGGACGTGAGGGCAGCGTCCGGGGCTCTCCCGCGCCTCCCTCCCCCGCCCACCGGCTCTGCTCCGCGGGACGGGCACTCACCACCGAGGAAGAGAAGGACGCGGCGACTGAGGTGATCCAGGGGGCACCACCGGCTCTCCGCGGCAGCTGGACGGGGGGAAGCACAGACCACCTCAGGGCGGGTCAGGCGGCACCTCCCCCCGACCCCCCTCCGGCTTCTGCCCGTCCGGGACCGACCCCCCCGCGGAGTCCCGGGGCCAGGTGAGCTACGACCCCCCGGCGCCCCCCGAGCAGCGGGAGCCGCCGCGAGCCGGAGCCGGCCGCCTCACCCTGAGCGCCACGCGGCGCCGCCCGCCCCACACTCCGCGCGCCGCCGCCGCCGCCATCCCGGCCGAGGGTCCCCGCTCCGAGGCCCCCGGCGGCGCCCCCCGCCCCGCCTCGGGCCCCGCCCCCGCGCGGCCTTCGGCCAATCGCCGCCAGCAGTCGCTCCGGCCACGCCTCCCTCGGGCCCCGCCCCCCGTACCGGGCCACCGATTGGCTGAGGAGGCCGAGCCGCCCTCCGAGCGTCGCGGCCCGGCCCCGCCCGGCCCAGCGCCGCCCCCCGGCGGCCGCGAGAGCGGCACGTGGGGCTCGGGGGCGGGGTTTGTTTTCCGCTCCCGCTCTGCCGCGGCCGCGGGGGCGGTCACGTGAGGCGCGCGCCATGGCGGCTCCGGCGGACGGTGAGGCGGGAGGGCCGGGCGGTATCGCCGCTGCCCCGCGCCGCTCCCCGCCCGTCCTCCCCTCACCCCCTCTCTGTTGCAGGCGCCGACCTGGAGGCCTCGCTGCTGAGCTTCGAGAAGCTGGACCGTGCCTCCCCGGACCTGTGGCCCGAGCAACGTAAGTCCGGCGGGCCCGCGGCCCCGAGTCTGACAGCTTGGGGTGGGGTGGGGTGGGGAGAGCCCGACCGGGGCCGGGCCGCCTTGAGGCAGCTGCACGGCCCGGGCCAGGCCGGGGTGGCGGTGCTGCCCGCAGAGGCGCTCGGCCCCCGCCAACCTCCGCTTTCTCTCCCCAGTGCCCGGGGTTGCCGAGTTCGCCGCCTCCTTCAAAAGCGTGAGTGAGCGCTGCTTTGCCTTTCGCGTTTCCTCCTTCCGTGTAATAGTAGATCTGCAGGTTCTCTGGCGGGCTTTACATCTTCTATGAGCCGTATCTCAGTAATAAATCCAGTAAATGCTACATTTTGGTTTTAATGTATCTTTTATATATGTGTTTCTTTTTTATACTTTATGCGGTTCACTATGTATGAGAATTATACTTTGGAAGCAATAAAGGGTTTTAAACTTCAGAAAATCCTGTTTTTCGTAATGATTTTTGGCTTGTGGATGGTGGTATGCCGGTTTTAATTCTTAAATGTCCTGCAAAAACAAGATTAAAAATAAAAGTGCTCCATTTCTATGGAGCACACTCCCATATTTTTGCTGTCGGTGTAACTAGTTTTCAATGCAGATCGTACTTCATTGTATAATTCTAAAAATGGACTTTTCTGAATATGAACTTCTGTTGTTTTCAAAACAGCCTATTACAAGTTCTCCTCCCAAGTGGATGGCTGAATTAGAAAATGATGATATTGATATGCTGAAGGGTGAGTATGAATATTGTGGACAGGAATTGAGGTTGCCAAAGCAGATGGGAATTCAGTACTTGCTTAAGAGGCTTAAAGCACTTGTTCTTTAAATGTTCTGGTGGTGGCCCTATGGCCTGAGATCTCTAGCCATCGCATTTGCAGAATCTCCAGCCCAGAAGTCTCTTCATCTTGTTAATGATGGACATTTTCATTAAACCAGTTATTTCCAGGAGCCTATCCAGATGTTAGTGGCAGGCTGATTTTTCAAAACAAGCAGTGTAACATTGTGCATATTTGAGTCACCTCCCTTAGCCTTTTTTATCACTGTATAAGTATAATGAGCATCTCCTGCATTTTGAGAAGTAGCATGAATTTATTGGACAGACTCAGCTGATCAGTTGGTGAGTAGCTTAGACTTGTTTGACTTGTTCAGAGATGCTCTACGTGTGTGTGCGCGTGTGTGTGTGTGTGTGTTCCCTCACAGATCCAGGAGCTCCAATGCAATGGTGAGGCTGTAGGGGAAGTTACAGCAGGATTAGCTGGCATGCACACTTGCTGCATGTTGCAGCTGTTAGTTTGCAGTAGACATCCTTCAGTGTGCTCTGCCTGTCATGAATTCTGGATGGTGATGTGTGATCGTGTCACAGTGACATGTCACGCTGCAGAGTGGAAGTGAGATGATTTAACTCTGACTTGCTCCAAGAAATGTGCTTGAATGCACGTTATTAATGCAAAATAAGTCCATTCCCTTGCATACTTTTATATAGCTTATTCATGTTGCAGTGTGAACTTACAGGAACTTCCAAAGTATGGGTCAAATTACTTTTAATTACAATTACTTCTTTGCAATGGTGCCAGATTAAAGCATAAACTAGAGTCATGGCTGTCCTTCTTTTTATGTTAAAATTAGGGGTGGAGTCAGCTTGAATTTTGAACATACAACTGTTCACTGAAACATATCCTGACAGAAGTATGGCTCAAAAGTACTCTGTGAAGTACTGAACAGGTGAATTGCAACTGGAGGACTATTGACAGTATTAAAATTCACCTTTTTCTCTCTTCTTCAGAGTTGGGGAGCCTTACTACAGCTAATCTGATGGAAAAAGTTCGTGGCCTGCAGAACCTAGCTTATCAATTGGGACTGGATGAATGTAAGTGCTATACACAGATATGGCTGACTGCATTCCAAATCTTTCCACTAAAGCATGTGCTTGTACATTGGTAGCTGGAAATGTGTGTTGGAAGATTTGGCAAGTGTTTGACAGTAACCTCCTGCAACTGGATAAGAGAATGAGCTTACATCTCCAACTTACAGCCTACCTGCATGGGGGCAAACATGTATGTCAGTCTGGTGTTACCCAGTGGCACAGAGACTTCTGTTCCTGAGTTAACATTGTCTTACATCAGTCAGGTCACTTTGCTTAACTTCCCACTCAGATATACTAAAGGTATTTCTCAGAATACTTGTGGCAGTACTTCTCTCAAACTCCATGCACTGCCTCCGCAGGGAAACTTGTGCTTGTGCATAGGATTCTCCTATACTTTGCTGTTCATAGTGTTTTCTGCTTCTGTAGCCGTTACTTTTTTCTACATTCAGTTGTGGTGGGCAGTGATGTCATTGAGGAATAAAGATGACTTTCATCCCAATTGCAAACAGCCAACTCTTACTGTGGTTTTTTGAAGAAAGAGCTCCTTTCATTGTTGTGTTTAGAACTCTTGTTAGCAGGTTGATCCAGCTTTGAGGATTTCAAGAGTATTGTGGAGCTGTTTTTAATGCTACCCATACATACTGCCACACTTTTTTTTTCTGTTTAGTTATGCTCTAACATAGACCCTGGTTGTAATTACTCTTAGGCTACACAAAGCACCAGAAATTTCAAGTCTTTTACCTTCCTTCAGTGGGTAACACAACTTAGTAATAAACCTTTAGAGTCTTTGTGACTGCAAACATAGGATAGCCTAATGCATTCTTAATAACAAATCATTAAACTCATTTTAACATACTTTAAGTTCATTTTACTAAGTGCTAATATCTGTTAAGACTGTGTAAAGCGTTTAGTGAAGTTAAAGTACAACAGTGTAGCAAATGCAGTGAGTCAAAGGCAAAGGTTGGCTGATGGTTGGCTTTCTCAGTTAAGTTGCATGCTCTGATGTCAGACAATGTTGTTCTGCTAGATGGACTTTAGCAGAGCCCGAGTTGCAGTAAAGCTAGGGAGGTGTTTGTTTCCTTATTGCATGTGCAATATTTGTTGCATATGGTTCCATTTATTTTTACTGAGAACAAGTGCATACATAAAGAAGACAAAGTGAGTGAAAACTGAAATATGAGGCTCAACAGTTATAACTTAAGTCTTGAATTTTCAACCTTTATAAAAGGTTTCCGTGCTTGTAACTTCTTGTCACTGAAGGCAGTTTTCCTTTATTGTAATCCACTGAATACTTTGTGTGTTGTAATATACATTTATCTTTGGAAAATGTTGTAATATACATTTATCTTTGTGTGATATTTGAACAGAAGCTGCTTAGGACTGTTTTTCCTAATACTGTCTTTAGGTTATTTTCTCTTACGGACTTAGATAAGTAATAGAATAAGAAAAAAAAATCCAGAAGGTCTGTTCATTAAAGTTAAGGGACTTGTGGTTTGGTCTCGGATGTATATGGTTTGGTTATATCTCTGTACTGGAATTTATTAGTCCCCTCTTGACTTGGCTGATTCATTGGAGCTGGCTGTCAAAAGCAGGACAAAACCCGCTGCTGACCAGTCTCCTCTAGATGGCAGCATGAGGCCTCCCGCAGAAGTTTTGCTTCTTTTTTATAAAACTCTGACATTTCAGTTATGGTTTAAAGCTGTTCTTCCCAAGATTATTTTTTGTTACATATTTTCTTTTCAGAATGTGCGCTGTCTTTTTTTATGGTATTTTAAAGTGTTTCATCAGCAGTGAAGTTGAGAGACAATTCTGCTTCATTGTATTAGCAACTTACTTTTCCTTCCAACTCTTTTCTTCTAGATTCCACCTCAAATCTATTTTCAAAGACTTTTATTTTCATCCAAGTTATTAATTATGTACTGTGCAGGACCAGAGTAATTCCTGCAGCACTCCATGAAAAATGCATCTATTGAGTGATATTGCGGTCATGTTGTGAGATCTGTTACTGTCATACCCAGTTCACAACATGCTTTACATCAATTTTGCATTAGAATTCATTAGGCAGAGTGCTCTGGGACAGGGTACCTTTTGAAAAGTTGATTTATTGAGGTACTATTGCAACATTAGCATTGAAATGTGAATAATTGATTTGGCATGATGTAGTTTGATAAATTCATAATTACTGCGTTACATGTCTTGTTTCTTGAATTCATGTAAACTCTCTTACTATTTTGTCTGTAAAAATGGACTTTCTTGATAAGTTTGGAACAGATGTATTGAATGTTTTGTCCATCTTGATGAGACATCTGGATGGCTTTCATCTAGGAGCAGTTGAATACTGTTATCTGAATCTCACATTTTTGTTATCTACAATCCCAGCTGTCCTAACTTTTTGTCCATGGATTTCTCAATTCCTCTTTTGGTTCTATGCTTTTCACAGAGTTCCCTTCTCTACAACTAACTTCATCCCCTCTTTTTCCCATAGGGGATTACCTTTACTTTCTATAACCCTGTCTAGTTTGTTGACTTCCCCATGGCTTCTGTGAATCAATTTAATTTATCAACATATAATTTGGCTTTTCTTTCCAGCTTGTTCTACCACTTTCTTCCTGGCATGCTAGCAGGTGGATTCTTGCACAAAATATTCCTTGCAGAATATCCTTCCCTTCCTTAGCACAGGATTCATGTCAAAGTATAGCTTTCCTTGAATGAAGCAGGATATTTGTAGCATGAACAATTTAAAAAAAATTTTTACTTTCCTTTTTAAGGACAGGCTGGGGTCTCTTTTGTGTATTTATTCTTTGTTAAAAGGTGATTCTGGAGTTCTCTGGAAGCTTCCAGGCTTAGGTCCTTGTATCAAGAAAGTCTTTTAAAAATAAATTATTTTTCAGCACTTCTTCTGAGATTTCAGCTTGTGTTTCCTTGTCTGCTTTTTAAGCTCTGTAAAATTCTACCTCATAATTTTGCTTGTAGCTGCTTTTTTCTTTTTGCTTTGGTTCTCAGAATCACAGAAACATTTAGGCTGGAAAAGACCTCCAAGATTATGAAGTCCAACCTTCTCACATTAGAGCTTCTACTTTCCTTTCATTAATTAATTATTTTATTGGTTAATTACGAAAAATTGTTTTGATTATTCTAAAGTTGTGCTTTGTGTCAATTTTACTGTTCCCGTTAATGTGGGTATTTTAAGGGAGAAGGAATTGGGCTCAATGAATACACTGACTTTTAGTTGTTCATACAGTTAGGGTGACTTTGGGAGGCATAGCAGCTCTTCTGAATGTGGGTTGCAGCCACTAACCGAGTCTCATTTCTGAGTTTGGGGAAGAAAAAAGATATAAAAGTTTGTTATGAACTTTTATCCTCCCCTCTGTGTCCCTTTATTTTTCCACTTGCATGCTTTGCTTAGAGTGGAATAGTGAGCCCTGCAGAATGAGCAGACCCCAGCTAATGTGGCGAACAAGAGGGAAGTAGCTCTTTTATGGAAACCCAGTCACAGACCTTGGCTCAATGTTTGTGGCCCACAAAGCACAAGTTTCAAAACACTTTATGTAAATAACTGCAAATTTAGGTTGGAAGCTCTGGTTTTCCACTGTATTACCCATTGCACCTTTTGGAGTATCTGAGTCAAAGTTGACTTCAGAAGAATTTTGAAGTCTTGAGTTTCATGAACTGGGAACTCTGAAATGTCCATGCATTTAAAGCTATGTCCTCTCATCCTTTGGGATAGGTATACAGAGAGATATATATGAGAACTACATACACAGAGGAAAATGCTTTTCTTATAAAAAAAACCTTAAAGTTTGTTTTCTAAACTTCAGGAAAAAACTTATGTATAAAAGTAAAAGATATGTAGGATGGGAGAATGGGAAAGGCACTCTGTCGCTAAAGGAATGTGGTTGTCCAGGGACTTTTTGAAGACCCTGCTATTGTTTCCCTGTGAATCTCTGATGTTTTTCAGATAACACCTGCTATACTGGTTCAGAAGTCCTGAAATGTAAATATAGATAGCTGGTATCACAGCCATGTTTATAAAATCTCACTGCTGCCAGAATGGTTATTTAGCCACTGTGGTGTCACAGTACAGCTCCAGTGATACTGTCAGTGCAAGACTTCTGCAAAGCCTGTTCTTCTTAAGCCCCAGTATCGTTGTGAAGGTCATGGTGCCTTGGTGCTGTGTGTTCCTTAAATATTAGAAAATGCAGGATAACTGACCAAACAGATATGATGAATATAACTTACAATTTCCTTGTCAGTGAATTTTGGTAGTCTAATCTCTTGTGTTAGGTTGAAGTTTTATTTGGAGTTGAAGGTAGTTTGTGATTTTATTGCTGCAAAATTAGGAATGACTGTATTATCCAGTGTCAAATCCTCATACTCTTTTTCAAGAGGAATGAGACAGTTCCCAAACATGCTTAACTAAGTCTCAGTTTATAGTTTCCCATGGTATTTGGTATTTCCCTGGCTTTCACTAGGTTCTAGCAACTTTGCTCTTATTTTCTGATTTACTTTCCATATATGTTCAAAAAAAAATAAGGGTGCAGTTGAAGGGTCTTTAATCAAGGGCCCACAGATTAGACCTGGATGGCCTGTGATATTGTCATCTTATTGCAGGGGTTCCAGACTGTTGTCTCCTTATCACAAAAGTTTCATACCTTCTGGGTGTTTCTTGTGGGCAGGTCCTCAGAGCACTGACTCTTTCACAAAGTGGCCAACTGACTCCAGTTCTTTCTCAACCAGCCAAGCCACTCTTTTATAGCACTCTTCTTCTCATTGGTTACAGCTGTGGCCTGTTAAAGTCAGGCCTGTTCCTAATCTTTGATAATTGGCCCAGCTGCAACTCCTTAGGGGTAAGATTACTTTCTACACTGTCTTTATTTTCTTATATTCTGTCCCCCTACACTGCGGGATTGCAGGTGAACAGCAAAAAGTTGGTCATCTTGTAGTACCAGACTGATAAGAGGAAAAGCCAGTTCAGCTTAGTCAGTCAGTGATCATTTTGTTTAATATGAAGAATAAGTAAATGGCTAGAGTTTTTTGGCCTGGAGAGAAACAGCTGATGTAGTATGTGAAAAAGATCTGTAAAACATTAATGCAGAGAAAGTGTGAATAGGGAGTGACTTCTCACGGTTTCTCATACTGTGGGATCCAGAGAGAATAAAAGAGTGTGTGGGGACAGACATGAGGAGATACTTGTGTTGTGCATTGAAGTCAGAACATGTCATCACTGGAGCTTGTGGTCATGGAGTTTCTCACTCCATAATGAGAAAAATGATTGGAAGATAAATCCTTCCAGGGTGTCTTGACTGCTGAGGAGTCCCCAGTGCCTTGGACATCTTGGAGATGCAGAAAGCAGAGAGAGCAATTACTAGGCAGGTACAGCTGGGTGCCTCCCTTCACTTACTCTCTTCTATAGATGCTTGCCATTGGCATGTCAGTCAGGGTGGAGGGTTGGAAGGACCTTTTGTTTGACAATGGATATTTTTATTTATTTATTTTAGTAATAGGCTAAACTGCCTGGTAGTTAAGCAACCACTACCAGAAATCTCTGAGGGTTCTCTGTAATGGAGGGACTCTTCCAGAGACAGCAAGAGATGGATGGGCACATGAATGAGGAACAACTACCTTGCTCTCAATTTAAGCTGTCGTTGGGTTTGAATTGTAGTCTTCTGCAACCTCAGCAGCCTCTGAAATTTCTGGAATATCATAAAGGAGTCCTTCTGAATTCAAAGCTATGTACAGATCACCACTTTTCCTTAGATTGGTAGTCTTCGGTTTTTCATTTTTCATTTCAGATAAATGCTGTCTGTTGTGATCTCTTGCCTGCAAGTTCAGCTTTTTTGTAGGTTTTGAGGGGCAGAGCAGTTAATCAGGATTTAACTGTAGCATTTTTTGAGCAGACACCCTTAGTTCTGTCAGTGATCCTTGCAGGCTACTGTCATTGAGGTTTGGATGGTGTGTAATTTTTTTACTTCTTTTTGATGCTGATCATAGGTAGGATATGTTTAAATTGGGCTCCATCCTTGGTGGACTGAATTTACCAAACTAGGAGACAGGGCACGACATTTGCTGCATTGAACTTTGTATACACAGAGTTGCTGAGTTAGGATCAAAATAAGGGAATTAGGGAAGATAATGTATCCTTTTACTGAAATATATTTTTCCTTTGGTGTAATGGATTGACTTGGCTAGGAGTGTCTCCATGTAGCATGAACATGCAGCTTTTTTAGGCTCCATGCAAAACACCTGGCCTTTGTACCCAAACAGGCTTCTCTCAATGATGTTATTGATCGAGTAAAAATATTTTCTGATCATAACCACTTTTTCTTTAGTTCTGGCAACACAAGTTTTTTAAGCTCAGAAGTCTTACTTTACATTTGTGAACATGGCCTTACTTCTGCATTACAGTTGCCTGGGGCTCTTTCTGGTGTGTATGTAAAGTTTTTTGCAACAAAATATTTCAGATTCTTATATTTGTAGGAAACCAACATATGAACAGATGTGTAAGTAAAGGGTGCTTTAAAATGTCTTATGGCATCTTCTGAAACCTCTTGTTGGTCCATTTTAATAAAAGCTGTATGTCCACTCGGTAGTCTGGAGAGTTGCGTGGAAAATTGAATTGGACTCTTGTGGTTTCTTACTAGTCAAAATGAGGTTTGGGAACTGTGTAGAAGAGCTGACTCTTTCTCTAACATGAACTCTTTCCCTATTTCCTTGGGGAAATAAGACTGTCTAAAGTGTCATGGTGGAGCTGCAGAAGAGAACTCCTTTTGGAGAGGCAAGACGGAAAGAAAGTGAAAGAGTAGCATGCGATTTGGATCTACATCCCACAGCAGTCTTAGTGCCACTTATTATGAAGATGTAGCAGTGTTATTACCACCTTGACTGCTGACAAAGGAGTCAGGAAGATGCTCACTTTTTCTTTATTAAAAGCTGGCATCTCCAGAAGTACTGTGCTTCTAGCACTTGTGTGCTTGTATTAATCTGAAACATCGTGGAAGAAAATATGTTTTGGATCGCCTACATTGTTCTAAATATGTTGGGCTTGGAAGAGAACGATGTCTGCCAAGTCTAATGCTTATGTTCTTAAACAAAATTTTGTTTACGTGCAAGGTTAACTGTCCTGCATTAAAAGAAGCAGTTTGAGGTGTGTGTGCTTCAGTTATTTCTGCTCTGCTTAGAATTTTCTTTGCAGCAACTGTTTTTTTTCTTGGTTAGTTTTCTGCATTCCCTGCCTTGCTGAGTGAATCTTCATCATGTTTCAGTTTTGCTTGAAAGCATATTTCTCACTTATTTTGTTATTTAGTACTGTGTTTGGCAAGGACTTTACATGAAATAGTATACTTCATGTGCTTCAAAGCTCGAAGGCAGAGTTTTACATCTGCAGAACAAAATTATGCTCTTTGGACACAGGATTTCTGTAATACACAGTTAGCTTCAGGTGTTACTTAGAGTTAGTAGACTTCTCCCATAGAATGGGTCACATTTTGGGTGGTTCATTTTTGAGTTAGGAGATGATCACAGAGAATTTCAGGAGCTCACAATCAGCTGAAATGGTTGCTTTAGTTTTTCACAGTAGGAAAAATATAGAGGCTGTTTTCAGTTTACATTCATAGTAATTCTTGGGCCTTATTTGATTGTTTCTGAGAGGTGAAAAGAACACCTAAATTGTCTGTTAAGATGTTTATATGGCTTGTCACCGCAATATCCAAGGTGCTATGATTTCCATGTGAAACCTTGGCCTTTCTCCTGATTCTTTTTACACTCTCCTCCCACACTGTAGATCTACTGCTTCATTTTAATGCACATTGCTGTGGTAAGAGATACTCTGCATCTGCAGAGGGACAAGGAAATCACCTTTCCTTATACTGTTTGCTGGGTGGCTTATTTACAGGCAGGATTTTTCGGGGGCACCTCCTGTTGGAAGAGCAAGACATCAGAATGCCAGCTTGAAATTGCAATTCATACATGATCTGCGAATTGGCTAATTCTGACATGTAGGTAGTTAAGAAATTATTACAGTCAGAGGAGTCATGACCTCAACTTTTCATCATCTCCATTGGCTTGTGCCCCAGTTTGGAAGTGAAGGAGGCATAGGAAGTTTTAATTGTACCTGTGTGATTTATCCTCAGTCAGCTCTTTAATTTCTTCTGGCTGTCTGAGGTTTCCGACACGCTGTAAATTTCTCCAACTTTTTCATTATCTGCAATTTCTTTATGACTCATGAATCGGAGTGGAGAGAGAGTGTGGATTTACAGCAGAGATAAACATGTCCATAAAGTCTGTATCTGTGTCAGTAATTGTACTGCTGTCAGTGACTGTCCTGTTTTACAGGTCTCTCTTGGGAGAGGAACACGCTTTGCTACCAGTGTCAGAGAAGTGTTCGCTTTGATTTGCATTAACGTGCCAGGAGATTAGGTTGCAATGGTGAGGATGGAAATTGAGTTTGGACCATGGCTGCTATTGTTTGGGGTTTTTTTTTAATAAGTGGGTGTGTGTTTGAGTTGCCCTCTGTGTGGGGGAGAAAAAAAAGGCAGATTGAGGTTATTCTTAAATATAAAATCAGGAAGAGACAATATACTGATGATATCAGATGTGATTCCACCCATATGCATAGATAGTGCATTCTTACCATAAAACAAATGCTGTGTCTAGGTAACTGTCATATATGGGAAGAAATACTGCATGGATCCTCAGGGTGTTCTCTGTCTGCTGGTAAAGTACAATGAATATTTCTGTAAGTTTCGAGAAATTTCTGCATCTTTGCCTTCTTGCCCTTCCCTTACTCTTAGGGAAAGATGCTATGGTGGACATTGATGGTGAGTACTAAGGCATCATCATAGTTCTCCAGGCATTGATGATTCTGATTGCTGCAGAAGGAGGTGTATACTTGTGAAGTTTGAGAAAAGGAAAAAAATCTCTAAAACTCTCCTGTATGTGCTAGAAGTTCGAACTTCTACAGTTTCTCTGTGCTTGTATTTTCTGTTTGATGCCTATTGTAGATAATTGTCTTTGTGGAATCTTCTTTGTTAAATTCTACAGTTTGGGTTGGATTTTTTTGTCTATGACTTAATAATCTTTTTCATAATAAGGTAATTATTTTACCTCAGAATTATTTTTAAATGTCCAAAGTGACTGTAAAACCCCAAATTTCCATTTTGTCAGGTGTTCATTGAGACTCCTAAATGCAGCTGATTGCATTTTTCTAATTCTGATGGACACCTCTTACCAAAGGGAGATTGTCATAAACTCTGTGATTATGTAGATAGCTTTAAAATGTGGTTAGGTGTGGAAGTGTTAGAAATGCTAAAATGACACCTGCCATTGCATGGTTGATTCTGGAACCTGAAGTTGGGAGTACAATGGGGAGTTTTTCCAGTGGTAGATAGAGTCCCATCTCTGGTAACTGAGTTTCCAAAGCTATATATATAAGGATCACATGCTGAGGGGCCCAAAAGCTGGCAGGTAACTGCTGTTGAAGTGAGTGATGCTCAGTGCAGCAGCTAAATTCTAAATAAAGGCTGAGTTGATGAGATACTTTTTAGCTGATCTTTTGAAATGCGTTTTTTTGCCCTTTTCTCTTGTTCTCCTCCTCACCATTTCTACATGCCCCTACCTAGTTTGTGAATCTGATTTTGTTAAAACAAAGGCTACCTATGAAAGGTACTTCAGCCAGAATGTATTACTTGCTTTATTAAAACAAGACAAAAACAACACCTTTGCCTCCACCAAAAAGAAGCCCAGGACAACATAGACCAACAAACAAGAACAAAAAATAAAACTACCACCAAACCAATAAAAAAACCCCACAAAACATTTCTTATACCCTGGTATTCATGTCTAAGAATGTCTATTCTGAAAGTCCTCTTTGTCTCCTGTAGTTTGTTCAATAGTAGGAGGAAATTCTGCAATGATTTGATCCTTTCTGGAAAAGACTTTCTGAGTTTATGTTGATAGAATGAAGGCTGATCTAGATACTTCCTGTGGTTAAGAAAAGGGAAGTGTTAGTGGGGAAGAAGAGAAAGTTTTCAGTTTAATCAGATTTTTAACTAACCAAACTCAAAGACTGTGAAATCAATCATCTGATTCATCACTATTAACTTCTGCAGAATTTTTGGTATGCTACTCAGAGCACCAATTTGTGCTTTGCAAAGACATCTGGAATATTAGCACTGGTCAGTCAAGTAGTGGAACACATTGTGCAGTCACCAGTTCTGCATTCTCTGTTCTTGGAGGTTTTCCAGACCTGACTCAGAGCTTTAAGCAGCATGATCTGTCCTCATAATTGACCCCACTTTGACCAGGAGACCTCCTGAGCTCTTGTAAGCCCGATCATGCAGTGGCTCCATGTTTCTCTGATCTAAGTTCTCCTTCTAGAACTAGAAGTGCATTTGAAGCCTGCATTCCCCACAGCACTGAACAGTTCAGCTTATGAGCTTTAGGCAGGTGCAACTCTATGATGTGCCTCTATGGGAGCAGCTGATTAGGAACAGGAAACCTAAGAATTCCTGTGTCGCAGTGATGGCTTTTAGGCTTTGGGGGGGATGGTGAATTGACTTTCAAATACTTCCATCAACAGAGCTGATTACAGGTCTGTGCAGTGTGGGCTGCAGAGCCCGTATTTGTGCACAGGGAGGTACAGTCCATTCAGTATAATTCTTTAAGCAGAATAGGAGAATGGTCCTCAGCATACACAGAGGTTCTTGTGTGTCTTGGCTGAAATGAACAGTGAAACCACCCTCATCTGTCTAGACAAGTAGAGGGTCAATGGGGCTTGACTGAAGAGCTTTTAGCCACAAAAGTAAAGGAATGGGCTGTCACATTAAAGCATTTCTACCTGCCACATGCTTGGCACAGAAAGAAACATGACTACAAACAAAATGTTCTTACATTATACTGTCAGAAGCCTATTTTTTGCTACTCTCATTCTGACAGGATAACTTGTAGACTACTGTCAGTGGAGGAATTGAGGACGGGGAAAAGTTTGATCAAGCATAAGGTTATGTGCATTTTTCTATTATCATTTAAAATCACAAAAATGCCTAACAAATCTCGGAAGTCGTTCTAGCAGGGACTCTTGAATCTTTTCAACAGGTCTGTATTTATTATTTAAACATCTTTTGCTTTATCTGTGCCTTTATTCAATTAAACTTTCCACTTCTGTGTTACTAGAACATTTTTACTCTGTATTTACAGATATTGGAAAGATTATCTCTGTGTGCCATCTCTGTCTGAAATGGGTTCCTGTAAATTTTGGCTTCTAGCAGGAGTGAAGAGAGAATTTTCTTCCACAGTATGGGTTGCTGGACCTATTTGCAGAGCAGCAGCTGATCCTAGTGAAAAATCTCACTAGAGTGTGTCTTTGGAGACTTGGCTCAGTTTCTGGTACTACCCCTCTTCTACTTGCTTCATTTATTTGCCTTCTTATGTGCCTCTTCTTATCTCCCCAGCTGTAAGGTGGAGTTTATGTTAACTTGGTTTTGCAAGGCATTGAAAAAATAATGAATTTTTAAAAACAGCACATAAAGCATTTGTTGTTAAGTATCCTTTGCTGTATACTGCTGTTTGTTGTTTCCCCCTGCTTGCTGCTATTATATGCCACAGGAAGGTATCATTAGAAAATTGTGTCAGTCATCAGTGGTAAAATGAGAATATGATAATAAAACAGATCCCAATAAGTGCTCTTCATCCTGGGACCCAAGCAGGGTAGCTAAGAAAAGCAAGGCTATTCTCAGCCATTTGCAGACATTTTACATATAAAAGGATTTCTATTTGCAAGCAGTATAAAGGTTAGAAATTATTAGTCTGTATCCATTCTGATGCCAGAGATTATTTACCTGTTTGGTTTGCTATATTCCTCTTCAGTTTCCTCCATTTTGGATCCAGTGATAATGCATACAAAGCTATGTGAAAATTTGCTAAGCGTTTTGTCACTATTGAGTGGTTTCAGTCGTTCAGAGTATGAAGTCTTCTGTAAGATCAATAGTGAACTTGCCACCTTACCTCTTGCATCTGCAGTAAATGCAGCTTTGAACATCCTGTCTGTACAATGTTGCTGGACCAAGTCTGATAGTATCTGTCTCTTATTGCCTCATTAACTTGTGAGCATTAGAACAAGATAAAAATGCCCTAAAGCCTCTTATCTGATGATTGTTGTAACCTGCTGAGTGCCATTAGTTTAAGTTTGCAATCAAATGCTTCCCCTGAGTATAAGGAGCACTGATTAAACCTGAAGCGTCCCCAGAGGCTTTTACAGCTGTCATGGGGGCGGTGGCTGCTCCTGTCCAAAAGGAAAGGGGGGCTGGAGGTCCCGGTGGGAGGGCCACTCTGCAGACATCCACGTGGCTGCCCCAGCTGTTCTGCTTTGCCTAATGAATTGTTTTACAAGGAGAGGCTGGATATTGTCATCACAAGCTGCCTTCCCCAGGGACTTCAGCCAGCCTGATAATGACTAATGTTAGTGATAGTAATTGAAGTGTGATGGCTCTCCAGGGACTTGCACACGCGCAGAGCTGTCAGGCACTTGTGGCTGGTACAGTCCCATGAATACCTCAGAAATGCTTTTTGATTGTTTGACTTTCATAACTAGTTTCCCATACATATCCTGCAGAAGTACACATTTTAAGGGGATAAGGAAAAGGAGCTGAGGACTCTGCTGTGACCCTAGGTGTACACATGTAGTTACTGTCCTGACGTATTTCAGGTGGCATTCTTGCTCCCATTAATCTTGGTGTGGACCTACTTGGTGTCTGCACAAGCATGTACAACAGATTACACCTGAATGTACCTTTTCTTTTGTGTCTAAGCCTTGTCTTCTTGATGCACAAAGATTGTACTTGATTCTTAAAGAAGACAATAACTTTATTTAAGAATATCAAAGGATTGCTGCTGTTAATAGCATGGAAGCAATGACAGCTATTTACATTTTCTTAGGCACTGAAAACTGAATGTAAGATAGACTAAAAATCTTGTAAAAACATAGCATATCCATGTGTCCCAATATGACTGGAGTTTATGGCCATGAGATTTTGGGAGTCTAGGCCAGAGGACTAACCAATTTATGGAAGATAGAGTGATTTTTGTTCTGAAAATGTTCTCATTTAGAAGTGCATTGTTGAATATAGCAGTGGGTCTGAGATAAAAATATCCCCAATGGGGTGCTGTACTCCTGAGTTCCAGGATCCTAACATGAACTTGTCAGGGTGCTGAGATATTTTGAATTGCCTCTGTCTCTACAGGAAGGTTTTACTGTGGCTTTTTGAGCTCTAGCTGAAGATCAAAAAAGGAAGCTTGATGCTGTTGCCAGCAGAGTAGACATACTACCTCTTCTCATCATATTCATTGCAAGTTTGTTCTTCACCTCCCCCCTCCTGTGAAGTGTTGGCTCTTAGAAATTTATTTTGGTAATAAAACATTACTTTATACTTGCCCATGAAAGCATGTTTGAAGGCTGTTTGTGGATTCTTTAAAGTGTCCAAGAGATTGTTATTCTCTAAGCACACTGCAAACTTTTATCATAATTAAGTTTGATGAATTAATGTGCAGAAAGTTAAGCTCATAACTTTAAGTGGTTACCTTAGGCTCTTAAAATGTGAACCCAAACCTATGGTTGGCATGCTATAATTCGATTGTCAGACCCAAAATTGTATGCTTCAGTGGGTTTTAGTTCTGAGAAAATGGGTTAATTTATTCTTGCTATTTTTGGTCACAATGAGGAGATAATAAAGTTGTGCTTACTGCTTTTCACAGTTGTAAGTCTTGACAGTAAAGCTAAAGGATATAGTTTAGTTATTTTCTTGCAATTTATCTTACAACTTGTACTGTAATTGAGGAGGTGGGTATAGGAAACTCCATGCTGTGTAAGAAGAGATTTTCGGTTTGTAATTTATTTGTACTGATTGGTTGCTACAGCACAAGAGTGGAGGTAATTGAAAGGCATCTAATAACTGATTAAGTAGATTTCATTTATGTACTGTTTTGAGCACTGTTTTAGTGAAGGCTTATAAGCTTTATTATATGTTCAGCAGAATATATTTCCTGTGTTGAAATTATTTTACACTGATAGGGCACTTTCATATGGAGAGCTTTTTGTGCTATGAGGAATATGTCCACATATTGTTAACTTCACAAAGTGACAATTATTTTGGTATTACTATGCATGGTCATGTAAAATTTTACTTTTCAGGTATTTGGTGATTTTTTACAAACATATGTACTATAAATAAGTATCTCTAAGTATTCTATTACTTCCCCCAAACCTATTATTACATTTTAAAGCTTTCCAAGTTTACTGGCAATACAATAAATATTAGCTCCCATATTCTTCAAATTAAAATCTGACTTCTGCTTTCTCACTTTGGAGTTTGATGCCTGTTCTACTAAACCAGGTAAAGTCGGGTTTGGTCAGTAGCTGGAGGGGATTCCATGAAGAGCCCAGGTGTTGCATTAAGCAGCATTGGTGCCCTTCTCCTGGAGGATTGCTGAACTGTTATCCTGTGGTAGCTCTAGAGGGCTCTCTGCTGTTGGAAATGTCACATTTCTAATGACTAATATGACAAAGGTCTTAATAACCTATTGGTCGTTCAGGAACTCGTAACACTTTTTTTGCAAATGCTACCTTCATTGTCATTGGCAAAATATAGCATATGCAATTAGAATCTAATTTTCTCCAGTGTCAATTAAAGGGTCTCATTTTTATTCTGAACTGTGTTGTACTCTGCCTGTAAATGTCTCTCACTTAAGTTACAGCGTTTAAGTAGTGTAGGAAGTCATTTTTTTGTGTGCAGTTTGTGACGTTCCTTGTTAAGTCAGAAAGAGTGTGATGTTGGTGGCACTGACTGTGTGAGAAATGGAGAAGATAATCATCCCAAGCTTTATTGTAATCATGCAGTTTGTTACTGTAGTAGCCTTAAAAGTATACAGGCATTGTTTCAGGAGATTTGGAAATAAATGTATAAGATGGAGGACAAGATGGGACAGGATGAAAGTATACAGAGTAATTTTCAGCAGAGTAATAGGTGCTTGTCCTCAAGTTCTATGAAGGCATAAGAAAGGAAGGACTACCTTTTGGTGATACTTCTGCTTTTATTTGGATAGCCTTTGGATATTATACAGGGGCATGAATTCCAGTTCTGCTTGGTGGATGGGTAGTGGCATGCTGGGTTTGACTGGGTATCTATATCAGACTTGGTTGCATTAAAATGGACTTCAAACTGGTTAGTTTGAAAATCAGTCAAGCAGTTAAAGATTGTAATATTGTGTTCTCTGTTGTAATAGTGAATTTTATTTTCTTACAGTTTTGTAGGGTTTTTTCTGTATATGTGCCAGTGCTACATTGCTTTCACTCAGTTGTGTTTTGAAAGCAGTGAAAACCCGAAATAAGTAGGAGTAACATCTGTGAAAACTACAAGACTAGAAATAACATCTGTCTACACTAGAAATAACTGCAACATGATTGCAGCTTACATTTTGCAGCACCTTTGGGCATCATGGGTTTCATGTCTGTTATGGACAGTGCTGCAGTGTGCTGCATGATAAGGAGCTTACATATTGAGGGAGTGAAAATAGCGTTGAGTTTGATGTTCTGTGAGCTTCCCAGTTGAAAACGTGCACAAGTGTCCTATTTTTACTCGGTGGTGAGTTCTGTCTTGGGTATTCTGCAGAGCCCTTGTTTGAAATCACCCTTGTGAATTTACTGCTGAAGGGGGAAAAGGTGAAGTATGGGTAGACTCAGGAAAGGAAGAGGTTGTTTTATTTTCACTGGTAACATTTGCAGTTCCCCAAGCAATGAGGGCTGCAGAAACTGGCTTTTGAGAGCTGCAACTTGATTAGATGTTTGGGTCTGTTGTAAAATCCTGTGGTGCCTGCCTCTTGTGCCAGGTGAAAATCCTCCTTATACAGTGGAGGAAAGGTGTTGAGAAATCTTTCCTGTAAATTCTGTGTCTTTTTCCTTCTTCTAGGAACTACTTTACATAGTAGGAAAAATACACTGAATCACTCTTATTTGAGGAAAACACAAACTAATAACAATTAAGCTCTTGATTACTTTTTCAGGCAGTAAAAACATGCTTCTTCCAGGATTCATTTCCCCATGCCATCCTTGACTTCAAACACCTGCAACTTACAAGTTCTGGTTGTAGATGAATTCAAATGCTCAGTCCTCCTAGCATTTTGGATTTATTTATTGCATGTACTACATCTTTTCATGTCTAACCACTGTAATTTGAGAAGAAATAATATATTTTTTATTTAAGGTTATGGGTTGTACTAGTTCAGTGGAAGTGGGGATTTTATATATTTTAATGCACTACTGCAATTTTTGTGTAATGGAATCTTTTATTAAAACCTCTTTTGTAACTGTTGAGATTTTGCTTGTAAATTCAGGGGATATAGGCATAGCCAGTTTTAAACTACATAAGATTTTGCAATGTTTTTGGAATATGTTTTCAAGTAATTGTGATTGAACTGAAATATTTTTTTGTGAGATACAGTATTGTGCAGTGGCATCTGCATCCTCTTTATGCTTTGACTTGTTACTTTTGAGTACTTTTGTAGTCAGTTAATAGTGTGATGAGAATACTGGAGTTGCTAAACAAAATGTCTCATAACAGAGTCTCAGAATTAGTGTTAACAGAAATGCTGTCAATATGTTTAAACATGCCTCCATCTATATTTCATGTAACACTGTATATTGTTAAATCCTGTCAATTTTTGTCAATATCAAAATATTTTAGGAAAGAATAAGTCAAAAATACCCTTTTGGCTACTGCATCTGTGTGAGGGACATCCACCTCATTTGGAGCATTTGAAAATAGAATCCCTGTATTTTCTGTGCTTACCTATGTTTACTTCCCTGTAGAGCTATTCAGGAAAGTGGCCAAAGGCAGAGGGGGACACATTGGAAGTTACTTAGTACAAGTTTGTATTGAGAAGGAAAAGGAAATAAACATTTTCTATAGTCTTCCATACTTGGTTGTTTTCTTATTAAGTAGCTATGGTGGGTAAAATTCAGGTGCATATGAGTTTTGGAGTTCACTGCACAATTGACAGGGATAAAAAAGTTTTTTACCAGTAGTAGGCTTTAACCTTCAGAGGCCTGTGTATATTTATGTTATATGAAGCTGTATTCTAACTGCCTTAAGGTGTATCAAGTCTTTTCACTTCAAGGTCTGCTTTTTACTGATTACTCCAAATATCTTTTTTAAAAAATAGAGAAATTATTTGTTCAATTGTTTTTAGCCATTTTCACTTTTTGGTAATCAGCATCATCACTGACTTTTTGTGTATGAGTTTGAATGTACAGTAGTGGTGTTCCATTATAAAAACAGTTTAGTTGAAATGATTATAGCAGAAATAATGTAAAGGTTGTAACAGCATGCAGTTTTCAAAAAGCTGAACTTTCTGTGTAAATGCATATATTAATGTTACCTGGCAGTTGCTTTCAGCTCTGGTCTGAATGTTTTATTCAAACTTTTGAAAATGCATCTTTTTTCCTTTATTATATTTATTGCCCTAGTTTTGTTGCCCTGATGGCTCTGTTTAGTGAACTTTCTCCAGCTATTCCACACACTGAGCCATCAGTGGATAGTAATTCCCTAGCTGGAATGGGTGGCAATGCCTACTCTCTGAAGAGCTGGCTTCTGAATCCTTGTCTGAGGTTCTGGTCTAAATCTCTTGGTCATGCTGGGGTCACCACAGTGCATTAACCAGGCTGAAGTTGCAAAATCCTCAGTGCCCAGGTTGTCTGGTGCTTCTCTGTTAGAATTCAGTGTGCCAGACCCACGGCACCCCTGTCTTTCATGAATGGAATTCAAAAAGACACTTATATTTCCATAAATAAATTAGGAATTCAGTGGCTTCTTCCGGCTAATCAGGGCAGGCTGATAAACCTTGCTAGCTGTTTAATAAATGAATTGTGACTGATTACCTATTAATATGGACGCCTCAGGAATTCACCCTGGGGGAAGCAGAGCAGTGAAATAGAGAGGGGCATGGCCCCCTGGGAAATCAGGGCTTCATGTTTGCAGCTTAAATATCTCTGTGAAGTATCAATAAGGAGGTAATTGAATTTTGAACACAAACATGAGCGCCGGATGGATGAAGGAGAGGGGGGCCCTGATCATCTCTTCATGCCCCTTCATACTCCCCTCCCCTTCCCCTTAGAGACCACTCTAGTGAAGATAGATGCTAAATCCATTAAATAAAGATTAGACTGTGTCGTGGTAGAAAATGGCAGCTTAGCTAGATCCCTGGGCAAATTGGGACCTTTAAGCAATACAGAAAATTAAAATATACATTTTTAACAAGTGTGCTGTCGACACAGTAATAATGACTCTGTGGCTTGTGGGGTTTGCTCACCTTTCAGATCTGCTTTTGTTTGGTTATATCACTTGTTCTTGTTTTGAAACCACCCTGCTTGGTCTCTCTGAAGCAGAGGAGACTTAGGGGAAGGAAGGTTATTTTCCCACCTTGCTTTCTTTGGCACTTTTTATTGGCTCTTATGCTTATAATAGTATAGAAGATCAGTACTCTTGTATTTGAATATGAAAATAATTACCTTAGGCTTCGACACACTCAGTCGCGTGTTCTGAAAAGTAGTTGGAAATAGTCTAGAGGAAGCATGGAGATGTAAATGTGATCAAACTTTTTAGAAATAGTTTTTATTTTCTAAGCACATGGCTTTGTTTTTTATTATTCCAGATCAATTTTTCTGAATTCTACTCTTTGGGGAAAGATTAGTAGAGGGGTGTGCATTGTAAAAGGTCAGTATTCTTTTTTTGTCACACAGTGAGTTGTAGAAGGACAGCTGAAGTGGTGTTCAAGGGGTGACAGTGTTTCTTTATAGTACAGTGCTAGACATAGAACACAACTAGGCCTTCTTCATGCCCTATTGTCTGTGGCAGAAAGTCAACAGATCTTCTTGGGTTTTGCAGGCAGAACCTCATCTGCCTGTACAAGTGGAGGACCGATTGCTATACTGAAGAGACTACTCCTACTTTTTCCAAGTAAGATGATCATTCTACAGAACAAAATTCAAAATTGTTTCTGTTTAATTATTTGGAACAAGAAATGAGCCTAAAACAATGTTTCCCTGGAGATAACTGCTGTTCCTTCCATCTAGAAGTTTTTTTTCTTTAGTCTAGATAGTTTTGAAAATGGAAAGAGAAGAAAAAGGTTTTGTGCTTTGCTGAATGTCTCAGTTTAAGACAAGTTAGGAGTCAAACCCCAAAACACTGAATTACAGTGGACTGAGCCAGTAGTAACATAGGGACTTCTATCTGTGCTTGCCCAACATCTCCCTGATAACACCACTTTCCTGTTTTCAGACTTCTCTCAAATATTAGCAGTTGTGCCTAGAAAATCCTAGATGCTGCATCTTCAGCTTTAACTGCTAAGAAGTGAACTCAGCATGTCTATTTTTTGTTTTAAAAGAACAGTAGATATTATTAAGTATAAAAAAATATTAATACACATGTGCCATTATGGAGACAGGAGTGAGCATATTGGGAATGCTTTGTCTTCCATTAACTTAGAGCTGCATTCAGACACAGTTTTCTATTTGTTTTCCAAACTATCATCTGCTTCCACATCCTAGCAATTTTCTCACTTGTCTTTTGTGACAAGTGTTTTGCATTGGGAATGTCTGTATTCTTTCATCCAGCCATGCTTTCTAGGAAGAAAAAAAGCTTTGTAAGCTGGCTTAGCCTCAAAAATTCTCTTTCATGGTGTTGACACCAAATTGAAAATGAACAGGTACCACCCCTTAGCTAAATTGCAGTAATTGATTGTGTGTGTGCTGGGGCCTGTCTCAGTTGAAGAAGCCAGTTCTCAAGCCTTCCTTGGTAAGGGGAGATTACATCACTGGGTTTAC
This sequence comes from Haemorhous mexicanus, assembly GCF_027477595.1. Lineage (NCBI taxonomy): Eukaryota > Metazoa > Chordata > Aves > Passeriformes > Fringillidae > Haemorhous > Haemorhous mexicanus. Next base: position 42,434,122 of record NC_082346.1, read on the forward strand.
CTTTGGTCAAGCATGTCGATCATGGGCTTCTTCTTTTTCGGGACTTCCTGGCCTTTGTTCTCCTTGCAAGGGGACACTTCCTTTCCTGAACCCCACCCCTCTCTCTCCAGTTCTCAGTCTGCTATTTATAACACATCTAGTTTCCTTTAACTTTAGCTGGCCCCTTTCAAAGAAGTCACCTGTACCTTGACAGCACAGGCTTTTTTTTTTCCCTTATGCTACGGCCATTCCTTAGCCTTATTGTATCACCTATGCCTCTGCCTGTTTTGGAGATTTTTCTGCCCTCTTCTTCCTGCTTGTACACTTAGACTAATTTTCTAGCTCAGGAGTCTTCCTTCCTTTGTATATCCCAAATTTAAAAGGAGACACTTGCTAATTTGTTCTGTAGCTTCTTCTGAAGGCAGGCATGTGCCAGAAACCTCGCAAGCTTATGGCTTTCCATATTAAGGCACTTAGTGATGCAACATTTTAATTAAATTAACCAGAATTCGTAAATTGTAGATAGACAGATTTTCCAGATCATCTCAATATGAGCTTTTAGAGTGATCAACACTCTGCTGGTGTTTAATCCATCAGACTGCCATATGGAGTGTTGAAGAGTAGAATATCTGTTTATTAACAATTGTTGTTTTTTCACGTCAGCAAGTACGATTTCTGTATTTGAGGACCTGGAAGTGCAATCTGTTCCCACATCTCTTACATGAGTTATATCAACCTCATGCCAGACCTCATTTCATGCCAACCCCTCTTTTTTTACTCAATTTAGGTGATCCAGTAGGCTGTCTAAATGGCATAATAGAACTAGAGGGTCATTCTGCCAGAGTCTTCAGAAGTCCTTTGGTTACATTATCACAAGGGCAATGTATTCAGATGTCCTTTATGAGAAATTGCAGATGTCCATACTGTCAGTGATTTCTGTGAACATTCGAGACACATTTAGTGAAGCTTTGCAATTTGATTGACCATAATATGTCATAATTCACAAAAGTCAGAAAATTGTTCAAGATCAAGCCAATATTTTATTCACTCTGAATTAAATACTTGTTCCCAAATCCTAGGATAACTGGTGTTGGACTGCTCTAGGAATAGAATTTTCCTGTCTCTTTAGAGCAGTTGGCTGTTCCATTTTATTGTGAAATACAAATCTGTTTCTACTCATTTTGCTGAGTGAATGCTTTCCATTGTTGGTTTTTCCGATGGGAAAAATACTCTTCAGGCAAGAGGAAAAAATCTTCTTGTGTTGTGACGTTTTCATTGCTCTTCTCAGAAAGAAGTATTAGCTGTTCTAGAGTGGAAGATGAGGTAAGTGCAGGAAGTCCAAACACCCAAGCCATAATCTAAATCTTCTTCCATTTTTTGATATAACACTTATGGAATAAAACCTTTCCTATATATCCACACAGTGCTTATCAAGTTTTTATAATATTATACCTTTCTTAGGGTCTTTTACTCTGATCTTATCAAATTTTGTTCCTCTCACAAAGATGAGCTCCATATTTTGACTGTGGTCAAGATCTTCATACATTCCTTCACATACTTCACTATTGTATCAGACCATTTCTCTTTCTCGTCATGTTTTTTTCTTTGTTGTTCTGATGTTCTTCATGTTGTGGGCTTTTATATGACTTTTGTGGTTTTGGATGAAAAAATTGCTCTTTGGCAGAATTGTCTTGACAAATCTATCTGAACTTTATTCAATTACTTTGAGTAATTGAGTTTGGCTTTGTGCACAGTTGATGAATGTGGCAGGATTTAATCATGTTTTGCATGTGCCCCTTAAAACTCCTGAGCTCCTGGGATCATCCAAGACAGCCAGGTCCAGTATAGCCAGGTCCCTAGCATGGTGAAGCTGAGCAAATTGTTCTTCTCCTGTATGTCTTCAGGCTTGAGTGAATCTCCAAGTCACAGCAAATTATTATGCTACCTCCCACCTCTTCTGTTTGAATTTATTAAGTGTTTATACTTTCCCCCCTATATTTCTGCATAAGGTCTAATAATCTTTTCCCAGGAAGGAAATAAGTCTCATTCTCTATTTTGTAACTTTGGATACTCTGTCACTTCAGGCAATATTTTGGCAGGAATAATTTTGAGATAGTGTGGTATACACTATTCACTTCTAGAGAGCTGCTTATAAATCAAATGTTTTCTTCATGAGAATGGTGGGGGGGGGGAAGAGGGTTTCTTTGATTTCTTTGATTTTGAAAGGTAGTGCAGTTGTTATTTTACATCTCTTCAATTGAGAAGATAAATTGAAAATTGCTGTTGACTCCCAACCCTGAAAAGACTGAGAGGGGAGAAAATCAGAAAACAAGTAATGGAAGCTAGTCAGATTAAAATTAGCAAAAATAAATGCTTTTTATGTAATGAATTATTTGATGTGGGACTTTCTGCCACACTGAGATTTTTTTTTTTTTGGACCAAGTACTTAGCAGCAATTGAAAAGGAATCAGGCAATTAAATGGACAATGAGAACATTTTTAGTTAGAGCAGAAAAAATCTAAAATGAAGTAGGAAATATCAGCTGTTTCAGGATATAAAACAAGCACTTAAGAAGAGGAGGAATCTTTCAGTAATAATTATTCCATATGTCTTCATGATGTGGCTCCCTAATTTATCTTTTCCTCTGATGTGTCTGATCTTGGCTGCAGTCAGACAGGATATCTGACTGGGTAGATTACTGATCTGCCTTGCTCTGTCAGTTTCTGTGCTCATTTACAGTTTTTATGACTACAGAGCACAGAGATTCTTGTTTAATAGGAAATAACATTTCCTATTGAACAAGAATCCTATAGCAGCTAGTCATAGATCCTGTTTATATCTAGGATTTTGTATACAAGATTTTAGTCAGTGGTATAGAATGCAAATTCTGAGTTACATCTCTAGAGAGAACATCATTATTAAACCTTTTTGAAGGTTTTGTCCCTAGTGGCAGCTCCATAGAGCAGGTGGCCTGCATGGCACAAGCACACAGAGTCAGGAGCCTGTGTCCTATCAGACCATATAATCTAAAAATCTCTCTGCCTGTTTTGGTCTCCTGGGGAGATGATGACGTTGACACAGGACTCTTATGCTAAAAACTAATTGTGAACCTGCAGAGGACATCATTCAACAAAATTCCCAGCAGAAAAGGGCTGGGTGATGGATGTTTCTGGGTAGCAGGCCAAGCTATCATTTGGTTTTCAACAGATAGTTCTCTGGGTTGCCCCAAGAGTTTCATGTCTAGTACCTGGCTTACTTGAAAATAAAGAGCACATTAAGTTAAAAAAAACCAAAGCTTACAATTTTTGTTTATTAATGTATGCATATAAAACTGAAAGGAGCAAACAGTTCCTTCCCTGTCTCAGGGCATAAAATGCCCTCACTCTTACCTGTGGTGCTTGGGTTTCCTGGAACATTAAGCAAAGCAGTGGGTAGATAGAAGGTTAAAGGCAAGGAAACAGTGTTGAAAAGGAGTACAGCAAGTAAGTAGTATATGGGAAAGGAATGTGGGATTGTATAGACATCTGTTGATTGGAGCATGGCCAAAATATCTAGGGCAGTGATGCATCTGCAATGCCACATCCAGTGGTGTCCTCTGTGCCTGAGCACGAGGAAGGCATTGGTAGACTGGAGTGAGTTCAGTGAAGGGCCACCAGGATGATCAGGGGCTGGAGCACTTGCCCTGTGAGCAGAGGCCAGGGGAATGGGGTTCATTCAGCATGGAGAAGGGATGATCTCACAGGGACCTGATAGCTGCCTGCTAGAACATGTAGGGAGGTTATTTGAGAAGATGGAGTCAGGCTGTGGGAGGACAAGGGACAATAATTGTAAATTGATGCAAGAATGTTTCTGACTGGAATAAAGAGAAAACGTTTCCAGCCTGGAACAGTCAAGGTTTGTCAAGAGAGGTTGTGCAGTCTCCATCTATGGATATTTTTATGGCTTGACTGGATAAAGCCTTGAGCAGTCTGTGTTCTGGACAGAACATTAACTGGAGACCTGCCAAGGTTCTATCAAATCTGATCTGTACAATTTTCCTCATATGATATTGTATTGTATACCTTGTTTGAAATGGTCTCTTCTGGTAGATTAAATTTTCATCACTAAGCACTTTTGCCTTGTATCCTCATTTTATTATACCTCTTCTACTCTGCTGTACCTTCCTGACTCTAAATACATCTGATAATTCCATTGTCACTGGATCATGGAGTCTTCAGCGTTCTTCTGACTTCCAAAGTTTCTTCAATACCCCTCAACCCTTAGAGCAGTGCTTCTAGTCACCAAATCTGCGGAGACTCTTCATGGCAAAGCAGAGGTACTGCCTTCGGCTTTCCTTTCTGAGCTGTCCTGTAGAAGGTTTGCTGTCTGCTTTGCTGCAGTGTCTCTGTTCTTTCTTCTGGTAGTGGATGAAAACCAATCCTGTTCATTAAAAGACAGCAGTGTCACTGCATTCAGCTTTCGTAAGAGAAGTACATAATGGTAGGCATGGCCTCAGACCAGTGGTATGCATGGACTGTAAATAAACATGAAGGGATTTTTGGAAGCAGATGAATACCAAAGCTTACTGGGCTACTCTCAGTAGACCTTCTAGAGCAAAAAAAAATAATGATTTTTTTTCTTTTGGTAATGATTTTTTTTTTGGCTTTATTTCTGGGTTTCAAAAACCTGGAGTTTCTTCTCACGTCTACTGTCAGGAGATATCTTCAGACTCCAATACCCTCTGTATTTCTTGGATTCTTAATATTTTCTTCAAAACTCATGGTTACTAAAAGCATGAGGATGTTTATGAAAAATGTTCTCACATTTCCTTTTGGATCTGGGAGGTATTTTTGGGTGTATCTTTTACATCTGCTTTTACAGTTAAGCCTTGCCTAGTTGCCTTTAAGCTCATTAGCAGCTAAATTGTAATAATTGTAGCAGAACCTACATTGTTTAGATTTTAATACCCATTCCAAATAGCCTTGTGTGTATTACAATTTTGTTATCAAGTACATAAGATTAACACTAGTCATAGATTCTGTGAGTAACAACTCAGTTATGAGTTATAACTCAGTTATAACTATGAATGGTTTTCCACTATTCATTCAAACTTAACTCTCCATTTGGAAGCTGTAAAATCTATAATATTTCTAAATCAGTGTCTGTGACCAGCTTGGAGTTGGTAAAGATGCTTTTGAATTTCCTGAATCCTCTTCTGGTCTCTCAATACTCCTCAGCTCAGGGTATTGCTGACAGAAGAGTATTGTAGTGGGCAGAACACATGAAATGTATCAAGTTAAAATGACTTAAATTATACAACTATACCTTAAAATGCTGGAATAAAGCAGGCTGTGAATATACTGGGAAGGATGAGGATAGGGATAAGGGTAATAGTTACATGAAGTACCTTTGATTCACACAAAGGAAAGAATAAAATGATGGAGGCAGTTGTGAAGGTTTTCTTCTGCAGCCCACAAAGTGCATGTTGCTGTTCTTCCATAATTCTGTCTTAACAAAGCCTGAGAGTTTGACCTTGGAACATTGAGATTTCAGTCATTTGCATATATTTAGCTATGCAGACTTTTTCCTTGGATTTTTGTAAAGTTTGGAAGTCTTCTATGTAATGTTATGTGTTGTATCGTACTCATTGCAAAAGGATCTTGGTTTAATTAATGTACAAATCAAATAGTATTTTTCAGTCAAAACCCATAAATCTTTTCATAGAGACCTTCAATACTGATAACGCATTGTTCTGTCAAGGGTTGCAGTCATCTAAACAGAAAAATGTTTCAATAAGGAATCTTGGGATTATAAAACATTTTAAAGATTTAGTCTGTCCTTTAAAGTAAAGACATACTTCTGGACAAATAAATACAGACTACCATATTATGAACTCCTTTGATCTAGATATCTCTTTCCATTAAGTTTGTTGACAGAAGTCAAATTTTAAAATTCAGTTCTTCTTCACAGTTCAGACCATTAGCTAACCTATTGACAAGGGCTAGTTTCTACCTTTTGGAGGTCAAGGAAGCTGTACCGTTCTTGATCCAGTGCTGCAAGCCTCCCTGTAAACAAGCCTTGATGTCTTCTGATTGGATTTGTGTGCCCTGGCTTGCATAACCATACAGCTTGTATCCCAGCATTATTAGCCAAAACGAATATAGGGGCTTACATAATCATTACACGATTATTTTTCAGTAACTGTACTGTAAATATGTAATTCTCTCTGCTCCTAATAACTCTTAATCCCTTTGTTTCTATTGGCTCCTGGGCTCAGCTTTGGCTGTGGCCTCCATGCCCTGGCCACTGATAAAATTTGAAAAATTGTTACCCTCAGGGTTCACCTGCTTTGCTCCCAGCAGCAAATACATGTTCCTCAGTGCAGGCAGGGGCACTGTGCTGTGGGAGCAGGCGCAGCACTTCTGCCTCCGTTCCTTCTGAGAAGGGCCCATTCACCTCCAGAAACCTTTCATACCTGGCTCTGTGTGCAGGTTCAGCACAGACCTCTTTGCTGAGCTTATTTGTTTTATGCCTGAGAATTCTAGTGCAAACAATTTTGATCTCATTTCTGCATGTTGTTTGAGAAAGAAGATTCTTCCTTGAGATCCTGTGGTGAGAAAATCTAAATTATCAAGAATTCTTGATCCACTGCAGGTGTTGGAAGCCAGTAAGAGGTACAAGCAAATAGAAGAAGGCCCTTTAAAGTCCTTCTTGTAAAAGCATGGCCCTATTCTTCTGTTTAGTTGTCATATCTGTGGGATTTGGTGGGCAGAGCTCTTCTAAGTTGTAGATCTTCCAATGATAACTTATGCTAGTTAAGTACCTTTCAGGTATATTTGAAAATATCCTCAACTTTGATGCAAAATTCCTTTTCTTACTGCTTTTAATATTAGAAGTGTAACTCGGGGGTTTTCTTATTTCAGCCTTACAAAATAGTTGAAAATATTTTTTTCTGTGTTTAATTAGCTTCATGAGTGAGTGTCTGGTCTTAGGTCTTGACATTTTTGGCATGCAAAATTTTCTTGTGTATTTGACCTTGGCTTTATTCCAGAATAAATATTTTAAGCTGCTAGTTGTGTGTAGTGTTTTTTTTTTGTCTTTGGTCTGAGTCTAGGGGGCAGACATAAGGAGCACTGAGGGAAGTGAAGTGTATAAACCACAATTAGAATTGCAGTGCACAGGTGTCTGTAGATCTTACACAATTGCCAAGCTATTTGTTTCTCAAATGATAGGGGCTTTGGGAGTGTATTTTGGAGAATAAAGGGAGCAGAAGGCCTTCAATTTGCATGTTAGGGTTGTGGGTTTGGTTGTTTTTTTTTTTTTTTTTTTTTTTTTTTTTTTTTCAAATCCTGCTTTAAATTCTTCCAGGCTTGATACATTTGATATCTTTACAGAACCGGCATATTGAATGGTTGAAAGTGATCGACTGTGGCTGGGGATGCAGTTTATAACTGCCTTGAGAGAGAAATCAGCATTGAAGAATAAAAATTTCTTGCATAATAGCTTTTCTTTGAGCATCAGATTAGGTCTTGTGGTTTAAAAATCTGAATGCCAGCATTGAAAATAAGATGACTTGTAATAATATTAAAAAAGAATGACTTTTGCATCAAGGTTATGGGTGAGTTCTGCTGCAGGCCCTTGAGGATCTTTTTGGGAAGAGAGGCATCTTAAATCTCTATGCTAGTCATACAGAAAATATTATTGCAATGAAAAAATAGTGATGTGAATAAACAGCAGCTCACAGTACAAGATGCGTGATGTACCAGGAGTCCTAGTGTTCACTGTATTTTGCAGTTTAATGCACAATAATTTTTTAGTTCTGTATTTGTGTATGCTCCACTCACCGTGTTGGATCTGTATTCTTAGGATGTGAGGTTCCATTAAAAAATAAATAATAATGGCAGCCCCGCTCCCCCCACGTGCACTCATTTTCTGTAATATGGTAATGATATCACCGTAGCAGTAATTACGGGTCATCTTCATTTCTTTCATCTCTGCTGCTTCTGATGGCTTCATTCCTTTGACGGAGAAGATTTGGCTCTGGGTGCTGTGATTATTTTGTTAAGCATTATTCGAATAGACAGGAGTGAGAGAAATTAATCAATCCAAATGCAATTAGCATCATGTTTAACCCAGTGATGGACGTCTCAAGGTGAAACAGCCAGGGGAGTTTCAGACATTATTATTCAATCCAGTGGCTCTTATCTAAATTATAATCAAGAGGTTTTTATTGGCTTTGCAGAGAGAAGATGTAACTCTTTCCCTGCTTTGGGGTCAAAGGGATCAGATCTTTGGCCCTACAAGATATTGGCTGCAGGCAGCTCCTAGAATTGGGAGGTACTGTAAGAGTTTACTGTAATATCAGGGTCACTCGGGACAAAATACCTGCACACCCTAGTATCTGTAGCCTGGAACATAAGTTTAGTAGTTCCCTGGTCATTGGCAGGGTTGTCTTTGCCTCTTGCATTCCATTGACTGACTTTGCCTATCTGTATGTGCATGAATATTGTTTGTAGTTTCAACCTTCGAAGCTCTGTGAACATCACAGTTTGCAGCTGAATGCAAACAGAATGGTAACCTCCTTGCAAGGTAGGGAAATCTGGTTAGGAGCACAAGGTAAATTATTCTGCAGGGAAAGAATCTAATTTTTCTTAGAGCAGATATACGGTTAGTATTTATTGATAGCAACAATAACATTTTTGAGGATTTATTAATCTGCAGCAGATCTGTTGTCACTGGATAATCCTGAATGATCTCTGAGATCTCTTATCAGGTATAAGATAAAACATGAGTACTGTATGTGGAGAAAAATAAGGTGGAAAGAGGTCACATGAGGATTTCACAATTCAGGAAAGCATTAGGTATTTGATTACAATTCTTAAGGCTCTAGCTAACACTCACAAAACTGTTTCAGTGGTTTAAAACTTTATCAGTCTCAGCTATTTACCACTTCTCTGTCAGAGAGGACTGTTCTCATAGCATACTGGAAGGAGCAGTCCATTCGCTCACCTGCTCCGATTCACAGCCTGGCTTTGTGCAAGCTTTCACCTTCTCTGGCATTTCAAAACAAGCCATGCCAGACTGTGAAGTACAGCTGACGTAAGGGCACATTCTGCTGTCTCATTCACCAAGGGAAGGACACTGATGTTTTGTACCAAGGGGGTGTTATTATTTAAAAATGCTGCAGCAAGACTTGACAGCTCATCTTTCAGAGCCTGAATTCTAGCACAGTTGCTGAATCCTTTTGCATACATCTTGTGCTGGTTTTGGCTGGGGTAGAGTTAATTTTCTCCTCAGAGGCTGGTATGGGCCTGTGTTCTGGATTTGTGCTGAACACAGGTTGATAATAGAGAGATGGTTTTGGTATTGGTGAGCAGAGCCAAAGCCTTTTCTGCTTCCCGTACTGCCACGCTGGCAAAGAGGCTCGAGGTACATGGAAGGCTGGGAGGAGACAGAGCTGGGATGGGTGATCCAAACTGACCAAAGGGGTATTCTAGACCACATGACATTTGATCAGTGGATAAAGTGGGGGGAAAAAAGGAGGAGGGGAGGGATGTTCATAGTGGTGATGTTTGTCTTCCCAAGTCACCATTATGTGTGATGGGACCATGTTCTCCTGGAAATGCTGAACACCTGCCTGCCATGGGAAACAGTGAATCAATTCCTTGTTTTGCTTTGCTTTCTCTGTTAAACTGTCTTAATCCTGACTCACAAATTTCCCAGCTTTTACCCTTCTGAACCTCTCCCTGATTCTGGTGAGGAGTGAGCAAATGGCTGAATAGGGCTTGGTTGCTGGCTGAGGTGAAAGCACAACAATCTGTACTGAGGCTGTGATCCCATCTGTAAGGTGAGAGTTAAATCACATTCAAGAATATTGTAAGGCTTGATAAACTTTGCAAGTGCTTTGATACTGATTACTGAGCTATGCCATGGTAATGCAAGCTTATTCCACCTGGAGGTTTACACTGATTGTGTTGTCTTACCTGAGGAATGTGTTTAGGAGTGTTAGGTGATTGCAGTGATCTTCAGTGTCAGTGTAACAGTTCCTGAAGCACAGCTTGGAGTGTCTGCATGTGCCAGTTGTGCCTCCAGTGAAGGTGACTGACCTTGTTTTCACTAGCCACTGCTCTCCTGAGACGGTAATTCAACTCTCTCTGAAATTGGGCTTGGGGTAGCATTCACTGGTATTTGTCAAAGGCCAACAGTCTTCAACTAGCAGCTCATTTGACACTTATATTAGGAAGTAGACAGCAAATAGCAGAGTAATTGAAGCTCTTTCCATGAAGAAAGAGGTGTGAGCTGATGCCAGGTGATGATAGGATTTTGGGGGTCTGGTTTGAGATAGATCTGCAGGGACCAGCTTCTGTCTCTCTGACAGAAGTTCAGATTATGTTGTTGGGGTAAAAATATTCTCTTGGTCTTGTCTGTCATATGCCTCTTTTTTCTTTGAGGACTGTTCAATAATAATGTCAATCTTAAATATTTTTGCTGATTTTAAGTTACCTTTTTGCCTTCAGCTCTCATCCCTGACTTATTTTTTTTATTTTCCTTCCCCATGCAATATTAGTTGAGCCCAAATGAAAGGTGTGACTTTGCAGTTGGCTTTCACAAGTTCAGTCAAGCAAAACTCCTACAGTCATTCACAGGCAGATTCCTGTAGGCCTTTTTTATGTCCTGCCAACTAAGAAAAAGAATCACCATGTCTTCTTATCCTAACATTGTATCTCAGCACATAAGAAATAATTTCTGATGCAACAGATTCTTGTGATGGAAGGTTAAAAAACAGAGAACTGTTCTGCTGTCTTTCTGTAATTCATATTCTTTGCCATAAAATGGTAATTTGCATTGACAGTGCTTCAGAAGTAAACCTTTCTAGTTTTGTTTTCTATGTAGTCCAAGGACACAGCAGTATTTTGAGAGTGCATGATTAGTACTTTAAAGGAATCCTTCCATGCTGAAAAACAAGTTCTTTGGCTACCATACATACAACTGCATGAAAGGAATAACTGATAAGCTAACAAAGTATAACAGTGCCTAAAATAGCCTTTTTGTAGGTAAGAATGTAACATTCAGAATGTGACACTGCAAGTCATTTCAGTGCTAAAAACATTATTTGTATTTCTGGGTTTTATTAGTAGCAAGACCTTTTGATTTCATCAAAGCAACATTTTCAGGTCAGAGAGGGATCACAGCCAAATTTGTCCCATAAGTTGTACATCTGGGAGAGAAGCTAAGAAGTGCTTCTTTAGCAAGTGACTTCATATTAAAATATCTGTAATTTGAAGATACTCGCAGGCTTTGTTTTGAGATTTTTAGATAAGCCCAGAAGTGGTAAGCAGTGAAGGTATAATGTTCATGATGAATGTGTGATAAATAGTTTGTCATGTATATCTTTTACATAGACTTTATCCCCAAGTGTATTGTGAATATATTTAAGTGTATATTATGTTTAAGAAGTGTGCAAGTATGTGTGTTACTTAGGATTCTTCTGGATGAAAGTTGCTTATGTAAGTCAGTGTTTTCCTTGCTGATTTTAAAGCAGTAAATCCTTCCATTATTTCCTGGCTATCCAGACCTTATGACACAGTATGTCCTGTGCTGTTGTATGTGTGAGAAGGCTTTTTATGGGGAGCAATCAGGCTGGACCCCAATCTCCAGTGCAGTGTTTTTTTTCTAATTAAATTGTCAGTGGAAGGAATATCCGGAACAGCAGTTTTCATTTTCAATCGAGGAAAAAACATTATGAGTCTTTGTCATTTGATTAAAAGTTACTTAACCTTTAAATTGCTACAGATGTAAAGATAGCTCTGAGTTTCCAATGTAATCGCCTCCAAGTTAAAATCAGGAAAATCTTTGTGTAATGAAACCCATATGTCATAGTGAAAGGATGCAAAGCACTGGCAGAGTGGGCTGCTCTAGCAGGAGATTCTGTACCCAATCTTGTTAACCAGGACTGCTTTTGGTAATCCCTCATCTCCTCACTTGTAGGAAATCAATCTGTACCACTGAATCTTTTCAACAAGCAACTATAAAATTTACTGCAGAGAGGCAGCTTGGGGACAATTGTAGTAAAAACGGAGCCTGAGGCAACAAGGCTAAATGTGGGATTGAGGGATTGAACTTCTAAAGAGGAGATTATATTAAACCTTATTCTGCTCCCCTATCAAGTAGAAATGTCTTTTCCTCCTTTCAGCCCCAGCCTTTCCTATCCAGTACCTGTTGTTGAGATCTGCTTGGCAGATCTATGCCAGGCAGCAAACTTAATTCCTACAGTACAGCATTCTCTATTAATTATAATAGCCTGATACCATTTTTCAATACATTTATCTGATGGAGTTCATTCAAGCACTATTTCCAGAGCAACCAGTGCTGTTATCAACCTAAACTGGTTTTTTCTGTGGAGTTGTGTCTTCCTTCTCCCTAGTAGGTGGGGTTAATTTGTATCCAAGTTATTGCAATGGTATCCATTGTTGATTTTTCTATTGTAGTAGCACAGCATAGGCAAGGTTGTAAATCGTGACTTGTCATGCAGATTCATGTTTCTGTTTTGTGCTGCACAGCCTCTGTAGTGTGTGTCTGCTGGTACAATGAAACCTGTGCTCAAACCCTCTCTTCCCTTGAAGTCCATGATTTAAACTGCCATTGTAAAGAAAAAATCTCTGAGGTTTTCACTATGGTTTTGTCCAACCTTTTAATTAAAAAATCCACCTCTATGTACTATTCAAATGGCTTCTGCTGGTCCCTTGGGTAGTTGCTTAAAGCTGGTTTTACCATCTCTCTTAGCCTGCAATCGTATTTGGAATGTGGGTGATGGTTTCTTCATTCACAAGCTCTTCCCTCACTCCAGCAAGCTCCATAAGACCCCAATGGAAATTATATTCCTATTATCATTAAGAATTCATTTCTCAGAAGCAATACTGAGCAGAGAAGTCAGTTTAATATTAGAGGCTTTTACTGTGCAAAATTCATCAAATCATATTCCGGTGCAGATTAAAAAGAAACAAAGGTGAAGGAATAGCCAAGATGTTTGAAGGCAGTACCATGTAGTAAAAATTTGGCCTGTATTTACCGGAATACATTGAACTGTGGTTCTTGGGCAAATAAGAGAAGCAGCTGAAGCAGAGAAGACAAGATTGTAAATGCTTGTGGAAACTTGCCCTTAGTTTGGCTGTGGTTTTTCTGTCAAATGAGGATGTTACTTCCTGGCCATTTTCATGCATATACAAAGAAAAAAGGTCCTTTTTCTTTCTCAGTTTAGCATCATATCTTTAAAAATAAAGCCCTGCTGCAAGGCTGAGTCTGTGAGGAGACGAGGAATACAGAATAGCAGAAGGCTGTCTCCTGCTCCTAATGGGATTTTGTAGCAGCATGTGCGAGTTTGTTTCAGAAGTCAGAAATGAACAGATGTTGGTATAAATTACCTCTGTGTCTGATGTCTTGCAAATTAAAAGCGCGGTTGGCATCACTAAACAATTTCACCAGGTTGGGGGGGAGGCGGGTGGTGATTATTGTAGCAGGTCGGTAAGAATCTTTAAGCTGCAGCAGAACAGGATAGCAAGGATAAAGGAATGAAGAATAAAATGAGAGGTCTGTGAATTAATCAGAAATGTTAACATCTCCGATGACAAGTGAACAGGCAGGCACGTGCTCTGGAGCAACCTCCAACCCACAGTAATTTCACTCAGCGCACAGAAGGAGTCTATGCTCTCTGCCTGATTTATAGGGTGCAGCCCTCTTTGGGGGAACAGAATTGTCATACATTCGTATATCTCCTGTATGGGACTTGCACTCTGGAAAACTTTCCACTTTATCAACTGCAGTTCAGCTTATGTGCTTTTCTCATTTAACAGTGTTTTAAAATCGTGCACTATTGTTGGAGCAAGGCAGGGAGGTTTCAAAGAACTAAGTTCTAAGAATCTATTCCAAACTGAAATTTAAAAAATATTTCCGTTTTATTTAATCATGTTCTTTGGGCATAACAACTTAGTTCCTGACAAAATACCAATCCTCTCTGTTCTTCTGCAGCACCTTCTACCCCTGTGTCACTTCAGCAGCACTTAAAACACCCAGGTTATCTTGGGGTTGGGGAGGTAGAGGTACAAACGAGTACTTTTGTGGTAGCTCATGCTGTGCATCAGAAGCAGGATCCCAGGTGATGTAGCTCACAGCTGGAGGCATGAGGCAAGAAAACAGTGCAGTGATCTGCTTGAACCTACAGTCAGTCTGAAGCATTTTCCGCTCAGGACAGTGGACTTTGCAGCCTACAAATACCAGTATGTAACAGACAGGTTATATACTCTTAAATACAACTAATTGTTTTAAAGGGATTTTGCTGATGACAATACCTCATGATAAAATTTTGTGTAAACAAATTAGAATGTATTAATTTAAAGAAGAGTATTTAAGACACAAATTCTAACTTTTATGTAAACAATAACAAAACGTCTTTATCTGAGTGCACACTGAATATTGTAAGCTGGACATTTTTATTACATTTTAGTTCTGTTCTGACAGATAATCAATAATGCCAAAAGAAAACCCAACATCAACAAACCCACCTCCAGTTTTTATGCTAATCTTAATTTCTGATGTTTGTCTCAGTTGAGAAGTCAGGAGTTGAATAGATAAAACAGAAAATTAATTCCTTTCTCCTTCTAGACTGTCTTTGAGACTAGGTTGGGAAGCATGCATGCTTTCAGCATTCCTGTAAATAAAACCCTCCATGTTTTGATGCCTGCCAGTCCAGCACAAAGCTCACACCTTTATTGAAAAGAAATGGGGGCCACCAGTGGGAAGACTCTCTTTCTCCAGGCCTCAATTGCTAATGGTGCTGTCTTTGGTGCATTGTATTGTTATTGCAAGACAAGAACAGTGTGAGGGCTGCTCTGCCAGCTTGTGAGCTTGTGGGTTCTCAAGTCAGAAATGTCTCATGCAGAAAAGTGGCTGTGTAAACCCTGCTGTAATACAGCTACCAGAGATTGATGGTACTGAGAGTGAGAGAGAGACACATAAGCCTTGCCTTGCTGTATTAAACATCGAAGGACTGACAACGCAGAGAGAAAGAGAAGACCAAAGCTCTATAAACTTTATTACCCTATCCATAGATGAACTACGTTGAAGGAATATAAACCTCATTATATTACAGCATCCAGGGACTGACACTGCTGAGAGAGAGAAAATGCTGCCTAATTTTGGTTGAAGATCACATCATCCAGGGACCAATAATCCTGAAACAGAGAGAGTTCCATAATCTCTGACAGATTATAACATACAGGAGCAATTGTGCTGAGATAGAGTGATGGAGATTTGGATTTCACCATTCAGAGATGGATAGTACAGGGAAAAGGAGGTGCTGCAAGAGCATAATGCAGTAGGAATAGAAAGCATAGATTGTATGTAATGAGACAGTCTGTGAGAATTATTGCTGAGTTTAGAAGATTCTAGACCCTGCCTGCATTTGTAGCATGTCAGGAATTCAAGCTGAAATGCAGTTTTATTTATTTTCCACTTTAATAGACAAATAAAATAATTATTAGTTTTGGTACAAGCACAAAACTAGATTAATTTCTTACCCTATGGTTAGAATATGTTATACAATTATACAGATTATACAATTGCTTGAGTTTCTTGGCTTTTAAAAAAATACTGATTTCTTTTTCCTCCCTTGTGATTTCAGCCAGAGAAATGACTCGAGGGAAATTCCTGAACATCCTAGAGAAACCCAAAAAGTAGCTGCATCTAACATTTGGATGAAAATACCCCAACTAAGTAATTTAATGTACTGCAGATCGAGATGAAGCCTAGAAAATCTAAGAAGAACAAAGCTCTTGCTCTAGACCTGCAGAAGCAAGCATCTCCTTTTGCTTCCACAGCTCATCTCTTTATGGGGGCAATGTACAATATGCACAGGTCACAGGGACTGCAGTTGGTTGCATTGGAATTCAGACTTCATCTGACCATAGGATGTCTAGCAGGTGGACTTGGCCCTGACATGCTGTGACACAGTTACCTGTTTCAATCAGCAGTTCAAAGTGAACAGCCAGTGTCCTTATTCAGCTGCTCTCAGGGGCAGCCTGTTTGAGGTACACAGCAGATCTGACCCTGGCCAATGTCCATCATGAGGCCTGGAACCTTTGATGTGTCTTTTGTTTTAGATGCATTGATTTCCTGTGTGCAAAGCCTCTGCTGAAGGATTTGAGCGTAGTTTGGAGTGTGGATTGACCGGGAGCACTGGCTCAGCAGGAGCACATACTTTTAGTGTAGAAGCCAAGTGCAGTCTCTGCATTAGATTCCAGTTGCCCACTGCCTTCAGAGAAGGACATCTGGTACCCCGAGGAAGAGCTCCAGACCTTCGATGTGCCAGGAGCTTCAATTCACCTCTGAGTGGTTCTCTAAGTGAAATTGAAACAGACCACAGGGAGTAAGAAGTATTACTGTGTCTCCAAGAAGATGTCCTCACTGAAACTTTGGCCTGGACACAAAAACAGCTTTGTCAGTCCTCTGCAATTCTTTGCTTCTTGCAGGGCTGGAAACTGGAAAGAGTTCCAAAGTTGAAAGATGGTAATGTTTTAAGTTATCACTCCACGAAGTGGCATCAGGACTGTTAGCCACATTCTGAAGATGGTCTGCCTGTACAGGATCTCAACGTTTCTGAAAATAATGTTTTGTGGTATTTTTGATTGCTTCAAAACCAGCACCTCAAAATTTTCTTCTCCTACAAACCCAGAATTTTAAAGATAGAAACTTCTGTGAGCTGTTCCCTTTTAGAATACTGTGATTACAGTTTAATGCCTTTTTCTTCTGTTCATGCACTTCTACATATTCACCCCTTGGAAGAGGTATAGAGCCTGTTCAAACTTTTGTTTTATTTAAGAGAATTGTTTTCATTTCATCCTCTTTCCTTTTCCTAGAAAAAAACATTTTAAGCATTAGTAAATATGTTCTTTTTTAGGATACAACATAATACTGAAACATAACATAATGTTATTTCTACCATCCAGGCTTTTCAAAACCTGTCATTTCTGAGGCTGTAGTCACGTATGAGAGGAGAAATTATTTGGAAATAGTGCATGTTCTGGCTTTGCAGAGAGAGGAGACTCTTTTTGAGTGTGTGTGCAATAAAGAGGGGGAGATTTTTTTGGTAAAATACACTTCTGAGTTTTACTGAATTGCTGGTGACCCTTTGGTTTGCAGTCTGTGGTTTTTGGTTATTGCCAGTCAGAACTAGGCTTGTTTTGAACAGCTCTGGTTAACTAAGTTTAAGTAGTTAAATCCTACATCCTGGAAAGACACTACACAAATTTAGAAATATCAGGAGCCTGACTTAACAGAGTTATTTCTGTCCTTCACAGTTTGTGCAGGGCTGAGCTTAACAGGAACTCCATCCCTTGAGAACATGAGAATTAAGACAGATGAATGAGAAGAGAATCTGAAAGTGGTAGTTCAGGAAGAGAAATAAAGCCCATGGTGCAAACTGATGTTGATGTAGCTTTAAGCATTGAATTATAGATTTGGAATGCAAGTTTAAGTTTGTATACTATATATGTAAGATATGTGCACATATATGACATAATAGGATACTTCATCTGTGTCACCAGTATTTTACAGAGGTTTCTTGGTTCAACACATTAAGGAATTGAGATCTGAAAGGATCATAAAGGAAAATATATGAAAGCCTGTCCTAGAAGTACCTGGAAGTATATGTGTATTTTCTGATATGTGCAGTAAGAAATTTCAAACTCTAAGTGGTTTTTAGTAACATACATATGTTAAAAAAAAAAAAGAAAAATAAGAAAAATCTCCTATTGTTATACACAGTAGTCCTCTTCTATAGGGCAGCCATTAACATATGCTTTAGAATTGTGATATTTTTTGATTTTGTATTTATCATCTGTAGAGATGAGTCAATGATGTTATTTTTTATTGACAATATTTATATGTATTTTTGTGTGTTAGCCAGAGAAGTTTTTTCTGTCTGTTATTGCTTTTTGGTTTAATAATATGCAAATGCAAACCTCAGAGGTTTGTCTGGGTTTCCAAAACAGCCCTCTGAGATGCAAAGGCTTTTGCTTGGCCACTTAGGCAATACTATTCCTCAGGCTCTTCTTCACTTATCTGCATGACACCACCTCAGGGTTTGGCCTGTGGATGTTCCATTCCCATCAGTAAATAAATACTTGTCAATATACAAATGCTACTAAGGGTTTTTGTATCTTTTTGAACTCAATTTTTTCCTTCAGTGCTATCCTTCCTGACATCCATGCAGTTATCTATCTGTACAAGAAAATCTTAGTGACTTTTTGTTACCGATGGGAATGAAAAGTGTAAGAAAATCAAGATTTGGTAATATTAATCAAGCTGATGCATTGTTTTATAAAGGTTTTCATGTATTGGTATATTAGATGTTACTGTGAGTTTCTTGGAAGTAAACTCAGTATTTTTTTGGTTCCTTTTAAATGCCAGTGTTACACACATTCAGTTATAAAGGCTATCAAATGCTTTGCTGTCTAATCCAACTGAGAAGAAATTCTTGTTTGTTTTGTTAATCATTATAAAAATAAAAGTCTGTGTGCACTGGCAATTGAATAACGTGGTATTCCCTTTAACTCAATGTTTTGCCATAACAAAATCAAAAATTTGGTAACGGTCCTGTAACTCACAGTTCTCAACTTTGATTAATAGTTCCCTCAAAAAGATACCCAGAAATGACAGATTAGTGAAAATTGACTAATCCATCTTGGAGGTAACATTTGAACCTTTGGTTTTACTGATTCTTATGTTATGTAAAAATGCAAGGTGCTATTACAAGTCAAATCACAAGCCAGTCTTATCTGTAATCTTCTCTTTGCTTATAAACAGTTGTAGAAGGATAGGGAAGGATATAAACAAAAGGCTTACACAGTGATTTTGCATTAGGGTAACTTACACAGCATCCAGCAATCTGTTTTAGTTGAATCTGGTCCACAGTAGAGCCTGCCCTCCATAAATTTGTCTTAGTCCTAATTTTTCTGTACTTCTGACCTGAAAAATGCCCCAGGATAGTGAGTTCCATAATTCAGTTATACAAAGAAAGGTTAAAAATGTAAAACAAACAAACAAACAAAAAAAGGCTGGAGGGGGGGAAGTTGTTTAAAATCTGCTAACCTGATAATTCCATTTTGAAACTTTCATTTATTTTATTGTTGGGAACAGTTGTTTGGAATTTTTCTTCTTCACTGTCTGTGCACTACTCATGATTTTTCAGGTTCTACTGTGGTTTCTGTTCTGTGGTTATGTTCACCTTCCTTGTGTTCACAATGTTCAATGGTTTGTCATCTACTACAGCCTGAGCTGGCATAATCAAAATTGCAGAGTAGTTGTAGTGCAAGCATATTGTGAAGTGTGTACATACTAATTGCAGCTCATACTTTGTTACTCTGCTGTTTTCTTTCACAGCATCTGGGCCTAAATCTTGTTTTGAGTATCTCTAAGAACAGGATCATCAGCCAGATTTGCAGCTGATCTCATCCACGTCACGTGCAGTAACTAGTGCTGGGCAAACAACGATTTTTCCAAATCACACTGACAGTGATGCCAACCATTCCGTGCTGATGAATTGACACCTGGCAATTCCATCATCAGCCTATGCAGTATGTGAAAAAGGTAAATTTCATCTTTGTCACATGGTCTGAAATCCTGCCCTCCCAAAAGTTCAGTAACTTCTCACAAACATTTCTATAGTACTTCTAAACTAATACAAGTTTTTAGATATATACAGTCAAAAGAAAAAGACACCTTGCAAATTACTGTTGCAGGAAGTCCACAGCGATGCATACGCTCCCTTAGAACCAGCAGTCATTCAAAAACACCAGATACAATCTCTGGTTTCTTCTAAGTAAGAACCTCAGGAAACAAGAGTACTTGTAGTGGGAAAATGTGTCATATTTTTGAGTGAGCTATCTGAACATGGCATACAAACTTCACAGAGCATGAAAATAATCCTCACTTCTTAGTGTTGTACCCCCATCTTCATATAACAGTCTGTACTGACACTTTTGAAGAAGTCATTAAATAATCTTTAGTAGAAGGTGATAATTCATTGAAAGACAATTTTCTAGCAGGTTGTCTCTGTATCTTCAGCCCAGGAAAATTATAGTTGGATAGAAACTTCTCATGGAGCAACAACTCTGAGCTGGATAAAAATTATTCGAAGAACAAATGAAAATGTTATAAACACATTTCTTCCCATCACAGAAATACCAAAACCCACACCCACAACCTTCCCACCACAGAAATACCAAAACCCATACCCACTCACTCCTACGTGCACATCCCAGCACATCCATCAGCCAGGGCCCCAGATACAGCCAAAAGGTATTGCATGTGTGATGCCAAATATACAGTGCCCTGATAAGAGATGCACCTTGGAATTTTTAGAAGGCAAGAAAAGAGAAAAAAAAAGTCTAAAAAGAGAGACAAAGAAAATCAAGGATAAGGAAAGGAAAAAGACTGGATCCTTTTGGTTTTACATAATGCTGTGCTTCTGGGAATCAAACCTATTCTAGAAACATGTTATTTCTGCAAACCAATCTTTACACCAGTGCTTTGAGTTTCTTTCAGGAGGATGTGAAATGCAATATTCTGAACTCAAATCATTGTGGCCAATCATAAAGTCCACATAAAGATAGTTAAAAGGTTAAGTAGCCAGAGATCTAGACTGATCCAGTTGTTGCAGAATGTAATCCACATTCTGCATAGAATATGTGCAACAATGCCTGTTTTACTTAGATTTTGCTAGATTTTCAGCATGGCAGGATCTCTTTGCATCTTGACTTCATCATCCACTGAAAGTGCTGGTTTTTAGACTTGACCTTTTCCGACGTGTCTCTTTGAGGAGGATGACTGACTCCAGGCAGCTGATGAGTGTACAGAGTAGGCGTTTTCTTGTTGGGTTTGTGTGGTTGACCTCTGCCCTGCCTGCTGATTCCTATAATACAGATCAGTGACCAGTGAAGCCAGAATGCTCCCTGCCTGTCTCTGTTATAGACACCTCAGTAAGGAACAGAAAGGAGGATGAGGGCTGAGCTTGAAAGCCCTTACTTAATTGCTAGTAGAAAAAATGGGTAATAAGAATGACCTTGCACCTTATTTATTGACTAGATCTCTGTGAGGACAAAGTACTTGACTTGGTTCTGTATCACTTGAAAGTGTGGCTCTGTGGCCCATTGCTGATGAGTAGGCGTAATAATATAGGGTAATTAAATTTTGCACTTGCAGACACTTACATGTGAGGGAGGATTTCCCTCTCAAAAATAGCAGGCTCTGTTTTCTTCATAATCACAGGATTTTAAGCTAAATTTGAAGCAGCAGAAATTTGCCATTTGCCATCTTCCACTTACTGTGAGAGCCCAAAATGCTAGAGGCTTTGTATGAAAAGGCAGGAAGAGAACTCGCGAGCTACATGAAAATGAGGGATGAGACCAGCAGAGCAACACAATGGGCACAGGTGCTCAGGCTGACTGTTTTTGTGGCCTTCAGTTTGTTTTCCTCTCTCTGTAGTACAGTAACTTTTTAGTTATAGTTAATTTATTTATATATTTATATATATATTGATTATCCCAAATTGCCCTTCAGAGAAGGCAATGGCACTCTGTTTCTCTTGTACTCTGCATGGATCAGCTTGTCACCCTGTCTTAGGTTTTCCCCCCGGGTTTGCACACTGAAGCCAAATAGCACATGTGAAAACGGGACAAATTGCTTCTGTTGAGGCCCATTGTGGGAGGAATCAGGGTGAGCCCTGATTTGCAGAAGGGATCAGTTTGTAATCAGCTGCACAGGAGGCAAATGGATCTGCAGGCAGTGAGTATCCTTACAGGATCAGCTGTGATATTTTGCTCAATATGATAATTTATGATTTTTGTAATCAAAAATTAGGGAAAATGTTTTGCTGAAAAGTAATTGGTTGATGACGGTTTCTGAAGAAAGTGTCAGGTTGAAAATTAGAGGGACTATGTGTCTTTCTTTACCTTGTTTTAATTAAGAGAGCTTGAGCTGGGATCTCCTACCCACCTTACAACTCATGTTTTTAATAATTTTGTGAGAATCTTTAGAAACCTGTCCTGTGAGACCCAGCACATGTTCCTTTACATGAGAACTGACAGGATCTTGTTTACTCACACGCTCCTTCCCAGCCTGAACCCTGGGGCAGACCCATGGCAAGGCCTCACTGGAGAAGAGCCCATGCCAGGTGCAGCATTTCTCTAAGGGCAGCTCGCCGCAAGCCTCAGCAGAGACTCGAGGCAAATCTTTGCAGTCAGACGTTTGCGTTTGATGGCGCATTTCTGCGTGGAAGCGCAAGTACATGTGTACCGCTGGAGATGACAGAGGGTAAGACAGTCTAGGGAGTTGAATTCAGGTTTCCACCATGCAGGTGGACAGTGGAGATAGAGAAAGGATGGAGAAGGCCCATGTCCCCAGCACTGTGGCCGATGCCCAGCTACTGGCCCCGTGCCATGTAGCTGGGCCCCAGTGCCTGGATTGCTTTTCTGGCTGTTTCTCGCCATCCCCCTTCTCCTGCCGGTGCCCGAGCGGCGGCTCCCTGTCCGTCTGCGGCGCAGGGAGTGCTGGCTGCCGCTCGTTAGAAGAATTCCCCCAAGTCAGACCTATGGTACGAGCCGTGTGAAGCGGAAGACAATTAGGGGCTTATTAGTGTCCTGGGGAGACGTGTAACTTGTGTTGCTGGGACTTACCAAAACAGCGAGAGTCTTACCGGCAAGCTCCAGCCGAGAAAAGACTGAGGGATTGTCTCACCTAATTATGGGGAATGGGCCTCTTTGTGTTTGTGATTCGGTACGGTTGTCCGATCGCTTTTCTCTGGCTGCTGGCTCAGGCCGAGCTGGAAGTGTGCTAATTAGAAGAGAAATGGACGTAGTGATCCTGTCAGCTCTCGTTACCGGCGTGCACAAAGCCGAATATTATTCTGAGGCAGTGTTTTGTGAGTGTCCCTCTTCCAGCTCTCATTAAGGGCAAGGTTGGTGGACGGAGAGGGGACTTGACCACATGGGTTGGCTAATGGAGCACAGTTACCGTTACTGTGCTAATTAACGGGCTCAGGAGGCAAATGTTTCTCCAACCAGCAGTCCCAGCAGCTGCACCTGGTGCTTCCAAAACCCAACCATCTCGCTGGGCAAGCCACGCAAACACTGTGTGGAAGCGGAAAGGGGGTTAGGTATGATGCATCCATCAGCCATCCAAAAGTGCAGAACCAGTAAAATGGTCATCAGAGAGATGGAAAGGACATAATGCTGCAGTAGCAGCAGGTCAAGCTCCAGCAGTCCCGTCTCCTCACTTAACCTTCACGTAGAGCACAACGTGTCAGCTTCTGCCCCTGGAAAGTGGGTAGCAAGGAGAGAACTGAGGAATTGCCAGGAACTCCAGGTGCCATCAAAGAAAGAAATCTCCTAAGAGTTGTTACGATCATCACAGCTCTCAATATGGCCAGGAAGGGAGGGGAAAGCCAGAAAGATGAGAGGTGACATGGAGTTGAATCAGACTATCCCTCTCTGTGTTGAAGATGGGATGCTTATAGTCTGAGATGAAAAGCAAGATGTACATACATATCAGGATGATTGTTCTGCTCCAAAAGCCATTTAGGCAACATTGAAATGATGCACAAAAGTTAATGTAGGTGAAGATGATGACCAAAGGAGCCATAGGAAATGCTAAAACCAAAATTGTGATTTTGTATCATTAGCCTGAAACTAATACAGGGAGAGTAAAGAGAGTGACAGCAGATAGTGACTTATTACAGAGGGAGTAGAGAGAGACAAAGTTATGGGCATGTATCAGTGATTAAGTCTGATTTGGATGTTATGATCGTTCTAAAGGTCCTTTGTATCTTTGGGCTAAATGTAGTAAAACATACAACCATGTCTTAAACCTTTTGATTTGCTTTCTCTCTTTTAACAATGTATTCATTGCATGCACTCAGGCATGCTTGGGTACTATTTTCAGACATCCTTTGTCCAGGGTTAAAGTTGCAAAAGGTTCCGTCTTTAGTTTCATAGTTTATTTTTCCTTGGTGGTGAAGCTGTTCCAGCAGGAGGGTTTATGTCCTTCCAAGTCTCCAGCAACAGTCTCCTGTCATCTTGGATGAAACTTGAACTCTGCCTTGTGCTTGTGCCTCCTTATTTTTTCTGTCTCAAATAGCTGTGAACCAAACAAGGATCCTTTTGCCATAGCAGCATGTTCCCTATGTCCAAGCCCTGTAGTCCTGCAGAGCTGTAAAAGCCTTTCCCTTTTAAATGGGGTTCATTTTCTACTGGCTGCTGTGATGGCTTGAATCTTAGGAGTCTTGATCTTAGAAGCCTGATCTCCAAAGAGGGCTTGAGAAGTATCTTCTCTGCAAAGAGGTTTATTCTAGAAGGAGGAGATGTATAATCCTCTTATTAAAACACAGAGAGGAAAGGAGAAAAGCTTTATTGCTCCTGCCTTACCCCAGTGAGCTGGCAGCTTTTATGCTGCCTCATGAATAGAAAGAGGCAAAGGTCTGAACACAAGCACTCTACCTGAGCTCAGGCACTCTCCTGGATACTCAGTGAAACCCAGTCTGCACTGCTTTTCAGTGTCACAGCAGGACAGTTTCTGAAAAGGAAAAACAAGTGCCTGTTACACCATGTGGCCACTTCAGTCTTGGTCTAAGGAGGAGTCACTGGCAGAAAACTAGACTATCATACCCATCTCCATTTTTGTGCTTTGGAAGCTCAGGAGTCAAGTGGCCTGTTTGTGTAAAGGTTGTGACACTTCCCATGTCAGGCCTTCCTCAAGAGATTGGGCTTTACTGGCAGACACCAGGAGAAAAGACACTGCTGGTTTTGTCAATTTATCTCTATTTCTTTGCCCAAGGAAGTATTGGTGTCCCTGCTTGTAACATCTCTATCTGACTGGCTTGCCATCTTCGTGTATGGATAATATCATGTCAAATTTCTGACTTCCAAATGCAAATAAGGATCCACTGACCATAAAAAATTGTTGGTTTTATGTCCTTGTGAGGATGGCATTCTGATAAAGAGCATCCATCATACAGATTAGCAGTACTCAAAAACATTGGGAAGAGAGGTGAAAATATGCTGATGGAGGGAAAGGGTGCAATGGCTTCTTGTGGCCTTCACCAAGACCTCCTGGCCTTCATGTAACACTCACTGGTTGTATGGTACCTGACCCGTGGGCTGGAGTGGTGCTTGGAGGACATCTCTTCAGCAGTTTGAGTTCTCAAGTACACTACCAAAGTCCTTCAATTCATGGTGACCTCAGCAAGTATCAAAACTCTGTTGTGCTGTGCATCACGGAAACACGTAATTAGGTGAACGTTTTGGTCCTCAAGAGGTTATAAGAAGATGAAACCATAAAAGGATGGGAGAAGAAAAGGAGACGTCAGGATGTAAAGAGTCTTGTTAGAGGTTATCCAGCACAGTTCAAACCCTGTAACTTCTTAGCCACAGTTGAGTGGCCCTTCCACTGCTTCCCATCTACTTTGTTGTTTCATTATACAGATGTGGGTTTTAAAGTAAGTAAATAAATTAAAACACAAATGCCTAAGCAACCAACAGGCGTAAGAAATTTAAATAACAATAAATTATGGTGCAATACCAGGCATTTAAAATTTTTTTCAAGACCTGTAAGAACTATTCTATGAATTTAATTTTGAGTGACTTTATGCAGTGTTAAAGATTTGAGAATTTAAAAATAGAACTCTAGAAACGAAGGTTTCTCACAGCACTGTGAACTGCTACAGTGTGCATGGTGTACACACATATTTAGGAGAAAGCTATGAGCATTACAGAGACCCTACAAATAATCATAACACCTTCACTGATGTAGAACACTTACTCTGACTTCGCTGAGCCTTTTACACTCAGGCACAGAGGGTGTAAGCACTACTTTGCAGATTTCATGTAATTCCACACTTGCTCAGACAAACCAAGGCAGGAAAAATGTAATTTTCCTAATTTTCCATGTTGAAAATCTTGCTATTGCTCTGATGATCAGTGGATCTGATCCTGCCTTCCCACAGAACATTATTAAAATGATCACTGCAGCTCTCTAGGGAGCATAAAACTATTTTCTCTAACAAAAGAGAGATAATTTTTCTCATTCACTTCAATAATTTGGAGAGGGAGGAATTTGCTGCAATAGATATTAGTGTACCCCATTTGTGTATGCATCTGGGTAAGGCTTATAGGAATTTTATTAGCAAGTATCAAAATATTTATTAGCAAGTTTTTTTGGAGTGAGAGAACTGTGGAAATAAAGTAATAGGGAAGACTGAAAGAAAAATACAGGCAAGTGAGAAGAATGAGGGACTTAGAAAGAGGAACTTAAGGGATAGGAGACCAAGACAGGTAAAAAAGTACATTTTGAAAGACAGCAGGGCATGGGCAGAAGGTTGGAGCAAATGCAAAGGAATGAAGGAGGCAGACTGTTACAAATGCAGTATAAGAAGAAGAATAGTGAAAAAAATCGTAACACAAGGGAAGAAAATAGGAAGAGGTGGTGTTTTTCAGCAAGAAGGAGGTCAGAGAAAAGCAGAAGTTTCATGAGCAGTGGCACTAGCCAAGGAAGTGTGGTTTTCCTTGTGGATGTGTCTCTCAAGACTGCATCATGTGTGGATTCTCTGGTGCCTTACAGGAGGTATGCTCACACTTTAGCAAGAGCAGTCATTGGATTTCTTTCTTAGACAATTAATGTAATAAAAGGTACAGAAATGAACAGAAAATGCATTTTCTACCTGGAAAGTTGTCTGAAATTAGCCTCCAGGTTCAAAAGTCATTGGGGCACCCATGTACACCTGTGGATGGATGCTAAGATTAGATGATTAAAGGCTGAAATTGCAAATGGACAGAATGAGTGGTAGAGAATGGGAAAACATTAGGAAAATGGGGATTTATGTCTGCTGTTAATGCATTTAATTTGCTTTACTGCCATTTCCTTTCCTGGTTTTACAATTTCTAAAAAAGGAACAAGGATCTGTTTCAAGCCCTCCTCCCAGATCAGGCTGACTTCACTGTATCCACACTGGTTGTTTCTGGGGAGAAAAATCTCTTACAGCAGTTTTGTCTCCAGCATCAGACAAAAGGTTCAAAACCTGCCTGGGACCTCAGTGAAAGCATATGTGGGACAAAGATACTGCAAAAGCCTTCTGGTCTTTCCATACTGGGGTGAATTGCAGCTCTATTACTCAAACACTTTAGCTGTTTTTCTGCTGTGCTACACAGCTAATTCCTATCTCATTGGTTCCTGGTGCAGTTATTCTCATCTCGTGTTTTCTAGGGACCTCTTTGTGACAGAATACTGTGGTTTGGACAGTACTTGTATTTTTACTGGCATGCCATTTTATTTTCAGTTGCTCTATCCCTCTTGTCCTTTCAGTCTCTTAACAAAATTTACTTATTTTCAGGCAGAAGGTGTCATGTCAAAGGTGTTAAATAGGACAGAGCTCATTGCTGATCTTCGGGAGGGAGATCTCCCCCTCTAGCACAATACCTTTTAATGCATCATTATCCTTTATTTGTGGGTCTCCAGCCAATTTTTCATTCCATCTAGTGGTGCAGTCAAACCCATTTGCATTAATTTTGAGTAGGATTTATGTATCAAATCTTTACTAAAATCTAAATGTATCAAATCCATTGTGTTCCCATCATCCACTAATTTTGTAATTCTATTTTAAAAAGCAATCACGTTTCTCCAGCACAGTTTATTCTTTCGAAATCCCTAGTACAAAAGCTTGTTTTCTTATCTCTGGGTGGCTAGCAATTTTTTCGCCATTTTTTAAAATTCTGTTATTTTACTAGCGATAGATTTTGCTAGGAACTCCGAATTTACTTGGTTTTTGTTTTGTTTTAATGATCAACAGCACAATTCCTTTTCCCTAGGCAGCTTCCTAGTTTTTGTAACTTAACAAAACTATTGTCCATGACAAAAAAGTAACATTTGTCATTTTCCTTGCAGCAAGTGGAGGGATGTCTCTTTTGTCCTGAACACTTGAGTGTACAGGCAGGGTGTTATATAGCTGAGGAGCCAAATGTGCTGTCAGTGACACAAACACGTGGAAATCATTGACATCTTAAGTGAATCCAGTCAGGCTTTTTGCCCGGTAATATCCATTCTGGTCAATTGTTACTGCCTACCGAAGAAGCATCAGGAGGGCATTTGTACATTATTTTATTATAATGTTTGTGAAAGTCTTAAACTAAGATGAAATAAAAATAGCATCCAAATAAGCTACATCCATGTTTATATACATACGTAAGCTATAAGTATTATTGAGGGACGCTAACAAAAAGAACACCATATTATGAGAACAGTAAATTAATTTTGTCTCAGCACTGGATTGAAGACTGGTCATCAAAATAATGCCTAAATAGTCAGCCCCTATAAATTCTGAGAAGCTGTCCTACCACACTGGTCATAAATCCCAGCTTGGAGCTATACCAAGTAAACAGTCTGTACTTTCAAAGGCTGAGTATCTGATGTCTTTTCATGTCTAGCACTGACACAACTTCAAAATACCTTTATTTGGGAGAAGGTATGGATAGATGCTCAGAACCAGCTGTCCCTGTACTCCTTCCTCAGAGTCACTTCTCCAGATCTGCAGGAGGTACTGTCAGTGCCTTAGTCAGAAGCAAACCTTTTGCTGCTTGTGCCTGACTTGTGCTGTTGGAGGGCAGTTCATCCAATACCCCCATGCCAGTCCCACGTTTGTCAAAGTGCCCTCTTCACTCTGGACTTTTGGTCCTTACTAGGAGGTACAGAGAGATGGATTCTAGAAAGGAGGAACTCACTTGGTTTCTTACTCTTTTCAAGGTGACCAACAGCTCTGGGGCATTCAGGAGACTAATACTCCTGGAGACTTGCTGATCTAAAAAGAGAAAGGTCTCCTTCTATTTCATCCTTGTGGTTCACACTGCCTTGCAGCATCTTCAAAAAATTAGATATAAGATCTCCCTTGTGACTCTTCAGTTTAATTCAAACAAGTTTGCAACAGACCAGCTCTGCTGTGCATGAACATAGTGTCATGTAAGATAAATGTTCAAAAATATTCTTTATTTTCTACAGCATGGAAACTGATGGCTTTTGGTTCTCTCATCTCAAAATGTTAAAATGCAGGACACGTAAGGTGGTTTGTTTTTATTTGGGTCGGTCAAATGTCTTCAAAAATTCTAACATATAATGGAAAATTTAATATAAAATTCCTACAGAAATAATGGGAACAATACTAGCACAAAGGTCAGGTATTCAACATTTATTCATCAGCAAAATAAAAATACATTTGGGCTAGTGATAAATTTCACAATTTCTATTCCTTCTGCTAACCTAAAATGAAATAAATGTTCTTATTTTTCTTGCAAACAAGATCATTACAGTAACCCTCTTATTCCTGAGCAAGGCAGTTGATCAGACATCTCATCTGAAACCTAGATACTGATAGAGAATAGTTACTTAACAGCTCTTTAAGGTAAAAGATGTTTGAAATTATATAAAAAGTCTGTGCACCTGTCTTCACTCTTCTGCTAACTGGCTTCTCAGGCACATGAAGTTAAGTATGTGGATCAGAAATTTGTGCACTGTGTACTGCATTTGGGTAGGAACTGTAGAACTTTGATCCTGAGGTCTCATTTAAGCATAAAATACAAGCTGGTTTTCTGGTGATTGAGAGCTATGTCACTTACATAGGCAGCACCAAAAAAGTAACTTTCTTTGAACTTCAGAACCGGTGGTAGGTCTGCTTGGTGTAAACATGGGGTATGGATATTTCTTCATTTCTGAAGCTGTTTAGTAAGATCTTGACTTAATATTCAGCCTTCTAATTGCTTTGGGAGAGCTGTCATCCACCCTTGCAGAGTAGGTACCAATATACAGATGTACAAACACAGGCATATACATAGTAGTTATGACATAGATTTTAAAGCAACATTTCATCAAGCTTCTGTTGTTGGCATCATAATTTTGAGCTACTTCACACAGGCTCTGTGTATGTGGGAAAAAACCTGTTTCTGGACCCAGACTCAATAGAAAGAGCTTATTTTTGGTGGCCACTCTTTCCATATGTTACAGAAGAAATTCTTAGGTACAAAAAAAAGCTTGAAATATTTTAGAAAAATCAGGGCTAAGAAGCTCTCCCTCCAGCCATTCCTGCTTCTCAGGTTCAGAGCAGCCCTCTCAGCCTGTTGTATTATCTCATGCTGCAGAGGTACCCAAATTAAATGGAGACATTGGAGAATCAGCAGGTCACTCTTTTAGAAGTCACTGATTACAGATGGTGGTGGGGACCGGTTCAGACACAGCTTCAGCTGCAAATGCAGTTATGAGATAGGCCTTTGTGGCTGCACATGTGGTGCAGAGATGTTAGTGCTGGAAACTGCTTTTATCTGCCAGATCCGAGAAGAAATGTAGTCAAGAAAATCTTAGTGTTTTACATCTAACACTCTTCCTCCCTGAAATGGCCTGAGCTATGTCCAAAGAAGAAAGCAACAGAAAGGCTATCACAGAAGGAACGAGCTATGTTGCCATCTGGGCACAGTTCTCATCCAGTAACACAAATGACTGCTTCAGCATCTTGTGCTGGCCCACATGTCAGCAATGGCATCCTTGCTACTGCTCAGGTAATCATCGTCTAAAAGACTCCAACCTGCTGAAAGTCCAGATTTCTTTCCAATATGGTAGTCTCGCCTCCCTCGGACAAACAATTTGCTGAGACTTCCTCCTCTTTTTTGGATTCCCAAGAACAAGACAGTTCCAAAGCCAAAACTTCTGAGATTAAAAGTAAATTCAGTTCAAATGGGTTACCCTGTCATTGACCACAGCAATAGTTTCCATTCTGCTAACTTACTTAGAAAGCTTATGTCTAGTTTGTGTAGGGATTACTTGCACTTTTACTACTGTAAAACAAACTACTTGTATTACACACTTTGCCAATTTTTTTTTCCTCCAGCATCCACAGACTTAGTACAGAAAGGAGTTTGCCTAAATTTAATTGAATTCTGGATGTCCAAATGACCTGTATTAAAATACCAACAGCTTCTTATATACCCATAACCAGTCTCCCTGGCTGAAATTACATCAGCCTAAGTCACAACATACTGTTATAGGATGGATTTCTCTGACGAAACACCTCTCAAATAAATGATCCTATGCTATACTGATTCTTACATCAGTATAACAGTCCTAGTGAGGCTACTTACCACTCCCTCAAAGATCATATCTGTTGCTGCTTACCCAGAGCTTTAGAACTGTGTAAAATTTCCTGCTAGTAGAACTAACACCCTAAGACTGGACTCAGCAATTTCTGTACAGACAGAAGGAGCTCCTGACTCAGTTACCACAGAATCATGAAAGTTGGAAAAGACCTCTAAGATTGAATCCAACCATAAAGGTAACTCTGACAGGTCTACCACCATATCTCTAAGCACCACATCTACTGCTTTTGGAACACTTCCAGGGATGGTGAGTGGGACTTGTGGCTTCCAGATACTTCTTGGCAATTCAGGCAAACATTCAATATCAAAAAGGAAGTTTTCTTAAAGCTTAGACCTCAGAAGAGTCATGGACCCTATGAAACATTGCTTCTTCTGGAAGGAGCTCAGCATGACACTGTGGCATTTAGTGGGTGAGGCTTTCTACAGCAAGAGAGAGCTCTAAAGGTTCAGTGAGTTAAAACATGCAGAATGCACTTTTCCTGTCTGGATCTGCCTAAGACATCCTGTTAAATGGGCACAACCACTTAATCTATCTCCATCCTAGCACCATCCTAGCACTCTATCTGCAAGCTGATAACATTACACAAGCTCACAGAAAATGTCCATGGTTAAATGTATCCTTGCTTATGAGATTCTTCCATCACTGTTGATGAATCTGTGTCAACACAGAAAAGAGGAAGAAATTCATGAGGAGGTGACCTGTGCTATGCATAATGCTTATTATTATTGCACCAAAGTACAGTCTTTGTATTTACACTACAAGGCAACAGCCTTGTAATAGTCAAGATGAGAAATGGCCAAGGTTTAGCCAATTTCAACAATGGATTTAGAGAGAAAAAGAGGAAACTACCTGCCTGTGCTCCTCCAAATAACTCCTCTCCCAGATTCTAAATGATAAATGCCACTATAAAAGTTGTTGGGGTGATCTCCTCTCAAATGCAACTTAAATTATGGATACCTTCTCCTGAAAGAGACAGGCACAGGAAAGGTTCTAAGCAAGTGAACAAAATTTATTTGTCACATGGGTCCATTTGGCCTCTGTACCATGAATCATCACTCAGTCTGGGTGTGTTTAGGGTAGAAAGAAGGAACAACAAATGGGAGAAGGGTATTAAATAATAATTGCCACAGAGACCAGTCAGCTTTACCCAACTACATGAAATTTAAACAAGAAAGCTTCAAAATTAAACATCAGTGCATTTCAAAGGGATAAAGGGCAGTGTACCAGTTAGCTGTGGAATGTAACAACAGAATATCAAAGCAAGTTGTTTAGTCAGGTTTCTAAAAGCCACTGTCAGCAATATGCAAATGAGATACCTATATTTTTCATCCTCCCTGATCACACCAAGAATGTGCATAGCACTTTCAGAGGAGCCAGAAGCAGAAATAAAGCTAAAATAAGTCAGAGGAATGATGCCAATGTGTGAAGGGAAGTGTCTGAGAAGGCTTCAGTTGCAATGCAGTTTCCCCTGGCTGAAGAGCCCCAGTGGTCAGGTCAAACTGTGATTTATGATGATTTTTTTAGATTCTTCACCAGACTTCCATATGCTCACAAAAGAGTTGCCTGCAATTTTGCCAGGAGATCCATTCCTTCGATTTCTGTTATCCAAGCCTTCATTGCCCATAGCAATGCAAAATACCTTGGTATGAATGAAGCCTGTGTCTGCCCAGACAGCCCAGCTGTTACTGTGCCCTGTAGTCATTCTGCTCACCAGCATGGCTTACTTCTCATTCCTCCTCTCAGCCACTCTTTATGTACTGGCTTACCACTGAATCCTGATCCAAGCTTACTAACTAGGCATTACATCCATCATGTCTGGGGCAAGACTTCCTGAAGATGAGATGGAGTCTAAAGGTGGTGAGCCTTCCCACAGCAACAAGAAGCCATCCCAAACCTTGGTGACCTTTCAAGCACATTTTTCCAGCCACATCCTCTGACATAATTAGACAGTAGCCTTTTTAAAAGGCATCCTCTGCCCCTCTCTTCAGCATTGCCAGGAACATCCCAGATCTGTGAGCTGCCAGTCCCCCAGGAGAAGAGTAGCCATAAGGCCAGACCTCTGGCAGTCATCTTCAGGTAACCAGCCTTGTGCTTGTTGAAAATGGTGAAGATGGTTTTACGGTCAAGGCCCAAGGTGTAGGGCTCGAAAAGCTGGATCCAGCTTAGATTTTCAAAGTAACCTTGGTTGTGTCATTTAGCCTCTCTCTATGCAGGGATTTCGCCAGTTCTACAAAGGTGAGATAAGGATACATTTGTAAATCCAGAGGACATGCCTGAATTCTCCACTGAGAGAGATCATTAGGCTGTAATGTAAATAGCTCTCTTGCTGTCCTGTGATTTGCATGAAGAGCAACTGAGAAAAGTTGAATGGAAAAAAGATACTCTTTTTTCAATCAGTAGTTGTATGATGTAAACATGAAGTGACTAATAATGTCTTGCAGTACAGCAAGCACGAGTGCCTGCAGCCTGCCAGCAGCTGCTGTGGACTCCTGTTGGAGTGATGGACCTGTGGCATCCCTCCATCACCCCGGACACCCTGCTGGGGCCATGGGCATGGTGCGGGACTGCGGACCCAGCCTACAGGGAGCTGCAGCCTTGGGAGCCTTCATCCCATGCACATCTCTCTCCCCTTCTGCCTGCAAGCTTGGCTTCTTGTCCTCGAGCCCCCAGGCCATCACCAATCTCCAAACTCCTCTCCTCCTGTTTATCACCACAGGGATCCCTCCTGCTGCGTGCCCTCTGGGGGTGTTTGTGCTCCCGACGCTCTGTGGCCGTGGCCCCCAGCATCCCATCTCCCACAGGGCAGCCTCACTTGTCCCCACCCTGGGCCGCCCAGGTGAGTGGGCAGCAAGCGGGCACCAGAGGGGGGCTGCACATCACCTGACCCCCTCCAGCTGATTCCCTCAGACAGGACGTCAAGTTAATGAGCCCTCAGGCCTGTAATTAGCTGTCAATTACCTCAAATTAATCAACTCCTCGCCTAATTAAGCATAATCGGCAGGTGGGCAGAAAACGGGCCATTGTGCGGGAGCCATGAGAAAAGCATGGCTGGCAAACTTGTTTAGGATCAGCGGCGCATTCCCGGACGCCGCGCCACCGACACCCGGGCGCCCGCCCCGCTCGCGGGCGCCCCGGCCCCCGGGACCCCGGCCCCGGCCCCGGCCCGCCGTGATGGGGCAGCGCGGACGGGGCCCCGCCGGGCCCAGGGGCAGCGGCGCTCCCGCCCTGCCGGCGTGGGGCGGCCCCGGTGCTGCCTGGGGGCCCGGGCCTGCGAAGAGCCGTGGCCTGGGCTTAGGCGGGGGGCGTTTATTCTTGCGAAATATCCGCACCACCAAGCCTCAATGCACCATCTCGCCCTCCGCATTTTCTCCCCCGGCTTGCCGTTCTTTCTGCACTCGTACCCTCCTCATGTCTCCCTGAGAAAGCGACTGAAACTCACGCCCCGTTCCCTGACCCGGGCCCTCCTCAGTTCTGAGCGCACCAAGTTAACGGCGTGGAGATACATCTGGGTGGAAAACAGGGTTTCAACACGTACTAATTGCTACCTATAAAAATGAGTCATACTGAATTACTTTTTGCGTGGAATTAACACAATCCAAGAAAGCCCCCATCCATCCTCCAGAGCTCTGTGTGGCGAAGGAGAGACATTCCCCGCCGAGGCCAGAGAAGGCGCAGGGCTCCTGCTAACTTTTGGATGTCACTGCAGCGCAAGACGCAAACTGCTCTCCACCGCGCCGGGGCCGGATCCTGCACCCTTGCCCACTAAATCCCAGTGAGCACTCGCTTTATCTGGAGGCAAACATAGCATGATATACTTCTGATCTGCAGAGAAGAGCTGGGGAAAATAAAATAGTTTCATCGTAAAAGTATTGTGCTCAATATTAAAGTGAAAGGTTTTGATTATGCCTAGAAAGGTTTTTTTGTTTGTTTGTTTTGTTTTGTTGGGGTTTTTTATTTATTGTTTGTGTGCTGGGGTTTTTTTTTCTTTTTTATGTAGCCAGATTATCACCCAGCGTGCTGGATTTACACTGCATTAGCGATTGTCAAGATTAGAGCAGAATCCCCAGATAACAAACAGGAACACAAGACGTCAATTTATGACATAATAGCAATAGTAATGCAACAATAATCATAGTTGAAAGAAGGATGCAGTGGAGGGCAAGTTGAATATCTTGGCTCTGAAGGGAGAAGCTCCCTGCATGGGAGTGGCTTTGATTAAAAATCCCCATTTTGTCCACAAGTATAATTTTATATTTCTTTTTCTTGAGAGAGAAGAAAAACAAAGCCCAGCACAGGTCAGGCAAAGTTGGTGCATGAAACCACCAGCAATTGTAGGGACAAGTTAGGCAATGCAACCTTCCCCCTGGACCCTGCCAAGTGTCTATGCAGGTCACAAAAGCTTCCTGGACCTCCCAAAAGAAGGTGTACATAAAACTTGGCATTCCTGGGCCTGCAGCTGTTTGGAACACAAGCCCCAAGAGGAGAGGCTGCAGGCAGCCCCTACCCTGCAAAGGCTGGTGTGAGAGAGGCTGCAGAGTTGCTGTGCTGGGGGACGAGTGGGATCCTGGCAGCTGGCCTGACCCCAAGGGATTGGAGACTCCCCACCTTCCCAGCTCACATGGTGGCACATGCTGCAGCCTAGCCCAAGAAGCCCCTTTTTTTTTCCCTGCCTGCCCTGTTCTCAGTCAAGCGCTTATTACTGCAGCAGGAGGCTTGGGCAGGCACCCCTCTGCGCACACAAGGCAAGAGCCATAAGATCCTGTGGGACTCAGTGTCCCCTCTGTCCTCTTGTCAAAGCCACTGTTTTCCAGAGCTTCTCGTGCACCTGCAGTCTCAGGGTGATCACTAGATCCTTCTGGGGGAAAACCTCTTTTATTTGGGAACTCCAGTATTCTCACTTCCCTCATTTATGAGCATTGTTTTTCCCGACCCCTTTCTCCATCACGTGTCTTCCTTTGGCTGAAGCACTGATTCCCCTCTTTGGGGTCCATCAGCACATTCACAAGGACCAGGCTGGAAGGGATGCACTGCAGGATGGTGACATGAGCTGCAGGCAAACAGCACTCTCCAGCAGTTCCCTGCTTATTTGCCAGCATGCTGCACACTGGTTTCACCTGCTCATTCCCATTTAGAGCTGGAGCACTCAAATTACTTACATCAAGGCTGACTACTCAGTTCTACTATTAGTGGCCTTCTTCGCTCATAACTTTTGGTTGGGGAGTGTGAAATTCTTCAGATCTGATCTCCATCCAAGGAAGCAGTGGTTGCTTTGACTGTGCTGTGTTTGAGTAAAAATGGCCCAGGGATTTATGACTTTAGGGCCCAAGCCACAGAATCCTATCCCATTATAAACCAAAACTCTATCTTTGTGGAAATAAAAGAAAAAACCAAAACAACAGAGAAACAGGCAGTAGAATTCTGTTAGGACTAAAATGATGAAACAACTTTCAGTGATCCATTGAAAATCCATTGCAACAAGGGCTGAGTTGTTACAGGTAAAGCAATGCTGCTGAGAGAGGCAGTGTTACTGCTGCTGGGGTGCTGCTGCTGCTGCCTGGAAACCTACTTGCTGAAGAGACTGCATGGTGAGCGAGTGTGCAAGGCACTGGACAGTTGAATGCTGCCCCACAGGGAAGCCAGGGGCTTGACTGGGATGCACATGGCCACCTCTTACAGGAGCACACCTGGAGCCCAGCCTCTTGGAGAGGAAGAGGAGGGGTACAGGGGCAGGGTCAGAACTGATCAGAGGAGTCCAGTGGCTATTGAAGTTCAAGTTGGAAAATGATATCTGTTCCTATCTCTGACAGTGTTTGAACTTGACTGGCCACTCAGCTGTATCAGACTGTACTGTCCTGCAGGTAGTGCCCCAGCTGGGAAAATGCTCTTCTCTTCCTCGGCATTGTCATAAAAAACACCAAAAAAAGCTGGGTAAGCAGTGTAGCTGTACCATTCTCTGAGTTTGAAAAAGCAAAAGCTATAACTATTTCATTAATTATTTTGGCCAATGAGTTGGAAACAACAGCAGGGAATTCACAATCGCTGTCCTGTCATTCTGTCTGTACACAATACTGTTTGCAAGGATCATGGTCACCATCTCATTTACTTTGTGCAATGCCGTAACATTGAGGCTGGCCATGTTTTGGTTTGGTTGTTCCTTATTTCACTGCCTTGGCAAGCAGCAGGAGTAGTTTGAAGGGAAGGCACAGCAGCTCTAAACAGTCGTTTCTACAAAAGCCATGAGCTTCTCTGGACTTAACAGCTAAGTGGAGCAAGATGGAGAGTGAGATGTTCCTGACCAATCCCTCTGTGCAGCTCTGCTCCATGATTATAAAAATAAAGGACAGGTTAGAAAGTACTTACAGCGTGCGTAAGTGTTTTAAACATTGTGATGCTCCTACATGTGTTCATTACAACACAATCTGCAGTCACAGATCTGTAGTGTTGCAGTCTCTTCCTGGCCATGCATGAAACCAACAACAGCTGGGTAACCCCTGAAAACAGTAGCCACTCCCCAAGGCCAAGGGTTTTGGGCTAACCTCGAGCAGGCTGCCTTTGATCAGCTCCTGCTTGCCCTGGGCCCCATGGAAAGGTACACAGCAGCCTGTCAACATCAGGATTTAAGAAAAGCATGAAGGAAGTCACAAATTTCAGAACTGTTCAGTGTCACACCTGGTGAACAGCCTCATCCTGGCACTGAGGGTATGTGCACACAAACACGTGCAAATCTGCTTAACAAGGTGCAAGCATGCTATGTACCTGGTCAGGAATCCCAGGGTCTAGGAGCAGCTGTGCCCAAGCCAGGAGCCTTGAGGGTGACCAAGACAAGAGGCTGGGTGTGGAGATGCCCTGGCACAGCTCCATGCTGCCAGGCAAGAGTCAGCTACCAGGCAGAGCAAGCCACATCTGTTCCTGCTTGTCTGTGTAGACACACACTGACTAACCGTGGCTGCTTCCCAGAGCGAGTTTCTAGGTTTCATTATATTTTTACTTGTCTTGCAAGGGACGGAGCAAGCGCTCTGATAAATGAAGAGAAAGGGCTGCTTGCTTTGCAGGAGATTTATGTGACAGTCTCTCTCTCTCAGCCCAAGAAATCCTGTGGTCTGTTCCTCACAGTTGTCATCCCTAGATAGCCATAGACAGGGTGCACTGCATTTGGGGAGCCAGCAGATGAGCATGCTGTCACTGCCCTGCTCTCCAGCCAGCAGCATTCACCAGCTGAGTCTGGGTGCTACTGAAAGACACGCTGTGCTGGTTTGTTCCCAGTGTTGCTCCAGTGACCTGAGCTAGCCTTCACAACCCAGGTGGCTTCAGGAGACCCTTGTATGTGTTCAGGAGATCCTTCGCATCACTGCCAATGCCTGTGAGCATGGCTGTCACACAATCCCTGTGTGTGTCAGTCCCTCGCCCACTGTGGATGCTGAAAAAGCTGTAAGTGTTGGTAGGTTCGTGATGCTGGATGGGGACACCACTGCTAAGGGGGCAGAGGGCACAGATGGCCCCAGGCCAGGGGCTGTGCACATGAAGGCAGCAGTGGGCCCAGGACGTGTTGCCCAGCGTGCAAAGGCTGTGGTGGGCAGCAAGCGGGGACCATATGGAAGGTACTGCCAAAAAAGGCTGTTGAAGCAAAGGCTGCAAATGAGTTTAGTAGACAGACATTTTGAGGAGGGGGAGGCAGAGGGAGTGGAGGAGAGCAGGAGAAAGGGAGAGCTCAACACCACAACCAAGACGGGCCTGCCAGGGCCACACAGGCCTGGTAGACAGTGCTCCATTTTCCCTCACTGCACACCTTTTCCCAGTGCCTTAATTTTAAGATCCCTTGAAGAAAAGAGGGGACCAAGGTGTTGTGGCCCCTTCTTTGTTTTTAATTACTTCCCATTTTAATCTTGATTTGCATGTCGATCTCTCAGAACTGGGCCAGGGACTCTACAAAGCCCTCGTCAGCAACTCCCCCAATAATAAACAGGAAAAGGCTTAAGGGGCAAATCACTTGCATGTTAATGAGACTGTTTGCTGGAGTCAAGAGAGAAAACAGCAAACAAACAAATGGACTGAATTCCAGCGGCAGCTGTTTGCTCCTTAATCTCGGCTTGTCAGAGCTGCCCTTTGATGGGACACAATCTACACAAACGATTGTGCTAAATCTTCTAATCTACGTCCTCATTATTACATCCCTTCTTACCCATGTAAATCAGGGACAAACTCATTTTAATATTTAGATAGATTATGGAAGGGAAGGGGAGGGGATTGGAGGGGAAAGGAGCTGCTGGTGGTGTCTGCTCCTGCCGGTTAGGAGGGGTGTTAATAAGGAGCACAGGGAGGGGAACTGTCTGCATAGAGTCCAGGGCAGCAGCAGGAGGAGGAGCACCTGTTGTCAAGGCAAAATGAGGAGTAGAAAGAGGCAAGGACACTGACACTGGGATTCTGCAGAAGATTTGGGCATGGGGAAACATTGGTAAGGTGATGTGACAGGGCACTGAGGAGGACCCCACCCTGGCATTGCCCAAGCCCTCTACCCATGCATTCAGCCCCTGGCTTTGTCAAGGTGGGATGCTGGAGGAAGGTTTGGTGTTGTACATGGGAACTTCGTGGTGGCATAGGGAGAGGTGACAGGGCCCCAGTGTGGGGGCATACTAGGGCTGTGGCATTATCCCTGGGTACCTTGCAGTGCAGGGCCTCCTTGAAGCACAGCACTGTTGTCTCCCATCCCTCCTCAACCTGCCTTCACTGTTAGTGAGCTGAGGATCAGATCAACCACTAGGCTGGAGAAGCAGGCTAACACCTCACTGCAGAACTCAAGGACGCAGCCTCTCTGCCTCCACATAAATGTCATTAGAGCTGTGATTATGATATTTAATAATGCTCAAAATAATTGCTGTTACCACAAGTACAACTGTGGGGAAAAGAGCTCTCCTGCATTTCCCTGCCTCTGGCATCTCCTAATCCAATTGTCAACCTCCAACCCGCCCCTTAACCTTCTTCTTCAACTGCAGCAAACTCATGATACACCAGTCTCATTTCTTTGAGCCCCTCATCCTCCTCTGCTTCAGGAGGGGCTGTCATATCATAAAATAGGAAAGTTAGTTCACAAATTTGCCATTGACCTCACACCTGTGAAGGAAGGGTGCAGAAGAAAAGCAATAGCTTGGTGTACAAAAGATGAGTACAGAAGAACAGCAGAGGCAAGCTGGAATATAATCAAAAAGGCCAAGCATAAAATAAGTTTGTAAGTAGCAGGATAATCAAAGGGAACAAGAAATCATTCTGTAAATTAATTAGTAGCAAGAGGAAGACTAAGCAAAATATTGGATCTCTGCTCAACAGGGAGTGAAAATTATTGACAGAGGATAATATTAGAGAAACTAATAACAATGATAAAGAAGTAAAATCTTGGCATAGAATAAGAAAAGTGTATGGGAGAGGTAATGTTATTGAGTTAGGTCCATTCAGATTTATTTGGCATAACGAGCTTCATTGAAGGTGCTTAGAAATTTGGCTACAGCAGTCTCAGAGTCAGTAGTGGCTGTCTTCCAGAACCTGCTGAGATGTAGTGGAGTACAGGAAAATCACAGGCATTGCTCTTACAGAAGTGAAGGTAAGGGTGATGGGTAATTATAGACCAATCAGCTTAATTCCCTTTCCCATTAAAATTCTGGAATAAATTATCTAGTTTTCTCTAAATACTAAAGGCTAAAATGAGACAATTGTTTTCAGTGTGAATTTGTCAAGGATCAATCCCTTTTAGGCAATCTAATTTCTTGCTGTAGCAAGGCAACAGGTCTTGTAGATAAAGAAGGAACAGAAGAGGTTGAGTACCTTTAGTTCCATTAGCTGTTTAGGCTCCATTTCAAAAGCTATCCTTTTGAGTAAACTAGAGAAATATAAATTAGCAGAAACTATTATTAGATAGATGAAAAATTAGTTGAAAAACTGTGCTCAGTGAATGTCCTCAGTTTTTACTATCAAAATAAAGGATGTATTGAGCATAGCTTCATGAAGATCTGTTGTGAGTCTGGTTCTGCTTACTGGATGAATTAACAACATGGATGACAAAGAGGGAGTGGGCACATCAGGAAGACACAGACCTGGAAGGCACTTTAAATACATTGGAGGACAGACTTAGCATTCAAAATCATCTTGGCAATTTCAAAAAGTAGTTGAAAAAACGTAGATGCAAATCAGTACGAAACCATGCAAAGAATCTCAGTGATGCAGAAAGAATGAAATGCATAAACAGGGGTTGGAAAACAACTTGTTATGCAGCAATTCTTCCAGAAAAGCAGAAGGGGTTAAAAGGGATTATAAGCACTGTCAAAAATACTATGGTGTTGCAAATAAATCAAACCTCCTACTGTAAAGAATGGATAAGACTGCAACTGTCAAGACCTCTGGAAATTACCTTTCCTTGTATTCAGCATTGGTGAGACCTTAGTTGGCGCATTGAGCCCAGTTTTGGAATTGCCTTTCTAAGTGGACTCATTGGAGAGTGCCTAATGGAGGGCAATACGAATGATCACAGATCTGACACGCTTCCTGCAAAGAAAAACCTGAAAGAAGTGGTGGTGTGTAACTTGAAGAGGGAAGACAGAGAGAGGATAAAAGAATCCCCGGGCAAAAAAGCTGTATAGGAAGAAGGAAAAAAGCTGTTCTCTGTGCCCATGGCACAGGAAATTGTAGCAGGAAAGGTCTGTGTTAGACACTAGGAGCAAAATTAAGAAAAATGAGCAGGGGAGCGAAACAGACTGCAGGGGAGACACTAGAAGAGATTACTTAGATTCTTGTCCCTCTATCAGGAATGAGATGGGTATAACTGGTCATGGCACAGGGCAGAAGGGACGAAGAGACAGCTTCTCTGGGTTCCCACTAGTCCTAGTTTTCTAGCAATCCACCTCCTTATTTGACCCACCATCTAACCTTCAGCAGTGTTTGAGATGCAAGTACACAGAGAGTGCTGAGAAATAAGGAAGTGACAGTGGTTCACTGAACACATCACTGCTCTCCTTACCCACACCCCACTGTATTCTTACTAACCAGGAATGATGACAGGATGGAGACCCAAAAAATGACAGAAACCCAAGAGCTGGCTGAACTCTGGAGACGGACAAAGTACTGGCCCTTACCATCTTCTGAGGTGTGGCTGAAGGGAAAGGGCAGGGGTGTGCCACCCAGATCACTCCTGTGTGAGCCCATGATTGATTGAGCATTGCTGTGAGAGTTAAAAAGTGTGGTGTGAGCATCTGCTTCCCTGTCACCACCAGATAACCAGCATGACTGCTGGTCCCGCTCCTCCCTGCTAGGAAAACTAAATCAAGTGATGCCTTGAAGACTTAAAATAAACTGTCTATATACCTTAATAGAAATATCTATTTCTGCAGCATTTCCTTCGGGAAATCTAGCGAGGTTGTAAATGTATGAGGTTGGCATGAGTATCCACCACAAGTAATGGAATTTCAAGTAAAGGTTGGAAAATTTTCCTTTACCCTTTCTCTCTATTCCCTGCTATTTTCAGTCTATATGACTGTCGTTCATCACCTTCTTTCCTTGGACCCATGGATTCTTAATAATAGAATAGAAATAAAAGACCATTTAGGTTGGAAAAGACCTTTAATATCATTGAGTCCAACCATTTACCCAGCACTGAACCAAGCCCCTAAAACCCACATCTACATGTCTTATAAATACTTCCAGGGCTATACTCAACCACTTCCCTGGGCAGCCTGTTCCAGTGCTTGGCAACCCTTTCTATGAAGAAATTTTTTCTAATATTCAATCTAAACGTCCTCTGGCACAACTTGTGACCATTTCCCCTTGTCCTATTCCTTGTTACTTGGTAGAAGAGACTGAACATCTGGCTAAAACCTCATTTCAGGTAGTTATAGAGAAATAAGTTCCCTCCTGAGCCCCTTTTGCCCCAGGCTAAACAACCCCAGTTGCCTCAGGTGTTCCTCACAGGACGTGTGCTCCAGACCCCTCACCAGCTCAATTGCCCTTCTCTGGACGCACTCCAGCACTTCAATGTCCTTCTTGTAGTGAGGAGCCCAGAACTGAATTCAAGATCCAAGGTGTGACCTCGCCAGTCCCAAGAACAGGAGACAGTCACTACCCTGGTCCTGCTGGACATGCTGTTTCTGACACAAGCCAGGATGCTTGTATCACATGTACACTTGTATCACACTTGATGCTCCACACACCCTTGTCTGTCTGAGGAGCACAAACCTTTTCATTTGAGATGAGGGACAGACCATGAGAGGATAATGGTCCCTTGGCCAGATGGGCCTTGGACTTATATCCACTATATCTGGGATTAAAGGTGGACACATTCTCAGGATCCATCTTTGAGTCAATACGAGCAGCTCACTGTTGTGTTCTAGACATTGTGCTGATTCTCAGGTTGCATTGTCTGCCAAGCCAGGATATTAGCTCTGGTCTTCAAAGCTCTCTCAGAGTCAATTATGTCTGAGTCTGCATTTTCATCACAGCCCACCTGCTCATTTGGGAAAACGCAGTGCCCTAAGTCCATGATGAAGTGAGGGAAACTGGAGATGAAATGGAGATAAATGTCAATGAGGTTTGGCTACTGAATAAGTTTGCAAAGCAAACACACTACCCCAGAGTGGATACGTTTAGGATATACAGCAGTGCTCCCTTTCTTATGAAGCTTTTTCACCATAACAGAAAAGAGGGGTTAATATTATAAAATATTATAAAAACAAACAAGCAAATGCAATAGTCCCATCTTAACTGACTATATAACCAATTACCAAACTAGTTTAATATTCATAAGGAAAACTGGTTTGAAACCCTAAGACATGTAGCAGCCCCCAGTATGCATAAGGGAAGGTAGCATCAGAAAAGACACAGAGCATGCAGAAGATTGCAGGAAAACACATCAAAGAGGTTGGAATGGAACACGGTACATTATGTAGGAGTTTCCTGCCTTCACTGGGATTTATATGAGCCAAGCAGGCAGGATGTAAGGAGTCAGCAGCATTGCACAGCTCCTGTGTCTTGCAGGGGTGGCTACTACCAGTAAGAGGGCAAATGTGTGAGAGTGAAAACATCTAATCTATTAAACGCTCCCCGTGACAGGGCTCCCATAGTCCTACCAGTTACTCCGGGGAAATGGCTACAGTTTAACATCATCCATGCCCCCTCAGTGCTCACCCTTATCCCGTGCATAGGTGACCCGTGATCTGCCTTTCACTTAAAGATTAGTACTCCTCTCCCTGGTGCTAGTCCAAATCTCAGTCTTTCTCATCAGATTCTGTACCTTTCTGGTAGCTGAGGGATTCCTATTCCTCTCTCTTCAGTTATCACTTAAGTCAGACACATCTCTGCATGGCTCACAGACCAAAACCACAAGTTCCCAGGCATTTTCTTTCCTCTTTTCTACACTTAGTTCACTTTTATCAGTATTTCCTTAATAAACAAAATTGCAAACCTGCACAGAAAATTTGAGTTTTAATATTGGAGAAATACAACATTAATAGGCTGCTCCACAATGTCATGTTTCTGAATGTGGAGTTGTTTCAATCCTTTTTAGAGCTT
Organism: Haemorhous mexicanus; assembly: GCF_027477595.1. Classification (NCBI taxonomy): domain Eukaryota; kingdom Metazoa; phylum Chordata; class Aves; order Passeriformes; family Fringillidae; genus Haemorhous; species Haemorhous mexicanus. The sequence continues at coordinate 42,478,858 of NC_082346.1, forward strand.
TGTCATATTACAAAAGTACATTGCAATCATACCAAACTATTATGCCCAGCTGTTCTCACTGTCCTACTGTCTGTCTCTGAGGCACATTTTTTGGCTCTGGGATTTTTCTCTTTAAACAACTCCCACCTATGTTCTCCATGCTGCAGCACTCTGGTTTTCTTCTCCTCATGGGCATAAATTCTCCCAGCTCAATATCCTGCAAATGGCATTAATACACACCTTGGTCACCTTTCTTTGTTGGTTATGAAGAATGAAGAAGGTCTGATTTAAACCCTCCTTGCTGAAAACTTTTGTCCCAGCCTTATGGTTGCAGTCAGTCATAGGGCTACATTCTCATTATCACTGATAACTCCTATCTGAAAAATTCACAATAATTCTTCCAGTGGCAGTTTCACATTTTGCTAATTAGAGCCTCAAGAATTGACCTGAAAAGGGAAATTTTTAATCAACAAAAAAACCCCTGCAGAGCTGAACAAAGCCCAGTGCATTTCTGACACTGGGCAAGAAGGTCACTTGAACCACTTTAATTTCATTTGCATTGTATTCTTAGCAATTCGACCTGAATTTATTTTGACATACGAATCTTGTGAGTAGTCTTCCCACACACTGAATGCATCTTTGGTGTTCCCGTCCTCCAATAGTTCCATAATACTAAGACAATTCAGTATGCACAGCAAAATTCCTCTGGTGATGACAGAGTGATGGAAACTAGATTTTTGCTGTAGCAAGTGAGTTTAGCATTCTTTCCCCCTTTGGAAGAAAAATTTATCTATCATGCTTCTTTCTTCAGCACCTAGGTCCGTGGCATCCAAATGTTGTAGAAAAGTAAGATAACCACAGCCCAGAACAAGAACTTCATTTTGATCTTCCCTCGTTGAGGCAGAGGAATGTGCACTTGTGCTGTTTCGCTACTGCAAAAGCAGAGTAATACCTCTCCTCCCTTATGCTGGGATCCATCTTGCTTAACTTTAGACACCCACACCTGAGCCAGTCCTGGGGCACTTCTCTAGCCTGTGTCTATCTCATCAATAAGTCAATGGAGATGCAATTCCTCTAATCCAGTTTATTTTACCTGTATCACGGTAAATTAAACCATGTCCTAGGCTCTACTGAGCCTATTGATCAGTGCTCTGGTTACAACGGGAGTATGCCCAACGTGGACTCCCTACCCTGCAGGTATTCCTGCTGGATCTGATGTATCCCACTGCCACATTGGGTTCTCTCTCTGGACAGTATTTGACTCCATTTCTGCATTTGCTCATTCTGACAGTGCCCATATAGATGACAATAAGCCAGAATCTTGGGGCTGTTCTTTCACATTGCTGCTGCCACAATGCTTTAGTCCAGATCCTCTGTGGTACTTGGTTACTACCTTTGATTATGGAACCTCTCTTTGAACAGTCTACCTACAAAAGTTTTTCCTGATTCCAAAATTCAGAGTTTGAGACAAGCAATGAAAGATTAGACCATGTCTATCAAAGAGCAGGGAGGCATTTTTGAGGAGTAAGGAATAGGCTCCAGGGTTCCAGTCAGGCCTGCACAAGGTACTAGGCTTGGCAGCTAGCTGGTGTTAGGAGTTGGAGTAGCTCCTTCACTGCTGCCTCCACCCTATGGTCAGGTCAGTGCAGCTCTGGGGTATCACACAGTAAAGCATTAAGAGCTCTGGGTTAGAAACAACCTCTCCCTGGGAGGCAAAGGGCACCTTCAGATGCTGATTTGGCCACTGTTTTTAGCCTTCAGAGAAATGATGTTCAATACAGGTTGGTCCCTCAGGTAAAGTGAGACAGGTCAGGCTTGATGGCCTCTTGTATGTGTGTTAATCTCCAACATACAATACCCAAATATTCCTAGCATCCCCCCTCACACCTGAGTCCTCCCAGGGAGCAAGGGCAGCTTTTGGAGAGTCCTCATTAGGTCACCGGCCTTGGGAGCTGAAATCTCCCCTCCCCCCCCCCTTGGTACACAACTGTTCCTCATTTACATAAATTATCTCTATTCAATTATCTGTCCAGATGTCCGAATTGTGCCACCAATGATCTGTGAATGAATTAAAAATGGAATATAATTTAATAATAACTGATTAGAAGGAGATTAGTTGTTATATAAAAAGCAAAAACCAAGAGATAGCTAGTTGCCCTTAATCCGAGCCAATCCACTGTAATTATAGAAATACAGTCTCGCTTGCTCTCCTTCCCATTTCTCTTCTTCTCCCCCCACATTTTCTCTCTTTCTCCTTTTCCCTTTTCCCTCTGTCCTTTCTTTCCTCTCTCTCTCCCCCCTCTTTCTTTTTTGTTTCTTGGTCTCCATCCCTCCTGTGCCTTCTCTCCACTTTCTCTTCCTGATTATAACTACCTACGTCAACAGAATCAAAGCCCCTCCGGCTGCTGAAACACCCGTGTAGCTGGGGATGTCCTGGCAGATCCAACCAGCAATAGCTTTCAGCTGCATTAACATCCTGTCTTTCAAGCCATGTTAATGATGGTGTCTTTATACTCTCACTTTTCTGTTAAACATTTCTGGAATCACTGCTTTTTCCCTAGGTTCACAAAGCAGGCTCTTTAAAGGTTTCTCTCTTCTTGTCTTTTGGAGTCATGCAGAGCAATTTCTACACTGTCCTAGGTGTTTTAAAATCATAAGCAGCACAGAGGCTCTGCTTCTCCTCTTGCACCAGGAAGAACCAGCAGCAAGTCCCCAAGCCCCTAAGTGTCTCTTCTGAAAAAAAGCACCCAGACTTTTGCAGGAAACTTGCCATAGGATTTTTTTCAATGATATTTTATCCTCTCCCAATCATACAGCCATAGCCAGGCTGAGATAGTGCCACACTTAGGATTGGAGGCAGAAAAAAACTGGAGAGAAAAATACAGCACCTTGTTATCTGAATGCTCCATGGGGATCCCCCACCCTGTCTAACAGAGCTCCCTCCCTCCCTCCTAGCTGCCACCCACCTATGTCAGCTGGGACTTCTGGTGCAAACCTCCACCACTCACTGTGATGTGCAATGGCATGAAGCTGAATAACTAAAAACTATTATTAGTTTATTTTTATTCCTCTTGGAAATTAGAACAAGAAAAAAAAATTTGCTGACATTAGTGGACAATTTATTTCAGGTAATTTCATAATATGATTTGGAAACTATCAGCCAGTAACAGCCTAAGTCAAATTTCCCCACTAGTTCAACAGGGGGCTTGTCAGACATGGACAGTGATGATTAGGGATATTGCTTACAGACACACTCTTGCAAGAAGAATGAAGATGAAAACAGAAACACTCGCTGTCAAAGACTCCCCTCCCTGTACTAAGATACCAGATTTTTAAAATCTCCAATGTCTTGGCTTGCTATGTGAATGCAGTCTTTCTGAATTAAAAGCTCTGCTCTCCCTTCATACATCACCCTTAAGAGCAGTGCTCACAGCAGCACTTCTTGTCTCTTCTAAGCACTAAGCCATCTGCAGCTGGTTGGCTCTACCAAGGTGGAGCAGAAATCAGAGAGACTGAAGGTCTAAGGCCCAAAGAGCAAACATACATGATGTAATATTACACAGATAATTTTGATTATCTCACTAATGACACTGTGATGGTAGTTGGTAGTTATTTTACCCTTTAATGCACCTTCTATTTCTTTCAAAGAGAAGGATATTTGTGGAAATAAAGGATGTAGTTAAAGCTACATGTAGTTAAAGCCTCTCCTAGAAGCAGCAAATGTTTCCCAAAATAAATTTTGAGAATGTTAGCATCAAAAAACCCCAACCATTTCAAAAGCAGTAGAAATGAATTACCACAAAATGTGTAAAATTTTGAATACCCAGTCATTCAACCCCTTTCATTAGCACAAATGAAAATGTGAAGATTTACTTTGTCATTCCATTAATATGCAGTTTGGGTAAATCATCTTGTTTTTTCAAGAAACACCACCCTCACCTTCAAAAATATTTATGGAGGTTTATTCTGATAAGCTAGTTTGTGTAAGTGCTGGAAGCACAGAGTATTTTTTTCCCTGTTTAGTTGGTAACTCCAGAATGGACTTCCACTTCCAAAGGAAGATGATTAAAGTAACGTCTCATTTACAGGTCACTGCAACTAAAATTCTTCATTAACTGTAATTTCTGTTACAATGCTGCCTTACATATCACTATATTTGTGCTTTTCATGAAGACCTCTAAGAATTAAGAGAGTACAAGAAAATGTCAACTTTTATTAAAAAGCACTGCTGGTGCAAAAGGTTTGACAACACCAATTGGAGCCATTTTACTGCAGAAAAAACTAAAAGAAGTTTAATACATCATTTAAAGCCTTCTACAATTTTGAACCTAATATATTTATTTTTTATGGACTTAATTCAAAAACTTTGGACTCTTGGGCTTTTGCAGTGAGCATTTTTATATTTTGATAATTAAAATGTTATCGCTCTGTGGCTAGAAGATGTGTTCAGCAGACTTTGAAGGATATTATTTACATATGATTTGGCTTTGATAGTCTTATTTTTTTGAGTAACATTTTACTCACAAGTAGTTCAATTGGCTTCTGTATTATTCAATATGATAATGTGAGGAGAAGTAGAAAATCTGTCCCCTAGGTTAATGTAAGACAAGCCACAGTTACTGAAAGTGGATTAATGATTTCCGGATTGAAAAAAGTGTTTTGTTCTGTTTTATACACTAAAGCCCACATGAAAACATTTTGCATTTTGGTATTTCTGTTGCAGAGATTCAAAGTTAAAGGGATTACTGAAATGTGTCTTTATTGTTAATTTTCCCAGGTTTAGATTTATGTTAGAGGATGTGTCAACTGTAATCATGATCAAGCCCTTAACACATGTTACCTTTTTATTCTCCCTCTTTTTGCATTGTTTCTATCAGGGTTTTGGCATTTGTTTTCTAGTGTTCATAATCCTCTGGAGCAGCCTTAGTTTGAAGTTGTTTTTCTTGATGATTGTTATGGGGATCTTCAGGAAAAGGATGTGCATTTACAACAAATCTAAGAACAAATTGCAATGTATCATTTCATTTTTTAGTCCAGGTTTTGTTAGAAGTCTGAAAATAATGGCAGTGCCGTGGCATGAGCGGAGGGACCGGGAGCACTGCAGTCCATCCCTCCCAAAACTTCACCAGGTGACAGTGGGTTTCAGCACATCAAAGCCAAGTGACTTCTGCAGACCACCCCATGCACAGGACCTTCTCCAGGTGATGCTCCTGCACGACACCCATGAGGGGCAGTGGCACCACCCTGTGCCATTGGCTTTGCCCAGCCTCATGCCTGGGCAGCAAGCACTGCTTTCTTTCAAGGCCTGTAAACACCTTAGTTTAGTTCTGAGTGCTTCCTTATCTCTTTAACCTCTTCTCATCTAACAAACATGCATGGCTCATCTCCCTGGGCTTCACCCCTGCCACACAAACCAAACCCCTGGCAGCTGGCCAAGAGCCAGCTTTGCCCATGCTGTGCCACAGAAAAGCAGGAGCAATGACAGAGGCTTCTCTCATCCCAGAGTGTCGAAATGCTCTTTAAAGTCACCTAAGTTCAGCTGTAAAGTGTCTGTGGAGTGAGACTGTGGCATTTTCAGGAATCCATGCTGATCTGAAGGTGGGCTGCTCAGCTCCACACAAGGATGAAGGCAGAGATGTGTTGCTAAGCAGAGACTATTTTGCAACAGAACAGGACAAGTCTTCCAACAAAAAGGGATGCATACTGGAAGGTATGCAAGGATGCAAGATTAGAAAGAGGCCCAGGAGTGTTCATAAACAATGGACCCATCCCGAGCAACCTGAAGTTGGGATACACATGAGATATCCCAGCTGCTAATACAGTCTCCAAGGAAACAAAGGGCACCCTGGGCTCATTTTGCCTTCTCTGTCCTTTGGTTCACCAAGGGGGAAGCAAAGGGATAGTGGGACTCCAGTGGTTGAGATCAGAGCGGTGTAAGTGACACCTGCTGGCAGATGCCTGGGCAGCCAGAGCACAGCAGAGGTGGCACGGGCTCACCGTGGTCACACTGAGCCTCCACACAGCCCCAGCTTCAGGAGCCATAGAATACCCTGAGCTGGAAGGGACCCACAAGGATCACCACAGTCCAGCTCCTGGCTTGGGAATGTCCCCTGTTTAGATCCAACCAGGGTTGCCCAGATAGGGGAACCCTTTGACTCCATCCCTTCACCCTGATTCCCCATTACTGCATTCAGTGGTGACCCCATGGATTTGTTTTAGACATTGCATGGCTCTAAGTGCCCTGCAGGATATTACTTCATTAGGGCACACTGGGAGGCACTAAAACCAGTTGTTGCTGAAGACTTAGCACCTCCACTGTAGACATTTGGGGCGATTTGTTTGGCTTAGCTCTTCTCTGGAGCGAGGACCCATTAACATCTGGAAGGTGTTGGAAATGGGGGCTCAAACCACATCATCTTCCAATCCTGTTTCCTCTGCAAGGACACCAGGCTGGGCCTCCTGCCACCCCTGTGCAACACAGAGAAGCAACTGTGGCAGTTGGGACCATTGCATCCAGAGAGCAACCTGGATCTAAAACCCACCTTGAATGTGGACAGACTCATTAGTCACCAAGTTTGACCTGAGCCAAGACTGCAAGGTTTGTCTGTGCTGGAGCATGTATTTTAGAAGGTCTAAGGGAAAGACCATTCCTCAGGTAAACAGTTTTAATGCTGGAATATTAGACATGGCTATAAATCAGGTTCTCTCATACTGTGGGAAATTCTAGCATTTTAAAGTATTTCTCTCCATGGAGAATTAATGTAATTTAAAAATGCTGGTTTTGCAACTGACTCTTTTTTTAACTAGTCTTACAGGTCATCAGGAACAGCTGACAGCAAACAATATATACTGCAATATACAGATACTGTGATTGACAATGGAGATAGTGATTCCTAGTTTATATTTTAAAATCATTAAGGTCATCTGAAATTTCATGGCACATGAAATATTTCACACTTTTGGCAGCATGAAGATTCTCTGCTGTGTTATAACAAAAGGATTTTCCATTAATTTAGCATTTACTCTGTACTGTGTAGCAAATGTACTTAACAGTTTGAAAATTAAAATGAAAATAGATTTAAATGATTTTTCATGCTATAATGTGATAGCAGTAGAATAATATAAAATGAAAATGCATAAATTAACATCAGAAAATACATTTCAGAACAATTTTGTAAAACAAATGGTTTCAAAATATATTGCTCTAGGGATTTCTGTAAGCAACTAGATATTTTTCTGTCAAAAGCCCAAACACTTCCATCCAAAGAAGTTTTTTTTCAACAAGAAGCTGTTTTAAAAATGTCTTGTCTACTGTATTAATTATCCTCACTGTGAAAAATTCAGGCCCTATATTAATACTTTTATTTATTTAAATTAATTATTAATTAGTTAGCTTGACCTTCTAGTGCTAAATCCTGTTATGCCATTGTTAATAAATTAAAGAACCTTCCATCCTTTGAAAGTGTCTCTCCTAACTCATAGGTTGTTTATGAAGTTCTTCTCTTAATAATTTCCAGTTCTTTGGTGGTTTTTATTGAAAATGTAGACACCAGAAGTGGACACAGTATGAATCTGTTATGGTCTTGAGATGCCAAGACCACCCTCATTCTGCTAGGTAGCATTTTCTTGCCGATAGATCCTGAAATGGCATAGCTCTGACAGAGCAGATTACAGCAAAAATCCATGCTTAGTTTTTGTTATCTGTCACATCTCCTCCATCCTTCTCAGAGCCACTGCTTCCCATGACAGCAGCCTGTGACCTTCATTTTCTGTTCTGAGATATATAGTCTTGCATTTGGCTATATTAAAATCACATATTGTTCAAATGAGCAGAGCCTGCCAAGCGATCCAGATTGCTCAGTATAACTGACCTGCTCCCATCATTATTTATCACTCCACCAATTTTTATGTCAAGTTGAAATCATTACCTGCATTGATTTTGTATTTTCTTCTGAGTCACCACAAAGATATTGCATGGTATGGACCAAGAACTGATCTCTAGACAACACATCTTCGAAATTTCTCCAGCAGTGGATGATTCCCCAGTGAATATGTCAGAACCACTAATTAGTCAGCTTTTAATTCATTTAACGCGTGTAATTCCGATTCCACCTCAAGCTAATTTTTTACCAAGAAAGTGACGGGGTGCCAAGTGAAGTGCTGGCCCGGCACCGGAACGCACTGTGACAGCGGCTGCCCCCACATTGCTCTAGCTCTCCCCCGCAAACCAAGCCGCACTCCAAATGACGCTCCCCACTGAGCACCGACGCTCCGCGATTATTGGGGTGGTGGATTTGGGCACTCCGCGCCCGCCCTGCGAAGCGGCCCCGGGAGCTGGTGCTGCCGCGGCGGGCTCGGCGGGGGCTGGCCCGGGGAAAGGCGCTCGCCCGGAGCGGCGGAGCCCGGCTGCGCGGGCGGCCCCGGGGAACCGGGGGTCCCCGCGCCCGGGAGCCTCCGCGGCCGGCGGCGGAGCTGCCGCCGGTAATTAGCGGCATTAGCGGAAGGAAAGTTGCCTGCTCTGATCTCCCGTCCCGAGGCCACAAGGTCCCCGGGCGTCCCCATCCCTCCCCAGCCCTTCCCTTTCCTTTCCTCACTGCTCTATTGCAGGCCAGGGCGGCCACCCCCTTCTCCCCTTCCCTCCCCGCCAGCCGGGGGAGGCTCCCGCTTGTATTTACCAGCAAATGATTAATTGTTGCTCGGCGCTGGCTGCTAATGCTGCTAATCCGGGCGGCTGCGTGTTCGGCCGCTCGCCCGGTGCCAGGCCCCGCGGGCGGAGGGGGCGCAGCGCCGCGGCGGGCGGGGGCCGGGCTGCGCCCCCGCCTGTAATTACTCCCCAGACAAATCTCTGCAAACAGAGGAGCGGGGAAATCTCTGCCCATATTGCAAGGGGCTCCGGCCCCCACCCGCGGAATAATTTTGAGACTCAAATCCCAGCAAAGACCTGCTACAAATTGCTGCAAATTAAGCTGATTTTGCCCCGAATGAGGGATTTTCTGCTGCAGATCAGCCCTTCCCGGAGCTGATGAGGTGGGGATTAGGGAAGGGACTGAAATCAAAGGGACAGGATGGTGCGGGAGGGGGGAGCCCGAGAGGGGAGCCCAGCAGTGAAAGTCCTGGAGCATTAACACTTATTGATTTCTACTTTGCTGACATTTTATTCTATTACCAAGTTTACGATTAGCCTAAACTAGGATCCGTGACAGCCAGGGCAGGGTGCGGAGCCCCGAGGGGTGAGAGGCGCTCACTTCTTGGGTTTGCACCCCACCAGCCCCGCAAGCATCTGCTCTGAGCAAATGCCACCTTCCGGGGGCTGCCTGGCTCCCGGCACCGGAAGAGTTGTGATGTGAGCTGAGTTTGCGACCCTGGGCAGGCTGCACTCTCTTTTTGCTCACCAAGAGGATGCTGCCGATTTTGAGGAGAGGGAGCTTTCTCCAAATTCTATACCTTTATCAAGCCCCAAATCTTTCCTATTACGTGTGATGGGAATAGTCAGCTCACCTCCTTTTCAACATCCGTCTGTCCATCTATCCATCCCTTCTTCTTTCCCTCTCCCTTCCCTCTGGATCCTCATTTCCATCTGTTTAAACAGCAACAGCAATGTCTGTTGCAGGTATTTCAAATTGCACCATTAAAGATTTTATGTTGAGGATGTTAAAATTAAAAAGATATATGTGCAAATAGTCACTATGAATTTAATCAACTTGATTTAATACTAATAGGAAACAGCAAATGGAATTTATGACTCAAAAAGAAGTGAATTTTTTAAATAAATACAAGTACTTTGTGAAAAACAGAAAAAAAAATCCCAATCTGAAGAGTTTATTAGAGTCTAATCCCCCAACAACAACCGAAACCGGGGCTGCCCACCCAATAATCCTGGCTGCCATTAAAATATTAAAGATAAATCTAATCGTCTCTTTATCCAAAATAAGCGACTTTTATGTGGAGAGAAAATGTCTAACCCTTTGGGAAGAGAATTACTCCTAATGCATCAAATGGAATTCAGTCAGGATGGCAAAACTAGGTTTAAAAGCAAATGAGATGGTAATAGAGATAAAGGCCAGTATAACAAATTAAAAATACTCATTTACACGAATTAAAATCACTCCTGAAAGGGTTCTGAGTAAGGAGGCCACTGGATGGTCTTGGCCCTTCTTGGTATGCATGAGTTTATGCAGCCTCTCAGGACACGGGGAAAGGCAGGATGTGGTGCTGAGTATCTGTGGGGAAGAAGTGTCTGTTCCCTACCCCATCTCTCTGAGGCAGCTTTTACCCATATCCTACAGTGTCCCCAAACCCATCCGTAGCAGAAGTTATCTGTCCATGGGAACACTGTTGAGGATGAGAGTTCCCAGGAAGCTCACCCAGCTGGGGCAAAATCACGTCAGGGACCTGGAAAATGACCTTGCTACATGCCAGGAGGAGCTGCACCTGAGTGGGGTTTGAGCACAGAACCTGTGCTCCCAGGGGTCTGGGAGCTGTGAACTTCCTCTCCTTTCCTGCTACCTGAGAAGCTTAAAAGGAGTGGGGCAAGGCAGAGAGGAAACCCGTGGGCACTGCTGCCTTCCCAAGCCCTGTGCCTGGACAGAGCCAGCATCCCAGCCACAGTGCCCCTTCCCTTCCCCTTCCCCTTCCCCTTCCCCTTCCCCTTCCCCTTCCCCTTCCCCTTCCCCTTCCCCTTCCCCTTCCCCTTCCCTTCCCACCCTGCACATGGGAAACAGCTTCCAGGCACAACCTGCCTGTTCTGGACCTGCAGGAGGGTCAGACCCCCATGGCAAGGGATGTGGGCAAGGGCAGCACCACAGCTGCTGATGGGTGCTGGGGTGGGGGCTGCAGCAGCATCCTGCCTCCACCCTCTCCCCCTCCCCCACGGGCACTGATGCGGTGAAGAACATTGTAGCTGGTTCCACTACCTTGTTAAATCACTTCGAGATTGTCTGTGTGCCCTACTTTTGGAAACCCAAACCAATGTGTGGGGAAAATCCCACTGGAATGCTTCTTCCAAAACACAGCCCAGGGCACGCTCACAGGCAAGGTCCCATTTGCAGTGGGTCACAGACAAGCTTGTTTGCCAAAACCAGGAAGACACCAAGTTCCCTCACAGCCAACTTCATGAAAGACATCTGGTAAATCAATAGAACACACCTTCACCTGCTCAGACTTCTCCTTCCATCCATGAAATGCAAACATGGTGCCAAAGAGAGAAAGTAAAACAAATGGAAATGTCCTCACTAGCAGTATGTAGCATGAGTAAGAGCAGTTCTTTAGAGCATCAGAGCTTCAGGCTGCTTAGATTCCCTAGCATCATTTTAGGTTCACTTTGCAGTTTTAAGATTAGTGATGCAATTTTATAGGCAAAAGAATTTTTTCTTTAGTTAATGATTAGGATCTGGAAAGCAAGATTGCTTCCTTTAGGGAAAAAGCCACTTGTCTTCCAAAATACACAAACCAATCATGTGAGATGTGTGTAACCTGTCCTTAAACCTACCCTGTGAAGTTTCCCCAAGACAGGCATCCTATCCTAATGCCTGCCCTAAAGAGGATCAGCATCCTGTCCTGACACTTTCCTGACTGTTAAGGAGTTTCTCCTACTGCTTTGCGACAGACAAAGCCATCTGCTCCAGTGCTTCCGATCTATCAGTCTATCCACTATGCTCAGTAGATACACTGAACAGTTTTGGAAGACCACCACTGCTACATTTTTTAAAATGTATTTGAAGACTTGTTAGCATCTCACTTCAGTCATCTTCTCTGTAGACCAAAGAAATGTATGCTTTCTGGATACCTCATTATTTTTCTGCTGTCCCTCACCAATCAGCCCAGATCTGCCCTGAAGCTCAGGATGCAGAACAGGCAGAGCAGAGTGCAACCCGGGCCATGGACTGGCTAGAAAGCTGCTTTAGATACTTTATGTTGTGTATTGTCCCCAGGACAGGTACTCACCCATGGACAAAAGCTGAATCTAGTAATATTTTCCTATGTGTTTATTTTCCTTAAAGACTCCATACCTTGTGATAAAACTAGATCTCCCTGGGATTTCCCCCTTAACACAAACACATAATTTTCTTTAAACAAGGTAGAGGGGTTTTTTATCTGATGATGGAAAGGACATCAAAGTGATCCTCAAATATCCTCTTTCTCACAAACTAAGAAAAGGGAACACTTAATATAGTTAAAAGAAAATGCATCAGACAAACCCCTTTGATAAAATGTATAATTTATCTGAAGTACTCATGTGCCAAAGCATTATTTAGAAGTGAGCAGGATATCCTCAGCCAAAAACTATATTATAATTAAATGGTAGTGAGGTGGCCAACATTCATGGTGAATCAAGCAAATCTTTATTAACATTTATGGCAGCTTCATTTAGGATGTCCAGGTCAAACATCATTACTTTCCTACACCACAATTTAGCTGACTTTAAAATGATATCTGCTGAACAGACTTTAATCCACATGGTAAAGCCCATGTCTTCCTGCTCTGTTACTTTCTAATAAATCAACACTGGAACTCTCTAAACTGGTTGAACAAAAATAAGTTCAGTTGCTTCAGGAGAATTATAAGCATGTCTACATATGGGTCTAGCTTGCTAAAAAGTAATTTACAGTACGCCTCTTTAAAAAGGAGATATAAACATTTATCCATTGAATAATATTCTCTTCTGTTTCAGGAGTTGGAAAAGAGTGGCAATAAACCTCTGGAGTTGCCCCATCCAGCACTGCCCAGAGAGAGGAAGTGAACCAGATGTGATGGGACTCTGACATGCAGCACCCACTCCAGACTGGCCCAAAGGGTTACATTTTTCTCTTCTGATTTCCAGGCAACTGGAAGTTACTGATATATTCAGCTAAAAGAAAGCTTTGCTATCCAACCCTTACCTGCTCAGCAGCCCCATGCAGAAAAGGTTTTGTTTAACCCCTTGTCATAAGCAGAGCAGAGCCACCCAACACCTCAAGCTGTGACAGAGGAGAGGTATCCTGAGTTCCTAAGTTACTCTGACCTTTCCACAGGAAACTGCAGGACAGAGGAACTGCCTGTGGTGCAGCATGGTTGAGTCCTAGCAGCTGGATGTTCCACGTGGCATGAATGGAGGTGCTCAGCCAGAGAGAAAATACGAGAAATATGGATGCATCTGTGTCAGGAGAGAAGGAGAGGTATAGTGGAAAAAAAGGAAAATGTCAGAAGTGCTAAGCAAAGTGAAATCCTAGCTCTACTAAATGTCAGTGACCAAGGTCCTGCTGTCTTCAGTAGGATGAAGATTTTACCCAGGGGTTAGGAGGTGCAGCTCAAAGCTACCAGGATGATTCAGAGCAGGCAGAAAGAGAGAGGTCTGCTCAGGGCTGCAGTAACTCAGCCAGCAGCTGCCAGCTGGGAGCATTTGGCCATGGGCATGACAGGTGCCATAATCCCCTGTCATCACGTACTTTGTATCTTTGATTATTTAGACATCGATAGACTGACATGTAAAGAAAAATGTATGTTCAATAGGACACTTGACATCAGAAGCTTCTTATTTGGGAAGGCTTTTATATAGAGAGAACATCCCTATCAGATTCTATGAGCTCCATGAAATTCAAGATTTTAGGGCCTGAAGGGAACATTACAACCCTCTAGCCTGAGCTTCAAGATAAAATAAGCTACAAAACCAAATAATTTCTGCATCAGGCCAATATCTTCTGGAAGAGTTATAGACCATCTCTTACAAACTTTCAGCCTTGGTTTGAAGACTTTATATGATAGACAGAATTTAAAACATCTGTGGGCAGATAGCTCTGGTCAGTCTTTGTGTCTCAGCAGCTTTGATTAATACAGCAAGTTTCTCTTCTTGTAATATTAGCGTTATCATGTCTTATATCCATCTACAGTGCAACATATGGTGGAAGGATAATGTAAAAATGTCCAGTGACTGTGACTTCAGTGAATCACCAGTGCTCCCCAAAGTTTAAGAACACAGCTAATATAAAAACATACTGAGAGAGACTTTTATCCAAAGTATTTTTACATATGTAAGTTTTGAAAGGAGACAGGCAGGAGCTGCATGCACTTGCACTGCAGAGGAGACCAAGATAACTGAAGCAGTGCTGGAAGAACCCAAAAGCCATTGTAGAGGAGATGGAAGAGCCCAGGGAGATCTGTTCTGACCTATCTGTTTGAATTATCAGAGAATCACAGAATGTTTTGGGTCAAAAAGGACCTTAAAGATCATGTAGTTCTAAGCCCCCTGCCATGAGCAGGGATGTCACCCACTAGATCAGGTTGCTTTAAGCCCCATCCAGCCTGGCCTTGGACTCTTCCAAAGATGGGGTATCCACAGTTTTTCTGAGCAACCTGGTCAGTGCCTCACTACTCCCTGAGTAAAGAATTTCTTCCTAACAGCTAATCTAAATGTCTCCTCATTTCATTTGAAACCATCCCCCCCATGTCCTCTCCCTGTCTACCCATGTAAAAATTTGCCCTCCATCTTTTTTAAGGCACTTTTATCCACTGAGGTCTGTCTAGACAAGGACATCTTTAAACCCAGTGCTGACAGAAACAGCAAAGAGCATGCTTCTGTCATGGAAATGGAGAAGAAGTAACACTTCTTTAGAGACTAAGGGGTTAACAACAAACATTGCTTCTACTGAGATTCAAGTTTTCCAGGACACAGGAGAAGGCTGAAGTAAAGCTAAGACTGAAGAAAGAACCAAGTCATCCCAATACATGTGCCTGGATGAAGGAGAGATTTGCAAACAAATGGGAGAAGTGGAAAAGTTCAGCCCCAAGGATAAGACAGATGAACTATGGAAAAGGAAAAAGGATGAGCTGGATCAGAAAAATGTGAGAGAATTCAAGGTTTCTAATGTTTTTCTCCCCAGGAAACCATCTGAGTCACGGAGCTGAGGAAAGCTTACATAAAGCCAGAATTTTTTCTGGTGAAGACAGGGTAAAAATATTGTCAGAAATTAGTTACAGTCAGAAAATATAGTCAGAAATAGGTATATAGAGGTACAGAATATATGTAAAAATACAGTCAGAAATTAGAGAGGTATTGAGTAATACAAGTACTGATATATAAGAAACTTCAGTATAGATCAGCAAGGCCCCTATGTCTATACCTTTATATCCTGACAGTGGTCAGAGCATTAACTTTGTAGGAACTATTTCTAATCACTCGTCAAGGAGGCTAAAAATGATAAAGGTGAGTGAAAAAGCTGTAGAGTGGACCTCAGGCTGATTAAACTCTGATGGGCTTGTCAAATTGGCCTCTGTGCCTAGCTTGAGCTAGAACACCCAAATAACCCACACCCCTCTACCTGTCCTGGGGCAGGGATGCAGAGCTGGGTCTGAAGGAAAAGGAGAAATTGTGATGCTCAAAGAGCTGTCAAAACATGGGCTCAAGTTGAGAAGCAGCCCCTGTGCATATCCACACCCTCTGTGAGCTCTGGGCAGGTCTTTAGGCAGAACAAGTGTGCATCTCCTCACAATGATGCTGGTACCACACAGAGGTAGCTACAACATTTCAGAGGGCTTTAGACCTGGTGGGTTTAGTTCTACAGCAGACTGCATCTTGGGGCCACATAACCCACACAATGTCATTCTCCCTCAGAGATGTTTGGGGAGGAACTGTTTCTGGAGAAATTTGGATCAGTTTATAGAGAACTTGAGATTTAGAGAAATCATAATAAAGTTATGAATAGTTTATTGGCAAGATGATAGTTTGAATTTTTACCCTAGCAGACCCAGTCATGCTGAGGCACAGCTTGTGTAATGCCATGCTGGGGAAGGAAATTGCATACCATACCTGGGGAGCCCCAAATGGGGTAGGACAGAGGTCAAACCAAGAATTGGCTAATGCAGACAAGACACAACCAAAATTTGAGGTGGTAGGATTGTCTGACACGTCCCTCACAAGGTGTACATTGCAACCTCCCCACCCTCTAGGAGTGAAGCTGGCTGCATGAGGTCAGCTCACTGATACAGGCAGCTGCTAGGAAAGCCCTGGAGGGACCCTCAGCAGGAGCTCCTCCCTCCTCTGCTTGGCAGCTGCTTTTAAACTGAGGGTCTCATTCCTGGCTCTTGCCTGAGCTACATGCCTGAACCAGGCCATGCACCTACTGATCTGGACCCCCCATTCAGGGACTTGACTTCCTGGCCAGAACTTGGAGCTGCCTCATCCCCATCAACTTGTCTGGTGATCTGGACTGAAGGCTGAGTCTGGCTACAGCCCACAGCTGCTCTGCTTGCCTCGCTCAGGTACAGTGAGATGGGGCCAGGGCCAGGGGAAACCTGCTCCGATGACTCTCAACACATTTGGCTCCCAGCTTCCTGTCCTTTAGAAAGCAGCTGGTCACCCCAGTGCTCTGGCAGTCTTCATTCACTTCTGAACCATTTCCATCTTTGTGGAGATGTGAGTTTCTTTAAAATAATGGCTGGGAATATGACTACCTTGCTGCTCTAACATGAGACAGTCTCAGCAATTCTGCCATCACAGTGGCGGTGCCCTTGGTTTGCTCAGGGAAGGCATGATTTTCAGCATCTACAGCAGCCTCAATTCTGGCTGGCCAGGACTCTAAGCCAGGATTTCCAAAGGATGCAGGGCATGGCCTTTGGGCAGTCCAAAACATTTGTGGCCATCCGTGACAGATAACACAAATTTCAGAGACAGTCCCTGCCCTTGTTTCACATGCACCTGGCACTGGACAGCCTTCTCCAGAGACCAGGAGAACAGGTTTCCCCTGGGGACAGGTTCCCCTTCATGGGAAGGTTGGAGCCATTTATCCTGATGAACCGCCCCAGAGGCCTGCAAAACGGAGAAGAGGAGCAATAGGAGCTGCTTCTCCTATTTCTCGAGGCTGAGGCAGAAGATGGATTTTTCATGCTGATCTGGAGCTACAATCCCAGCCCCAGTTTGGTATCCTGCTGATTACCTGGCCCCAAGAGCAGGCTGCAGGAGCCCTGTGGGGTGCTGACCGCTATCGCAGGACATGCCTTGGGGGAGCTCTTGCCTTGGGTTGAGCAGAACAGGGGAGGTCTTATGGCTTCTCTTAGTTTAGTGTCTTTGGTTGGGGTCGTGCTGGCAGGGATGAGGTGTGTGGTGTCTTGCCCACAGATGATAAAAGGCAAGTTAACAAGAAACTGTGTGGTTCAGAAACCCTGCTCATGGGCACGGGTGTCTAGAGAGTCCAAGCAACTGTTTCACTTCCTCTGATGACATGAAGCCGAACGCTTCTCCAACGTGCAAAGCTTCCAGCTCAGTATTTTTAAGGAACATTGCTCAGTTTTAATTCTTAGCTTACCTGCTTGGGACCTAATTTCTCTTCTGACCTCTTATTTATCTCAGAATATGGGATGAGCAGGAAAGCCAGAGAGCCCGTGGTTTCCCTACACGTAAGCCTTGCGCATCTCTCCTCCAGGGCCGGTGCCCCACGCCGTGCGCGTTTATGAAAGCAGGGATGCCTCCATCCCTCCCTCCCTCCCTTCCTAACCCCACCTCCCCAGCACGGCTGGAGGCGAAGTGGGGCCGTGGCCTACGGGGTCGCGCCGGCCCTTCTTTGCGCAGGGGCGGGCGGCAGCCCCAGTCCGCTGCCGGGCACCGGCCCCAGCCCGCCGAGTAGCGGCCCCGCCGCCGCCGGTGCCGGCTTTTTGGCATCCCTAATCGCGGCTGGCCCCTGTGATTGGCTGCGCGGCTCTGACCCCGCTCGGGCTCCCGGCTGGGCGGATAAAAGGGGCCTGAGCCGGGGGCTCCCAGGCATTCCCGGAGCGGGCACCAGGGACCGCTGGCCGCAGCATGACGGGCAAAGCGGGCGCGGCGCTGGCCCCCAGCTTGCCCGGCAAGCCCAAGCCCGACGGCGCGGCCGCCGCCCCCGCCGCCCCGCCACTGCCCCCGCCGCCCCCCGCGGCTGGGGTCAAGTCCAACTCTGGGCCCACCCCTCCCCGCTGCACCGGCTTCGGCATCCAGGAGATCCTGGGCTTGAACAAGGAGCCGCCGTCGCACCCTCGGGCCGCCCTGGACTCTCTGCCCGCCGGGCACCTGCTGGCGGCCCGCTCCGTACTCAGTCCCGCCGGGGTGGGCGGCGTGGGCATGGGGCTGCTGGGGGCCAGCGGCATCCCCGGCTTTTACACCCAGCCCACCTTCCTAGAGGTGCTCTCCGACCCCCAGAGCGTCCACCTGCAGCCCCTGGCCCGGGCCCCCGGGCAGCTGGACAGCAGCCAGACGGCCAGCTCAGGTAGGCACGTCCCCGGCCCCCGGGGACCCGCTGCGCCCCACCAGCACCGCCGCCCGCACGCAGTCGCCGCCCGCACCGCGTGTCCGGGCGGGAGGCCACTTGCTCGGCGGTGGAAGGGAGATTTCGTTTCGATCCCGAGAAAGAGGAGAAGGGCGGGCGGGACCATATTTTCCCCGTCCGAGGCTGCGGCCGCGGTCTGATGGCGCGGCACCGGCCGCCCGGCCTAGGGGTGCGCAGAGCCCCGTCGGAGCGGGCCCCGCGACCCCGTGTTGCCGGATAATTAGGGGTCTTTCGGCATCCTTTTCCTAGACGGCAGCAGCCTCCCACAGCTCTGCCTACAGGCCCCGTTCCGCGGCCGCTTCCCGGAGCGGCAGGCAGCAGCGCCGGACCCTGGCTCCGGGGGCAATTCCCGGCCTCCTTCCCGCAGCGGCGCCCGTCCCGGGCCGTGCCCGTCGCCCCCGCCCGCAGCACGGCCCGCCGAGCAGCACGGGGCCGGGCCCGGGCAGGTGGCGCGGCGCCGCGGGCAGGAGTGGGACCGGAGCGCGCATCGAAATACCGGTCCGCGATCCGTCCCCCGGTTGCTCCTTCGGGGCAAAGGCGGCGGCGTCCTGCCCTCAACACCCCCAGGCCGTGGCATCCCTGGGGAGCCAGGGGCGGCGGATAGGCAGCAGCTCCTCCCGGGGCTTGTTTTTGCTGGGAGCTCCATAAACCTCAGTTTCTCCCTCCCCGCTCCGATGTTTCTGGGGCGCGGTCCGGGTTCCTCAGGCTGGGGCAGGCGGTCGCGGTTGCCCGGCCGCGGAGCGGGGGCTGCAGCTTTCCCATTTTTCTACGGTTTTGTTGAGCTTGCTGGGCTCTGAGTGTTAGCAGCGAGGCAACAGCAGCCTCAGCAAACGACTCTGGTGGAGAGAGACGAGAGCTAGAGCCCGGTCCCGGCCCGGAGCCTTCCCTGGCTGGGGCGTATCGCCCCGAGCTGCCCGCACCGGATCGGGAGCGGCGCCGGTGCCGCGCTGGAGGGAGCAGCCGGCGTCGGGCCCCGTCCGCGGCGCGATCGCATCGAAATCTTCGGCCAGAGCCGACGGAGGGAGCGGAGCCGGCGGGCCTGGCCCTGCCCGGAGGACTCTGGCGGGGAGCGAACCCCAGCTCACAGCCGCTGCCTGTCTTTCCGCAGATTCCGAGGATGTCTCCTCCAGCGACCGAAAAATGTCCAAATCCTCCCTAAATCAGAGCAAGAAACGAAAGAAGAGGCGGCACAGGTAAGACAGCGGCGGCCACCCCGCCCGCTCCCGCCTCAGTCCCCAGGGAACCGGCCACCGGCTAGCCCTGCCGCCCCGGCGGGGACGGCCCGCTCCGGCCTGGAGCAAAATATTCTTCCCGGCACCGGCCGCTGGAGCGCCCCGGCGCCCCTGCGGCTTCTCGAGTGGGTCCTTCCCTTTATTCTTTCTCCCCTTCCAAAATAAATCGGATATGGGGACGTGCCTTTAGGGAGTGGGGGATTCGACCACAGGTGTAATTTTATTTAATTTTTTCTGGCTGCGGATCCTGATATCCCGGGTCACAATCCTATGTAGCCCATGAGCTGCGGTGGAATGCGGATCATCAGTGTTTGGAAGGGAAAATCATCAACCTGTCAGAAATAATAAAAGCCGTTTTCAGCTCCACATACAGCAATTTTAATACTGGCTGTCAGCAAGACAGAATTCCTAGAAATAATTTAAATATTTTATTATATAAAAATAAATATTTTGCCAATAGATTAAATAGTTGGGAATCAGAGACAGCCTGCAAAGAAGCTGAAGAAGGCTGGGGAACTGTTTAAGGAAACGAAGATCCACTTCGGGATTTGGTTTCTTATAAGCGCGGTCAGGGGAATAGACTTTGCCTGACTTCTCCCACAGTTAAAATGGAGTTGGTTTGTTTGCGCTTAATAAACAGAAACGAAAAATCCCGTGCTGGGTTCTGGCATTGCTGTGGCCAGAGCGCCGGGACAAAGGAAGGCCAAACACCATCCACTGAGGGTGATTTAGGAATAATTAAATCAATCCTGCCACGATGCAGGAAAGGTGGATTAAAAGACGCTCCAGTGAAAGCTTAGCAGGATGCGGGGTGGAAGGAGACCGAATATCCCGGGAGACATCCTGCTATGTGTGCAACAGGAGGCTCGGTCTGGAGGGCTGCTTTGCAGAGCCGGACCCCTCCCCAGGCAAATGTTCCCAGTTTGGGTGCTCTGGAGTAAGTACGAGTTACTTTCTTTGCACCTCAGACGGAGCTGGGCGATAACACGGCTGGGAGTGGTATACTGGTCCCGATCTGGATGAGAGATAGAAAACGAAATTCAGATTTGTTTTGTTTTCAGTTCTAGACAGAAACAGACCTGCAACATTTGTCTGTAGTTGAATATTCCGTTGTAAACAGTTAAGACCTCTAATTGTCCCGAGGAAGGGCTGGAAGATGACTGGCCAATAGCCTGCAAATAGCTACAGGATAGAAACACCAAAAGGGACAGTGGGCTACGAATTGCAAAAGGGACGGGGACTACCCGGGCATGAGCTAAAAAGGGAAAAAAACTTCAGCTGAATGTCAGCAGAACCCTTCCGCCGGTGAGGCTGGACAGCCTTCCGCGCTCTCGTGGCAGAAAGATGGAGGGGAATGCTAGAAATCTAAACTGGATCAAAATTGGAATAATTTTTTCTGTGGTCCTAGAGAGAGAAAATACATGATTCAGTGTGCCTCTGCTGTCCCTAGAGTGCGCAGATTTGTCAGAGTTGAAGAAAAACTGTTTGAAAAGAGAATGGATGTAAAAGTGAATTTAAAGAAGGGTCTGATTGCAGGCAGGTCCCTTGCATTTGCATCCTGCTTTTGTTAGTATTATTATCGATCTGGTGGAATCCTTTTCATTTTGTATAGCAGAGGATATTTCTGATATTTTCTGTTTATGCTCTCTGGAACTGAAGGGCTTTTCTGAAATTTGGATGTATTTTAGAAAAATACTCTATTTCCTCTTTCCTTCTGGGAGATACATGTTTTTTAGATTGATGGTAAATTTACACATTTACTTTGCACAGGGGCTGCGATTCGTTGTTGGGTTTAGGATTGTTTTATTTTGGTTTGGGTTTTTGGATGAGGTTTTTTGTTTGATTTGGTTTTTTGTTTGAGTTTTTTGTTTTGGTTTTGTTTTGTTTTTTGGTTTGTTGGGTTTTTTTGCTTGTTAGTTGTTTGGGTTTTTTTTTTTTTTTTTGCCATTGCAGTATTTTTAGCTTTTATCTAAAATTGTGCTTTCTCTACTGGAGGAGTTGAAAGGTGGGAGTTTTAACCCTCAAGGAGTGCAAGTGGTCCGAGACTTCTCATCCATCTGCCAGGGAAAGGCTTTCATCTGTCTCGGCTTTCCAGCTGCTGATTTTCAATTTGGTTGTCCCAAACTGAGAACCGGCTTCGTTGGGGCAGGTTGGGCTCCTGCCTGCTCAGGGCAGTCCAGGAGGATTTCTAAAGGATAATGGAGTGATGCAAACTGGCAGGGAGCACCTAAGGAGATACTGGAGTGGAAGCAGCCAGGGGAAAGGCAGAGGAGGGGAGCTGGTCCTGGCTCTCATGGGGAAGAACTGGTGAAAAGTGGTGGGCTGGGGTGGAGGAAACATTTGGAGAATTTGTCCAAAGACTGAGACTCAAGGTGAAGGATTATTTGCTCTTGGAGATTGAAGAGGCTAAGGACCAGCAGCTGGGAAAGGGCTCAGCACCTCTCCAGATGGGGTGCTGAGGAGATGCTGCTTCATCTCAGTGTGATGATTCTCCCAAGAGGCAGCAGAGTCTACGATCAGCTGCCATCGCTGCGGGTGCTTGCTGCTGGGGGGGCACTATCTCCAGAGGCAAGTCCCTGAAAGGGAAGGTGATTTGTAACTGTTAAAAATGCTGTCTTCTGGCATTTTCTGGTTCTCCTTTCACCCTGGCACTTGACCTTTTGTGCACAGGAACACAGAAGGTGGGGAAAAGCTATGTATTAGCCGGTCACCCAGGTTTCACTGTTTTCAGTGTCCATTTCTCTGACTCTTCATCATCTTTGCTGCTTCTTGTGTTTTGATCAAAGAGTTTTACTCCCCTCAGGACAATCTTCACATCCTATCAACTGGAGGAGCTGGAAAAGGCCTTCAATGAGGCCCACTATCCTGACGTATATGCTAGAGAGATGCTGGCCATGAAAACAGAGTTGCCAGAAGACAGGATACAGGTAATCATATCTCTTGGACCCCCTTATTGTGCTGCTCTCAGCCATGTCCATCCCTCCATGAAGAAGAGGTAGCAGCATGGGCAGGCTGACATTTTTCTGAATAAACTTCCCCAGGCTGTCCACTCTCCTGCTTTTGATGGCTGGGCAGGCAGATCAGATATTCTTGGCAGATCTGTATTTGGTGTTTGTATGTCGACATGTGCTGTGCCTGGTGTGTGGTACCAGCCATTTGGGGGGGGTGCAACAGAGGGGATCTTAAATCAGAGAAGGAGAACCGGCATGCAGAAAGAGATGACAGCGTTTCAAGGTCTTGGTAAAAGCAAGGAGAGAGCCTCCCAGAGACCATGTCTGGGTAGGCATTGCTGAAGGGAAAGAGCTCATCTCTGCTCCTCTGGCCACAGAAGGATGCACAGGGATGGCGTGGGCAGCTGGTACAGCTGTGGGTAGGATTCAGTGTGGGAATGATGGGTGAGTCCCAGTGAGATGTTTGCACCACGTCTGCACTTTGACTGGATTTGCCTCCTCAAGTGACGTTTCCCTGAAAGTTTCTGGGGATAATTTTTTTGGGTTTTTTGTTAATTTGTTAAATTCTTTAAGTTAACGGCTTTTAACATTAAGGTTTTAGCTGCATGTCAGTCCTGTCGTGCTACTGTGAGGAGGTGGAACAAGAGGGTGTGAAATACAACTGCTGTGTGGTGAATCCTCCAGCAGGAAGGAGCAGCCTGAGCTGCAGGGTTGGGCCAGGACCAGCCTTTGGCATGCATTACAGCCAGAAAGCTGGAGAAGACTTAACAGCTGCTTTTTCCAGTGTGGGAGGCACACTGGCCAGAGTTAACAGAGGCTCACGAGAGTGGGCTCCAGCAGCTTCTTTTGCCTTGCTGTATGTACCCCATGGCTTGCTCCCATCAGGTTTGTTCACAAGGCACAGGATTGTAATGGCCAAGCCTTGAGCAGGTGGAGTTCTGGTCTGGCTGGAAGTTAACCTGCCCTGGTTCTCCACACAGTGGCAGTGGCTGGCCTCTGTGACTGGTGCACAGTAGTTTCTACAAGAGACATTGTCCTATGTGTTACGTGGTATTGGGAGGGTCCAGGCTTCCCTGGTTCCTCCTTCTGTTCATCCCTCATGCATGCCCAGCACCCACCAAGCTGTGTCTTGAGCTTCTGCTCTTTCTTTGCTGAAGAGATGGCCCAGGAGGCTGCTCCCTTGTGGGTTTGGAATGTAGCTCAGAGGGCACTCAGCAGGATGACACTGACGCTGGAAGCTGCTGAGGTATGACCCCATGCAGGGACAGGGAGATCCTCCAAAACAAAAGTGTAGCCTTCTTCCCCTCTGTTCTGAGCCCCCCTCACCACCCTTATTCTTGTGCTCAATCAAAAATGACATTTTTATAAGAGCAGCTCATGTTTCTTATCCCATTGACCTGGCAGGACTCCTGCTGATCTAAGAGCTTGTAGATAACCTGTGTGCTGACAGGATTTCCACCAGTCTTCAGAAATAATGGCCCACCATCTCAACTCCTACCTGGTGCATTAGGATTTTGCTCTGAGAAACAAGCCCTGATGCTTTGCCTTTAGAAGGAGTGAAATGGATGGATGGTCACTTCTCCACTTGTGATCCTGTAGGACATCAGGTCAAGAGAGGAGAGACTGTTGGGAGTTTATTGTTGCCCACAGCCACAATTTGGTGCTGGGCTGGAAAGAAGGTCCCTTGATTTCCCATAAAAGATCTTCCCAAGGAAGAGGTTCATCTGGTGGCACAGTGTATGTTGAATTCCAGAGGCCCCATTTCTCTGGCCAGAGCCGAGAGCATCCATGCTGTGTGAGGTGGAGTGAAATGTTGTGGCAGACAGCGTAGAGCTGACACAGCTTGTACAGCTTCAGCACACCTGAAACACTGTGAATATTTTAACTGATTTGGAAATTAAATAGCAGGAGAAGTATCTTAGCTGTCACTGACTGGTCTGCCCTGGCATTCTGCAGCTGGCTAATGAGCAACTGCTTACTCTTCCTGTATTGCAGCTTTTAAACCTAGGAGGGCTCCTTGCTGTGACCCCTCTGCTCTTGAGATCAGGTTGGACTTGGGCAGCAGAAGCACCCCAATGTATGGCTGTTCTGAACATCAGGTGTAACTGATGGCATGTGTATTCCAGAAAAAAGTGATTGTGAATAACAGTTTTGCTGATCATGAAAGAGGAAATAATGAGAAACAACAGAACTTCTGTAACATCTGTTGAGCATCAGGCTCACATAGGAGTCCTGAGCACCGCTGTTCTTTCCAATAGGTCAGCAATCCATTGTCCCTTACCACACATTCTATGAATTCTCCTTGTCCATATTTTTTGTGTGTGACAAGCCATGGCAAGGTGATTCCCAGCTTTGATCATACTTCTTGATATTTTACCTCATATTCCTTTTCAGCTTTGGGCCTTTTTGTTACAAGCCTAATTATTTCCCCTTGGATATAAAGTACCATGCTCTTTAAATAAATGTAAGATATTTCTTCTCCTGGTCAATTTTGGTTTTCATCATTGCTTAAGTAAGTTGCAAAGATCTTTCCTTAAATCATCCTTCATAAATCACATGCTCATCTCTTAATCATGTGGTTGTTCTTACATGAAGCCCATCCTGTCTGTCAGCCTTCCTGGAGATAAGGGACCCCATGCCTACAGCTGCATGCTGGGTGTGTTCACCCCAGTTCAGCTGGACTTGTGGTCCTTTGCACAAATAGTCTTGGATTAGCACTGACCTGCTTGCTTCCTTATTTATTTCTATTTGTCTAATTCAGTTGCTTCAGACTTCTTTTAGACAGATTTTATTTTATGCTCAGGATTTTTCCTTCAGTGTTCTGGGTTTCATGTGGAATTTCATTAACTTCGGCTGACAGGCATAAAAACAGCCCTACCAGCTCTGACAGTGGCAAGAGCTGGGTGCTACACAGGGCATCTGTCTAGTGATACTGAGCACTTGATCAGTCTCCTGAGATTTTGAATGCATGTAAATATCTTAATATCCCATGGCAAGAAGTTCTGCAGCAGAACTGCCTGAGTGCAGTAGATCTTGCTTTGAATCTCTTAGCATCATTTAATGCTCCTTGGAAGAGACAGCTTACAATGAATCTTTACTCCCATCTTCATAATATTTATAATTTCACATCATCACATTTTTTTCCTTGCATGAGTTTCCAGCTGCCTGAGGGAGCTCTATAGTTTTGCATTTTCATTGTAGCTTGTGATTCCTCTCATCTTTCAGCAATGCTCTCTCCCTCCTGTAGGTCATTAATGAAAGTGTTTTCTAATATTGTTGTGAGCATCATACGTTGTGGACTTATACAGCATTTCGTGTGGTTTCCCACTGGATCTTCACCTAAGACTGATATCTACCCCTTATTTTCATTCATGGAATTATTTCTCAGGAGGTATTAGTCAAAGAGAAAGTAAATCACCTATGAAATTTGATGTGAAAGTGAAATTCAAAGAGGGCAATTGAAAGAATGATATATAGGAACTGTTTGCAGATAAAGCCTTCAGCAGAACACTACAAATAGCCATCAGAGGCCAAGAAAGTTACTGGTTTAAGAGAACATTGAATACAGAAAAAAAATATTCAAACCCTCCATTTAAAGAGGATATGAAAGTGTATTTTTTTCCAAGGCAGAGACACACTGTGTGTGTCTTACTCACACACTGAGCTGGCTGCTCCTGGAAGGAAAATGAGCATCCTCCCATTGGGCAGCATGGGAAAATAATTTTTTACAATAGTGAGGTACTGTGCACAAATCACATCAGATGTCACTGTGGCCATTTTGCAATGTACTTGAAAAAGACCACATTAATCAATGTATTTGAAAGCATATTCATAGGAGTTAAAGTGCCAGTATTGAAATAAACCCAGACTGTTCTGTAAAATCCAAGAGAGGTAAGTAGATTCCTATGGGGACGTATATCCTTAATAAACACTATGAAGTATTAAAAATGTCCTGAGACTGACAAATACTGTGACATCTGACTTAAATTGCTGTTTCTCATAACAAATCTCTTAAGTGTAACTTGTAGATTTTAGATAAGTTATCTCTATTAAATTTATTAATACATAACAGTTCCAAACTTTAACTGAGTAGTTACAATATGAAAGTTCAGTAACAGTTTGATTTGGGAGTGATTGAAATGATTGTGTATATTTGTCCTTATAGTATGTCTCCTACTGATCAAACAAATTGATTAATCAGTATTTCAGAAAAATAAGATCCTGACTGCTATTGTAGGGACATTAGAGTCACCTTTTAAGGGAAGTAATCAATTAAAAAAGCTAACAAAACTGCTAAAAATTGTCAGTTCTTCCTGTTAAAAGGTGCATGGTAATTATTGGATGACAATTTTTGGGACAAATAAAATTGCTCACATAAGCAAAAGGAGTCCCAAGAAGAGGCTGGTGCTGTGTGAGGAGGGGGGATTGTCTGTGCATCCAGCAAGCTCTGTCAGGCAGCTTAGAGGCCAATTTTGGCTAAAAACAAAACAAGGTCAATTAAATCTCTAATTGAAAAAGTATTGGTTTAGCTATCAGATGAACACATTTCAGTATCACTGTGAAGCCCTTTAGGAGCTGAATGGGGATGGAGGAATCAGGAGGAGTAATCATTTAGAGGGAAGCAAGTACAAAGAGTATTTTGCAAGGACAGAGGCTTACCTTCCTTCGGTTTTGCAAAAAGGTTCTCTGTTTAGAGATGAAGATAATTTGACAAGGAGCCTGTACCCTGTACTGCACTGAGTGTGAGCTCAGGAGTGAGCCCACGGAGCCCCCTCAAGAAACATGACAGAAAGCATGAAGGAAAAATTAGTTTTATTCAGCTTTAGCAGCCCTGGCTTCTCCCTCTCCTGCCAGATTTTCCTGCTTGTTGCAGAGTGCTGAGGTGTAGTCTGAATCCCATGGTGAAAGTATGGAATGCTGTGATTGTTCCATGCAGTTGGTGACCTTTCCTGAATGTGTGCCTGGAATGGCTGCCAGAGCATTACTTAGTGCTGCAGAAAGTGGTGATTGTGGGTTTTCTAAGCTTATCACTATTGCTCTAAGAAGTGAGGACCTGTCTACTTTTGTTAAAATTTTGGGTGGCTCTGACACATAGAACAGAGCAAGGCCAGCATGAGGCACACTGCCAGTGGGCTCCAACTGGTACCTCTGTACAGCACATTCATGGGGACCACGTAGCTGGAAGGAAATTGCCACAGTGGGTAGGGTTGCTACAGGTAGGTTACCAAGGTGAAGGACAAGCCAAAAGTGTTGCTGTTGTGTGAGCCAACTGTTTCAAAATATATACATTTGAAGAGCCCTGCAAGCAGTTAATCATGAAATAGAGTTGAGCAGCTAGTGCTGGCTACCTTTGCCAATAATTTGTGAGCACTGGGGCAAGCCATGGCTCTGTGATACCAGATAAGTGTCATAAACTTCCCCTATGCTTCTAGAAATGTAGGAAGTATACAAGTGAGAGTAATAAAACTAATCAAACTTAGTGGCTTACTGAGAATATTATTATGAGTTTTTCTCATGGCATATGGTGCATCTCTGCCTCCATGTCTTTAATTGGTATGTTAGGAGTTCATCCACTTTTCTGCCTCTTCAATAACATGCTTGTTTAGTTGATCTAAATTCATATTCATTTCCATTTTTCAATTAAGAGTTGTTTAATTTGGCCCTTTCTCTAATGGATTGTTTTCATTACCCTTTATCTATGGCCTGTTTTCAGCCCATGTGCTAGAACTTCGTTTACAAGTTAATTACCAGAGCTGCAAACAGAGAGGCAGGGTGATGGGCAAGAGCAGGAGCCCAGGCAAGCTTTTCCAAAGGGATTCTTGTCTGAAAAGTCTTACACCACATGCTTTTGGATAGAGAAAGAAAATGTGGTAGGAGAAAAGAAGGAAAAATGGAGGGCTGGGAATGACACTTCAGCTTAATGAAGTGGGGCCTCTCCTCCTTGTTGCTAGACAGTGCAGATTGCCTGCTTAGCTTGTGGGATTTTACCCTGCTACAGCTGGGGCTGTTAGGTGCAGTTTTAAAATGTCTTTTTGGTAGAGAGGTAAAGGTATGGAGTTATGAATATTTTCTTTACCCAGGTACTGCTTTATCCCTCTGTGTTCAGTCCCTGAGTTGCTTTAGCCACTGATCAATTTTCTAAATGAAACAAACAACCAAATAAAACCAAACTTGCCTCTTCTTGCCTTCTGCTCTGTTCTTGCAGGATGTTTATGGCTGTGCCAGGATAAGGGACTGGGAATTTGATGTGCTTTTGCTCAGAACTGGGAGGAAAACAGGGCCCTTTACAGCGACTCTGCTTGTTCTCTCCATGGTTTGGAGACACTATCAGCAAGGATCTGACACCTTCAAGCATTGGGTCACATGAGCTCCCTGTGAGAGGAAAGACAGGCGGGCAACAAAACATCCCAAAGCCCATTTCTCTGGAGTGCCTTGGTGAAGGCTTTCCCCATCATGTCCAAGAGAATCAGGAATGGCTCTGCAGGCAAGATGCCAGGCTGGGACAACTCTTCCCTGCATTCACCCCCCCATTTTCTAAACAACAGTAGTTTAAGGCTAACACTTCTCCGAGTTAGCTTGCAGTTCCTTGAGCACTTCAGCTCTTCTGGAAATACCATCCCAAATCCCTGTGCTGGGAACACTTGTATTTACTTCTTCACTTAACAATGAACTTTCATTTCTCTCTTCTGATACCACTGCAGTTTTTTCACATCTGATTTTTAAAAATAATTAGTCATCCCAGCAATTTCAGTAGTTAATTCCTCTCCAGCCTTATGACACCTGGCAGAGGGAACAGCTGATGGTTGTGTTCATGTTTTCCTTTAATGACCCTTTATTACAAAGTTTTCCTCCTTTCCTGGCTTTGAATAGAGATTTTTCTAACAGTTCAATAACACAAGCACTTTAGACACTCAGTTAATTTACTCTTCCCCTTTATTTCTTAATGGATCTATTTCTCTCGCTAGTGTTTTTCTTTTACCCTGATAGATCTCAACAAGTTCTTCTGATTCTTCTCTGGAAGCACAAACCTGCTCTCCTTCTCATTGCCCTTCCCTGTGGGTGTTCTGTGAGCCAGGTTTTGCCCGGGCACTGTGGAGCAGTCCAGTCCACAGCAGACATACCAAGAACCTCACGTGCATGAGGCTGGCAGGTCCTTCTGTGGAGCGGAAAAGAGGAACTGAGCTCTGAAACAAACTGTTTCTACAGTGTCTTACAGCAAAGATGCCTTCCAGAGGGTACTTTATCAGAGGCTGTGAAAAAACATTAAGTGCTCTTCTGTCTACCCTGAGCATTACTGTCCTGGGACCAGCAGTGAGAGGTGTTCAGTTTAGGACCTGCCCAGTGTGAGAATCACATTTGCTCCCTACTTTCTCTCTCAGCAGGTATCTGGTAGGCTCCCAAATATCTAGGCAAAGGCAGAGCTGAAACTATGGCTGCTGCTCAGTTATTAGAGCTTTCAGCTGCAGCTTTCTCTTTGAAATTGTAGCAGGGAAATGCAAGCCAAGCATTGATTGTAGCTGGTTGCCTTTCTGTGAGTTGTATAAATGCTCACGCCATGAATGTTGCACACTCCTAAACATGGGGGTTATGTTCCTTCCCTGGTCTAGAAGTAACCTGGTGACTGACTCGTGCCTGGCTGTTGTAGCTGACCTGCTGCAATGTGGATAAGCAGCAGCACCTTGCCAGGCCAGGTTAGCTCGTACCTGTGCTGCTCAGGCAGGCCAGCACAGACAGGCTGCCCACCCGTGCCTCTGGTTCAACCTGCAGCTTTGGGATCCACCTGCCAAAATACTTTCTCACTGTGCTACCCTTTCCTTTCTAAAGGCACTGCTTGGCTCCTCCAGAGGGAGGGCTGAACTGTGAGTGTCGTTGAGAAAAAAATTCTTGGAAGGATCTAGCCATCCCATCCATGTGATCATGCATGATGAATACCTGTGCCAGACGCTGCTCATAGCCAGATGTGCCAGTGATGTCCATTCCAAGCCAACTTGCTTTATGTCCATCACACTTCCTGATATCTCTGGGTCCCTTCACTCCCAGCCTTCCAACTCAGAGTGCCCCATCCCTGTCACTATAACAACTGCCATTTGTTATTTCACTGGATCAGCCTCTTCAGCTGATATGATGACCATGACTGAGATCAAGGCTCAGTGTCTAAGTCCCAGCTAAGGGAGACACCTGGGACCGTGCTGGTGAGCTCACATGTGCTGTCTTGGTGCGAGCAGCGTTCCCGGCCAGCCTGTGTGTCACCAGCTCTGCAGGTCACACCATCAGCTCTGCTGTGCCCAAGCTGGTGGTGTTGGCTGCAGGTGTGAGTGGCACAGCAGCAGCCAGTGCCTGGAGAATCAGTTTTCTGCAGCTGGAAGATGTCATGTGAAAGCCCCTGGAGCTGTGAATTACCCAAGCAAGGTTAAGGATACACAGAGCTGAGGAACAATAAAGCCAGGAGCAGACACAGGAGTAGGAGTAGAGTGCTGAAGGCCCACTCAAGCTGGTGCATGGAAACTGATTACATCTTACAGCATTTTATAAAATGTCATGTTTATATAGATATCTTCCAGCTAATGCTTCAGTGCTTCAAGGGTGAAGCATGTGCTGTACCCCTTGGGGACTTTGCAGACTGCCCCCATGCATGTAAGGCTTGAGCCTTATCTCAGGGAGCAGTGGGCACCAGCAGTACTGCAGACACCATCTCTTGCTGGCGCACAGCCTCTGGTGCCTATGTGTTTTTCTGGAGAAGGTCAGAGAGCACCTTTGCCCTTTGCTCAGTGTCTGCTGAAGAAGGGCAGGGCACCAGGGAGCTGAGGCTGGCACATAGGGGGCAGTCCCAGAGCACAGGCAGTGCTCCACAGCCTCAGGGGAATGCTGGCATCCCACGGTCTGATTTCAGGGCCCATTGAAAGGCATGTGAAGGAGATGTGACATTTCTCCTCTGACTGTCCTGACTCACCTTCTCTAGCATGAAAGTGATAATATGGGTGTCCCTGCACGATTATACAGAGTGCATTACTTATGGGTGTTTATGAAGATCTATGCTAAGGTTTCCTCTGTGCTAGAGGACCTGCAGAGCAGTGTTAGTGGGGGAAAAGAAGGCGAAATGAAATAATTCAGGCACGATAGCAGCTTGGTTAATGGAGTCAGGTACTGTGATCACCTAAAGGATGGATGTGCACTATCACTGTTTGTGACAAAGACAGATGTCTCCCTGGGTTTCTGTGGATTAGGATGATGGCTGCACTCTTGTCAGCTTTCCTGTGACTATCATGCTTCTATGACCCTCATGTTTTTCTTGTTTTTCACTCAGCATGTTAGGAAAAAAGGAATTTGGGTGTTGATCTGCCAGGTCCCAGCATATGGGGGCCTATTCTGTAGTGCCAGCTAAGCTACTGCTCAGTTGGAATCACAGTGTGGCCGTGATGAGGGCAGTGTCTCAGAGATGCATTTGCTGTGCAGATGTGATGCACACGCAGACTGAGTGTGTGCTGAACCACTGATCTCACTGTACTGACCCTGCACGTCGTGTGCACACTTGTTTTTCTTTGGGGAAGATGGGATCCCTGCAGCAAATGAAGCTTTTTGCTTTTGAAAGATTACAGGAAGTAAAAAAATGTTGCCCATGAGGCCAGGTGAAACCCTCAGATTAAGACATGTTTCTTGGTGAAGAAGGATTTTATAGCTTTGGTCACATAAGTCAGATAAATCGCAACAAACAGTTATTCTTGGCCCAGGCAGTGCTTCTAAGAGCAGGATTCAGAGACGGGACATGCCTGCAGGACTGGTGGCATGGTAACATCATGTACATTTTTGCTGGGTGCCCATTAAGCCCGTATTCACTGAGTGCCCTGTTACTCCTTCAGTTTAGAGGAGACCCAAGCTTGGATACACCATCATGTCTTCACCCAAGAGGGATGAGCGCTGTCTCACAGCTCATCTTGTGTCTCTGGTTGGACCTGTTAGCCAAGGAGGTCGGACACAACTCCAGCTTTTATCAGAAGGGCTCTTGCTATGTTGTGTACAGGAATAGCCCTTTCTAAAGGGAGTTCAGCAAGCTCTTTCCCAGTGTTAGCAAGAAGAGGGATGATGAGTCCTTTGATCAGCCATGCAGCCCATGTGCAACCTTTACTGCTCTCATTTAACTTCATAACCACTTTACACCTGCCATAGAAAGTGATGTCACCATAAACAGTACCAATAACTTTGACGTTACATTTGAAAAGACAGCAATAAACTGTTTCCAGGCTTACACAGGTGGTGGTGGTGCAGTCTCCCCCAGCAGTCAGGAAGCTTTTCTGTAGTGATTGCTAAAATGGAGGGATTTGAGGAAGCCCCAGGGCACGGTCAGACCTCGCGCTCTCATGGCAGTCGATTATACAGCCCCAGTACTCGTGGGTAGGGGTGGGGACATGCTCCAAGCAAGATATGAGGTCATTCTTTGCAGTGTTCACATCTTCAGATTGAACCCAGCCAGGGCTACAGGTCCTGTCTGATATGAGAATGAGGACGCCACTGCTTTATCAGAGGAGATTTTAATTTTGAGCACTATCACTGTTGAGTCTTGGGTTGGAGAGGGGGGAGGTAGTAAGGGAGAGGTGTATTTGTCAGGAGAAACTGGGTACTGAGATAGCAACGGGGCCCCGGCCGGAGGTGTTGGCTCGACCCCCCTAAAGTGCTTCAAGCGGGGAAGTGACAAAGAGCACACACCTGCCTGTCCGTGTGCTGGGGAGCCGGGCTCAGCGTCACTCCGGGGGTCTCGGGATTCTGCCCCTTCCTTTAGGGGCTGTTTTGCCAACAGCTGTGTGCAGCTGCTCCCTGCAGCCCGGCAGACGCACGCGCTGCGGTGTCCGCGTGTCCGTGTCGGTGTGTCCGTGTCCGTGTGTCCGTGTCGGTGTGTCCGCAGGTGCGGACGGCATCGCCTGTGGCCATCTAGCGGACACTCAGCTCGTGCTGCTCTGAGTGGCACCGGCTTGTGCTCCGCAAACCTTGCTCCTTGAAATGCCCCTGTGGGAATGCTTCATCAAAGGCAGGATGGAGATTGGTTGAAGCAAAATTTCACAATTATCAAGCCAGGAATTTTCCTTTAATAGATGAGGAATGTTTGGGCAGGAAAAATATATAATTTTTTATATTAATAAGAAAAAAAAATCCAATATAAATTCTCCTGTCTTTTTACTCTAGCTTGGAAAGTAGCTGCCAAGAAAATGAGTGTTACCAGTGGAAAATTTTTGGTTGTAAAAACAGAAACAATACACAGGAATACCACAGATGTTTTAAAATATCCCTTCACTAATTCAGATTTCTGAATTATGGCTAACCTCAGGGAGATTTCTCTCTTCAGCAGACAATGTTTCAGGCACTGATTTGGTAAACAAACTAATATGATGAATGTGGATAACAAGGATGTGTCAAGTCTTATGTCCCCTTGCAAAATGAAAGATTTCTCCTCCTACAATTTGCTGTTCTGCATCATCAATAATCTGAAGAAGTATCAGTTGTCATTTGTGATTCAGAGGAGAAAATTGTTGAGATTATCCTTGCCAGTCTCGACTCCAAAATTGCCACTCCAAAACCCTTGCAACCCTATAGTCAAGTACACAGTGCTTGAACTTCTTTTGCTTTGGGCACTGGGCACTGGAGGTGAGTGTTAGGTGATGATTAAAGTTAGAAACATTCCCACTTTTTGCAATACTGCAAGACAAACCTATCCACCTTTCTCTGTTGTCCATTTTTGGAGAACCAGATTTCACAAAGAGTGTTTGTGTGAAAATAGAGGTGTGAAACTTTTTGGGTGTAATGCATTGGTCCAAAAGACACCTCTGCATATCACATGGTGACAGCTTTGCACAAACATGTGACATGCTTCAATCTAAAATTAATCAGAAGGTTTCACCACTGCCCATGAGATGTGGAAGCAGAAACACAGTATTTTCACCATCCCCTGGGCTATGCAACAGAAACCCAAGATGAAAACGAGAGAAGGAAGGTGCAGGATACAGAGCAATGTCAGTAAAGCATTTCACAAAGCTGAGCCAATCCACAGGGTGGGAAGGGGAAGAGGAAATGTGGACAAACCTAGACATTGTTTGAAGCAGACCAAATCTTACAGAGTCAGAGGAAGCTGTAGAGTAGTTATCTCCAAGCAAGGACAATAAGCAGCCAAAGAATACCAAAACCACAAGAGATGTGTAAAGGGGAAACCCTCTCCTGGATAGGTGAGGTGCCAATACTAAATACCTGAATATTTGGATGTTGTGACTGATGCACTAACACAGCTGAAAATAGCTCAGAGTTACTAAAATCACTGTGTAATTCAGCTCAGAATCAAGGCATGTGAAAATTTTGGTAACATGTTGATAAATTTGAAAGAAATCACTGAGATCTTCTCGTAAATGAAAGCCCCACTGATGGAGCCATCTGAATGAGGACAAAATCATGAAACAGGACACAGGGGACAATCCTGCTGATTTGAAATGGCATGAGGGCTGCCAGTGCCATGCTGCAGCTCATCATTCAGTGTTCCTCAGAAGGAGCTTGTGGCAGAGATGCTTGACTGGGATCTGATCCCAGCAATACACAGTATTGAGCACCATTGGTTTCACTTCATTTCATGCTTCAGATGAAGATATGGTTCCTAGTATTAAAGCTAGATGGTCAGTCTTCCTGATTTTGTTCTGCTAAACATTCTGGGATTTCAAACTTACATTTTTCCTAATCAAAACCAAGAGGAAATTCCCATTAAATGACAAAAATTGGGTTTGGAAATCTCAGAATGATTTTACTGAGATGTTGATGCAATTTTGATTTTTTCATTTGGCTTTAAAGCATAGATTTTGCATGTCTTAGGCAGCTGAGATTAAAATACGGCATTCAGAAGAAAGCTATAGATAATTTTGATTACACTTCCACTGGCTGGACACAGTTTTTCCTGTGTGATTGAATCAGCATTTTTTGATTGAAGATTTTCTACCAGCTCTAGTCAAAACTGGGCTGCCAGCTGGCAAAGCTTCTGCTGCCTCCAGTGTTTGTGTAACACCACCATGGAAAAGGGGATGCTCCAGGGTAGCAGGTTTTGTGGCAGTGGGCAGTGCTGGGCCAGGCTGAGACCCAGCCAGGGAAAAGGAACAGGAGCATGAGGGAGGCAGGAATATGATAGGGGCATCAGGGTAGGAGGGAAGAGAAAGGGCAAGAGGAGAAGCATAAAGAGGCCCCTGCAGCTCTGCACCCTGTGCTCTGGGAATGGGAGGATTGCATGACCTGGAGTGAAGCCCTCTACCAGCATCCTGCTGACTGCACAGACAAGCAAACCCATGCTTCACACAGGCATGGAGGAGAGGGAGAAGAGAGGAAGCTCTGCATTCCTGAAGGTCTTTGCTTAGGCCCTGGAAGATTTGCAACCCTCCCCAGTCCAGGGGTTACAGACTGGCAGTATGAAAGTGTAAATCACACCGTTTATCATGCAGAGGAGGTGACGTGGTGAAGCAGCCTCCTTCCTTTGCCTGGTAAAATCCTCTCTGACATGCACAGAGTGTCTTCTGCTGGGAGAAGCTGGGATCACAGCCAGTGGGACCACCACCCCACCCATTCCACAAAGCTGTCTGGGGGAGCAGGCTGGCTGGGCTCCTGGGAATGGCCAGCAGTGGCTGTCATCAGTGCTAGCAAGTCACCCACCTGCCTACCCTGCAGCTCTGTCCCTACCATAAGGTTTCAGTGCTGGGCAGTTCTCTGCACAGGTAGAAGAGATGATATTGCCTTGCCACCTGACATCAGGACATCACTCAGTGGCATCAGTCTTATGGTCCCCATGGCAGAGCTGGGGGACTGGCACAGACCCCCAGTGCCCCCCACTGCAGCTTGAGCTCCCCCACAGCTACGAGTAGTGGGACAAGAGAGGGTTAAGCTGTCAGCTCTGTAATGTTAAACAGGTGTCAAAGGCACCTCCATATATCTGCAGATTGAAATCAAATTCTTTGCAGTATAAAAAGATAAATTACCCAGGCGATTCCCGCCTCATCCCACTCATCAGGCCAGCGCCAGACGGCAAGCAATTTTTTTTTTTAATGTGCTAACGACCTAATCAAGCAATCAAGTCGGAGAAGATTGCGGAGTGACCCCGAGCATCCATCTGCCAGCGAGACCCCGACATTCATTTCCATTCTGCCGTGTACTTTCCGGGAAAGGGAGGGAAAAAAATAGAAAAGAAAAAAAAATCCTAAACAAATTAACACCCAATTTTCTGTGAGTCTAATTAGTTAAATGAGGAGGTGTTTGGGGTGTCCACCGGGAGGGAGGGACTGCCTCTCGGAGAGGGGCCTGGTAACTCCACGGCATTAATTAGCGCAGGTCAATGGCGTGGTTCCCTGGGGACCAGCTGCTTTAATTTCCCGTGATATTTCAGTGCCTGAGGCCCATCGATTCAAACTGAAATTAACTTATTTTTCAATCAGGCCTGGGCTGCCCCTGGGGCTGACTCTTCCTT
Organism: Haemorhous mexicanus; assembly: GCF_027477595.1. Classification (NCBI taxonomy): domain Eukaryota; kingdom Metazoa; phylum Chordata; class Aves; order Passeriformes; family Fringillidae; genus Haemorhous; species Haemorhous mexicanus. The sequence goes on from NC_082346.1 coordinate 42,515,759, forward strand.
TGCCTCCTTCTGAATAGACCTCAAGCAATTTTTCATCTAAAGCTGATGCCTCTGCTCGGGGGGAGAAGGGAGGGGAGCCGGGGAGGGAGGAGGGTGAGGGAGACAAGAGGAATGGAAATCGGAGAGAGAGCACTAATAGATTTCTGCGAGTATCACCCCCTCCCTGCCATCGCTGCCTGCCTCTCTGCTCACTGCCCCCCAGGTCACAGCTCAGAGATTATTCTGCCAATTTTCTGAGAAGATGAGGGGTTTTTCAAAGTGGGAATTCAGGGCAAAGCGCACAGAGCAGCTTCCCCCTTCTTTCGAGCATCTGCCCCCATCCCAGCCCTCCCTGCAGGCACCGCTGCCTGCAGCCCTGCACCGCTGCTCAGACACACAGCAAATAATAAAAGAAAATCCCAGGCACGAGAGCCAAAAGCCACTAGAAAAAAGAGGTTGCAATGGTAAATTAATTACATCCTGTGGAGCGGGATGGGACCTGCTTTCACACTTGGCCCTCCTTCAAGGGAGGAGGGAGAGATACCCAATGTCTGTTGCATGGAGGAAGAGGTTGTATTACCTTTGGGATAAACATCCACCCATCTGCTTTCATCCTGCTGCAGAAGCACATGCATGTTCCCACGTGGGAAGGGGCCTGGCATGCCTTCTCCATGCACAAAAACCGTGTCCCTCCTTGTTGCTCGCTCCAGGTTTGGTTCCAGAACCGCCGGGCCAAGTGGCGGAAGAGGGAGAAGTGCTGGGGCAGGAGCAGTGTGATGGCTGAGTACGGGCTCTACGGTGCCATGGTGCGTCACTCCATCCCGCTGCCCGAGTCCATCCTCAAGTCTGCCAAGGATGGCATCATGGAGTCCTGTGCCCCTTGGCTCCTGGGTAAGAGAGCAGCCAATTTCGTGGGGGATGGCAAATGGGTAGAGACAGGGGGATGCAGGGAAGAAATCAGAGTCATGTTGAAAATAGGTGAGGGGCAGCAGGAAAAGGTCCCCCCATCCTGCCACCCTCAATGCCTCCGTCTGCCAATGACCCTTGTCAATAGGGTTCCACCAAATTCCTGCTGGACCTTGGATCACGACCTGCAGAATCTGTCTAGGACACAAATTTGCCCCCATGCTGGTGCTAACCTTCCCTTCCCGTGGCTCAAGCATATTTCTTGCCCAGCTCTGGAGCAGGGGCTCCAATCCTTGCCCAAGGCAGGAGGTCATCCCAGTCTCACTCCTCCAGCCCTGTGATGCTGGATGGGTGCTAGGACTCCCAAATGCTCTGTCTTTGCCCAAGTTTCACTTGGTTTTCTGTGCAGACATGGAGGTAGCAGCTACCCTGTCACACTCCTGCTCTTTGCTTCCCTCTTTCTGACCTTCCAAGGCTGGTTCTGCCCCAAAACTAATATCTGGCATCTTGACAATGGGCTGTCCTGTCCTGTCTGTGTGAAACAGAGAGAGGCAGAAGGGTGTTTGTCGTTTGATACAGAAATAAAAATATCCCTCCTAATGAGGGACCTCCCTCCCCAGCCTCAGTGAAGCTCAGGCAACTATGCCACTAAGACCCTCATCTCCATGCAGGAACAAGTTAGCTTCAGGTTTACAGAGAGAAATGAAGGGGAGAGTAATTGTAGACCTTTGGGACCAGCCACAGTCCACAGATGCTGGGCTGCCCTTGTGCGGGGGCCAAGAGCGAGTGGCTCGCCATGACTGCTGTGTGAAGCAAGGGTTTCTGCTTTTCCTTAATTCTGGCCTCTCTTTATCTTTGCTGTTTTCAGTTCAAGATGGCTTTCCCATGCCCAGGCGCTTTTCTAAACCCGAATACCAACAATTCTTTTTAGGGATGCACAAAAAGTCTCTGGAGGCAGCGGCTGAGGCGGGGAGGAAGACAGAGGTGGAGCGCCAGGCCCTGCCCAAGCTTGACAAAGGTGACAAGGAAGAAAGGGGTCCTGATCCCAAAACCACCATTTCCCAGGAGGAACTGAGAGAAAACAGCATTGCTGCCCTCAGGGCCAAAGCTCAGGAGCACAGCACCAAAGTCCTGGGGACCATTGCCGGGGACACCCCAGCCCCAGGCAGGAAGCCGGAGACAGGGGAAGAGGCGGCAGTGGCGGAGGATGAGAGACAGACGGAGAAGTTGAACTCATCGCAGAAGGAGGAGAAGTTGATCTAGGGGGAACAGAGGTGGCAGAAGCCAGCCCCGACAGACACTGTGTCCTCTGGGGACCATGTTCCCCCTTGGACTGCCAGGTGTCCCTGGCCACTCCTGCCAGGGAGGGGGGGGCCCTGGTCTTTGTGTTTGGGGCTGCCTGGCAGGGGTGCCCACTGCCTGCTCCCCTTGAGCATACCCCTGCCCCTCGCTCCTCCACCCCACCAGGCCTTCCTCACCACCCCCCCCCTTCCTTTTGGGGAACTGGGAAGTGTCACATCATCGCTGCCACCAATGACACTAAGGCTCTGCTCCCTTCAGCCTCATGACTGGCTCTGGGGCTTTCTTCTTCTGCTGCAGCCCCAAACCCCATTTGCCCTCCTGAAGCAAACCTATTCCCTGCTGCCATGCCTGTCCTTGGTGCACATCTCTGCCCAGTGCTGCCCAGGCCCCTTCCCCTTGTGCCCTGTCCCACTGTGCCCAGGCAGACATGCCACCTTCTGCTGGCCATCACCTCTGCCTGTGGCAGCAGGACAAGCCCGTGGCAGTGCTTGCAGGAAACAATGACCATCCATCTAGGGCAGCTTGCATCTTCCACCCATCTCTCCCTGCTCAGCACTAAGGTCTGCGGGGAAGGGACTGCAACTTAAGAGCAGCTATGTTTTGCCTCTCTTTGGCAGGAGATGCAGGTTTAGCCCACTAGCACGACACCCTGGTCCCGCCTGGCACCCTGAGCTGATCCCAGCCCATTTCACTGGCTCCTGCAGGGCTGCGTCTCACTCTGCCCTAAACACCAAAACCCTACACCCCTGCAGAGGGGATGAATGGTGAATTTATTTATTGAATACATTATTCCACATGAGACAACAACATCCACCTAATGTATTCATTGAATTAAATTTGTCCAGCGCACCCTCTGAGTGTTAAAGGGAATGACAGCCATGCACATCCACCCTGATACACCCTGTAGCGTGTACATACATCCCATAGGAGCACATGCAGACCCACACAGCCAAACTCACTCCATGATAACATCACCTTCCCATCCCAGCAAAGCACTACTCCCCCTCCGAAAGCCGTAGGACAGTGACTTCCAGGTGACCCTTTCTGTCCTGCTTTCAGCTGTGAGCACCCTTTCCCCAGAGCTACTGTTTTTTCTTCCATCAAAGGTTAAGCCCAGTCATCCAGCCTGTTTGTCTTTGTCCCCCGATCGTTTGATGTGTTAGATAATAGCCCATGGAGTGTAAATAATGTATATACAGTGAGAAAATAATTCAGTATTGAGGTGTTTGAGATATGGAGCTGTAACAACTTCTAGTCATCCAGCATCTGTGATTTATGTGCCATTTTCTGTAAAGATACGAAGAAGAATAAAACGAAACAGGAATACTGTGTATGAGTCCAGTCACCAATGTTCAAGGAGGGCGAGTTCAGACAAAGCTTAGAGGGAGCTGGATGCCATGCTATAGCCAGAGAGAGGTAAGAGATCCAAAGCAGCCCAGAGGTCTGTACTTTCCTCCTCACTGAGGCATGGAAGAGATGGGGCTTGGGTCTATCTCTGCAGTGAAATATAAAACTGAAAGGGGTGTGCTTGTACTTGGAGCAGAAGTCACAGCATACAACTGGTAAAAGAACAAGTCACTTCAGTGTCCAGAGCAGCCCTGGTGCTTTGGGTCATCCCATATCACGTGTGCCCTGGCGTTACGAGAGACAGACAGACCTCCAGGCAGGCTCAGCCTCTGCCAGGAACAGGCTGCAGGGCCCCACCGGCCTGAGGACCTGAGGCAGCAGCCAGATACAAGTGCAGGGGAGCTGGTTGAGAGGGAAGGGCACCACGGGATTTCCAGCTAGGTGAGCTCCAATTTGAGAGCAATGTATAGATTGCTCTGTGCTAGAGATGACTGCTGGGGATACTCAGGGCAATGGAAGCCTGTTCTGGGTAACCAGGAGTAGTGGGTTTAGTGCTGGCCAAACACCAATACATCCACTAGAATTATTTACTCATTTCCTGCTGTGAGATGGATTAGAAGGAGGGCAAAACAGGCTCAAAAGTTTAAAGGGTATAAAGGAAACTTAATTAACAGAATTAAAAGAAAAATATAAAAAAAAAATCAGAATAAACCATCAGAACACTTCTCCCCCCCACACCCTCTTTTCTTTCCCACTGAAAACGTAAAGAGACAAAACATGGGACTTTCAGTCAGTTTGTCACCTCTAAAACAGTCTTTCTTCAGTTCTCTTAGGGAGAGGAGTCTGTCTTGCCATGCCACGGAGACTTCTCCTCAAGAAACAGTTCTCTCATGGTTTTTAATTTCCACCTATAGCAGCCGTCTGGAAATTTGCCATCGTGAAGTCCCTCCCATCTCTTGCAGCCTTCCCACAGCTGTGTTCATGGGCCATGTCAACTTATAGGGTACTATTTTAAGGATGAACTGTTCTAGTATAAAAGCAAAAGTTCTTTTCATCCATCTCTGGGAATGGAAGTTTTCTTCTTTCTGTTCCTGGGCAAGGTTTCTCCTCTCTCTCTGTTCAAGCTTCTCTTTGGATCACAGCAGCTGCAACGTCTGCTTGTTTCAACACGGATGCTTCTGCTCACAGCTGTGGTTAGATGGCTACATTCCCCCCCAAAGCATTCCACAACTTACAGGGAAAAAACAAAGTCTGATATATCAAATGTATCTTCACCATAGCCGTACAAAAGAAATTCAGCCCAAAACTAAGGTGTCTCCTCAATCCCCTCACATCTAGAATTTGACTCCTGGTTCACTGACCTCAGTGGCCCATTTTGTTTACGTGTCTTCACCCTTTCCTTTTCCTGATTCGGGAGAGAACTGGTATTTGTAGGCTTGTTGGTTCTCAAGCTTAATCAATCGGAACAGTTTTTATAGAGCTCTGCAGCGCTGAAGGGTTGATCCCATCCAGGCTCTGCATCAGAGAGACCACTCACAGTGCGAGCCGTGCCGGCCACTGGCTCTACTCAGTGCTTTTCTTCACGTGGAGCACTGAAAATAGGAAAAGCTGCTGCTGCCATTTTTGTCCTTCTGTTCACAGCACAGCTGGCTAAAAGCAGTTAAACAAACAAAGTTCATTGTGAGTCATGCTGAGGAGCCACAGCCATGCACTGCTGTCCCGGCCGTGCCGATTTTGGCCGCGCAGTCCCGGCCATGTGGCCGCTCCCGGTCTGGAATGACAGTGGCCACTCCTGGCCCTGAGGCTGCACCCAGTGTCGACTATGGGGCCACTCCCAGCGCTGGTGCCGGTCTCATGGTTGCACCCAGCCTCGGGAGGGCCCCCAGCGGCATGGCCTGGTGAAGGCGCTGGCAAAAAAGGACCAGCAGGCTCTGCCGGGAAGGGGCCCCAGCTGCCTCACCGGCACCGGGCCCGGCGTGCTTCCCAGGAAGGGGCCAGCGCCACAGCAGAGCGCAGCGCGGCGCGGCGCGGCGCGGCCCGGCCGGCCACCAACTCAAAAGCCGAAAGCCAAAAAAGCTTCTTCCCGCCTCCGCCTGTTCGTTTTTAAAGCCGCTTTGGCACAGAGGCGTGTGCGACTCTTCTTGAGTGGTTTAACTGGGTGTCAATCTTCACAACTAGCCAGCTGATTGGCTCTTCAAACCAGCCAGCTGATTGGCTCTGCCCGTCCCCCAGGGACCCGCCCCTGCGGCCGGTGGGCTCCTCCCCAACGGAAGCACAGACTCTGTTAGAGCAGGACCGCAGGTAAGGAGCCGCCTGCCCTCCTGAGAGAATCTGGGAATGGTCTGGCGCAAACACCTGATGTCCTCCGGGGACAGGAAGAATGCTGAGGTGCATAGGAAAGAAGAGACTTGTGGAACAGTGAGGCTGCTTGGCCTGACTTTGTGGAGAGGCTGTAGGCCCAAAGGTCTGCGTTCCCCATGGGGACGGGGCCCTTGTACGTTCCCACCAAGCTCAGGGTGGCTTTGACACAAAACAGGTGTGTGGTCTGGGATGAGTGCACCTGATAGGAAGTAGCACCTGTCTCCACACTGGTGTCCAGCCTGTCCACCAAACGTACCAGCTCCAGAGATTGTTAGTGGTGTTGCACTTTGAAGAGCCAAGAGGAGATCTACTAACCCTGTCATCTCTGCTGTTGATTCCTTAGGTGTCCCTGGCTGAGAACAACCCTACTTGCAGGGAGAGCCTTTTTCTACTCTTCTCTTGTGCCCCTTAGGAAGAGAAGGGAATTTGGTCAATGACATTAAGGAATCGTGCAAATTCTACCTTAAAAAAACTACCTGTATAGGGCCTGAAGGAAAGGAAGGCAGGAAAAAACCCCTCTTTGGAGACAGGGAGGCAGCTGAGCTCTGCTACGGTAGGTGGTGGGAGGTCTCAGCGAGAGGAGATGGGCTGCAATGCTTCATGCCAAACCACCCCCAGCTGCTCCACCATGGCCTCATTGAATGCTCCCAGCCCAGCTGGGCTCTCTGCTTGGGAGGAGGCAGAGAGCCCAGCCCAACCTGCCAGAGGGACAGCTCTGACAGCCACCCGGCAAGGTGGGTAGGATGGGATGCAATATTCCCCTCCTGCATGAGAAAAACCTTCCCTGGCCCACCATTCTAGTGCTCTGTCAGAAGTAGGCATTAATTCTGGCCATCACGTATGACTAGCATGGGGGGGGTGGCCCTAAGATTTACAGGGACCTGCCCCAATGCGCCTTTGTGGCCAGCAGAGGACGGGGGGGATGAAGCGGCAAGGGAGGGGATGGCAATGAATAGATGGAGGTGTGAGGGAGGTGAGTGGGGATGAAACAGATGGCTCTGGGGATGCAGTGCAGCCTTAGGAGAAAAGGAGCAGGCTCTCGGAGCCTAGCCCAGGCACCTTGGCCCCTCAGGAATGCCCAGGCACACGTTTAACCTGGCTCCTGTTCAAGAACTGCTGTCAGGACTCAGATTAGGATGAAGGTTATTTTCAGTCAAAGGTTTCTACAGTCCACCCCTTTCCCCTCCCTTACAGTGATTGAATTTCTTTTTTCCCATAGCAGCCTGGAAGAGAGGAGAGGAACAAGGCAGGGCAGAAGGGGTGCCCAGGCTCCCTGTGTGAGAGAGCTGCTTTGTGTCTAGTCAGCCCAGGACCACGTAGCCCCACCTTCCATAGAGGCCTCAGTCTTGCCTGGGCCAGGTGTCCCCAGCAGCTGTGAGGGCTGCAGGTATCCATCTCCTCGGTGAGAGGCAAATACCTGCAGTGATGGCCAGGCTGCTGGCCAGGACCTGCTGCTTCAAAGCTCTTTCTCAGGCTCCCAGATGCCCTTCTGGGCTGGTGGCTGCCAGACCCTGGAGCCATGGGCCTCTCACTGCCTACATGCCTGAAGCCGTCGCCTTCCCCAGACCCAAGGACCACCAAGATTTGTACAAGGTGTCAGTGGAGCAGAGTGACATCTTCTGGGGAGCACTAGGAAGGAGCCGGCTCACCTGGATCACCCCCTTCCACTCTGTCCAGGACTGCGACTTGTGCCAGGGCAGAGTCTCCTGGTTCCTGGGGGGGCAGCTGAATGTGACAGGTAAGGAAGGAGATGGACATGGGATCATACCAAGTGCTTGCAGGTGCTTCTATGTGTGTGACTTCAGCCCTGGGAATGTATCAGAAGAGCACAGAGTTAAAGGTCTGGAGAGAGGGGGATCCCCGAAAGGTCCAGTTGGTCCTGCAGTGACTGTAGTGTAAGGTTGTGGCTGACCCTAAGGAAGCAGCTAGGTTTCATTGGAGAGTTGCATCTAGATTGCTGGGTGCTGGGCTGCTCTCCCTCAGCCGCCATGGATCCCTCTGCAGTGCAGTAGCTCTGCCCTGCAGGACCACAGGCACTAACACTGAAACCCTGTGCATTCAGCAGGCAGGGTTGCTCTAGGTCATTCCTGCTCAGAAGAGGCAAGATGTATCTGTAGAAAGCAAAATACAGGAGAAATGAGCCATACTGTCACCACTGTAGTGGGAGGCTCTTCTGTGGACTGAGGCTATTGGCTTAGGGGGGCTATCAGGGGAAGACATGGGGTGGTGACACTGTGTCCTGCTCACAGTGCTGTTGGTCCCTGTGTTCAAAATACAAGACACACCTCTGAGAAAATCAGATCTTATGTAATCTATTTGGGAAAAAGAGCAGGAGTTATTTGCCTTTGGGATTTGACATCTCACTTTTTCTCCTTTTTTCTCCTTTTATATGCATTTCTTTCTCTCCTGGAAAACTGCAAATGGTCAGGAGAAAAAAGCTAGTACGCAAACTGGGGCTGCTGTATCATCCCACGACTTTAGCAGGTTTAAGGAAAACAGAGTGGAACAAGGCTTCTGAGGAAACTGCAGCTGCCAGCAATGTGGGAAACTACATGGCAGAACTGCAGCCAAAGCCTCAGCTTACAATGTCCCTGGAAAGCCAGGAGCTGTGCACTCTGTATTTACCCTGGCTCTTTTCCATCTTGGATGAATGCACTCTGCAGCCTTCCGGTGCAGAGCTTCCCTTTGTCCTACATTTGTTATTTAGGAGCACCGCCACTAAAAACTGCCCTGGTTCACCCCAGAGGCAGCTGCAAGGCAGTGCTGAGTGGAGTGACGCCTTAGTTAATGTTTGTCAGCACTCGGAGGGCACTGGGGATGTGACCTCCAAAGGGACTTCGGACATTTTCTCCTCTGGACTGCATGAGCTCACAGTTAAGGAGGAAGCTGATAGTGGGGATTGGAAGGTTTTGGACTGGTGAGGACCATGACAGGCTTGGGATGGTGCTTGTGATCTCCTGGCTGCTATCCACAGAGGTTGCCCAAGGCTAATGCTGAGAAGACTCACACACAGCCCTGACTTTGACCTGAAAATGAGACAGGCAGTGTTGGCTTTATGAGAGGTAAGAGGTACTGAGGGTTGCTCTGTCAATTATACTGAGTTTTCCTTTCCAGTGAATTGTCTGGACCGTCATGTCCATGTAGCCCCAGACAAAGTGGCCCTAATATGGGAGAAGGATGAACCTGGAGAGGAGGTGCAGGTGACATACAGGTCAGTAATTACCTCTCAGCATATGAGAGGCATATTGTAGCATGCACGAACTCTGCACAGCGCTGATCTGCTGACATCTGTCATGTGAGGGAATGCAGCATCCCTTCACACAGATCCAGAGTATGGTAGCTGTTGGCTTGCTTTTGCTGATCTGAAACTTCAGCCTACCCCCTGATAAATCTGCTGGGCCCTGAGGAGTCCCTGCCCAGCTGGGGAGGCAGATATAAGCCCCTTGGGGCAGCACTGCAGTGCTTGTAGGTAAGACACACAGGAAAGTCACACATGTGCCTTCCCACCCAGGTTCCTGTTATCTAAACTTCTGGGTAAGTGGTCTGCAAGGATAGCAAATTCACAGCTGCAAATGCATTGAGAAATCCCACACTCATCCTCATGTCAGAAGAGCTGCTGGATTTGGCTGTCTGGGGTGGCTGCCTGTTCAGCCCTGCTAGATTGGTCTGGGGCCTCCCACCTTCCAGCTTAAATTGCCTGCTCTCTGAGTCACTGCCACAGAATTCACTTAAATCCCTCTGCACACCAAACAAGTCCCTCTATCCTCTCTGACTTCAGGCCTCACACAAGAAATATGACCAGCTACTCCTGCCAATTCCCATCCATGGAGAGCCCTTCCATAAAATGACTCACTGACAGCCAAGCTCTGGTTTCTGGGACACTTCTTGGGAGAGGCATCTTTCTGCTCCCTGCTTTCCTACAGCTGTTGTTCCTGCTTGACCTCAGCTTTAGTTAAGCATGGGACCCTGTTTTGGGGAAAGATATCTAACTTCTCACATGTAACTTCCAGATGTGCAGGGTAGTGTGTCCCACTGGTTGTACAGATTGGTAAGAAATGTGGAGGCTGTCATTGAGAAAGTCAGCTGAGGTGTTGTGGGTTTGCTGAGCCAGAGGAATTGCCAGTGGCTGTTGTTGTACAGAAATCATTCTAATTTATGTCTTTTCCATAAACAGCAGTCTATGTTAGAGACTCTCTTCTTTCCTTCCCACTGATTTTTACAGCTCTCCCATGGTCTTCCAGAGTGAAGAGGGTTAGGGTATATAGGGATGTAAACTGTGTCCTTGTGACTCTGAGGCCCCCACCTTTATGCAGGTAAGATCTGCAAGAAAGCCTCTAACTGTGTCATTGCTTCTTTGGGCAGGGAACTGCTGGAGCTGACATGCCGCCTGGGAAATACCTTGAAACGGCAAGGGGTGTGAAGCAGGGTGACAGGGTGACAATCTACATGCCCCCGTGCCCACTGGCAGTGGCTAGCATGCTGGCTTGTGCCCGCATCGGGGCCGTGCACGCTGTGGTGTTTGCTGGCTTCAGTGCAGAGTCTCTCACTGACAGGATCCGGGATGGTAAGAAGAGGCAGTGGGTGACAGTGACATATTTCCCTTGGGACACAGTGCTGAGCTTGTTGGTTCAGCTGCTCGGGGGGCTCAGGGTTGTGGCGATGGCAAAGGTTTTCTGAGTGAGACTCCCTGGGCTCTCTGAGAGTATCCTGACGTAATGTATAGTCATGGAGCAGGTACTGGCAACCCAATAAATGGCATGAGCTCACTAAATACATTCCAGCCCATGGGATGAACAGGTTTTCTCTTTCATCCATGGGACTGAAGGACTGGGATACAATGTCTCCTGTAAGGGGATGCAACACAGGCAGAAATTATTGGAAAACCAAGATGCAAGGCTGCTGTATTTGTTAAGTGAAGGACATGAGTACTAAGGGCTGTGAGACAGAGAGGTGAAAGGTCATGGTAGAGCCAAAATGCTCTGTGACTGGTGGAGAGGGGCAGATTTGCTTATGTGGCTCTTCTGTCTTCTGCAGCCCAGTCAGAAACAGTGATTACAGTGAACCAGGGGCTAAGAGGTGGCAAGATTATTGAGCTAAAGAAGACAGTGGACCAGGCTGTGAAGCAGTGCCCTGGAGTGAAACGGGTTCTGGTTTCCATGAGGACCACCAGCAAGGTTCCCATGACAGCTCTAGATGTGCCCCTGGAGGAGGTGAGAGGCTGCCCAGTGATTTTGCTACTTCTCCTGGGCAAAGTGCTTGCTCTGGATGCAGGGACACTGGGTGGAGAGGGTCTCACCTGGCCATGGCAGTTTTGCTGGCATTGACAGAATCTGGGGATGTTGTCCCATAGCAGCAGTGGCAGTCAGAGCTGCACACTAGTTCAGGACAGTTCAGTAGCTATCAGAATGGGCCACTGGTGTGTCTTCCCACACTACCAGCCCTGTACTGCCAGGGGCAGGCAGTGCAAGCCAGAGCACATAGCAGGGTGGACAGGGGCCTAGAAACACATGAGACATGGGCTGCTCCTTTGTGAATCCAGCCTTGGACTGCCACTACACTGTCACACAGGGGTCTGCTGGCAGACCTGGCATGTGCCAGTTATCCGTAGCACACAGGGTGGCTAGGCTGCCAGCACGGAGCGCAGCTTCTGAACAGGTGAGCCCCTGCCATGCATTCTGCCTGCATTCTGAAAGATGCTTGTAGGGAGCAGGGTGCTTGCTACAAGTGCTCAGAGGAGAGGGAGACTTGGGAGAGAGGTGCACAAGCAGGTGTGGGGATGACACAAGGGAGGCTGTGAGACCCTGACAGAACTGCTGCGCTCTTTCCTGCAGGAGATGATGAAGGAGGATGCATACTGTGAGCCTGCTGTCATGGACAGTGAAGACATGCTGTTTCTTCTCTACACATCAGGCAGCACTGGAAAACCCAAGGGCTTGGTTCATTCCCAAGCTGGTTACTTGCTGTTTGCTGCTCTCACACACAAGGTAATGGATCCCAGCCACAAAGTGCTCAAGAGCCAGCAGTTCATAGGCAGTGCAGGGAAGACACATGCTCCTTGTTGCATTACAAGCTCAACTTTATCCAGTGCAAAGCCTCTGGAAAGCTTTCCAAGCCCCAGCAGACCACATCTGGCTACAGGCAGTGCTCCATAGCAGGGTCTCCCAAATACATACTGCTCTGAGCTACCTTCTTGGCTTTCTTCTTTCATTGTCCTACACTAAACAGAACCATTGGATAGGATGCTCAGCCTTGCAAGAGTAATTTTATATTACTGGGTTAGGAGGAAAAAGCCAATTGGTTCCTAGAAACTGGCTTTTCATAAGTGTAACTTCCCCAGCTCAGGTGGGAGATCAAAGGCAGTGCTTCTGGGAGGAGCACATGTGCAATACCTGTAAAAGCTGGTGAGTGCCCTTCAGGTATAGACCCCAGTGGGTCTATATCTGAAGAGTGTGGGTCATCTTTGGGAAGAGGGAAACCTTTAACCACAACACATGCCCAAAACAAACTTAGAACTGGATAAAAGGGTGCTGAGCCCAGCACAGAGATGCCTTTGGCTATAGGAATGGTTGGAAGGAGCATTCCTATTACATAATATGAGGTTCCATGTAAGAGGGAGTTCTTACCTGAACAGTCCCTTAGCTTTGGATCTGGCTCTTCCTGAGTGTGCCTGCAGTTGCAGTAGCCTCAGACCACACACCCTGTGACAAAGCAAGCTCAGTTCTGGCTGGTCTTCTCTGTTAGCTGTGAGTGCTGAAGGCCATACCTCGTGGGGGTGTGCCAGAGGTGTGAACCCTTGGCTTTCCTGTGAACTAAGCTGTGCCCAGTGTGATGGGTGACCCTCTCAAGGTCCTCAGAGGTTTGCAAGAGCCAGGGCTGTCATTCCAGAATGGCAATGCAGGGGGTGAGCAGTGTGTGGCCATGTTAGCTCCCAGGAGCACTGAAAACCTGGACACAGGGCAAACACACATCCTACAGTTGGATGGGGCAGACTGCTGCTTCCATAACTCACTGCTCCACTAAAAAGAGACAGAAGAACTAAAAGAAGCTTCCATTATGGCACATCTGAACACTTGAAGCCCTGGAGTCCCCAGATGGAAGTCAGCAGGGAGCTGCAGGAAGAAATTAGTGGGGTCTGAAACCACAGAAATCAGAGAAGACAGCAAGAAGTGATAGGCTAGTGGAAGAGTGACCCCTAGGAAGCTTTCCAGGCACTGAGTAAATGAAATGAAGAGTGCTTTAGGAAGCTGGTTGTGTTGCTGCCAATATGACAGCACTCAGCTCTGCCCTGCACAGGGTAGTCATCATTCCTTCATGTTCCAGCCTTGCAGCCAAGGGTCTCATGAGGAATAAACGGGGCAGTGGGAAGAAGAGCTTGTTTGGCTTTCTGCCTTCAGGCACAGCACTGCACTCACCCAGCTGAGATGGAGAAATTCCAATTTTTGTGGGCAGGCTGGGGTTGCTCTGGGCCAAGGCATCACATGATCCCTCTGCTTGCTGCCTCACTGCTCCTGTGCTGGGCCCCTTGCTGAGCTCAGGGGTTTTGAGTGTTTACTGTCTATCTGGAGTCCAGCAGTGCCTACAGGAGGCTCATGGAGTCCTCTACCACTTTGCCCTTGCCTAAAACTCCTCTTCTTCCACATGGTCACATAAGTACAGAAGCACCTTTCTTACCCAGAAGGTTCTGGGTATTACAGGATACTTGGATCAGCCTTGTCTAAATACCAGCAAAAGGAAAGCTGTATCTCTTACCATTGGAAAAGAGCAAATTTATATGTGAGGTTTTTCAAGTGTCTGTCTCCTGCATCTTCACAGTTGTGGTGTTTATTTAACTAATTTTATTTTTTCTGATTTTTTTTTTTAAAACTCTTTGCAGGAATTAGGTGTCCCTGCAGGGGTGGTAGCAAGACAGAAGAACACAGTAATGTTAGGGCTGACAGAGAGTACATTGCTCCCTATTGTGCCCCTTGGAGGAATGCAGGCCCAGGTGAAACCCCTCACTGCCTCTCTTTTCTTGTTCAGTACGTTTTTGACTACCAGGACAGGGACATCTTTGGCTGTGTGGCAGACATCGGCTGGATCACGGGACACACCTACGTGGTCTACGGCCCCCTCTGCAATGGTGGTACCACCGTCCTTTTTGAGAGCACTCCTGTCTATCCTAACCCTGGTAAGTGAGGTGACTCAGGGGAGCCGGGACATTCCTCAGCACCCTGAGATCCACAGCAGGCAGGGAGCTGGCAGCTTGATGCCAGGACATGAGTAGCAAAGGCTCTGTTGCCTCAGCAACAGCCTGTGCACTGCAAGGAGGAGTCTTTTCCTCTGCTTAGGAAGCCACTGCTGCTTCTCCAGGAGTGGAGCTGTTAATCCCTCTCCCTCTCTGCGTAGCAGAGCTAGGTGATGTGAAGAAAAAAGGGCTGCTGCTCCTGAACTGCTTCTATCTTTCCCACCATACAATTAACTTGGCTGAGGGTCCTGGCACTGCTGGAGAGCCTTTGCTCTTACCTCTTCTTTCTCTGCCTTGGTGTTGGGCTGAGAGGACCTGTGTGGATACTTACTGACCCTGTTTCCATTCCAGGCCGCTACTGGGAAACAGTAGAGAGGTTAAGAATTAACCAGTTCTATGGGGCACCCACCGCCATCCGCCTGCTCCTGAGATATGGCGATGAATGGGTGAAGAGGTATGACCGCTCTTCTCTCAAAATGCTTGGCTCAGGTAAGTGCAGCAAAATGGGCTGGGGCAGCAAATCCTTGGACATCACATTGTGCCTCTTCACACAAATGCCAAGAGTAGCAGCACATCAGACCCCAGAGTCAGGATACTGCACTATTTCTGCTTTGCCCCATTGTTTTTCCCCTTGCAGTGGGGGAACCCATCAACAAGGAGGCGTGGGAATGGTACTTCCGTGTTGTTCTGGATTGCAAGGCAGGATGTATTCTATTACCATCTGTATGGCAGTTGTCTAGGTGTTAAGTGGGCAATTTCCCCTTATCTCTCTCCCTGCGAGATCACAATCACTCCTCCCTCAGCAGGGGGCATCCCGTGATAAGAAGCTATTGAATGTCACTGCATGGCTGATAAGAACTGTAACATCCCATTGTGAGATGCTCCGCCCAGAGAGAGGAGCCGAGCATTGCTATCCAGATATAATCAAGAGATTCTGACACACCAGCACAGCTTCTCCACTAGATTCACCAGAGGAACAGCAGCTGCTTCTTCTTCCACGGATCTGCGGAGGAAGAATCACCCTTTTTCTACAGGACCCCCTGCTCCAACAGAACCACACCTGACACCTCAAGAAGACTGCAGCCACTTTTCCAACTGGACTGCTGCCAGCACCCTGACCAACAGGGTGTCAGGTTGAGTTCTGACTCTGTCATTTTAGTGTACTGCATTGTTTTTATTTTATCATTTTATGGTTTTTCCCCCCTTCCCTATTAAAGAACTGTTATTTCCTGCTCCCGTATTTTTTTTGCCTGAGAGCCCCTTAATTTAAAATTCATAGCAATTTAGAGGGGTGGAGAGGGTTTGCATTCTCCATTTCAGGAGAAGCTCCTGCCTTCTTTAGCAGGCACCTGTCTTATCCAAACCAAGACAGATTTTTGGCGCCCAACGTGGGGCTCGAGGGCAAATAAACAAAAAGGGAATAACAGTTCTTGAGTAATCTAATTTTTGTGTGGCTATACAAACCTCATCAAGTGACACCATGTGGTCCAGTTTACCCTGGTTTGGGTGGCACGTGATCATGGCTGTATTTCTCCCATTTGTAGGCCCTTATCTTAACATGGGTCCTATAACCAAGGCTACTGTGGCTATTATCCGGTTTGTTTTATGGGTGAATAAGGTGAGGAATTCATGGATTTTTAACTTCCTCTGGAAGGCAGGCACATAGATTCACAGCTATCACACCTTAACTATGTGTTTTTGGGGTTACTTTAATAATGGCACCTGCTGTAAGGAAATTACACCAGGGGAAATTTTCTCCCAACCCTTTAATCACCTCTTTGGGTCCACCCCACCAGTTTTTGAAGGGTTCAGATCCAATCTAAACATTAATGATATCATACAGTGGCTAGTGTTGCTGATAGGCCTGTTCTATTTAGCATTTAGAGAGAGAGAGAGACTAACCTGGATAACTACCCTGACACCTGCATCAGAACCTAACACGCCACCAGAGTCCAAGGATGCTGTTGCCCCAGAGCCTACTCCTACCCCACAGCCCGTGCCAGATGTGAACTACCCAGATTGGGTGGGGGGTCTGGTGAAGGAGATGCGTGAGATAGGCCAGATCCTGAAGGAGTACACTTCCCCAGCTGGTGCAGAGCCCTCCCCCTGCTTTGAAGAGAGAGAATCTAATAGTGCAGCAGCAGAACCCACAGATGTTACAACTGTCCAGGTTCCAGCTGAACTGCAGAGGCAGTCACAGCCAGCAGCAGTTGCCCCTGTAGAAACAAAGAGATCTAAAACAAAAGCAGAGCACCCAGATAGGGGAGGGCCCTCACAACCCACAGGGGAGCCAGAGGTTGCAATCATCACCGAGTCCCTGACTTACGAAAGTCTCCGTAATCTACACAAAGACATTGTACGACGGGGACGTGAGGCTTATACAACCTGGCTACTTCGGGTCTGGGACCTTATGGGTACAGGTGTGCAACTGGATGGTGGTGAGGCAAAGAATCTGGGACCCTTAACTCAGGACTCCGGTATCAATCAGATTTTTGTAAGGGAGCCAGGGTCCCTTTCCCTCTGGGAGCGGCTTTTAACAAGTGTCAGAGAGAGATTTGTCCACAGGGAAAGAATGCAGGAGCAGCACCACAGAATGCGCTGGAAGACTCTTGAGGAAGAGATCCAACAGCTGAGGGAAGTGGCAGTATTGGAGGTACTCTTTGGGAGAGATAGACAGCATGATAATGACCCCGACCAGGTCAGGTGCACAGGGCAGATGCTGTGGAGTCTGGCAAATCTGGGGCCATCTCAATACACCACTTTCATTGCAACGATCAATGCTGATACCAACCGAGAGACAGTGGGTTCTGTGGCAAACAAACTTAGAAATTATGAAAGTATGATCAATGGCCCCATGCAAGCTCATGTCTCTGCCGTGGTCCAAGAACTCAGAGAGGAGATGAGAGAGATGAGGGAGGCGGTGAGAAGGAACAATTCCCATATTGCACCAGTGCGAGTCACAGGCCCCAGAGTTAGAGCCCAACATTTTCCACCTAGAGAGAGAGGGTACACCCCACGGGCTGACTTGTGGTTCTTTCTGAGGGACCATGGGGAAGACATGGGAAAGTGGGATGGAAAACCCACTTCAGTCCTGGCAGCAAGGGTGCGTCAACTCAAGGAGAGAAACACTAACCGAGAGAACTCCAGTAAAGTGAAAGTAGCCTCAACCTCCCATGACCGAGCTGCTGAGTATGATCCGTCAGATCCCCTTGAAAGTACCTCTACCATGTATGCCCAGGGAAGAAATAATAACCAAGGTTAGGGGGGCCCTGCCTCTAGCCAGGGAGAGGCACGGGAAAATCGGATTTTCTGGACGGTGTGGATCCGATGGCCTGGCACATCAGAACCACAAAAGTACGATGCTTTAGTGGATACTGGTGCACAGTGTACCCTGATACCATCGGGACATGTGGGGGCCGAACCTGTTTCCATTGCCGGGGTGACGGGGGGATCACAGCAATTGACCCTTTTGGAAGCTGAGATGAGCCTGACTGAGAAAGACTAGAAGAAACATCCTATTGTGACTGGCCCAGAGGCCCCATGTATTCTAGGCATAGACTTCCTCCGGAATGGCTATTACAAAGACCCAAAAGGACTCAGATGGGCTTTTGGCATAGCTGCTGTAGAGGCAGAGAACATTAAGCAGTTGAACACCTTGCCTGGACTGTCAGAAAACCCATCCGCAGTAGGACTCTTGAATGTGGAAGAGCAACGAGTGCCAATCGCCACCTCGACGGTGCACCGCCGGCAGTATCAGACGAATCGAGACGCCGTGATCCCCATCCACAAAATGATCCGTGAGCTGGAGAGCCAAGGGGTGGTCAGCAAGACTCACTCACCCTTTAACAGTCCCATCTGGCCTGTGCGCAAGTCTGACAAAGAATGGAGATTGACTGTGGACTATCGTGGCTTGAATGAAGTGACTCCACCACTGAGCGCTGCTGTGCCAGACATGCTGGAACTCCAGTACGAGCTGGAGTCCAAGGCAGCAAAGTGGTATGCCACCATTGACATTGCTAACGCGTTTTTCTCCATTCCTCTGGCAGCAGAGTGCAGGCCTCAGTTTGCTTTCACCTGGAGGGGCGTGCAGTACACCTGGAACCGACTGCCCCAGGGGTGGAAGCACAGCCCCACCATCTGCCATGGACTGATCCAGACTGCACTGGAAAAGGGTGAGGCCCCAGAACATCTGCAATACATCGATGACATCATTGTGTGGGGGAACACGGCAGTGAAAGTATTTGAGAAAGGAAAGAAAATCATCCAGATTCTGCTAGAAGCCGGTTGCGCCATCAAGAAGAACAAAGTCAAGGGACCTGCTCGAGAGATCCAGTTCCTGGGAGTAAAGTGGCAAGATAGACGGCGTCAGATTCCCATTGAGGTCATCAACAAGATCACCGCGATGTCTCCACCAACTAGCAAGAAAGAAACACAAGCTTTCCTGGGTGCCATAAGCTTTTGGAAGATGCACATTCCCGAGTACAGTCAGATCGTGAGCCCTCTTTACCTGGTCACCCGCAAGAAGAACGAGTTCCACTGGGGCCCTGAGCAGCAACAAGCTTTTGCCCAGATTAAGCAAGAAATTGCTCATGCTGTTGCCCTTGGCCCAGTCAGGATGGGACCAGAAGTAAAGAACGTACTCTACTCTGCAGCCGGGAACCATGGTTTGTCCTGGAGCCTTTGGCAGAAGGTGCCTGGGGAGACTCGAGGCCGACCACTGGGATTCTGGAGTCGAAGCTTCAGAGGGTCCGAAGCCAATTACACTCCCACAGAAAAGGAAATCTTGGCTGCCTACGAAGGAGTTCAAGCTGCCTCAGAGGTGATTAGCACGGAAGCACAACTCCTCCTGGCACCCCGACTACCGGTGCTGGGGTGGATGTTCAAAGGAAAGGCTCCCACCACCCACCATGCCACTGATGCTACATGGAGTAAATGGATTGCCCTCATCACACAGCGCACCCGTATTAGAAACCTGAATCGCCCTGGGATTTTAGAGATAATTACAAACTGGCCAGAAGGTGAAGATTTTGGTCTTTCTGATGAAGAGGAACAAGAGCAAGTAACACGTGCCGAAGAAGCTCCACCATACAACCAACTCCCAGCAGAGGAAACACGCTACGCTCTTTTCACTGACGGTTCCTGTCGCATCGTAAGGTTGAACCGGAAGTAGAAAGCAGCCGTATGGAGTCCCACACGACAGGTTGCTCAGGCTATCGAAGGAGAAGGTAGATCAAGTCAACTTGCTGAACTCAAAGCTGTTCAGCTAGCCCTGGACATTGCTGAGAGAGAGAAATGGCCAAGGCTCTATCTTTATACTGATTCGTGGATGGTAGCCAATGCTCTGTGGGGCTGGCTAGAAAGGTGGAAAAAAGCCAACTGGCAGCGTAAGGGAAAACCAATCTGGGCTGCTGAAGAATGGAAAGAAATTGCCGCTCGGTTGGAGAACCTACCTGTGAAAGTCCGCCACGTAGATGCCCACATCCCCAAGAGCCGGGCTAATGAAGAACATCGAAACAACGAACAAGTAGATCAGGCAGCAAAAATAAAAGTGTCGAAGATAGACTTAGATTGGCAACATAAGGGGGAGTTGTTCCTAGCTCGATGGGCCCACGATGCCTCAGGTCATCAAGGTAGAGATGCCACCTATAGGTGGGCACGAGACCGAGGAGTAGATTTAACCAAAGACAGTATTTCTCAAGTTATCCATGACTGTGAAACGTGTGCTGCCATCAAGCACGCCAAGAGAGTGAAGCCCCTGTGGTATGGTGGGCGGTGGTCCAAGTACAAGTATGGGGAGGCCTGGCAGATCGACTACATCACACTGCCCCAGACACGCCAAGGCAAGCGCTACGTGCTGACCATGGTAGAAGCCACCACGAGATAGTTGGAGACCCACCCTGTGCCTCACGCCACTGCCCGGAACACCATCCTGGGCCTGGAAAAGCAAGTGCTGTGGAGACATAGAACCCCTGAGAGAATTGAGTCAGACAATGGGACCCATTTCAAGAACGGCCTTATCAACACCTAGGCCAGAGAACATGGTATTGAATGGATATACCATATCCCCTACCATGCACCAGCTGCCGAGAAAGTTGAACAGTGCAATGGACTACTCAAGACTACCCTGAAGGCACTTAGTGGGGGGACTTTTAGAAATTGAGAGATGAACTTAGCAAAGGCCACCTAGATGGTCAACACCAGAGGGTCTATCAATCGAGCTGGTCCTGCCCAGTCTGAACCCCTGCACACTGTAGATGGAGATAAAGTCCCTGTTGTACACATGAAAGGTATTTTAGGAAAGACTGTTTGGATTACTCCCACCTCAGGCAAAGACAAACCCATCCGTAGAATTGTTTTTGCTCAAGGACCTGGTTACACTTAGTGAGTAATGCAGAAAGATGGAGAAAGCCGTTGTGTACCACAGGGAAACCTAGTCTTAAGTGAGAACTGTGTGTAAGGATTCATTGTGATACAGATGGAAATAGAATAAGGGGTGGATTATGTTCTGGATTGCAAGGCAGGATGTATTCTATTACCATCTGTATGGCAGTTGTCTAGGTGTTAAGTGGGCAATTTCCCCTTATCTCTCTCCCTGCGAGATCACAATCACTCCTCCCTCAGCAGGGGGCATCCCGTGATAAGAAGCTATTGAATGTCACTGCATGGCTGATAAGAACTGTAACATCCCATTGTGAGATGCTCCGCCCAGAGAGAGGAGCCGAGCATTGCTATCCAGATATAATCAAGAGATTCTGACACACCAGCACAGCTTCTCCACTAGATTCACCAGAGGAACAGCAGCTGCTTCTTCTTCCACGGATCTGCGGAGGAAGAATCACCCTTTTTCTACAAGACCCCCTGCTCCAACAGAACCACACCTGACACCTCAAGAAGACTGCAGCCACTTTTCCAACTGGACTGCTGCCAGCACCCTGACCAACAGGGTGTCAGGTTGAGTTCTGACTCTGTCATTTTAGTGTACTGCATTGTTTTTATTTTATCATTTTATGGTTTTTCCCCCCTTCCCTATTAAAGAACTGTTATTTCCTGCTCCCGTATTTTTTTTGCCTGAGAGCCCCTTAATTTAAAATTCATAGCAATTTAGAGGGGTGGAGAGGGTTTGCATTCTCCATTTCAGGAGAAGCTCCTGCCTTCTTTAGCAGGCACCTGTCTTATCCAAACCAAGACACGTGTGGTCGGCGAGACACGATGCCCAGTAGTGGACACTTGGTGGCAAACTGGTGAGATGCATATGATTCCTTGCTCCAGCTTCTGCTCTCCCAGGCTTTAGGAGTGACCTGCTTCTTTTCTGGCCAAGTGACAGTGGTTGTTGCTGACAGTCTTGTATGAGCAAGGCTGTAAGGGCCCTTGAGCACCCAAACATACAAGAGAAAACTGGCCTTTAAAGCTAACCTCGATAAACAT
Source organism: Haemorhous mexicanus (assembly GCF_027477595.1). Classification (NCBI taxonomy): domain Eukaryota; kingdom Metazoa; phylum Chordata; class Aves; order Passeriformes; family Fringillidae; genus Haemorhous; species Haemorhous mexicanus. The sequence goes on from NC_082346.1 coordinate 42,537,303, forward strand.
GGAGATTTGAGGGCACATCTCAGCAGATCCCTGCTGAACTAAATGAGCATAATCATCCTTCTGCAACGTTCCTTCCCCAGCTCTCTGGGGCAGCCCCAGCCCATGCAGTGTGTAATAAAGGACAAGGCAAAGGCCAAGCAGTGCTACTTGGCATTCCTCTTGTCCCTGACTTTGATGAGCCTTACAGTTTCTTTTCCTTCAGAAACAGGAGGCATCTGTATCTCACCCCGTCCTTCTAATCCTGGAGCTGAAATCCTTCCAGGCATGGCTATGAGACCCTTTTTTGGGATCAGCCCCTCCCTCTTGGATGACAAGGTATGTTTATAACCTGCAGTCCAGGTGCTGGCTCAGCCCCCTTTGCCCCAGGTGCATGCTGTGTGTACTTGCCAATGGGAGTGGAAATTTGTAATCTGTGTCTTTCCTGCTCATCTCTGCTAGACAGCAACCTTCCTTACTGGAAAGGGACAAACAGGGAAGCTGTTCTTCCAGCTAGTGCAGAAGTTGAATTGTTGTCCAGCTTGCACTGTCCTGACAAGAGAGGCTGTGTTTGGGCTCCCTGGCACATCTTTCCAGGAAGGACAGGGCTGGGCAGGGACAGCCAGTCTCCCTGGACAGGCCTTGCATCCCACCACGGGAGGCATTTTGTTGCAGGCATATGCTGGTAGAGACTAAGCCTGTCCTGTGTAAGTGAGGCACACAGGACCCTCCTCACTGCCCTCCCTGACATTTCCATCACAGTGTTGTTGAACAGGCAGTACCTAAACATCCCAAGTATCGTCAGCCATGGTTACTAAAAGGTAACTATTTTACAGGGAAATGTCCTTCTGGAAAATGATGTCTCGGGAGCTCTTTGCATCTCACAAGCCTGGCCCGGTATGGCATGAACCATTTACAATGACCACAAGAGATTTCTGAAAACTTACCTGACTTCTTATCCAGGTAAGGAAAACATGTGGCAAGACACTTGCAAACGTTTGGTTGGGTATGGTTGGATCCACTTGCTGGCTTTCTGTATGGGGCAGGATTCAGGAGAGCTGGTATTGCTCCTTTGTTATTCCAGAGACCCTCCACAGTCCTGAAGCCTTTCATCTCCCCAGGTCTGATATCAGAGGACTGCCCTTCACCAACCTTCCCAACTGGATCACACATTGTTTTAAGGCAGTGGATTTCTGCCCCCAGTCCCCTTGAGCACAGACCTCTTGCTGCATCTCTTGCAAATCCTGTCAGCCTCTGCGACTCACCCAGAGCACTGAGCAAGCCCAAGAGTGTGTGTCTGTCTTGATGTAATGCAAAGAGAAACAGCAAGACCACAGGCACCTGCACTGGGGCAAAGTGCTCCCAGTACATGGTGATGAGACAGGCACAGCATTAGCCAGTACAGTGCATAATGAGGGCAGGAGCCTGATGATAGAGCAGGTACCAGCACAGGCAGAAGACTAACAAGGAAGGTAGGCACATTTACCCTGAGCAGTTGAGGAAGAAGCAGAGTACATGGGCCCTGAAGCCAACAGAGAGGAGGAAGGGAAATGTGAGAGTATGGCTGCTGAGCAGCTCACATGCTCCCTCCAACAAGTGACTATGACATGGTTCTGGCTACTGCAGGATTTTTCTTCACTGGGGATGGTGTGTATCGTACCAGTGAGGGCTACTACCAGCTAACAGGACGGCTGGATGACACCATTAGCATCAGTGGACACCGGCTGGGCACTGCAGAGGTGGAGAATGTTGTGGTAAGAGATGTGGGTGGGAGGTAAAACCATCCAAACTAAAGCAGTCAGGAGCAGGAGGAAAAGATCAGTGCTTGCAGACCTACTGAGGCAGGAAGGAAAATGGGCAGAGGCCATCTGAGATCCTTACTTATCTCCCTGCATTATTATGGGCTGCAGCAGCCGAGTCAGGTCAGGGCAGCTCCAGGGGGCAGCCAGCCTGCCAAAAGCACTGAGTCAAACCCCTGCCCTGTTCTCTTCCAGAATCACCATGTGGCAGTGGCAGAGTCTGCTGTCATTGGCTACCCACATGAGATCAAGGGAGAAGGTAAGATGCTTTCTTTTCTGCTCCAAAACATCTCCCAGGGCTATGGCACTGCAGTGGGAAGTGCGACTGGTAGCAGTGCTGTGTCAACACCATACAGCATGTTAGTGGGGATCTCAGCACATCCATCACAACCTGCACCTGCCCACCAACCAGCTAGGCTTTGCCTAAGGTGGCAGTAGCAGTGCTTCTGTGTGGCCAGAAGCACACAGTTTTGGCTACAGAGCATCCCCTGAGGCTACCAGCAGAGAGGGGCTCTCCTTGCATGAGGTCCAGGCAGGTCTCAGGGGCACGGTATGCACCATGCTCAGTAACCTGCTGGTCCTTCTGCCAGGAGCCTATGTGTTTGTTGTGCTGAAGGAGAAGGACAGTGACTACACACAGGAGACTCTTGCTGCCGAGCTGCAGGAGCTCATCTCAAAGAAGATTGCTAAGTATGCAGCTCCAGATTATGTTCAGGTAACGCAAGCAAACTGGTCCAACACCCACACTGGCAGATTGGCCAAGCCCTTTCTCTCAGCCTTGACTCTGCTCCTCCCCATCATAGGTCACAAGCCGGCTGCCCAAGACACGCTCGGGTAAGATTATGCGTCGGGTGCTACGGAAAATTGTGGAGGACAAGGCCAGTGAGCTTGGGGACCTAACCACCCTGGATGACCATGAGGCTGTGCAGCAGATCATAGAGGGACACAAGCACCTTGTGGAGCAGCAGAAGGGTCACTAGCTTGGCTCTGCCAGCAGCTACTACCTCCTCTTTCACTGCAAAACCAGAGAAACATCCAGAAAAGCCACTAAGCAAGTGGTGGCCAGTAAGTTCTCAGATCACACCTCCACTGCAGTCTTGAAGTGACCTCTCCACAACACAAGAAACCCACAAAAGCTGTCTCCATACACCCATGTAGACAGAGGAGAGAATATGACTCATCATAGGCAAAAGAGTAAGAGGAGATAACCTGTTTCATTCCATGAAAGCAGATGGCAGAAAGCCCTCCTTGAGGTTCCTTGTGCCTTGCAGTAGCTGCAGAGGTAGCAGCAGGCAGGATGTCCAGCCCTGGATAGGGATACTACTCCTACCTCTGCTTTGCTCTTTTGCAATACTCTGGTCCAGGACCATTGCCAATATACAAGCATCTCCTCCTAAGCAAACCCCAGAAAGAAAACATGCAACAATCCAGTTAATAAATATTGACTCTTCTCCATAAAAACAGTTTGAAAACAGACCCCAGATTTTAATACAAAAATGTTCCTTCCACCTGTAGCCATGTGTTACAAACAGAGCAGAGACATGCCCTGTGCTAGCATTCTCCTCCCCTTGTCTCCTGTTGGAAAACACAATTCTCGACAGAGCCACAAGGTACATAAACCTGTTCTGCAGAGCTGTGTATCAAAGACAGAGCTCCTCACAAGGCACAGAGGGCAGAAAAGGAGGTTGCATTCTCACCTCACTCCAATGTATCCCAGACAAAGTGGAGGTTTCTCTGGCTGTTGTTTCTACAAGACCCATGAAGCAGCATCGTCTCTCAGGGTGGCCTAGGAGGTCAGCTCCTTTCTCTTGTGAGAGCCAGGAAGGCAGAAGGAGGCTGGGAGAAGGGTGGCATAGTTGTGCCTACTCTTGGCAGAGCTCCACACCATGAGTTCAGACATACTCTCTGTCCATCAGCAAAATCCAGAACTGGTTTGACACAGCTGCTGGTTTGGCAGCTCCATGTCTGCTATTGAGAGCTCTTCCACAAATGTGCAGGTTCTGTGGCTGGCCAGACAAGGGTAAGTTCTTCAGTATCCTTCCTCAGAGGGGAGCCGCTTCATCTTCTCACATCGAGTGAGCTCCCATCTTCCCTCCCCATGAAGTTTCAAAATCCAGCTGTGGAACTGCAATTCAATAGCACATTGAGGGATGTCTCTACAAGGCACAGTCCACCCAGAGTGAGGTCCTCAAGCCTTAGTCACTCCCCTCTGCTCACCAGAGACCCTCTCCACCTCACCACCTCAAGGGAGGCATGGAACACTGCCTCCCTGTCTCACCTTTTCCAGGCTGGGTCTGTGTCCCACACTGATCAGTGTCATGCCCAGCTGAAGGCACATGCGGTACAGTTCATGCTCCACCTCTTCTGTCAAGGCACTGGTGGCTTCATCTAACACTGAAAGAAAAGCCATAAGCCCCACAAATCCTCCCCCAACCAGAAACCAGACATTTCCTGTAGGCAAGAACAGCAACTCCCAAGAACATTTCACATATGAACTGGAGCTCACCAAGAGCATCTGCAGAAGGCAAGTGAGGAGAAACCTAAGGACTCGGGTATTCCTCTGGCACAGCTGCTGTGTCAGACAACTAGGAAAGCTGTCTTTCCCCTCAAGTACTTGAATCCATCCAAACCACACTGTTCACCTCATTCCTCTCCCTCAACAGCTGCCCACCACTGCCTCATCCCCATCATGGCAGACATGACCAGCCAAGACATGACTTTCTCCAGGCAGACCATGTGCCAGAATGCCAGGCTGAACAGCAGTCAGTGTACTTTTCCAGCACAGACCCTACATGGAGCAGGTAGGATGGCTGTGGCACCTTTCTGACTATTAAGGGTAAATACTACAGACCTGGAGCAAATAAATTCAAATCATCTCTACAGCTTTTAGTTTGCAATCCACAGGTTCCCTTCTGCCCAGATATCACTTAGCTCTGTCACGGGCTTCAGGGGGGAGAGAGGTACTTACATGTAGCTTCCTGCTACTGAAACTGGCTCTGTTCACCCACATCCAACCTCGCCCTCATGGCAAGTCCTCTAAGCTCAAGCCCCAGCGGAGCCTAAGGAATTGGCCCCATTAGCTAATTGCAGATGCTTCTGTGGTCTCTCAGGACTGTTTGCCCCACTGCTCCTGGTCTTCTTTTGCCACATCAGGGCTAAATCTTCCATATTGCCCCAAAACCGTAAAGATGCTCAAGAGCTTCAGATATGACAGCTGCTGCTACACTTCCCAACATATGCACTTCTTTGCATAGCAACTGGTGAGCAGGCTGACAGAGTTCTTCTTCTGGTGCCATTGGACATGAACCATGATCATTAATCAACAGTTCCCCAAGAAAGAAATGTCTTATGTACAGCCTCTTGATTTACCACCGTCCGCACAAATAATGAAACGTTTTCACATTTCACAAATGAATCCTCTGTGTGCTATGCTGCTAAAATAATGGCCAAGACAAAGCATGTTCCTAGCACAAAAGGGATTTTATGAGCTGTCTCTGCACCAGCTTCGCTATACACCAAAGGCCTTGTGTTCTTTTCTCCCCTCTTTTGTAGCTGCTCACCTGCATATTTTGGCTGGAGATAGAAGAGCCGTGCAAATGAGAGCCTCTGCATCTCCCCTGGGGACAGGATGTCATACCTGCAGCAGGATCGAGATTCAACACCTTCCTCGAGAAACAGAGCTTCTTTGCTGAAAACCTTATGGTTTCTGATATTGGAGACCAGCAAACAACTGTCCCTGTGTGTCCCTTGTGCCCCCCTCCATACTGGGACTAGCTTTGCACCCCTGTACACAGTCAGCTGCCTGCAGAACACCACAGCTGGTGATTGTTGGCATAGATGCTTGGGCCATGAAGGCTTTGCTCCTGAATAGTGTCCACATCTCACAGAACACAGATGGACATAGATAAATCCAGCAGCAATGTGCATCTGCTTAGAAGTGTTCCCCACTCAGAAATCACCCAAATACACACAGACAGTGGGCTCCCTTACCAGTTCCAGTCCACCTGTTCATCCAGTCCTCCAGCCCTTGCCAGCAAATCAGTCTACAGAGAGCACAGCAGACTTGTGAACACGGTCCCCAACCCTGTCAGCCTATGGCCCTGAGCATAACCACCCGCTTTTTGCCAGTCTCCCTTTCCCCACCTGAGCTGAAGTTGTACCGTATTTCTCCTCCCCTTTCTGTCCCATGGACAGTTGTGTCCCAGGCACAGACAATGTCCCCCTTAAGTTCAGCACACAATCATGCTGTGCTGCCACAAAAAAATCATCCCTTCTTCCCTGACTAGTGGCACCAGGAAAGAAGGCAGCAGTGCTATCAGTGACTCACCAGACCAGCCAGCTCCAGGAATCGCACAATCCTCTCATCGTCTGCAGACCCTAGGGAGAAAGCCATACCGCATAAGGAGAGGCAGTGTGTGCTGAGGCCACTGCTGAATGAAGGAGTTGGTGAGGCAGGAGGGAAGAACTGGAGTATCTCCTGACGCTCAATGTAGTTGATCTGACCACTTAGTTATACCAGATCCTGAGCTTTGGCAGAGATAGCCCCAAAGACTGACCTTCCCAGAAAGCGTTAACCGTGCCTGTAAGCAGCATACCAGGAGGTAGCTGGGTTCCACAGATACACCTGAGATTTGCCTCAGTTCACGGCCATAGCCAGAACACAAGGATCCAGGCTTCAACTGCCAAGGCCCTGCCCAGTTGCTCTCCTAGAGCCAAGACTGCACACTACAAGTAGTGGAGTCATGGGAATGGGGCTCAGGTAAGAGCCAGCAAAAGGACCCTGTGTGGAAGAGTAATATCTCAGGGTGAGCCAGCTGTGGAGCAGAACATACACTTGAGCTGGTACAGTTAGCGTCTATGGAAGCTGAGAGAAAGGGCTGTGCATCTGCCATGGACCTCTCTGAAGCTGCTGGAGCTACAACAGTAGCTGTAATTACTCTCAGCAAGATTGTGACTCCCAAGCTACAGCAGACCACATGTGGTCTGGCTTTGGAAGAGGGTAGGGGAGAGAAAAGATCCATATATTCTGACCACAACAGTGTGCAAAGCCCTGGGACATCATTTTGAAAAAGTGGAAAAGTAAAAGATGGAGGTGGATGGAAAATAAGATTAAGGCAAACATGGCTTGCTGGAAGTCAGACTGTACCAAACAAATCAGACGTATCCCGACAGCAATATATCATGTCCAGCACAGCAGGAAGAGCATGGCCAGCTTGTCCTCATTATACTAAGAGAGCAAGTTCTTATCAAGTGAGTATGCTCCCTCACAAAAGGAGGAGGACACAGAATTGACCTTAACACACACTAATCTTCTAGGGAACACCAGAGCAACAAAAGCAAAATGGATGAATGTTCCTGATGGGTTACAGCAGGGAAGAAGCTGCACTGGGTACAGGACAATGAGGCACTACCCCAGCATTGGCTAATTGCTCTAATGGATTTTCACAAACCTGAAAGTGGATAGATCTCCTTCAGGGGATAGATCACCTGTTTAACAGAGCAAAAGAAACCATGTCAGAGGGAACTGGATACTGCATCAGAGATGCAATAACATGAACTCAGGCAAAAGGGAAGGAGCACCCACAGGTATCCTCCCTCTTGCAGGAATTGCAGGGCATGACCACAACTGGGAGGCCAGAGCAAAGACAGACCCTGGGCTCACCTGCTCACGCAGGCTTCCATCAGTGAAGAAGGGCCTCTGCGGTAGGAACACCACTCCTCGGGGGCCAAAGCAGGTCAGCATCCTGATGCTCCCTGCACAGAGACACTCATCACATTTGCAGTATCACTGCCCCATGTAGTCCTGTCCCATGAAGTAGCCAACAAGTCCCCACAAAAGTGTGTGTGCAACACAGAGCAAAGCAATGAGAGCCAAAGACTGTGACAAAAGATGGGTGGCTCAAATCAGTGTATCAGTGACACATTCACCATCACATGGTGGCACTGGCCTCACAAACTGCCACACCTTGCAAACTCAGGGTAGCCTCGGTTGAGAAGAAGAAGGCTGAGGCAAGTAGCAGTCCTCACCCCGTGTGGTCTCCCAGAGTCCTCCGAGGACCCTCAGGAGAGATGTCTTCCCTGTACCGGTGTTTCCCACAATCATCACACTGTTTCCCTGTGAGATCCTGAGGCTCAAGTCCTTGATGAGCAGCTTGCCAGAGGATGGTACTGAGAGTGTCACTTGCTCCAGAAGGAAAGCTGTGTCCCTTGGCACTGGGTCCTCCCCAGAATGGCTGCTGGGCCACCACCAAGACAAAGAACGAGAGATCTGGGGGTAAGTGACCATGCTGAGATTGGCAAAAATCAGGCACGTTAGACCTCCTGTGCCTCTGTGACAGTAGCCCTGCCTCCCACATCCTGGGAATGACAACTGACAGTGAGCACTGCCTGCTCCAACCAAATGCATGCACCAGACTGTGACACCAAGGGCCACCTCCCTCCCATCGCAACCCCACACTCTGGCACGTAAGCTGCAAGCCAGCCAGTTGTTGACAGGCAACTCACCTGTCCAAATCCCAGCTGGTTTTGGCTTCTGAGTAGTTACCATTTTCTTTTCTGCCAAGGCTCAGCAAGGTCTCCTGCAGTTCACCAATCCTAGACATACAAGAGGTTGCATGAAAGCCAGGGACAACTCCAGCAGCCTCCTCACGATATCCAAACTTGCCCATGCTTGCACATGAACAACAGGTTTTTTTGTGATTTTTTTAGCACAGACCTGGGCAGAGTCTTGTTCTGCACTGCCCTTTCCTCCAGAGATGTGCCCACAGATAAGCTCACCTGTGTGTGTAGCCAGCTACATCAGAAACAGTGCTGGAGAGATCTATAAGCTGGCTGAAGCAGCCAATGAGGTAGATGGAAACAAAGGCATTCTGAGGAGAAATCACATGGCAGAGTAAAGGTCAGTGCTGAGCTGGGGCCCTGACCCTTATCCATGACTGCAAGGAGGCAGCCAAGGAGTCCACACATTTGGCCACATCAGCTGTCCCAGCAAGATGAATGAGGAGTGGTGAAGTCACCCAGGATGGTGGGAGTGAAGATGACCACATGTGAAAAAAGCAGGGCTTCCCTGCTCAGTGCAGCAGTTTTTCCCAGGTAGACACACATCCTGTCACCCAGGGATGGTGTTTGCAGAGTGCCTGATGGCCTGCCTAGGGCCCAGCATGCTTGCCCAAGTCACACAGATCCATACCACCACCCCTGCCTCAGCACCGTATATGGCTCAGAGCAGGGTGCCCCAGCCTGCAATGCCCACTTAGCTATTTTTAGCTCTGCATTCTCTAGCACAAGCCAGTTCTGAGTATCTGTAAAGAGTCAGGTCAGGAAGGTGAATGCAAGCCACCTCAGCCTCACTGGTGGCAAGGCTCACCCCAGGCAGTAGCCCAGGGCATAACCCAGACCCACAGCACTGCACAGGCTCCATCTCCACTTGCACTGCTGAAAACTAGAGGTTTTCTGACCTCCTGGGTTTTTTTAGACACAGAGGTCTGAGCCAGGAAACACTTACGTAAATGTGTCCTTGACAGTTCTCACGCCCAAGTTAATCACATACCAGCTGGCTACAAGCTCCCATCTCCATAACACTGCGAGCTGGGACAGTCTAACCTGAAGATCAGTTGCTGCAGGTTATCTAGTCCCAGGGCCCCCAGCACCACAAACCTCCACCCTCAGTGCCTGCTCACCCTCCACAATGGGGTCACAGAGATTACCCTTAGCTCACCTTGCTGACAAGGGCACTGAGCTCTGTTGGACTCAGGTCGCCGTAGACACCAGAAAAGATGGGAATGGCAATGACCACGTAGCTCAGGATGCTGCCCAGATAATCAAATGTGTTGATCCCAACTAGGCACAAGCACATTGAAAGAAGACAGTGAGTTAAAGCAGAAACCTCTGTCCCAGCCAGGCTCAAGTGCTGACCCTAAGCTCAGTCAGAGGAAGAGCCGTGTTCTTGCCTCAGCCCTTTATGATGAAACAGAGTAGAAAAACCCATTTTGGAGGATAGCACAAGTACCAGGGTGAAAATGCATTTGCCAAGCAAAGAGCACTTTGGGGCAGGCCCCTGACAGAGAATTATCATCCAGACACACAGCTCAGGGACTACTGTGGGGCAAAAGCCACTTTGCCTGCTTGTTGCTATGCTTCAGGGGCCTGACTGATTCACAGTAAACAGCAGGGAAGGGCAAAAAGGAAGCTCTGGAGTGAGATAGTTTGCCATGAAGTGTGTTGTGGGAGCACACAGGCAGAAAGACTTAAGATTCCAAATTCCCACAGACACTTCTGTTCAGGGTTCTCCCTCCATTACACTGCTCAGAAGCTCGCTGTGCTGCTGAGATCAGGAAGAGCTGTCTTTATAGGAGTCATTTAAAGAAAAAACCTCAGTAAAAATGGGAGAAGGAATCTTTTTAGGGGACAGCTATGCTTAAGGGAGAGGCTCTATAGGAAAGAAGTTTCCAGCAACATATACAGTGATCAAAGCTCAAGCCCTTCCCTCTTTTCTTGGCACGTGAGCATCTACACCACAAAAAGCCAGATTCTGGGTCCTCCACAACTTTGCTTCTTTATGAGGATTTTACACAAGAGGATTTCTATTTAGCACTGCAGGAGGCACCCTCTGTTCACCCTCATGGCATTCACAGACCAGCAAGAGGCAGAAGTAAACACAGCACCCACCCAACTGCTCTACCAGTAGTTTCCCAGCGTGTGGGCCACCAGAATGGAGTAACCACACATCCCACTTCACCCCCCAGTCTGCCCACTCACTGTATAGCCACAGCTCCTTGCCTATCAGCTCCCTCTGGGTCTTCAGCAGGCTCTGCAGCCTCCGGTTTGTGCGCATGTGCTCCACTCGCCCAGCCCTGTAAAAGGAACATTGCAACATGCCAGAGACATCCTAGGACCATGGGATTTAAAAACTAAAGCTTTGAACAGGCTGGGCACCTTTGTATCCAGCTAACAAGCTCTTTTTTGACCAGGAACTGAACAGCCAGGACTGTCTTCCTGAAGGGTATCATCAAGGAACTCTGGCTGAAGCAAGCAGTCCTACAAATCTCTCCCAGAGCCCATGGCTGCTGCTGTTGCAGCAGGAGCAGGTAAAGCCAGGCCAGACAATGCCAGCGAGGCTCCAGCCTGAAGCAATGTACGCCCAAGGTCAAACACAGTTCCCAAATACAGCCTGGCTGGAAAAGAGGGATGGCACTGGTACACAGCTGGATCCAGAAAAGAGAGGGCAGAGGAGAGGCCAGCCCACATGGCCTGCATGGCCAGCAGCCTTAGCCCACCTCTTCCCATTTCCCACTCCACAGGAATGGGATGAAGGCAAGTCCTGAGCAGTGCAACCCCCAGTATGGATACCCCAGCTCCACAACTTCCCCCTTCCCAGGGCTATCTCCATCAGGTCACCCACCTCGCAAGTTAGTGGTGATGCTCCAGTGACTAGGCTGAGCCATGAGCAAGGAGACATCTCCTAAACCACCACCCTCAAGCGTGTCAGCTCCTTCTGCTGTTCTGCAAGGCCTGGGCTGCCCTCAGGTGGCAAAATGCAGAGAGCACTCCTCGTCTCATTTCAGTCTCCCACCTGCCATAGCACCTATTGTCCCTGACATCCAACAGAGGCTTGTGCCCATTACACATGATCTATGCAACAATGGAGTCACTAAGGCCCAAGAAGATAAGGCCAGAAGCAGCACAAAAACATCCAAAATAAGATTTTTGTGGTCTCATTTCTAAAGATTCTCAGTTCATAGAAAAATACATTTTCTTTCTCAAAAATGCACCTCGTTAGAATTCAGTTTGGCTTTACTGCCTTAGAACACATTTCAGGTAACTACTGAGCTGCAGTCTTTGCTTTCCATGTATTAGGAAAGGAGAAAGGCTTGGACACAAGGAATTAAAGGTGAGAAAGGAACCAGGGACCTTTGTTCTAGAGCTATTATTCTGTTGCAGATGAGGAGAGATTGCTGTATTGGTTTTCTCTTTTCCTCTCATTCACTTCATTTTTAAAGCAAGTTTGCTAAAGATTTAGTAAAAAAAGAAGTAAAAAGGTGGCAGTGCTCTGCTTCTGTTTCTTCCTTTACCGAAGCAATGTTTAGGCAGTCTTAAGAGGACAAGATCACAAGCTAGAGAAGTTGAGCAATCAAAACCAGCCACTCACCACATGCTCCTCCTCTTGCAGGATTCTAGGAATGCAACCTAGAAAATTCCTTCATTTTAAATTATGATGCATACCATGAAAATGCCTGGTTGTGTGCAACTCAGCTAAGTTATAGTTTCACACAAAATCAAGCTTTTCTACTAAATCATTGTACTGAACCAAAACATCCTGTTTTCTGGTATAATAATCCACTTCCATTTTCTACTTAGAATAAAAAAAATCAAAATTGTGAGGGAAAGTACTGCATCTTAAATAATGGCATGTAATTACAGTATCATTTCCATTACAAAAAATTATTATCAACCAGTAAGAATCAAAGTACAAAGAAATAAGTCAGACTTGCCAGTGCAAACCAAGATTGATTTTGGTTATTTAAATAAGTTTCATGCCTGTCAATGTAAGTTGTTATGAAATCAGTGATTTTGAATCAAACCACTCTGAGGACAGCATCACAGCACTTGAAATGCTCACTCAATATAGCATGAAGGAGCCAAATACAGACCGTGGGCAGGGAAGACCGGAGAGAGGACATGTGCTACAATTCCTGGAAGAAGTGCAATTTCGCAACATATAGGGCAAAGGCAGACTCATGACAAGAGAAGCAACAACCTCCTGCCACCCCAACACAAGCTACACAAATTCATGCCTCCTTTCCTGGTGAACCAAGCAGCAGATCAACAGGCTTCAGGGCATCACTAAATAGGGGAGGTGCTGCTGGGCTCCCAGTTGTGTGCTCAGCTCTGGGGTGAATGGCATTGAGCAAATTCAGAGCGCCAGTACAGCATACAGAGGGTCTGGGCACAGACTGAGCAAGAGGAGCAAAGCAGAGGTAAGGTGGCCAAGTAGCAGCTAGCACACCCACAGAAGACATGCAGGCAAGCAGCAGCAGGATGGGGCCAGAAGCAACATGCAACAAGTCCTCAGCAGAACCAGATGCAATAAGACTGAGCAATCTTCCCGTAAGGACCTAGTAAAACATCAGTAAAGATCTCCAAGCCAGCACCAAATGTGTATCTGCCTCTCAGGATGTTAGAAGGGAGGCAAAGGAAAGATAGTTGTCTCTAGTTTCTGTGGATTATTTCTGCAGATGATGCACAGAATGCAAAAAACCAGGTGTCAGGCCTGTATGATGCTACAGTGGAAGGGATAGAAAGCTGCAGCAACAGAACTTCGGCTCCTTTGGTATACGTGAACACAATAAGGATGCTCTGAACTGGGACATCCTTTTGAGGATATAAAGAAATTAACACTACTAACCTGTAGAAAGCAGCTGGTTCTGCATTGACACGAATCTGCATGTGCTTGAACCTGTACAACCGAAAAAACATAACTGTGCATAAATGCTCAGTGAATTATGTAGCCAAAACCATTCCTAGAGGAAACTTATCTTACATGTTAGAGCAGTGATATGAGGCATCTCTTGACAGAAATATTCAATGGGCTCAGAAGGGCACCAGAGACCAAGGCTTAACCTGAGGTGCCATCATTCAGGGCCAGCTCAGTGGTACATTTGTTTGATATCCTGCTCTCTGTGCACATCTTCTTAGCCCTTGGGCTTACTCTTTGCTGCTAGTCCAGCATCTCCACCATACAAAATCACCACAGCCAACTGCCCTGGACTGGGTTCTCTGTGCCACAACAGCTTATGCTGCTGTCCCTGGATGCCTTGAACCCCAGGGAAAGCTACAAAGCCCCTGCTACACATACAGCTAACCCTGCAAGCAAGAGGGAGGAGGTGAGTTGCGGAGCATAAGGAAAGACTGGGCTGTGAGACTAAACGAAGGGCATTGCCTGCCATGACACGAGGCTGTCAATGGTTGGCAGGGGCTCAGTACACTGAGGCACCATTGCACAGATAGCCTTCTCTGAGTGTGGAGAAAGTCACAGACAAGAGAATTAGCTACATACACAGCCCTGAATGGGTACAAAAAAAGCAGCTTTCACAGGAGCTGCCATGGGGCAGTGAAAACACAGTTCTGCTGGGACTCACCTGAAATCTCCCTCCAGTTTTTCCTGCTGCACAAGTTTAGACACAATTGGGCTCATCAACACTTTGTTAATCATCGTCCCAATGATGAAATACCCAAAGATGCTCACTGGGCCTAGCCAGCCTGTGCTACAGAGGAGAAAGAGAAGTCAGCCAATAATCCAAACTCCTGCACCATTAAGCTCAATCAATTGGAGCCCTCAGCTGTCACCTCTCTTGGCTTTCACAGAAGTTTGAGGCCAACATTGCACATCCCAGCATCCCCAAGGCAGAGTTCTCCTTGGAGTATAGAGACCACTCACCCATGTGCACAAATATCCATCTTGGGAGTTGTAATGTGGGTGGCAGGCTCCAAAAAAAGAACACAGAAAAGAGATGTGCAAGCAGGGCCAGGGTATATCCTTACCTGTGAAAGCACTGGTATGTGTAGTAGGCCAGTGTGAAGGGTGAGATGACGACCTTGCTGGCCATGGAGCTGAGCTGCCTGCAGAACCTCTCCACATCCTGGCTGATGCGCTGGTCCCTGCTCAACAGAAAGAGCCATTGACACCATTACAGCCCAGAAGCAAGAGCCAGTACTAAATCCCTAACAGGGCACAAACCAGGCTGTTTCAGTGCATGAACACAGGACAGGCAGCAGGTGAACAACCTTATCTGGGAAGGATCTGCAGATTCCCCACAGAACACCATTTTCATGGCCTAGCAGGACCCACCCAAGGGCCTTCATGGCACCCAGGAAGAACAACTCTTGCCATTGTTTTCAACCTGTTCCTTGTATTTATCCCTTGCTTCACTTTCACCATTGTTCAACACTTGTACAGAAGGTCTCTGCAACACTGTCCTTTATTCTGCTCCTGGAACAACCCCCATACTATGAAAAACTACTGACTTTCCTCCTAACCTTCAGTACTGAACTGAGATGCCATCAGACCACCAGGACAGGCCTTCACCAGCTACTGGATATTTGAAAAGCCACCCTTTCACAAGCTTTCCAATCCCTTGGCTCTGCATGGAGTGCCTCTGGTTCCTTTGTTGCAAAGAAGGAAGCGCTTCCACCCACCCCAGCCCACAAGAGTAGGAAGCAGCACACCAAGTCTTCTCACCTCACTAGCAGCAGGCACATGGGTGACAAACCCTCAAGTCCCATCTATCCTAGGACTGAGCAGGAGTTGCACTTGGGATAACTAGGAAGAATTTCAGTATATTTACTCCTCAGCAGCTCATCTGTCCAGAGCACATGGATGAAGGCTTCAGCCTAATGTGCTAAGCTACAGTGGAAAGGCCATAACTTAACGTTCAGAATGAAGAGCAAGGATGGACTCCTGGATAGCCTCAGTGCAGATACTACCACAAAGGCACTCATCTTTTAACATTTTTGCAGTTCTAGAACAGCAAGGGATTTAATTCTGGGGGCAGCTCTCATCCTGACTGACCTTGCAGTCATCATTTTTCCTTCTCCTCAGACTGTAATATTCCCACAAAATTGTAACTTAAATTGTGCTATAGTCTCATAGGAGGATATTGCTTTTTACAAGCTATTAAGTAACATGTAATGAAAATAAATGAAACACATGAAAGCATCAACTCAAATGCCCTACTAGGTCCTGCAAGTGTTTGTATGCTACTCAGAGCCCACTCTTCATTCCTTCGAAGGGGATGACTCCATGCCTTTAACACTCAGTTTGGTTTGCACTGCATAATGGGAGGTCTCTCTTGCTCTAGTTTCTTCTCTAAGTACCTGGTGCAGGGAAAAAGCTCTCATCGAGGAATTGCAAGATGAAGAGAATTTTTGCAGCAGCACCAAAACCACACCAAACAGTAAGACTGAAAGTTGGAGCAGAAGCAAGGTGTAATGATACTACATACTCCACAGTAATCCCACACATTTGGTCTGCAAAGGCCATGAGAGCTGTCTCTTGCTGCAGGGCAGACTGACCCAGTTGTCTCCTACATTTCACTGCACAATGTGAACACGTTCCCTAGTTAAAAATAAACCTAAGCAGAATAATCATGTGGTGAGGGGCCTCTGTCCTCCCTTTCCCCTCATGTCCCCAAAGAAAATGACAGGCATGCAGGAGCTTCTGGCTTCAACGTGCTGCACTGCCCGGGAAGTGCTGCATGCCCTGGTGACAAACATCGTTTTTTAACCTCTCTTTCTAACTCCATGCCACTGAAAACCCTATCAGAAATGAACACTGAATGATATTGGGAGTAAACACAACAGCAAGCTGGAAGTGCATCAACTTGATAATGACAACCTACTGCCCAACATGTAGAGCTGTCTGACCCAAGCGGAGACCTCTCTCCTTGCTTGCTGCTCCCACTTATATACCCAGCATGTTTTCTTGCAGCACCCTGCTCTGCAATGAAAGAGCAAGGACAGGCAGCCAGTAGCAACAGGCAGCAGAACTGCAGAAGCTGCTTCAGTTTCTTGAAGTTTCCTTTATTAGCAAGAGTTAGGAGTCCCTGCAAGACAGCAATTTTTTCCAGGAGTGGGCATGGTCTTCTCTTGCATCACCATGGGAAATGGCACCAATGCAGTGACTAGATCAGAAGTGCCCACTCCAGCAGAGGAGAGCTTGGAGTCTCAAAACAATGGTATAACAACACATTATTTGGAAAACATTCCCCTCTGATTTCTAGTTTTTCAGGTAGTATTTAATAATAACAACTTTAAATTCTGGAGGGGGAAGAATTAGGGAGATTCTACACTGAGATTAGTTGAGTTGGTTAAAGCATGGTGCTAATAATGCCACGAGTTCAATTCCTGTGTGGGCTATTCACTTAAAGCGTTGGACTCAACAACCCACATGGGTCCACTCGAACTAAGAGTATTTTGTGATTCTGTGACCTCTCACGTGATGTCTAACATAGGAGTTTTAGCTTTTCACAGTGTGCAACTATGACAGCAGTGCCCTGTGTGAGAGGACAGGCTGGAAGGCCAAGGTCCACACACAGCTGTGAGGAAGGGCATTCGACCTTTGCCACGCAGCCCAGGTAGATCAACAGCTCTGCAGTAAGCAGGACAGTGCACAAAGCAAACTGGAGAGGGACCTCTTGGGGGTGGGTCTGGGATCCACAAGGACAGACTGAATGCTCCTCCTCTTATATTTCAAGTCACCACTGAAACTTCCTTCCTAGGAACAGGAAAGGGAAATGCAGCCCTCATACAGTGCAAAACAAAGCCCTTCCTGGATTTGGCTCCCATGGGTTATCAAACCACCAAAATACAACTGAACTGTGCTCAGCTGCAGATCCTGGTGTTTGAAGTTCAAACAGAACAGGGACTGTCCTAATGTACCAGTGGTGTGAAGGAAAGGAGAGGCACTGCTGACTCCAGTCAGGCCCTTTGCAACATCACACAGTGTCAAGGGTTGAGTTTGCAGACAGCATGTTTTATAGCAGCACTAGATCCCTGTTCCAATGAGCACCCACTTTCCTTGCAGCTGAAACATCCTGCCCCTAAAACTATCACAACTGGCAGTCACAGGAGTTGCCAGCAATAGGTATCACCTCCCACCAGGGCAGAAGAGGGTGCCTAAATTTGTGCCTAGATGGCAAAAGCTTCTAGGGCTCAAGCCCCTACCCAGAGACAAAGAGAAGTCAGGAAAAGGTGTGCAGCAGCCCAGGAGAAGCCAAGCAAGTTACTGAAAGAAGCTGCCAGCAGCCTACGGGTTATCGATGTCCTCACGCAGCACGAGCAGGTTGTAGTAGACCTGGCCTTGGAAGTAGCAGCTGTGGAGGTATTCAGTGAGGGATTTCCTCCAGTTCACATACATCATGTTGCAGATAAACTGGTCGAAACTTTTTAGCTGGAACAAGGGCAAAGAGATGGGTGGGGAGAGATGAGTGAGAACAAACATTTTTTCAAAACAAAATAAAAACTAGCAGTTTGTACTAGCGATTCAGGGCATGGGCAGACTTGAATCCTCTGTGACCAGGATCATGCCAGGAGCCATGGGCAGCTTTCTCTTCCTCTCCCAAGACATATGAGCCTCTGGTCTTACCGTGGAGTTCACAATGATCAGAGTCACAGCAACGGCAGTCAATGTTTTGAATCCGGAGAAGTCCTTGCTCCCTAGGACCTCATAGTACTGGCTGGGGATGACGCCGACCTGATAAATAACCAGCTGCTCTGGAGGAGAAAGGCAAGCAGGGGAAGGAATTGATGGACTGCGGTGACAAGGCAAAGTGGGGGGCCACAGGGAACAGACGTGAGGTGCAGCCCCCCACCCCCACCACCTGGGCTCACCCAGCAAGGCAACACCGAGCAGCGTCAGGAACATGAGGGCGCTCGGGGAGGGCCACCCAGGAAAGAGCACGGCCAGGAGCCGCAGGAACCGCCGCAGGAACAGCCCGTCCAGCCGGGAACCAGCCCTGCAACGGAGGGAGACGCGGAGGGTGGCAGTGAGCTCGGGGGTCCCACTCCACGTTCCCTCCGCCCCGCTCCGGCCCAGCCCGCTCCTCACCGCCCGCCGGCCCTGGCGCCCCCCGCGCTGCTGCTGCCCCCCGCCATCGGCGCCCTCCGGACCTGACCGGCAGGCCAGACCCGCCCCCGCGGGCGCTTTATATGAATATTCATCACCTCTCCTCGCCCTGCATCCGCCCCGCCCGGGGACGACCGCCGCAGCCGCCGCTTCCGCGTGCGGCGTCACCACAGAGCTCCCGCCCAGCAGCGCCCGTCCCGCGCGGCCCAGCGGGCACAGCGCCCCCTGGCGGCGCCGCGCGGGTGTGCAGCTCCGCGCCGGCCCCACACAGCGGAGCCGGCCGGGCGATCCCGGCGCGGGCGATTCCGGCGGGCGGTCCCGGCGCGATGGGTGTGCTCGCGTCCTTCGCTTCCTCCCCCGCTCCTGCTCACAGAGACGGACCGTGGTGCCCGGCAGGGTTCAGGGCCGAGCCACAGCCGTAGGGCCGGAGAACCCGGGCACTAACGCCTCTCTTGAGGAAGGAGCTGGACAGGCACGAACTGATCCCTCTGGAGATCCCAGAGGCTGAGGGACAGTCGCCGTGGGCAGCAGGTATTGCCCGCCTGTTGCAGGGGAGACAAGAAAGAAGTACCAGTACTAATTCTGCACATTCGTCTTATTTTGGGGTGGGCAGTGAATTTTCACGTTGCTTCCAAAGGACTCACAACTCGCAGTGGCCACTGCAGGAGATTTCTCAAGCCGGGACATTGGGATTAGGCAGGGATCCCCAGCCCGATGGTGAATGGCAGTACGTGCTCCCCATCCTGCTGCAGGAACGCGAACGAAGCAGTGCGAAACCCCTGGCAGAGGGAGGGACTTCAAGAAAGCAGCAATGAGCTGTCAGTGAATGGACCCTCTCTGGCTTCTCAGTGACCCCAGTTTTAATACAGAAACCAACTAATTTTTTTTTTTTTTCAGGTTTGTTTTGGAATCTGGTTTCATAACCCAAAAAGTTATGAAATATTTCAGAACAAGGAAATTTCTGGTCAAACCTGGTGTATAGAGATGAGAGAGTCTATGAGCTGCCATGCCTGCCTTACTCGCGTGTCTCCCACCTACTATCCAGTTGATGCCATTTCTTCTGCAGAGCCTTTGGGCTTTTGCATGTGCCCTGTGGGGCCTCTTCCCATATGCCTAGTAGCTTTGTTCTTCTGCCATTTCCCTGCCTCCCAGCCCTCCTTCTCTTCCTTCATCCTCATCTCCTTCATCTTTGCTCTGCTTCTACCTGCTCAGTGGTCCAGATAATTCATACTTCGCACTTCACAAAATCAGTGTATATGCTCTTAGGGATGAAAGAAGACACATCAGTGTGTTTCCTCAGCAAATGGCCTTGTCTCTAAGCAGTGCCCCTTTCTCCTTGCCCTCATCTCCCTTCTCTCATCTCTTTTGGAATTCACAATGCTATCAGTCATACCTAAAGGTTAAGCTCCAGAGGGCAGAGATCAGCCCTGTGAAAACCTGACCTCAGTGATGACTAACTTTTATGTTAAAAGAATCATTGGGGTTTTTTTCTCAGCTGTTGCATCAGACCTGGGTGACGTTTACTCCTAGGCAGTCACATCATCTCATGGGGCAGTACTGCAGCTGTGGCAATTGTGTGGGTCACTTTGTCAGTGGTTACCAGGGTTGAACTGACTCCTTTGCTCTGTTGTCCACTTTATGATGAGGGGGTGTTCTTTCCCTTCCCTCCTCGACTGATGAAATGGCTTTCCAGCACCAGGGGAGTCAGAGGATCTAACACAGAGATGAGATGGCCACAACTGTCTGTCCCAAGCCCACCCTCCTACTTCTTCCTTCTCCCTGCCCTTTGTTCTGTCACTGGCACCCCATGACCTCCACCTGATAAAGCACACTCTGTGAGCTCCCTTTGGCGTATCAGCTTCACTATTTTTCCTGGGAACCCTCCTCAGGCAGCCAAGATCAAGAACAAAAGAGAAGTGCTTTCTTCGTGCCTCTCCATCCCCCCTCCGAGGCTATGCCCTAGACACTCAGCTGCTGTCAGCACAGAAACATTTACATCTTTTACAGCACTCCAGCTCTACTTCTCACGTTTCTCCCCCAGCAAACACCATGGCCATTTCAGTGTATGCCTGGGGGCAGGGCTTGGGAAAGGACTGGGGAATCACAACTTGAGCAGAGTTTTATGGGTCTGTTTGCACTGAAGGGCCATATCTCAGCTCCCTGACTAGCTACAGACCCAAGAGAAACCCCCTCTGCATTGCTAACCTGTCACCAAAGTGTATGCCATGAATCCAGGGAAGGGAGAGCTGGGCCTGGCTTGCTAGGTCCTGGGCTCCTTGAGGCAGTGCAAGTTAATTCCTTGTGGTGTTTAACCGCAGCCCCATCTGCTCCTGCTTGCTAGGTGTGAAACATCCCATCCCCCATCCTCCCCTGCCTGTTCCATGCAATTTTGCCCTGCCCTGGACCAGTGAAGGAAGCCAGATTCTCCTGCATCCCTGGCCTCCCAGTCCCTGGCTCACATCGTTCCCCACTGTCCCTCAATATTTCCATTTCCCTGTGGTCCCTCTCTGCCTGCTGGCCTGAAGCTGGGATGCAGGGAGAAGCCTGACAAACCCATCTTCTGCTGTGTGGTAAGTGGTCCTGGGTGTTCTCTGAAGCAAGCAGCGGCTTCTGTCATCACAGAAAGAAACACAAAACTGCAGCCTTGAATCTGTAGTTTGCTTTCCCTCTTTCCCGGGTCTTCCTTAATGCTGCTGGCTTTGTGATGTTGCGTAATGAAGCACTGCCAGAAGATTATCCCCTTCCTGGGCTTTCCAAAACTGAATCCACCATTTCCTGCCCATGTTTCCAATTTCGAGTCTCCTCATAGGTACCTGTCCTCACTGGAGCTTGCAGGTTCTTAATTTGGGATCACCTACAAGCTTTAGCCCTCTGTCAGATCACTGGTAAGGAAGGGGTAATGAAAACTCCCATCCTGAGTTTCAGCTCTGTCTGTATTAGGGTGTGAACTAAACCAGCTAATTTTCAGCTGGATCAGCAAGCTGAACTGACTGACAGAGTCCCTCACACTCCTGTGCCACCCCAAAGCAGAGGGTGGGAATGGGAAACCGATGGGGAGCAAACAGCATAGGCCAGGCTCAGCATGGCTTAAACCTCCATGGAGCCGCACCACGGGCTCCTGCTGTGATATCTTAATGATTCCGCCTTTTCCTTCTCCACACTCTCTGTCTTAATTAGCCATTCCCCCTCCTGTGGGCCAAACTGCTCTGCTTTCTTTTCAATCCTCCTTCCTTGTGCTTTGCTTCTAACAGTGTCTTTCTACTGTACACTTCAAAGGCTTTGCTTGCTGCATCTCCCCCATGCTGGCATTGGCTGGTAACACCCCCAAAGCAGGCCAGGTCTGCCATGAACTCTTAGTCATTGAAACGGCTTTGGGCCCTTTGGATCTGGGTAAGAAGCAGGCATGGGGGAGGAGAGGTCAAGGATTTTCAGCATTTCACCTATAAGAAGAATTATTAGTAACACAGGAAAAAAAAGGGGGAAAGGGACCCCTCCTCCACCCACCGTCCCCAGAGGAGAGCCCTCTGAGGGCAGAGTGCTTTTATGTGCAAGTGGGAGGGAAGGAGAGTGTTAGGGCTTCAGAGGGAAATGCTTTGATCTTGACTTTGAATCTCCTTCAGTTCCCAGCTCTCCCCCACTCTCCCACCTATGGCCAGGACCACAGGATGTGGCCAGGACTCCTAGTCCTTGCTCAGTGCTATGGTACTTCACTTGCTGTTTCACATTTAATTTCCTCCTCTGCACCTGGGAGCCTCACAGAGGCCTTGTGGAGCAAGAGCACAGTGCCAACATCAAATTCAAACTTTCACCCCCATCTCACAGAATGGGAAGAGAAAGGGAGTCCAGTTGGACAGAAGCCAGAAGGGAAAAGAGCCCTGAGATGAGTAGAGGTGAATTAGAGATGGGACCTGCTCTCAAGGCTCTGGTACCCCAGGGTGGGGGGCAGGCAGGTCCAGCTCTCCCGTGCTTCATGGTGCATTAGACTGGTCAGTGCTGAACGTGACCCAGAAGATGAACAATGAAGCAGTAACTGTTAGGAGAGGGACAGGGAGTGGCTCTCAGAAGACAGCACTGATGTCCCCATGTCCCACAAAGAGTTATTTTAGGTTGGAGAGAGGAGAAGAGGAATGAGAGCCCTTGGTGTTTTCTGCAGGATGGGAAGGAGGTGGCAGTGACAACTGCTGGATGATGGGGAACGACCCTGACTTCTGATTCGCTTCAAAGAAAGAGGACTGTAGGGTGTGAGAGAGACTTAGGGGCCTCCAGTCTCTTGTCCTAAGGCCTTGCCCTTAAGCTGTCTTCAAGTTCAGGCCAAATACTTCTGTGTCTGTGTTGCTCCTTTTTTTCTCAGCTGAAGTCACTCCTGTTAATTGCTGTCCTTTGCTGAGGTTGATGCACTTGAATATCCCTGCCTGCCAATTCTCACTTCAGCACAACTAAATAGATTTTTTCCTCACATCATCTCCTATTTATAATTTAATCACTCCAGCTCTGCTACTGCTGGCTGAAAACCTCCTATAGTTTGTTACTTTCAGTATGATTTATGTCTGCTGGTGTCCAGCACTGTCCCAGGCATGCATAGACCAGAGGGTGTCTCACAGGACTTCTCTGCAGAGCCCAACCATTACTCTCTCTGATCATCACTTTAAGGGCTTCAGCACAGACATGAGGCAGTGGGTTCAAAGGTGGTTTCAGGCCTGGGAATGAGAAGTGTTTTTGGCATTCACATTGTCACCAGACAATGTGAATGCCAAAAAAGGACTTCTGTCATTCACAGGAAACAAGTTACTACAAAAATTGTGGTGGACTTCATGTTTTCCAGGTCCCTCTTGGGCAATATTGCACCAGAACCCCCTGAACTTCCTTCTCCCTAAGACTGGTGGGCATACTGCAGCTGCAGCAGCCCCATTTCTCTTGCCAGTTCAGGCTGCAAGCTCTGCTCATTGCTCTTTCCTTGTGGAGGAATGCCAGGCACAGGAGAGAAAGCAGCCAAGACAGTAGACACTTAGGACCCTCCGAGGAGCTCCCATGCTCTCATTTCCATCAGCCCCTCTACACTCCCATCTCCCCTGACTTCCTGGAGAGATTCAAATTCTGCAGTGCTCTGGAGCAAGAAAGGTGGGAAAAAGAGAAGCCAGGGTACCAGCAATGACTTTAAGAGGATGGATGTGTCAATTTAGCCCATGTATAGAATATAAATGGGTCATAAAGTAGTGTGGGTCAACCTTTTCCAGCTCCAGAAGTGGTTTTGGCAACTGGTCCACAGTCTGACCTGTCCCAAATGGCATTTGGCTGCCCAGGTGTTTCAGTTATATCCCATCCTGTCTGAATAGTCTCATCTGGTCCACCCATGGACAGCCCTGCAGTAGGTAGGGTGCTCTGACTCTCTCCACTCCTGGAGGTCCCCTAGGTGGGACTGGGGAACTTTCCTGATGGGGTGGATAGCTGAGTGTATAAATGTTGTCCCCATGTGTGGCACTGTCAAGATTGTCACAGTCCAGTGACAGAACCAGAGCAAGACTTGTCTTATTATACAAGAACTCAGCACTAAGTCCTTGAGACATCCTCATGAGGTTCAAACCAACAACAATTCTATCTGCTAAACAAAGAGGTTGCTCTTGACCTGGGAAAAGACTCTGTGCCCAAACTTGGAGCAGTAAAACCTGCCTTACAGCACATCTGGTAACACGGTGCCTGGAGACCCCCCCCCCACAGCTGGACATCTCTGCATCTTTTCTCTGAGCCTTGTCTGGGAGAGAATGGGTTGCAAGCAGGCAGGTTAAAACCCAACAGACAGAAAAGCTTCTGGCAGCCATAGCTAAACTGCAAAGGGCTCCATGGTTGTAATGATGAAGCATCCTGCACCAAAGCAGGAAGAACTCTGGTCCCCCCACTGAACTCCTCCAAGGAACAGAAAAATGCTAACTACTTGTTTATAAGCTGGAAGCGGGTGTGTGCAGTGATCTGCATAACAGAACTGCCCAAGCTGTCTCTTTGTGTGTTTTCCAGCTCCTATGTTAATCACTGACCCTGCTGACTCCGGCATTTACCAGTGTCTCACTGCCCTGTGAGCACTGCTTTGCATTTGCAACCAAAGAAGTTAAAAGGATGAAGGATGGGAAGGGAAGCTCAGCAGCTGTGGATATGAACACTAGCCTGCCAGAGGAGAAAAGAGCCAGGACTGGACAGGTTGATAGAGAGAGTGGAGCTGGCTTTGAAAGATTGTCTGAAGGGGATAAAGCTCACCAGGGAATGGTTTAGGTCTCTCTTCCTTGCACTGTAGCTTCTCTGGGTCCAGTGAGAGTGACTCTGAGTCCTGAAGGCCAGGCTTCAGTGTCACCTGGGATGATGACTCCTAACTGAGGCTGGGAAGACTCTCAATCAGCCAGTCTACAGCTTCCAGGGAGCCCTTTCCTCCTGTCAAACCCTCCCTGCATTCCTGGGATCAAATGTGAGACAAGAGAAGTGGGAAAAAATGCTCTGGGATATGTGCTTCTGGGCAGTGAAGGTAGGCCTTGATTTGTGCAGCAATGCTTGCCCCTGGACTGTGGTGTAAGCAAACGCAGCAGGAGAGGGAGCTGGGCACATTTACCCTTTGAAATATCTGTGTTTAGTTGCTTCCTGAATTGCACAGGAATCCTATACGTGGTGTCTCCGTGAGCCCTCCTGCCCTCTCATTGCCAAATGCTTCAGCAGAAATGAGTGCCACAGTGAGGTTTCCCAAGGGCAGAGGCGTGTGGGACAGGAAGCCCTTGCTGTCTCTGGCATCAGGAGTTACTTTGTGTCCCTCACTGGATTTGGAGCAATTGTGGCAGGTTTCAGGCTGGTCCCCAGGGATAGGCTGGGGAGAGGGAGAGGAGGCTAGATACTGCCTGCAACCAGAGCTACACACACACAGGGAACATGAAGTGCTGACACAGTTAGCGAAGATCCCAACTCTTCCCTCTGGACCAAACTATGACCCTTGTCATTAAAATGCACCCAGGCCTCACACCCAAGACCAGATAGGCTCCTTGGGTTCCTGTTTTGGGGTTGTGTAGGTTGGGATGAGACAGGTTCTGGAGGAAGCTCTAGAGGTCTGGACATGTGGAGAGGCCATAGGGTGGAGGTGGTGTTGACAACTTAGCAATGCTGGATCGATGCTGGAACGAGATGCCTGATGTGCTGGCTGTTTGCACAGCCTCACGTGATGCCCAAGAGACAGGATGAAGCCATTGTGAGAGCGGGAGTTAAGGAGGAGGATCTTGGCCCTGAGATTAGGCTGAGGAGGCAGCAGGGCAGAGATAATGGGGAGAAATAGGGCCCAGGCATCAGCAGGCAGATGTAAGGCTGTCCAGAGCTGAGGACAGGGAAAAAGTTTCTGTAATTTGGGTGCCTCCCACAGACAAACGAGAAGGTTTTGACAGGCAGCTTTGTCTGCCTTAGGAGCGCAAGGGTTCCACCAGCCTGGCCTTGCTGTGAAAGGGCACCACTTGGGAAGGAGAGAGGAAAGGGCATCTCCTAGCTAGCAGGACAGAAGGACCATGGCCTCGTCAGGAGCAAGCCAGGAGAAGGGTGCAGACACACATACCGACTATGCCAACCCTTGGGCTGCAGAGACACTGACCTGGGACATGCCTGCTCCCGGTGGGACACGATGGCGCAGGCAGGCGCCCAGCTCCCACCCCGTGGCCCCCCCAGTGGGCTCTGCCACTCGCCATGCGGCTCAAGCCCGGGCGGGATGTGGGGCAGGAGGATGCTTTGGGGCGCGGGGTGCCTGGGCGCTCCGGGGCGCAGCGGGGCTGGGCGGCCGGAGGCGGCGGGCCCTTTAAGTGCGGCGGCGGCGGCACAATGGCCATTATCACTTTAGCTTTGGAAGTGACCCCCGGCCCGCTCCGCTTTCATCTGGGCCGGGGCCGCGGGGATGGCCCGCTTCCTGGCGGGGGAGGGGAGGGCGGGGGCCGGCGGGGAGGGGAGGGGAGGGGCGGCCCGGCCCGGGTCGGCCCGGCCGGGTGCCGCACGCGGCTGCCCGCTCCCGGGGGTCACTGCGGGGCTGGCACCGGGCGGCCGCGGCTCCGCGCCGCTTCCTGCCGCCGCCCTTAAAGGTGCGGGGCGGCCCAGGGTGCGGGCTGGGCGTGACTTGACCCGCGGAGTCAGGTGAGTGCGGAGCCGTGCTGGGCGCCGTCGGGGCTGCCGCTCCTCTCCTCGGCTCCTCGCCATCCCTTCCAAAGCCGCGGGCTGTCCCGCTGTGGCGGCACCATCTCCGGGCGGGCGGGCGTCCAGTCCACTTCTGCCCTCGGTCTCCGCTCGGCAGCTACCCGGGCACCGGCGGCCTCTCCCCTGGCCCGGGGCTGTGTGTCCCTTTGTCTCCTGGTGAGGGGAGCGGCCGCCTGTGCTCCCACCCGGGGTGCGGGGCTGTCCCCGTCGCAGGGCAGCCGCACAGAGCTACCTCCGCCGCCTTCGGGAGAGGCGTGAGCAGCCGCGGGTGCCTGGGGCTGGGGGTGTCAGTCAGGCGCCGCCCGCACCGAGCGCTCAGTGCCCCCGCCCGAGGGGCGGACGAAGCCGGACTTGGCTGCAGCGCTTCGGCCTAGGTTAAGGTGGGTCTGAGGCTTTTCCCTCTCCCGGTGGGCGACCCCCCCACTTGTGAGCTTCGGTGATATGTTGATGTTGGCAGATGGAGCAGGCATCCTGGTGCCTTTGCTGCTTGCCCCTGGAGCTCCTCCGGTGATATTTCTAGCCTAGACAGCTGCTGGAGGCTACCACTTCTGTGCTCCTGCCGTTCAGTCCCGCTGGTTAAAATACCCTCCTTTCGAATGAGAGCTTGTACCGGTGGGGTGGCGTGAACCCCTAGCTGGGGCTGGGAAGTGAGCCACTTTACCCAGGTGGGCTAGGGTGCATGAGCACCCCTGCTCCTCTGGGGTACATGGGGTCTTTGGGAGTTGGGGCTGAAGTCTCCTGGATTTCTGCTGCTGGGAGCGTTTTTGGGACTGGCTGGGGGAACTTGCACTACTGGATGCCACCAGCCCATCAGTTTAGGTGAGGGAACGTGACCCGCAGCTGTTTCCTTATCTGTTACAATGCAAAAGTGGCCAAGTTAGGTAAAACCTTTATCAGCAGCAAAAAAAGTTCCCTTGGTTACTTCTTGGTGCTGAGGTGGTTTAGTGAACACTTGTCTGTCGTGTTCAGCATGCTTCCCTGGGGCTGTGCAGGGAGAAGTGTTCCCTTTGCATCAGGTCCTCTGTGCTGAGAGCTGCTGGGTTTGATCTGGCCATGAGCCAAGCCCCTCAGCTTGTCTGACTTCAGCTTCTGATTTACCCAAGCCTCTCTCCACCTGCCCCAGGAGTTCCCTGCTGCTGATTCAGCTGTGGGTTTTGCCTTAGGATTGCTCTGGGAAGCAGGAGCTGACAGTGACATTGAGGCTGCGGATTTATTGCTGAAGAAAAGGATTAATGGCCATTAAGCTGTGCCTCCAGCTCTTCCTCAGTCTATAAGGGGCTGGGAAATGCCTACCAGGACAGAAATACCAGGGTTGTTGCTTATGCTCTCTAGTCTATATCAACTGTGTGCTCACCCTCTTCCGGATGAAAAAAGTCTGTCTTGCCCTTCTTGGCTCTTCTGGTGGGACAGTGCTCAGCAGACCTGGGCTGCTGCAAGGGGAGGTAGCTGGCTCCTAAAGCATTTGACAGACCACAGAGAGGGAGGACTTGGGCTCTCTCAGCCCTATAGTTGTCCTGAGTTGTGCCTGTTTCAGCTCTTCAAGCTCATATCACTCAACATAGTCTTAGTCAAAATTTCTACAGATTCTAGGAAAATAACAATGCAGATCTGACCTGAAGTGACAATTTCATACCTTCTGACACCAGGATTTTAGGACAGGTTTATCTTCCCTTCTTCACAGCTGTGTGCATTCTCCTGTGTTTGTCTCTAGTAACTGATGCCCTACAGCTGTGGGAGCAGCTGTAAGAGCGTTCTGGCCTCTGACATGCAGGAGATTGTGGAGAGGTTTGGAGCAGGGGTAGGGTTGCAATTGGTGACTACCTGTGATCTGATTAAAGGCAAGGGGCAATGGCAGCATCACAGAGGCTTCTGATGATGAAGAACTTGCATGTGTCCCTGTGTTTCTGTGGCACCTCATGTAGTTTGCTCATGGCCAGGGGCCATAGATGTTATAGCACTAATAACCATATCTGCAGCAGGGCTGAAAATTGGGAGAGTTCTGGCTGGACATCTGCTTTACTGTAGAGCTGCTGCTTTTCCTGCTTCTGCTGTTCCTCACGTACCCACAGAGCTGTGAGTGCATAGTGATACCTGTCAAGTGTTGAGAGAAGGTGAGCTCTGGCTGGGCTGTGAACTGAGCAGGCTGCAAAGTGATGGTGTACATATCAGGCATAGTATAAGAATGAAGTTTAGGAGAAAATGGGGGAGATTTGGCTTCTTGAGTGAGGTGTTGTGATCCCTGGGAGAAAACTGGTGCAAAAGGGGGAGAGTAGGCTGGCTGGGGAGAGGTCTGGGCTGTCTGACTGTGAAAGGATGCTGAAGAGGGCTGCACTGATGAAGCTGGAGCTAAGAGACATGCAGCCATCATGAAAGCCCCTGAAGTGGTCAGGACAGAACCACATAGGAATCCAAAAGCTGAACAAAGCTTTTGGATTCCTGTGTGGAATCCAGTAGAAATACAAAGCTTTGACCATTTGTATTTCATGAGTGGGAACTGGCATGCAGAGAGAGGTAGGACAGGACTGGGACCAGCTCAGGCAGGGAGGAGTGCTCCATAAAGACTCTGAAATGCCCACTCAGTGCTTGCACTCTACTTTTGGGTTGCCTCCTGCCTGGTAGCTCATCCAAGAGAAGCCCTCCTTTTGTGCCTTCTCCTTCGCTGGTGGCGTGTGTCAGCTGAGCAGCAAGTGACATCTAGTGTCAGCTCAGGTAGCATGGCCATGGCTTGGGCTGGCTCTGTTACTTCCATCCGAGGTTCTGTGGCAGTTTTTGGTGCATGCAATGGGTGCAGCTGCAGTGCCCTGCTCTGAGGGAGAAGGCAAGCTCCTTGCCCCTTCTTCTGCTGAGCTTGAGCCAGGTGTGTCCATGGCCCCAAACAGGGTGGTTCTGTCACAGGTCCTTTCCTGCAGAGATGGAAACTTCTCTCTGGGTGCTCGTAGGGGAGTAGTAAAATGGGAATGATGGAACCACTAGAGGGAGAGGTGGGTGTAGGAGTGATGCCAGGCTAAAACTAGGTATGCAGTGGTAGGAGATGACCTGGCTTCCCACCCCATGGGTGCAGTCACTCCTTAGTTTCGCTTAGACAAGTGGAGGCTGTGTGCCATATGTGCTGCCCACAGGAGGTCACTGGTGAGCAAGCCGAGCCCATGTTCCACTCCCAGGTCTGCCTGGTGAGGACTGCAGCTTCCTCCTTTGTCCTTGGAATGTGCATGGTGGCCTTTCCTCTGCCTTTTCCCCCCATCCTGTCCTTTGGGCAGGAGCTGGAGGACTTGGAGGCCAGGTCACTGCCAGTCTGGAGTGTGCAATGTCTTCATCTCCAGTGACTTCTTTATTTTTGCCATCCTTCAGGATGATTCAGAGGCACCAGCTGGTGCAGTCTGTGCTGCAGGAGCTACAGGAAGCCACTGAATGCTTTGGTCTGGAGGGCCTCACCAGTGCTGCGCTGGAGGCAGAGAGGACCTTGTCATCTTTCTCCCTGCCTGGTTATTGTGGAAGTCAGTTCCAAGAGGAGCTGGAGGTTGACCGAGTAGCCAGGAGCCTCTATCCTGAGGATGCCCCAAGTAACATGCTGCCTCTCGTTTGCAAGGGTGAGGGAAACCGCCTCTTTGAGGCTGCTAGTGTGCTGCTCTGGGGCAACCCCAGCCTCAGCCTGGAGCTGCAGGTGCGTACTGTGGTGGAAATGCTGCTGCACAAACAATACTACTTGAATGGCATGATTGATTCCAAAGTGATGCTGCAGGCTGCCCGCTACTCCCTCTGCACTGAGGAGACCCCGGAGATGACCAGCCTCCCCATGGCTATCCTGGAAGCCATCTTTGATGCTGATATCAAAGCTACCTGTTTTCCTGGCACCTTTGCCAACATGTGGCATGTCTATGCCCTTGCCTCAGTACTGCAGTGTAACATCTACTCCATCTATCCCATGAGCAACTTGAAGATCCGACCCTATTTTAACCGGCTCATCCGGCCCAGGAAGTGTGGCCCACGAACCTCCACGCTACACATCATGTGGTCAGGGCAGCAGCTCTCCCGGCAGGTCTTCAAAGCGCAGTATTTTGTGGCTGTGGTTGGCCTGGAGGAACTGGAACCCACAATACCTTCACCAGAGCCTCCTGTCCAGCCCATGAAGACCCTTGAGCTGCTGAACAGTGACCCCCAGCTGACCTACTCCAACCTGCGTGACCGCTACAGCATTACCAAGAGCACCTTCTACCGCTGGAAGCGCCAGTCTCGGGAGCACCGGCAGAAAGCGGCTGCCAGGTTTGCAGCTAAACACTTCCTCCAGTCCTGCTTTCAGGAGGGCAATGTAATCCCCCTCCAGCACTTCCGACAAATGTTTCCAGAAATTTCCCGATCCACATACTATGCCTGGAAGCATGAGATGCAGAGCATGGTCAATGGTGATACCTCTGCTCTGTCTGAGGCCCACAGGTTGCAGGAACTTCACAGGGTTGTCCCAAAAAAGGCTGATGTGACTGAGCTGGGAAATCCACAGGGGAGCTTAAAATCCTCAAGTACTTCCCCAGATCCCATTCAAGCAGGAATCTTTATGCAAGGAGCCAAATCCTACCTGGAGAAATGCATTTCCATGAACACTCTGGTGCCTTACAGATGCTTCAAACGCAGCTTCCCAGGCATCTCCAGGTCCACTTACTATAACTGGCGAAGAAAAGCAATCAAGGAGAACCCCAACTTCAAGCACCCCCAGTCACCCTTGGATAACCAGAAAACTCTAGCTATAGGAAAGCCGTTCCTGCAGTTGAAGCCAAGCAGTGTGCCTGTTAGGAAGAGACGGAATGGGGACCGGCCAGCATCCAGGAGTCTGCTCCAGCTTCATCCTTCTCTGTGCTGGAGAAAGCAGCTGCGAGATGTGGCCAGGAGGCAGGTCCAGCAATTGCAGCTGCCGTTCTGCAAGTACCGCCTGCGCTATCCATCTCTCTCCTCCACAGCCTACTGGTTTTGGAAGGGCAGTGGCCAAACCGTTTGGCAGCATCGCCTGCCCTGGCGTGGCTCCAGCCTGCCATTGAACCGTGTGGCTTCCCTGGCACCTCCAAGAGCAGAGCCAGGCCTCAAACCTCAGTGCCATTTGGAAGTAGCCACCAAGCACATAGATAAGCCAGTGCCTGCCATGCCGTGCAACACCACCATTTCGGGCTATGCCATGTCGGAGAGCACCAACAGCCGGATGTTTGTGATGGATGTGATCGCCACTGCCCAGTTCAAGGCACAGGCCAAGCTGTTCCTGCAGCAACGCTTTGAGTCGAAGACCTTCCCAACCTACAAGGAATTCAGTGCCCGCTTCCCACTCACAGCCCGTTCCACCTATTACATGTGGAAGCGTGCCCTGCACGACGGGCTAACGTTGGTGGATGCCTGAGCTGGCCACAGCTCCTCTGCTGCTGTGCCCTTTGGCTCTCGGTGCAGCGCCCAGGTCGGGGCTAATTTTTGTTCTGGTTTGGTTTTGTTTTGTTCCTAGTCTCTGGCTTTCTTTTTTTGTGTGGTTCAATCAGGTATGGGAGCATCCTTATAGTGCCTATTCCCAGAGGCTGGAGGAGTGGAAGGAGAAGGCATTGAGTATCCCAAGGGAGAGGGGCCAGGTAATTTTCCTTTCTTTGTGCTCAGAGAATGAGCAAGGGAGGTAATACTGTGCCAGTGTCATGGGATGCTGCTGGGCCTCATGAGATGGAGGATGTGGAAGTCTCTCTGCCCCAGGAAGTTGCTTGAACAAGTAATGTGGATGTGCAGGATGAGCCTGGAGGTGCCTAGCATCTCGTCAATGAGCAGAGTAGTACTGGCTCAGCTGTAGGTGAGGAGAGGTTTGGGGAGTGCTCAGCTTTATGCAAGAAGCATCTTGGTACTTTTTCCAGCTAAGGAGAATAAAAGCTTCACTTGGGATGAGTGAAGCTCTTGCTTTTAATACCTGCCTCTGGCTGTTCTGATCTTTCCTAGATGGAGCAGAGACTGGTAGATGAGGGGACTTGTTTGTGTCCTCACTGTAATCTGTGTGCTGGGAATGCTAAGCTAGGAGTCAGTGTCTTTTGCAGGCTCTGGAGAAAGGTCCATGACCTTTCAGGTCTTGTAGCAATAACCTTTCACACAAACCTTTATTCTCTCAGCTGGAAGCTACCCTACTTTTCTAGGGTCTCTCCTCCCTGAAGTCTAGGAGAATGCACAGAGACTGCAACTTGTGTGCCCAGTGTCCCTGCATCCCCTGTGCTGTGCTGCAAGCAACATTGATGTGTATTTCTCACTTGTAAGAAACCAAAGCAATAAAGACTCTTCCACTCCTAGTCCTGTGTGGTTTCTCACTCTCACTGCCTGATTTCTAGGCGAGGCTTTTTTTCCCCTTCCTCTCTGCTTTCTAAAACTGTCTAACGGGCAGGGAGAGACTATGCACACTCCCTGCTCCTGAGAAGGTCCTCTTCTGGTTCCTGGTGGGGAGTGTCTGCTGCCTGATGTCGCCTCTCTGGAGGCCTGGCTGGAGCTGTGCTTTCCCTGGTAAGAGCCTAAGGCTTGCTTTTCAGAACAGATGCAAGGCTGGAGATAACCCAGTGTGCCCAGCCCTGTGTGACAGCAGAGATACACAGACAGTGTCTGAGATTTGGTGGTCCTGCCCTGAAGTGGTGGTGGTGTACTGGGAGGCTGAAACCACCTGCTTGTACCTCTGCCCTGTGAGCATCTTGAGGTGTAAGGCTGAGGAGGTCTCTGCCTGACTCCAAAAACCCTTATCCCCTTAGTGTGCGAGTTCTCCTGTGGTGTCTGTCAGCATGGCTGTGCAGGACTTAGGCTGTAGGATGTCTAGGGCTGGCTGGTACCACTGGCTGTCACCACTGCTGTGGTAACAACTGCAGTACCTGGTCTTGCTTCCCAGGAAGCTGTCAGAACTCAGAGCAACCTACAGATGTGGGGGGAGATCTTCCCAAGCTCTGCATTTACAAGGTCAGCTCCTGAGGCTGGGTCAGCAGGACTGACACTTGTCTTACTCTCAGGCCTTTGACAGGGCATTATGAGCTTTGGTGACCATGTTAAGAGGAGATGCCATAACACATGTGGTGTGTCTGTCCCAAATCTATCCCCCTGGTCTGCCACATCTCCTCCCAAAATTGCTCACAAATAACTTGTTTTTCCTTAAGCTGTCTGGAACCTGTCACTGGCTGCTGCAGCCTGTTCCTGTTCCTGAAGTAGTCTGGCTTCACTCCCTGTGAGCCTCCTAGGCAGAGGGGCCCCATGCTATAAAGTTCTGCTGAGCTTTCTTCTGCAGCAGCCTTGCAGGAGAAAGGGGTGCTCAGGCATGTCCTGTGGTGGGGCAGCCACGTTGAACCAGGATCTGGGGCATGTCTTAAGAAACCATTTAGCTCCTTGTCCTTGGTGACAGTGGGGTCTCACCACTGCCCATCCACTCCAGCATGTCTTCCGTGGTCCCAGAGGAGGGGTTTGGGGGCACTTGCTGTTTTGGGAAGGGAGGCACATAAGGAGCAGGGTGCTGCCAAGCAGTGCTGTGTGCTGCTGCAGAGAGCCCTGGGCTCTGTGTCAGGAAGTAATTGAAGTAATTAGCTGCCAGGGAGGACTCATCCATGAACTCCTCTAAGGGAGTGAGCTGGTAATTACTGCAGAAAGATTACCTATGTCTCCAAACTGCTGGAGGCTGGAGATAGCTGCTTTCAGCAGCAGTGGTGGTTGTGGCAGCAGCTGTGAAAATGGATGGAATACCCCCTCCAGAGTGTTCCCCGTCATGCCTGAGCCAAGGGAAGCAGCAGAAAAGGTGGGTTTTCTGATAGTGAGTGGTGCCAACATGGCCCTGTTTGGATGGCCACGAGGCTGGGGTGGCCTGTGCCTGACAGCAGGGCTGGGGCCTCCATCAGCATGGCACAGCACAAGGGCTGGTGGGCAGGTGCTGCTGGGGGCGGGTGGGCATCAGGAGAGCCTAGGGGAGCCTTTGTGGTGTGGCCCAGTGCTCTGCAGAGTGAAGGAATGACTTCTGCTTCGCACCACCCAACTCTCCCTGAACTGGGAATGCTGCATGCATCACATCTGGCCAGTTGCAGGATGAACCTCTTCTGCATACTAGGCTCCACAACCCTCTGCAAGACAATTTTTAGAAGCCCTGTTGAAGAGATCTAGGTGTGATATTTTCCTTGCTGTTAGCTGGATGCCTGGGTGGGGCATGGTGGGGAGAATAATACTCATTTTCCTCCCTGTGCCTTGATGGCAGCAGGCCATGTTGGATCACTGCCGGCTGGCACCACCTAAATGGTGAGTGCTTGTTCTTTATTGATGTCATTTGCGGCTGAGCACAGTTTAAATGGGGGGAAATTGTAGCACTTGATTGGTAAATGTCATGCTGCCATCAGACTGGGCGGGTGCTGGGAGGTGAGTTTGAGGCAGGCTCTGCTGCTCCACATCACAGTGCCAGGCACTGGATGGTGAATCTCTCCCTTTGCACCTGGGCAGTGAGGTTTAGCTCATGTGGCACCTGAACTCCTTCACAGTCAGGTGTTTATAAATACTGACCCCAGAAAAGATGAAAATTAGAAGGTGACTGGAAAGCAGAGGGTGGGGGGCTGCAAAGCACATAGGGACCAGCCTTTAGCTTACCTGTAATTTAGGGCTCTCCTCTGCTTTGCCACTAAGGTATCTCATTTGTGGCAGTGGGAGGAGTGTGGAAGGTGGGCAGTGCAGTGCAGTAGAGCCTGCCCAGGTGCTGTGGGAATAGTTAATTTGCTCAAGCAAAGCTTTGGGACATAGCTGATACATGTTAGCTCAAGCACGGCTTTGCCTCCAGATTTTGCACAGGCAGCTTGTTTGTTGGTGTGAAGAGCAATAGTGTTGGTCTTGAAAGCACATCAAGGTGGCAGAAGGGTTGCATTTCACAGGATAGCTCCTGTGCTCTCCTGGGATTATCAGAGTAGAGAAGCAGCAGCAGCAGGAAGATAGAGAAGCCAGAGCCACCATTCAAAGCTGCTCAGGTGCTGACAAGCATAGCAGCTATTCATTGTCAAGAATATCTGTGTGGGAAGGGGAAAAAAGGATGAGAGGAAAAAAGGGATCATTTTTATCAGTCCCCTGCATCATTCCCCCCATAGGTCCCGACTACAGGCAACTGGTGCTGCCAAGCCAATTCAGTTGTTCAAACAGAATCTTTTTCCTCCTGTGCCCCAGGGGTATTTGTGGGGAACCATTTGCCTCTGTCCCAGCAGGTTATGCCAGCAACTGCCAGGTCCTGTTCCCTGTTCTTCTACCACCTGCTCTGCCTCCTTTCCATTAAAATTCATCTCATGTGCTGTGGCTGAAAATGTCTTCTGGAGTCCAGCTGTGGCCCATCACTGCCCTGCCATTATGCTTCATGAATATTTTTTTGCTGAACAAATTACCCAAACATCAGATCTGCCTTTTTCATGTTAGAGCAATTGCTCAGGCCTTTCCCTGGTTGCTGCCAGCTGAGGACCTCCCTGCCTGCTGCAGCAATTCCTGCTGGCAACACCTCATTGCATTTCCCTGCATTTCATCCCATCTCTACCACTCCTGCCTTCAAGGTAGTCCAGTTTCTCTACTCTTCTTCTGTATTTTAAAACCCTCCTAATTTGTCTCATTAGCAAATAACACTAAGGTATGTAGCAAATGACACTCTTTCCTATGCCAGCTTGCTAGTGAAAATATGGAAGATCAATCCTCATATAGATCATCAAGGATCTTGTCCTCCAGCCCAACTGATCTTCTAAAATATCAACAGCCCATTAATACCTGTCTTAGCTTTCTTGGGCCAGTCCCCACCTGACAACTCTTGATGTGGTTCCATCCCAGCAGTTTGGCCAAGTTCCAGATGCAGTGTTCCAGCCTTTCCTCTTCTAGAAAGCAAGTAAGCTGATGTGTAAAGGCTATTTTAGCACAGTCAACAGCTGGAAAATACTACAGTTTTGGAGAAAGTACTCAGGTATGAAAGCACTTTAGGAAGCAAACTTTCCTTTTTCTAGCCTAATAGTGTCAAGAGTTTGGTGCCTATGCCTAGATTTTGATATACTATTTTGATAAGCTATTTTGAGGATGGCATTTCAGCAGATACTGCACTTATATTTGCATTTCATTTCTCCTCCCCTGGCATCTTTACTGATCTCCCCATCTCTTTTCCATCACTTCGGTAACTGTAGTGCTGGGAAAGGTAGGAGAGCTGTGGCAGGATGGACACACACTCCTGCCAAACTCAGGTGCTTGAGAATAAAGTTATATCTTCAAGGCACTTCCATAACAGGTGAATCTGGGCAGGGAGCCTGTCTGGGTGGCTGGAAGGGCCCCTTGCCCACTGGGCTGTCCCTCAGCTCTCAGTGCCAGGAGAAGGCAGCACTCTGCACTCTGATTTCTGTGAGAAACTGGGATTGATCCTGCCTGACATTTTGATTAAGCAACAAGATTTATTTAAAAATGAAGTCAGCAAATACTGAAAGGGTTAAAAACTGGTTAAGCATTGTGTCTCCAAAAGTACATGGAGCAATTGCAGAGCAGGGGCATTTCTGCTGGGAAGCCTTCAGAGGATGGGAGCAAGTTGAGCACAGCCCCAGAGCCAGAAAAGTTCCTGAGCAGAAATGGGCAGGAGTGGGGCAGGGTG
Source organism: Haemorhous mexicanus (assembly GCF_027477595.1). Taxonomy (NCBI): domain Eukaryota; kingdom Metazoa; phylum Chordata; class Aves; order Passeriformes; family Fringillidae; genus Haemorhous; species Haemorhous mexicanus. Next base: position 42,574,495 of record NC_082346.1, read on the forward strand.
GGGGGAGAAGAGCGGCTCTTCCAGCATTGCCCCCATCCTATCCTCATCCCCATCCCGCTCTCTGTCATAGCTGGAGGGGCAGCTTCTCTGCTCTGGGGATATCCGGCTGATTTTGGGTGGGGAGACACAGGCTCTATCTGGCCTAGGAACTCCTAAGCTGGGTGCTTCTGACACCTGTTAATCTTGAGTCTCCAAATCTTCTGAAGTACCATCAATGAGAATATTTAAATTGCATCTTCAGCATACACCTACTAAAGGGCATTTGTTGTCCATCTGCAAAGACCTTCCTTGCTTCTAAGATCCAGACCAGACATCAACTAGAGCAAAAGCAGGGTCAGCTCAGATGAACAGCACACCTGCAGGCCTGGTCCCCAAATATCCCTGTGCCTGGACACCACCAGGACATGGAGTGGAACAGTGGAGAGGGGGCTGTATGGGTACAGTCCCTTGGCACCACAAGGGATAGCTGAGCAGTGGAGGGTGGTGCCAACACCCTCCTGTGTCACCCTCACTGACCAAGCCCCTCCAGAGGCATCACAGCGAGCCCTGGCACTCACCAGTGACCATAGAGACCGTGCCTTGTCCTCAGCAAGGTGTCCCCGCCTAATGCTCTGTCCCCTCTTGCCAGCACTTGTCCTCTTGCCCCATGGGGACCGCTTGACCCCAGCAGTGTGTTCTGGCATGTGTGGCTGCCAGAGTCTGTGCAAGAGTGAGCTGGTGCCTGCGTGTGTGGTGAGAGCAGAGCTAATGAAGCCCCTGATTTCCCAGCAGCTGATGCCTGCCTGAGCGATAGCTCCTAATTGGCTTCTCTCTGCAAAAATCCTCTCCCACCAGCCCCAGGAGAGATGGCATTGCCACAGGCTGTGCCTCCCCATGCTCTTTCCACTGCAGGTTGTTTTTGGGGAGCAAAGAGGAAAAGATAAACTAGGTGAAGAGATGCACTGCTACATGATTTTTAAAGGGTTTTTTGACAGAGAAAAAAATTTGCCCTGTCTCAGATAATTAGCTATTTCCTTACTGGATTACAGTGAAGGGAAAACACTCACTGTGCTATTAAGTGAGCCAAAGGACTCACTCTGCTTTTATTTCCCCATGTCTCTTTTCCCACCAGCCTCCAAATGAGAGATGGGGGTGAAATAAAGGCATTTCTGCTCCACTAGCATGGTTGCAATCCCACCCCGCTGATGGGTGCTGGTGACAAGAGCAGATGGTGGCTTTACCTCCACAAGGGGCTTTGTCCTCCCAGGGAGTGAGGGTGCTGGGAGTGCAGCACGAGGGACACCCCATATCCTGCTCTGGTAGTTTCCACATCACCTGCTGACCCCAAGGAGGGGCAAGTTGGCTGGGGGTGTGCGGAAGGACCAGTGTCCTGGTGGATCTCATTGGCTGGGGACAGTGTCCCACAGGGGTTGTGAGTCCCCTACAACCACACCAGGTTTTTTCCCCTCTGCCGTGGGCAGAGGAGTGCGATCCATCATGGCCCCATCCCAGCAGCCCCCATCAGTACTTCCCAGCTCCTGTTTGTAGCCAGTGAGACTGTTTTGGCACACCACAGCACTTGCTGAGGGGTGAGCGGTGGCAGCAGAGCAGGCGACAGCTCAGATGTATCGATTGCTCAGATCTGTGCTGAGGTGCTGGTGCTTCTTTCCTCAGCAGCTTTCTTCCTGGCTGCATCCCAGAAGGAGGTAGGATTCAAAGGCCACCCCCGCCCTTGGCACAGGCTTCATCCACCCTGTCTTAGCTGTTTCTGAAGAGAAAGGCCTGCAGGAAGTGCTCACCTTGGTGCTGTGGAGGTTACAAAAGGAGCTCAAGCTAGAAGACGTGTTTGGCGCTGCTGCAAAAAGAAACCAAATCCCAATACACCTCAGACAGTGCTGCTCTGAGCTCCTGGCTGAGCAAGGAGCATCTCCAGGGCAGGGGAGGGATGGAGGGGATGTTCAACCAGTACAGGGAGTGGGGCTGGCTTGGTCCCCAAGTTCTTGTCCTCACAAGAAGGAGGGCATCTACGACACCTGGTCATGGCACTTCTGGCAACCCAAAGGCCACAGAGTATGTGAAACGAGAGAGGCGTGTTTGTGCTCAGATCTGGGGAAGGGGGCAGGGAATGGGCTTTCTGGTGACTGTCCATGCCTGTCACTCAGTGCCACTGGCTTAGGATGAAGGCTGGTGGGGAAACTGAGTCAGGACATGGGCATCTGGGGAGCAGTGGGGGGGAGGGTGATGGTACAGGGTTGCTGAGGCCAGGGGGTTGAAAGACCTGTGCTGAGGGTGCCAGTCAGTACCTGTGTTCTCAGGGACAGGCACCTGCAGCCATCTGGTGGGGAACCTGGTTACAAACAGATGTCCCAATCATGAATGGAGAAGAGGGAGTTGTGTCATGGAACTCTTCAGTACCACTTGTGGTTATTTTTTAGAAAGCTCTGGGATGCAGAGAAGGACAGCAGGTTGTGATTACAGGATGTCACTGTTTTACCAACCCTCCTCCACTCCCATCTCAGAGATGCCAAAGTCTCCCTCCTCAGCCACCAGAGATCTCACTTTGTCACCGCCCCTCTACACAAAAATCATTTTTGCACTTTCTGCCCTTCGCATCACCTCCCACAGCAGTGACCTGCCAGGCTCCCTCCATTCCCTCTTTCTGAGCTAGACATGTTGCCAGGCCAGAACTTGAGGCTATTCCTCCTTCCCCCCAAATTTCAGAGTATCCCCTATGAGATCTGGATCATTACAGAGCTCTGCTGCTGAGCTGAGGGTCCTGGTTGGGAGAGGGACCCTTCTCTGGGAGGATAGGAGGAAGGGGATGAAGAGTCACTACTTCCTCACCCACTGGCAGTTTAATTTAATTTTTTTTTTTTTAAGCTCAATCAAATTTCTGGAGCTTGAACCTTCCGTGACTGCTGTGTCTTGTTGCTTTTTTGCTTCCTTCCCTTCTGCTTAGGCAGCTACAGCAGACACTGTGAGTTTATAATAAGTTATTCAGCAGCGATCATGCTCTTCCTTGGATTTAAATTTCCACATGTTTCCCTTCAGGCTGTTTCCAACTAATTTCTGCATTTGCATAATGCCCCCCTTAGGGATGCTCTGGCACAGGCCCTTCTCCCCCGCTTTGACAAGTTCATCAGAGATTCAGGCTATTAGTGGAAAAGACTCTAATTCTGTTGGCCCTTTAGCCCGCTCCTTCCCCATGCAGCTCCAATTTAAAAAAGACAAAGAAGCAATTTGGGGTTCAGAGGCATGGGTTGCCCATGGCAAGTGGGCTGAAGACCCCCCACCCTTGGAAGCCCCTGGAGGGAACCAGCTGGAAGAATTACAAATTCAGAAGCAAATGTTGTATCTTATTGTAGATTCTGGTCTGGCAGCCCAAATAATTTTGTCTCGATCGGAATCAGCAGGGACCCTCCACTGCTGCTGATTCCAGGGTACTTGAAGGGGAGGGATGAGGAGGGCTTTAGCTGGAACAGCAGTGAACTGGGGGTGGTGGGGCTGGTCACCCCTGCTGCAGATGCACCCACAGACATCTCCTCTCCTGAAATAATGCTCTTGCTTAGTTATTTGGAGGGATGGACATCCAGGAACGCTGAGCACATGCAGGAGAGGGGAATGAAAACCATCACATGGGTGCCAGGTGAGTCTCCCCCTTATTACTCTTCTCTAAGGCCACCTCATCTCTTTTGGACATTCCAGCCCTTCACTGCAAATTCTGCCTCTCTGTCTGCCATCAGAAGCAAGATCTGCTTATTTCCTCCTGATGTTTGTGTTTTTCTGCCCTTTTTCAAGCAGATTTCATGCTTCTACTACACACAGATACTCCAGTGTCTGTCCCTAATTTTTGTCCCACTACACAGGGGAAAAAGAAGCCTACACCACCATCCTGCTCTCGGTGGTATTTGCCCACTGTGATTTACACTGAAATACACCTGCCTCCAAGATACCCAGACACCAGCTAGATGATAACTTGCTTCAGGAACAGCACAAACACCTCCTGCTTTAAGTGAGTGCGGCACTCTTGTGAAGCTCACCTCTTTGATAGCCAGCTCCACATTATTATAAACAGAGTCTTTTCTCCTGCTTTTTTTTATTAGTTCTTCCATGTTAAAAAACATAATGGGAACTTTCAGACCAGCTTCTGTACAGGTCTCTGATGCACTTCTCTCTTTTATGGCTCAAGTACAATGGGAATTGCAGACATTAACATGCTTCTTTAGGATGAAATGTACATTTGAATGGCACCCAGCTGGAGGAACATGCTGCATCTCTTGCAAAGCTGGCTGCACCCTGCCCAGAAACTCTGGAAAGGGGGTGAGGGATGCCCAGAGTCTGCCTGCAGTCTCCTGCACATGGGGAAAAGAGGCAACTGGAGAGCCAGAGAGAGGAGGGATGGTCAAAGGTGGATGCTGGAGAGTGGGGGGTGAGGCAAGGTTTCTTAACGCCAGCCCTTTGGGGCAACCATTGCCTTCATATCCACTTCTGAAGCATTTAATGTGTTGCTGAAAATATACAAATAAGCAAAAGTAAGATGTTCGGGGGAGAGGGGGGTGCTTGGTATTTCCTTGTTACCAGAGGCTTTTGTATGGGTGGAGATACCTCTCTCTAAGGCACGGGAAGGAGTGTGTTGAGGACACCCTGTGTCTCAGGCTCCTTCCACGTCTCCTCCTTCTCTGGATCTCATCCCCTCACAAACAGCACTCCCACCCCAGATTCTGGAGGTTTTGTCAGCCGTTTCTCTCCATCCCTCTTTGTGTGCAGGGCCCTGACCTAGCACAAGGAGTGGAATCCTTCAAGGCCAGCACCCCTCCCAGGACACTTCTTAGGTAGAGATTTCCATTACAAATCTTTTGGGGGCCCAGCACTCTGGGACGGCAACCTTATGAGGGCTCTGACTTGGGATCATCATGGCAGTCACTATTAACACAGAGAAAACCTCGCTGTCTCTACCGGCTTGCGCCAACAATAGGAGAAATGGTGTGCAGCCACCAGCCTGCCTTCCTCCTTGGGATGTTTTCCTGTGGATCAGGGGTCTGTCTGCAGAGGGATGCAGAGAGCATGCCTGTTGGTCTTGTCCACGCTCTGTCCTCCTACTTCACTGCAGCTGAGGGGTCAGGCCACCCCATGGCACTGAAGTGAGAATGTTGTCCCCATCACAGGAGTCTGGAGACCCCACCAGGACGTTGGCCTCCCAGAAGAAGCAGCAGTCATTCCCTGGCACCATACCCCCTCTTCTCCCTGTGTGTACCCTTCATGGGCCAAGCCTGGGCAAGTGATGGATCTCCCAGCTGCAGGGCTGAGAAGGGAAGCTGTAGCCCCCGATGGGGGTGGTTGCACCAGCCCAGCAGCAGCCTGTGGTTTCTCTCCTGCACATCTTCCACCAGGCAAATGTGCTCCTCCTTGTCCCAGCAGCCAGGCTGGTGCTCAATTCCCTGTTGTTAGATGGTCACACGCCACAGGCTCAGGGAGAACAGGGGTCTACTGTTTGTCTGAAAGAGGAAGAAACCTGCACAGGACATCCATGCTGGGGCCCTGCTGTGCAAGCAGCCCTTGCAGGCACTGGTGCTCTGTGCTCCACAGGAAAGCTCAATCCCAGAAGGGTCAGCGGCCAGGGATGGCAGTGACATGCAGGTGGCAGCTACACGTGGCCCCCTTTGGAGAGATAAGCGATCAGTGCTACCACCACCCCGATGTACACTCCTGTGCCAATGGTGATGGAGAGCGCGGCAAGGAACAGAGCTCGGCGGGAAGCTGAACTGGCCAGATGAAAATCTCCTTTGGAGACAGCCTTGCTGGTCTGGAAGGAGAAGAAATGCTTGTTGCTCACAGCTGTACCAACCTGGCCTTTAACCAGCATGCAGTTGTTTCACTACTGAGTCAGTGCTTCTGGCCACTGCACCCCATGGAGGCTGGGAGCAGACAGCAAGGTGTCTGTCAGTCTGGGAGGGCTCAGAACAGCAGTGCCACCTGCACACATTTCCCTGTGGATTTTGCCTCCAAGGGAAGCATGGGCTTCAGCTACTTGTCTGAAAGCACCCATCTGGGCACACAGCCAGAGCTGTGAGTGGGTGGCTGGACTCTTGTGAGACCTCAGTGTTTGGGGTGGTGGCTGTGTGGTACTGACCAGACCCCAGTGCACCCTATACAGAGATGTAATGAGAACTGCCTAGGCTCAGGGAGCTGACTCTTGATGGCATGGTCTGCTGGTCCAGCTGTGCTGTCATCTAATTTTTCCTGCATGGGTTTTCAGCTGAAGCCAATTTGCTGCTGAAGGGCTGATGAAACCAGCAGTGGAGACAGATCCTTATCTCTCTGGAAAAGGATGGCAACTTCAAGCTTCTCTGAGTGCTCAGGGCATATTCCAACATGCTCTTGTTACCTGCTGCTTGAGTTCAAGTTGCCAGGTGGGCATCAATGCACTCAATGTGCAAAGACACCAAAAAATATATGGTCCTTGTCTCAGTGAGTGAACAAAGGGGGTAGTTATAGAAAATGGAGCTAGACATAAACTGCCCCACCAACATCACCACGTGAAGAGTGCACTGTGCTATCTTGCACTATGTGGAAAAAGGTGAAATCAACTGCTCCTTGGGGTCCTAATCAATTAATGCTCCCCCTACCTCTCACCAACTCTGTGTCAGTAACTCATATTTTTCCACGTCTGTTCCTGTCCTTTTGATTTAACTTCTTAATGCCTCCTCCCATCTGTTCTTGGTACAGCAGCATCTATGCAAATGTAGAGTAAATCCTCTGGCTCTGCATGAATTATTCTGGGTCAACAGCAATGTAAGTGAGCCCAGGCTCCAGGCTAAGTCCTCAGGGATGCAACAGTTCCTGTGAGCTGTTGCAGCCTGAGGGCCATTACCTCTCCAGCTTCTGCCAGCCTGGCACTGGCTCCCACAGGTCAGCCAAAGTGCATCAGAAACAAGTACAAGAGAGGAGCTGTAGTGTGATATGGACACCAAGCTCTCTTTGCCTCCAGCTGCCAGAGCAGCCTGGCTCCTGTGGCATGAGCTGCCTCAGTCTGGGCCATAGTGTAGAACCTTCACATTACTGGAGAATGGGAGGACAGGTGGGAAAATGTCATTTTGCTGAACCTGGCTGGAGGGTCAGGAGCTGGGCAAGGGGCCAAGAGGAGCCCCAGTTCCCTAAATAATAGCTAGAAAACCCAAAGGAAAAGCCTGACCTCCAGTAACCCACACCAGAAGTGGAGGGGTTCCAACACCATAACACTTGTGGAGACATCCAGGAGCACCCTTTGTCTCAGCCCCTGGAGTTATGGCTATGGCACAGAGATGAGCCTTAGATTCAGAAAGGTGCTGGTCACCTCCATGGGCCACTGAGGCTTTCAGGGCCCTTGCTGTAGCACTTGGCACATGCAGGCAAGCAAAGGGATTCCTTACCCCTTGGGAGAAGTAGAAGGCAGCAATCCCCAGGGGCCAGAAGCAACACAGCATGGAGAAAAGGGCCAAGCCCAAGTGGTCCCGGGGGGGAAGCATCAGGAAATGATCCTCGCTTTCGCTGTCGCTGGAGGAGTCGCTCTGCAAAACCAGATGGATTCAGCACATGCCCACCTCCCCGTGCCCTCTGCAGGCTGCATCTCAGCACCTCGCCTCCCAGCTCCCACTCTCTCCTGATCCCATCACATGTTCTCATACAATTCCCACTGGCAAATTCAAGGAGTAAATTTCAAAAATATTTTTTGATTCTTCAGCATGGTTTGATGAGGAACAATGTAGCTCAGCAAATTGGATTCTCGGCTCCCTGACAGAGCAAATGCTGGGGGTCTGGGATTTCCCTGGGTTAGAGAGAGTCTTAAACTGAAATGTCTTTAGCTTTGGCAGAACGGACTCTTTGTCAGCTTAAACAAACTTAAACAGAGTGACTTATCCCCATTAGAGTCTAGGAGATCAATATCTTGCTAAACTAATTTAGGAAGTGAGGGAAAGCATTTGAAGTGGAGCCTCCATTGCAGGGCAGCCTGCCCTGTCCCCTTAGTGAGCCACTGCTCGGTGGCTGTGGGGAGCCCTCTTGCCTTTGGGCACTGCTGGGCCAGCCTCAGACCACCCTGCAGGTGATGTGTCTTGGTGGGGAAGGGATGCAGAGGTGGGGACGTCCCTGCTGCCATCTGAACAGGCTATGTCACCCACACCAAAAGAAGCAGAGCTGTGCTGGGTCATCAGGCATCAGCTCCAGTGAGCTCTGAGACCCTCTCCCACCTCTCAAGATCCTGGATGATGTTTCCCAGCCTTGGCACCACTGTTCAAACACAGCACAGGAAGGAGGCTGCTTTGTCAGCTCTCATTCTTCCTGTGCAGGATTCATCCTGTCTTTATACATAAAGCTTTCTCTCAGCTGCTGCCATCACGCATGTGAATTTTGCTGTTATGCAAGAATTGCTGTTTCTCTTTAGTTCGTGTGCCCCAGCAGCGGCAGGCTGCCCTTCTCAAAGCATTCCTATTTCCCAAGGGTCCTGCAGAGACCCACCTCCCTTTTGCTCCCAGCAGCAGGCAGCCAGGTTTCTCTTAGGGAAGCTGACTTCCTTCTAAGGTCAGCAGTGAGGAAAAAGGAGCAGAAATGATAAGGAAGAAGAAGAAATACTGAGTGCACAGGGAGGCTGGTGAGGCAGGAGATGGTAGGATTTGGGGGGATGTTCTGGGTAAAGAAGGGAGAATAAATTATCAAGAATTTGAACCAATGTCCAGAAAGAATGACCACAGGAGTCTAGTGCTATCCTACCTGTCCAAGCTCACCTCATACTCCTGGAGCTCCTCTTCCTCCACCTCATAGGAAACAGTTTGGATACGGATGTCACTCTCTACCAGGCAGGACCCTTGTGCCTCTTGCCCTTCAGGAGCTTCAGATGAAGACTCTTTGCTTTCTGTAAAAGTGGTCTCGCAGCTTTCCATCTTGCTGTCCTTGGCCTTGAGAGCAGTCTCATCCTTCACAAGGATGAAACTGGGGCCATACAAAGCTTCAACAGCCAGCTGCAGGGAACTGGCATCCAGCAGCTGGTGAGTCCTGGCACCACCAGTGTTTTGGAATATGTAGGAATACAGTTTCCCTTGGCAGCGATGGCTGGGGTAGTCCTGGCTGTGATGCTGGTGGTAAGAATAGCTGCTGCGCAGGTGGCCATTGGATTTGGCCAGGAGCGGGTTTTGGAGCTCACGCACGCTCTCCATGCTGCCGGCGGTGCTGGGGAGATCCTGCAGGAGCAGAGGGGGTGGGAGCGAGTAGGCTGTTACTTCAGCAAGGCAAGGGAGCAGAAAAGCACAGCCAATGTCAAGAGGCTAGTGGGAACAGAAAAATTTGGCAATGCTGGAGAAAACAAGACCCCTCCCCACCTCTGCACAGCTTGAATGCTATTTCCCCAGGTGGCAGCAAGATAAGGATGCAACCCTGCAGTAAGGTTATCTGATTCAGGCTGGATTAGCATGAGGAGTTGCTGTATCTATAATGCATCTTAAGTTGGCCATGTGCAGCCTGACAGGAAAGGACCTGCTGCATCTTTTCTGCTGGCTCATAATGTGTGCTGTGACAATGACTGACAGCACAGAAGTAGATAAGAGACTGACAATCATTCAAGGAGCCTCCCTGACTTCCCAAAGTAGAGGGCTGCATGGTGAATTATATCCCACTGGACACTACACATACATGACTTTCAGGTGAATAGGAAATTCTCTAGGACTCATCCAAGCCTGAACTGGGGCTGAGGCAAGGGAGGCAAGTTCCCCACCAAGGGAAGCCAGGGGGCTGCTGCGAGGACACGGAGGTGGTGTTTAGGCTGGGGTGGGAGTGTTGGATGCTCAGCCAGCTGTGAGGAGGAACAGAAAGATGTGGACATTAAAGGGGAGACTCCATGGGGTTTGGTCCACTTTGAAATGATGAAATTTTGAGTCAATGATCCATCACATCAAAGTGCTGTTTAAACCAGCTCCACCCCGGGTACGGTGGCAGCCAGCCAGCCTTGGCTCTGGGCACCAGCTTTAGAAAATGCTGAGTCCAGCGGAGATCCTCAGCTACAAATGTCAACATGGGTTTCTTCCTCAGGGAAATTCACCTCCCTCTCCTTTCCTCCATTTCAGAGTGCTGAAGGCATGTACTGCTCTCTTTTTTTTTTTCCCCATGAAAATTTTTCAGCTGAAATATTTCCACCCCTTTCCTTCAGAGGAGCATTTACTATTTTGGCTTTCCAACCCACCTTAGAACAAAGGAAAAGTACAGTGAAATATCAGCATTCTCAGGAGAGAGAAACAATTACTTTGCCCTCTTCACTACCCGAGCCCCAGGTTTTACAGTCTGTTTAGCATTTTCCCTGCTCCCAGACCATACCACCTTATTGCCTTGCAACCTCAAATGTTCTTGTTCTCCTTAGAGACCTGGGTCACTGACTCCTCTGCAGGATGCTGTGCAGCAGGGTCACACTTCCTCCTGCTGTAAGGATCCCTGAGGTGCACTAGGTTTTCTGATAGACAGCATATCATCTTGGCTTTAAATCTCAAGAGGGAAATATAAATAGAGAAACTGAAGACTTTAGAAATTGAAAAGCCCAAGTGGTCCTGTTTCCTTGGCCAAACTCTACCACACCATGCAGATGGAGAGCCGTGTATGGTTTTAAATGGACCTGTCCATTGGCTTTGTCTGGGGAGTGGTCATCACATTTCGGAAATCTGCTCAGGAAAATGGAACTCAGGAAAGCCCTCTCACGCTGCTAAAACACTGTGCATTTTGGTGAATGCCCTTCACTTCTCCCTTCCTAAAACTATTCCCTGCCTTCCACAGTCTCCCACCTTACTTATAAAGTTGGTAGTGGCTCGTGCAGCAGATGGCCATTAAGTATTTTCAAAATATTTAAGGGAGATGTATATTTATAGCAAAGATGGTTTTATTTTCTGCACAGACACAGAGAAGCTCATAGCTACAGCCCAGTTTTCAGACAAGGAAACCACAATCCTCTTCTTTGCTTACCTTAACACGTAAATAAGATTTCTAATAAAATAACCTCTTTTTTAACAAAACTGTTAGGAGAGACCAGTCACAAAGTGTCATTTGACAGCAGCAGCCAAAGCAGGAGCCCAGCACTAGCAATGGAAAATTGACATTTTTAGTACAGCATCCACGCCTTATTTCAAGAAATTTTTCTGGCAGCAAGCTAGGGTAGGAAGGAATGGGATCTTGCTGAGAGCTGCTGAAGGGAGTCAGTTCCAAATGTGTTGAGAAACACCAGCAGACAGACAGCGGGCAGGCTGCTGGCCCCTGGGCAGCAGGTGCTGCCTGTGTGGAAGCTGCTGTGCTTCTCACTTTGGGTCCTCAACAACAGGTTGGAGAAGGAGCAGAGCTGCACAGAAAAGCCATACGTTCACAGCAGCAAGCACTGGGAAACAGAGTGGGAGGGGGAAAGAAGGGAAAGGAGCTGGGAGGAATTGGAAACCTAAAAGGCAGTTTGGGAGGTGCCAGGGAAGCTGTATGGGAAGAGTGCATCTGTGCAGCTGGACTGCTGCTGGACGTGGACTCTGTTGAGTCCCAAAGGATGCTAGAAGGGCTACTGGGAGATGTCTCACTGACCTGGGCTCTGGGGAAGAGGCAGCAGGGGCTTGCAGGCAGCAAATGTCCTAGGGTGAACATATCTTGGAAAAATAACAGTGTGGGTATCAAAAGAAATCACAGGGAAAAACTCCTGAAGTATGAGGAAGTCAGTGAATGTGGGCTGGGCAGGGCTGAGGCTTCATCCCAGGGAAATGGGGTGAGCTCAAACCTTCCTGGTCCCTCAGATTGTCCTGGAGCTGTCTTTAGAGCAGAGCCAGGATCTTGGAGCTGCTGCACAAAGCATGGACAGGGCAGGGCTACAGCTAGAATGATTTAGCCTGTGCTAGTCCTGTACCCTCTGGAATGAAAAAAGATTTACCTGTACTAAAGTCTCTTTTCCTTGCTGCCTTCCACTCTTGGGCGTTGGGGCTCATGCTCTCCCTAGGAGACTGCAGGGACAAGGGGAAAAGGGCAGAAGAAAATCTCACAGTGCTTCTGATAAATAAGCAAGGGAGCCACCAACTGCAGCCTTCGTGCCCAGTCCTGGCATTTGCAGCAGTGGGGAGGGGACAATGAGGGCCAGTGTCACAGCACGCTTACAGCAGTGTGCTCAGCCCTGCTGGAGAGCAGCCAGGCTGAAACCTTCCTCTCCAATAATGGGGGAGATGAGAAAGGGTCCCAGTACCAGAGGGGTTAGAGATGCTTCCCACTCCTCAGTCACCAAGATCAGCACATCACACAGAGGCCGTGTACCGAATGGTCTGGGTTTGTAGGTGTAGACAAGGGCCATCAAGCCTCTAGAGATGACATTAAAGAGGGAATGGCAGAGAGGGTGAGGACCAGCCCTGCATGCACATGTTCAGGGAAGGAGAGAGTCAGACCAGCCCTGCAGTTGTCCCTAAACCCCATTTGGGTTATCTGAATCCTACAGGGAATTTAGCCACACAGGGATTAAAAAGGGAAGCCTAGTAATAAAATAAGCCTGGTGAGAAAGAAAGCCTGTTAATAAGCAAGCTTGGGGAAAGAGGAATGAAGTCAGAAGGTGAAAGCAAGAAAGCAGTAAAAGACAAAATTGTCAGAGTGGCCATTTTCTGTCTTTATTACCAGCAAGACTGGATAGAATGCATCTCCATCAGCCCCATGGGGCTGGTCTGGGCTGTACTGGCAGCAGAAAATGGAGGTGAGATGCTGCTAGGTGCATGGGGAGGAGGCACACACACAGATGTGCTGCTAGGTGCACAGGGAGGATGCACACACACAGATGTGCTGTTAGGTGCACAGGGAGGATGCACACACACAGATGTGCTGCTAGGTGCACAGAGAGGATGCACACACACAGATGTGCTGCTAGGTGCACAGGGAGGATGCACACACACAGATGTGCTGCTAGGTGCACAGGGAGGATGCACACACACAGATGTGCTGTTAGGTGCACAGGGAGGATGCACACACACAGATGTGCTGCTAGGTGCACAGGGAGGATGCACACACACAGATGTGCTGTTAGGTGCACAGGGAGGATGCACACACACAGATGTGCTGCTAGGTGCACAGAGAGGATGCACACACACAGATGTGCTGCTAGGTGCACAGGGAGGATGCACACACACAGATGTGCTGCTAGGTGCACAGGGAGGATGCACACACACAGATGTGCTGTTAGGTGCACAGGGAGGATGCACACACACAGATGTGCTGCTAGGTGCACAGGGAGGATGCACACACACAGATGTGCTGTTAGGTGCACAGGGAGGATGCACACACAGATGTGCTGTTAGGTGCACAGGGAGGATGCACACACACAGATGTGCTGCTAGGTGCACAGGGAGGATGCACACACACAGATGTGCTGTTAGGTGCACAGGGAGGATGCACACACACAGATGTGCTGTTAGGTGCACAGGGAGGATGCACACACAGATGTGCTGTTAGGTGCACAGGGAGGATGCACACACACAGATGTGCTGCTGGGTGCATGGGAGGATGCACACTCACAGATGTGCTGCTAGGTGCACAGGGAGGATGCACACACACAGATGTGCTGTTAGGTGCACGGGAAGGATGCACACACACAGATGTGCTGCTGCTGCACAGGGAAGACATGCACATACAATCATACAGGCACAACTTGGGCACACCTGGGAGGAGGCAGACTGTGGTGCCCTGCTGAGCTGAACCATTGCTGCAGCTCTGCTGCTGCCTGACAGCTGCTGGCTCCCTACTGAACTGCCTCCCCCTGTGCACGGCTGCTCCTGTAACCAGCTGGTTGAGCGGGCCCCCACACTCCCCAACCTGGTTGCAGCAGTCCCCAGCAGAGTGGGAAATGCACAGCTGTGTTGTGTACTCTCAGCTTCTTAAGGCAAGCACTGGATAAATTGAGCCAAAATAAGGCATGAAAATAAAGAGGTAGCAAATTTAGCTTTGTGTTTCACAGATCTCACCTCCACACCATATCCCCTGAGGCAGTTCTCAGGGGGACCCTTGGCACAGATGCTGGCTATGATAAGCCAGCTAATGATGAATTAAGTAGCTGTTCCAGGAATCAATCATCATTTAATTGCCCTGTCAAGCAAACACTCTGCCTTGCTTCCCGGGCTCATTAGCAGGTTGTGGCTGTGGTGCATGTCCCCAGACTCCAGAGTGAGAAGGTTAGCCCACACTGGCTGAAGGCTTTCCCCTTCAGGACAGCACCAGGGGAGGTCGGTGGCCTCAGGCATTGGTGTCCGGCTGCACTGCCATGCCCTGGCTGGTCTGAGGGCAGAGGACATTGTGAATGTATGCTCCTGGTCCAGCCAATATTAAGCAGCACAATGGCCAGGTACAGATGCCATAGACCCAGGACAGATGTGGGCCCACTCCTGATGGAAGAGGAAAGCATAGGAGATTTGTTTAGCACTTGTCCCTGAGCCCAGACCTTCCTAGAAGCTCTCAGGAGGTGCTTTGGCTCTTCTAAGCAGAGGCCCAGGTCCAGTCAGGACACAGTACCTCTGCTTCAGGGCATCCGAGCTGGTGATTCTGATGAAGAGAAAACCATCTCACAAAAGCTGCTAGGAAGCAAAGGCACAGCATTGCCTGGGCAGCTGTCATTTGGGAAAGGGGGGGAAGGAATGGCTGTGAGAGCTCATGGACAATGTGTCTGGCAGGAGTGGAACAAGCCCCCTCTCAGCCATAGGAGCCCATGCAGCAGCATGGATCCCTTGCATGTCTCAGCCCTGAGCCCTGCAGGGTGAACCACAGCTCAAGGGGAGAAGGAAGTGCTTTCATCAGCCCCACAGACATGATTGCAGAAAGCAGTTTGGCTCCTGTCAAGGCTGAAGCACTCCCATGGGTGCTTGTCTGACACCACTGCTTCTGGCCTGGGCACAGCACAAGCATGTAGATTGAGGGGCTGCTCATCCCCGGGGTGTAACAGAGCCTCCACCACTCCTGGGAAAGGTTGCTGAGGCACGAGCATGCAGTGAGGGGGCCTGGGGGCTGGAAAGGTCAGAGGGGTGATATGGGGGAGGCAGGTCTCAGTGTAGGGCAGGAGGGAAGGGTGGTGAGACATGATGGCCCCAACGGGGCTGGCAGAGATGGTACCCCGACAAAAAAAAAGAACACAGTGGGGAGAGCAGCGGGAAGGGAAATGGTGGGCAAGAAGCATGGGGCAGGGGAAGCAAAGGGATATCTAAGCCAGACAGAGAAGAACCCTGGCCACCAACACAGAGAAGAAAAGGACTATGAAGCTGCTGGAGGGGAAAGAGCTGGTGAGGACTAGGAGGGAAGGAAGAAAGTGACACATAGCCTGGACTTGTATTAGAGAGAGGATAGCTGAGGCATTTGTGATGTAGAGAATCTGATTCACATCTTTGATGCAGCTGGTTTGATAGAGCTGGAAGGGAGTGAATAAAATGCTTGTTCTGATCTCCTGACAGGTGGAAAGCCAGTACCAAAGGGCTGCTGGCTCCAACAGAGACTAAATTGCTCTGAGAATTGGGATGCGATGGGCTGCTTTTCAAGGATCACAAGTCAAATTGGGCAATTTCCAGATGGAAACCGGGTCTTTATTGTCTCTGATAAAAATGTTTCTCTGCGGCAGTGTTCTGACCCAGCTATGCTCAGAACTAAGGTGTTGCTCCTGATGGTAGGGAGCAGCAAATCCATCCCTGGGGCTGGCAGGGAAGAGCTGGACTGGTTTTGGAGAAGCAGTTCCAGGAGCTCTCCAGAGCTGGGGCTCCCACCCCTCTCTGTCCCCAGCAATCTGGACACACTGACCGTGATGATGTGATCATCAACAGGGGAGGAGCCGTGGAAACTCCGTCGCAGACATCCCCACAACACCCGGCTTCACTCCGGGCGTGCCTGCGCACAGGCTGTGCGGCGCCGGCAGGGTGGTCGCGGCTGCCGTGTCCCCCGCCTCGGCCGCGTCCGGCGCTCGCCAGGCGGCCACCAGGTGTCCCCGGCGCGCCGCGCAGCACCCGCCGAGCCGCCCGCACCGCCCCGCACCAACAGCCCCGAGCCGCCCGCACAGCCCCGCACCGCCCCGCACCAACAGCCCCGAACCGCCTGCACAGCCCCGCACCTCCCGCACAGCCTCGCACAGCCCCGCACCGCCCCGGCCGCTCCCGACCCTCAGCGTGGCGGGGCCGGGACGGCGCTTGCGGGCAAAGCCTGAGTCCGGTGCCTGTATGTCCAAATCGCTGGGGACGGCTACGGCGCCCCAACACCCCACGGCTGGCGTTGGCTCTTCTAGCGAGAGCACGGCGCCGGCCCGGGGTCGGAGCTCACCCAGCTGGCCGGGATGCGCCTCGCCGTGCCCCTCAGGCACCAAAGGTACGGCAAAGGTTCATCGAGCTGGCGATGCAGGAAGGAAGCATGGATGGTGATGGAGCTAGAGCACATGGCTGTGTGGGTGGCTAGGTGTAAAATTAGCAGTTTTGGACTCTCTCGGCATGCCCTTTTTTAAGCAGGAGACGCAAACAAGTAAATAAGGCGGCTGTCGGAAGTTTGTGCAGGCTGTTCTGCATACATGGGACCAGGGAGGAGAGCGGGCAGTGCCGGGGGGCTGCTCCTGCGGCTGGTCTGGAGCTGGAGGGCAGCAGAGTGGCCATGGGGTGCCCAGCTGAGGCACAGCAGAGTGGGTGACCTGACTGGTAGCGCTGGGTCAGGGAAGTGGACCAGGACAGGATCAGGGATGGGCAAGTACTGAAGGTTCTAACAGACACAGCGGGACTGTCCTCTCAGCCTCAGAGCACTCCTGATGGGTTTGCACCCAAACAAACAGCAGCCCTGCTGCACCCTCAACAAGAAGCCCCTGTGAGGGGCTTTAAAGGGGCACATGACCTCCAAACAAAGATGATGGATTGCTCTCACCAGAGGCTTCTTCACTTTCCTATATGGGGACCCAGCAGGGTTGCTGGGAGGCAGTGGGGGTCGGGGCAATGACTCCCAGGTGTGGTCGCTGCTGGGACTGTCAGCATCTCCATCCCTTTGGGACATTAGCCAGTGAAGATAGTTTTGGAAGCTGTTGGGCTCTCACTTCTCATCTGAGCCAAAAAATACCAGTCGGGGGTCAGAGGAGGCTAATTCCCCTGCTTGCTACAGCATCTAAATCACTGTCCTGGAGAAACATGAGCTCAGATTGCGTTTGGGATTCAACCTTCTCTTCCTCAGCTCAGGACCACCCTAAGGAATTACACTAAGACTGCTCTCTGGAGAGAGGGGCATTGGCATTCTGCCCTCAGTGTAGAAAACTTGGAAAGATCCACGTATGCAGAGGCACTGAGAGCCAAATCCACTGGCACCTCCAATGCCTCCAGCACAGAGGCAGCCCAACCCCTCCCCCGAGATCAGGCTCCTTGCTCAGAGTGCCCAAAGGGACAACAAGTATGCCACTGGACTGCTCACAGAGGTCCTTCAAGATATGTTTACTATCAAGACATTCTCTCTGCTGCTGGAAGATGCACAGACGCTCTTGCTGGCAGATTGTAATTTTGCTCATGGCTGATTTTCCTCTGCTAATGACTACAGTCCTCAATTTCACATCACGTTTTCTCCATCACTGTTTATACCCAGTATTGAACTGAACACAATGGTTATCCTAAATGGTTCCATGCTCTTCTCCAAGTAGGCACTTTTACCCATACTCTTTTCTCCAGTCCCATCATCTCTGCTTCAAGGCTCTTCTGCTCATGAGGTCCCACAGGCCGTTCATGGCTGCTGTTATTATGGAACCCTGCACCCCATTGTCCCCAGAGACCACTCTGAGACCATCAATGCCCTGTGCTGGAGCAGACCTGTGCCTCATGCTCCCCTCCAGGACCAGCTGTGCTCCCCTTTGCCCTGCAGCCCAGCCTGGGACCATGTGTAGGTCTGCATCCCAGATCTCCCTTCAACATCCTGGCACCCAGCACAGAAGTGGTCAGGCAGATGGGACCTGGCTTTCTTCCAGGTGAGAGACTTGCACCATCCAAGACCAAAATGGGGACAGGGATGTAGCACTCAAGGTGGCAGCAGTTGTTGGGGGCACAGAAAGATGTCCTCCCCTTCACAGCTGTGGCTTGCTGATAGAGCAGCTTAGCCACAGCACCTAACTCCATCCTCACATCTCCCTGAAAATCCCCCTCTTATCAATTGAAGCTGGCAATGTAAAGCGTCTGTTAAGAACTGCTCATTTGTCTCTGTTCAGAACATCCCCGTACTCAAATGATTCATTAGCACCCTGAAGGCTAGTGCATGCGGCACCCTCCTCTCCCCACTGCCCTGTTTATTTTATCCATGTCTCCCTGCCTTCAGCTCAGGCCTATTTCCACCTTGCTTACTGTGTCCTGATTCTCCTGGGGTTTCACAAGACTCCTCTGTAGTTCAGACCTTTAATTCATCTGCCAATGATGCGCCCTCTCTTTAAAAACGAACTTAAGTTGTGGAGATGACACCTTCCTAGCTTACTTTTCAAAACCCTAAGTTTCCAAATATCAGAAGTAAGAGGACTTCCTGGTCCAGCAAATGAGTGGATTGCTGTCTCCCCATCTGGCAAACATCTGCAGGCCCAGACAAACTTCAAGGTGTTAAAATTATTACTAGGGTCAGAAAGTGCAATCCAAACCAGATGCTGACAGTCTCTTCCATATTCCAAAATTCCATATTGCCAAACAATACTCAAGTGGAGACGTGCCCCCTGAGTTTGAGGAGGGGCAGTTCACACTGGTTTATTCTATTGTCAGGAATATAATGAGAGGAAAGGCAGCAGCTTGTCCACAACCCTTGTCCATCCCACAGTATCAGACTCCAGGATGATGGAGAGGATAGGGCCAAATTTTCTTCCAAATAGTATGGAAAGCTGCTACAAAACAACATCACATTTTCTTTTCCATGACCTGGTCAAGTTGCCTTGCTGAGGCACTTTCTGGACTGCTCCTTCATTTGCTGTATGGATGTTTTCCATTTCTTCCTGGCCCATTTCTCTTCCTAGCCCATGACACCACCCCCCTGGGAGAGGACTCAGCTTGCTTCTTGCACCCATCCAGAGGCACAGTGTGTTGAAAGAGGCAGCTGTGCACTGGGTGAGCTGCACTGTTAATCCTGTGTGGGCTGAGGGAGGACATTCTGCTCATGGTGTTTCCCTCCCAGCATATTCCTGCAGAGTGGGGACCCTCTTGTCCTTCCCTGCCTCTATGGAAGTCATGGAGAGCAGGAAGGATTTGCAGAGAAACCTCTGCCTAGCTCAGGAGCAGCATCAGTGTGGCTGTCACACATGGCATTGAATCTCTGATGTGCCTTGGGCCAATTTTTCACACCAGCTGTTGAGCTTCCAGACACATAGCTTGGGGACAAATCCTGCAACCAGCTCTGGTTTTCAAAACATACCTGAAGTGTTTTACTCCAAAAGGAAGATGGTTTAAGTGATGCACCCAAGAAACACTGGGGATCATTGCAGCCTTCCCTTCCAGGCTGAGCAAAGTGTTTGGCTTGCTGCCTTTTTCACTTGACAGAGAAACAGGCACAGAAGAACAATTTGGAGGAAACCTGTAACAGAATTTTTTTTCTCTGTAATGCTGTGCCTTGGCCCTTCACTTAGAAAAGCCAATCATTTGCCCATCTCTAACTCTACAAATAGAGAAATTCTGTCTGAAGATGTTGCCTGAAATTACCACCCTGAAAGCAGCAATGGGGCTGCAGCTCCTGCAAGTGGTACCTGCAGTCACAGGCTCAGGTCCAGAACTTCAAAAACTAGGCAGGAAAAGAGGGGCAGAAAGTGCAGAGCTTTGGACTACCTAGTGAAGTCAAAGATGGTCCTGGGAAGATGTCAGTACATCCCAACACAAGCAGAGGGGCTGTGATGGGGGGCAAACAAACCAAAATGGCCTGAAGTGCCCATGCCAGGGCCCCACCGACTGCTCTGCCATAAGCTCCTGGGCTGGGCAGGATTGGCCCTTTTGGGGCTTGCTCCAGGGAGCTTGTAGGTTGTAAAGGGAGATTTTAAGGACCATTTTTTTTCTGAGTACTTGGTCACTACTCTGCAAGCGATGGTGATGTCTGCAGGCTGGGCTGAGGGTGGGAAGGAGCTGGGTACCATGCAAAAGCAGGGATCTGCTGTACAAATTCACTGTGCTAGAGCTGCAGCAAATTACTCATTCTTTAATAATGGTGTTTATTACCTGCCTCTAACGGTGGCTCAGGGAGACAAAGTGAAGTGGATTCAGCTCCCCAAAGCTCTAGCCCTGCCAGCTGTTTTTATGACACAAGAAACTTTTGCCAGAGAAATGCAGTTCACTGCATTTTGGCTTGGGTAATTTCTTCTCATGACAATCTACAAAGTAACCAGCAACTATCCCTCAGAGACCTAAGCTATTTTTTTCCTTCTGGGTAGCAGGCAGGCTCAGACCCCACTTCTCTGGTTTCCCCTGGTATTTATATAGTGCTACCTTCCTCCTGGGAAAAAGGTTTCTACTGGTGACAGATCCAAGCTAAATGAAAAGGGAATTTATCTTTTTCAGAATAAAGGAAGCAGCCCAGTAAAATGGGTTTGGGAGAGCAGCATGGCTTTTGTGAAACCCGCAGCAGCTTCGGAGAAGGAATTCTAAATAGGCACTGGGTAGAGAAGGAAAGTGCTTCCCATTGAAACTCCTGAACGAGTGGCTTTTTCCCCCAGACACAAAATGGGAGGTCATCCTCAGGACTACAGGGAGATGGTGCTGCTCAGGGAAGTCGTGTCGTTGGCATAAGTCACGGCACCGTCAATAGCTGTATCTGCCGAGGTCCCCGGACTGCTCCCCTGCCCAGCTGCATCCCGCGGATAGCCGGCAGTGGCGTGGCTCCCGCCGGCTGATGAGGCTTCTCAGAAGAAGAAAACCACCCCCAAACTTCAGCCAGCGGCTGAGCTGCCACCCGGGAGGGAGTCCTGAAGGCAGCCTGGGTCCAAGGTGTCATTGCAATTGCTCCGACATATCTGGCCTCCAAAACTTTGGTTGAAATCCTTATATTTTGGCCACCTCAGAGCCTCTGACGAGGTAATTTGTCCTGGTTTCTCCAGATTGTAGCCTTTCATTTTTACACCCCCCAACGTATTTTCTGACCCCCTGGAGCCAGCTCGAGCTCGGCGCGAGGCTGCCTTTCCCTGGGGACGTGCTGCCATCCCACCGGAGCAGCCTGGGGACCCCGGGGGCGAGCTCCCGGACCCCCCGGGAACGCCGACCCGCCCGGGTGCCATCGGGGGTGCCCCCACCCGAGAGCCGTACGCGGGTCCTTACCTGCGTGTCGAGGGAGGGCTCACCCGCCAAGTTGGAGCACCGGCGGCAGGAGTGGAGAGGCGGCGGCTGGCATGACGGCGGCCGGCAGCGGCTCGGCGGCCCCGCCGCGGCCTGAGGCCGGGTGGGCGCCCGGCGGCCCTGCGGCGGGCCCGGCCGCGGCCGTGGGGAGCGGCGGGAGCGGCGGAGCCCGGCCGGTGCCGGAGTGCGGCAGCGCGGAGCACGGCGCGGTGCCGGCGGGGAGCGGCGCAGCGCCCCGGCTGCGGCCGGACCGCGCTTCACCTCCGCGCCCGCAGAGCCGCGCTCGGCGCTGCTGCGATCAGCGGCTCGAGGGCTGGCGGAGGGGAGCCGCGCCGCTGCTCCCGACGTGACTGCTTCTCCTGCTGCTTCCGAGAACACGGCACAAACTCTCTCCTTTCTCTTCGGATCGCTGCATTTCCCAGGGCACAGCCCTTCCCACTCCCCCAGCAAGGGAAAGACCCAGCGCCAGCGAGCAGAGTTTAAAGGAAAAGGATAAAAGCGATTTCTCGCTGCCCGAGCCGGTGCTGAGGGGACAGGCAGCACGGCCTGGGGGCTGCACCCCAGGGGCAGCAAGCTCGTTTGCTGGCTCAGTCAGGTATTTTTCTGCCCTGCTCCGTAAGAATCAGGGGGGCAGGCTGATTTGCCCCACACACATCTGGGCATCTCTCTGATTAGTGGAGGTAACCCGCGTTTGCACCAGCACGGCAAGAGTCAAGACCAAAGCCCCAACAGCCCATTCTCCCCGAGCCCGTTTCCCCCCCAATTCCCCAGATGTCCCGGGGAGCTCGTGATGCTCCCTCACGTTTCGGCAGCTCCCTGAGCACTGTACAGATGCTCTGCTGTTCCTCAACTCCCTAGATGTCCCCCTAATAGTTTTCCCCACCTCAGGACCACCCAGCACCGAGACGACTGTTGACAGACTGTTGACAGCCACGCTGTGGCTAGACGCGGCTGGAGCCTGGTCTAGCCACAGCGACCTGCTCGAGCGGCAGAGAGCCGCCTGCCTTCACCCATCCTCAGCGCTGCTTTGCCAGGAGCAGTCCGTGACAGGCAGACCCAGGTGCGACCCACAGCCGCCCGTGCCCACCAGCAATACTGCCCCGCTGTCACCCTCTGCAGCCCACGGTGGGGCTCCCTTGGGACTACGCTGTGTCTTCTCAGTGCAACGTGACTTTCTGAAGGTCCGGACTTGTCTCTAACACCTCCCAGCTTCTTCCAGGAGCTGAACTGACAGCTGACGGGCTATGTACCACGGCAGCTGGGTCTCAAGGTCCCATTAACCGTGGGGCTGGGGCACTGGCTAGGGAAGCAGATGGGCAGGCAGCCTCCCCTCTGCTCTAGCTCTCTCAGATAGCTGCATATATTTCCAGTAGCAGCAGACAAACCCTTTTGGAAAGCTAAAAGGACTGAATTACGTGGGCTAACAACAGGACTGAAGTGCATGTGTTCCCTAAAGATGCAGTGGCAGGTGGCCAGCTTTCCCTCCCTGGGGGTAATATCTGTGTCCCACTGCTGGCAGACCCAGCAGGTCTGGGGAGGATTTGAGCCCAGAAGGCCAGCCTCAGGCTGAGGGCCTCAGCAGGGAAGCTGTCTTTGAGAATATCAGCCAAAGCACAAAGGCTGCTGCTATGAGCAGAGCGATCTTCAGGGAAAACAGGTCCCTGTGGCCAGACATAGGCAGCATAGTTTGAGGGGAATCTAAGAAGGAAATAGTTGTCCCCATGTCCACAGGGAGTGGGACAGGCAGGAAAGAGCTAGGGGAGAAGTAAGGAAGTCATGCATCTCTGCCATCCTAGGTCTGACAATCCAGATTAGAAGAATGCTTTGGAAGTGGCCTCAGGATGTGACTTGGGACACAGGAACAGAGCAGATGACTTGTAGGGGTTCCTTCAGCCCTGCTGACTCCAACTGCAGCAAAGTCCCAGCAGGTGTGAAGCAAAGATCTGGCTGTGCACACCTCAAGATACAGTGTGGGTGTGGGGTGAGCTGCAGCCCTGTGAGGGAGCAGGGCAGTCAGCAGGACTTGCTGTCACGTGGGTGGGAACAAGAAGGTTTGGTGGCAATCACCTTCCCTGAGACAAAGTCCCCATAAGGGCCCTGCTCACGTTCTCGGGAGCTCGTGGACGTGCAATCACCACTGACTGCGTCCTTCCCAGTCCTGCTGTTTGCCTCAGTTATGAGATCCCATGCAGCCCTGTCCAGCCAGTATGGGGTAATCAAAGGCAAAGAGGCCCCATTCCTCAAGGACAGCCTCTTGGCAAGGATGGAGAGGCTGTGGAGTTACAGGGAAGCAAGACGTGCTCAAAACCCCATCTCTCCCTGTCCTGGGGGAGCATGAAAGAAAAACTCAGTTGCTGGATGAAGCGTCTTCATCCATATCTTGCTGAGGCCCAGAGAGCTTTGCTGGCTTTTCCACATGCAGAAGGCTGGGAGCATGGAGGGCAGCTCACAGCCACAGTGGTGTGCACGGTCACCTCCACCACAGCCATCCCTGCACAGTTCTGGCCAGCTCCTTCCATCAGCTGGGGATGGCTGCTCCATCCTTCACCAGAGCCATGCATATCCCTGGAGTAATGTGCAGGTGCAGCAGTTGCCTGGCCAGGCAGAAGATTAACCCTCAACAACTTTTACAGATACCCTGCTTAGCAGCAGATCTGCAGCACTGGTTCTCCTGCTTGAACAATGAGAAGGTGACATTAGCATCCCAAATCAAAGCCTCTCTGACCTCGAGTGGCTCCGAGAGAAATGTGTGCATGCATAGGTATGTACATGCTTGTGGAGGTATGGTGAAAATCAGCCTAAGTGATGTGGTTTGGGGCTTTGCTTTTATAATCACAGCCATTCAGTTCAGATTAGAGATGGGCAGTGTCCCTGGGAGGTGACATGAGGCAAGAGGCTGTGTGACCTAGAAGAGTCAGCCAGAGATAAAACACTTCTGGAGCACTGAGGGTAAGCTGCCTGTTGGAAACTTTCCTGCCCAGAAAAAGAAAAGAGACATACTCTGAAGGGAATGTAGCAAAATGCTCAGAGCCTCCCACTCCACTAAAACTTCTTGTTGTATTTATGCATCCACTGGGATGCAAGAAATGAAAATGGATATCAAAATGGCCTTTTGCTCTCAGCTGCAAGGGAGACTCTGTTGAGAACCCATCCAACAGAAGGAAATGAGATCTCATTACATTAAATATTAGCTGATGCACTATCCCGTTGGACTTGTTATACAATCCAAATGATGCACCTATTCAAAAAATAATTAGAAAAAATGTTGCTGGAGACATAATATACAAAAGGAAAAGGCTATACTTGTGTTTCAGGCCTGCCTGGCATGGAAAGGTGGGGTTTTGTTTTTGATTATGTTCTCTCAAACATTAAAATCTGCCTGCCAATATGTTCTGAGCTTCACATGCTTCATTTAACTACAGACATAGCAACAGATAAATATGCCATGACAAATTTGGTAACATTACTTTATTGACGGCCAAAAAAAACCCCAGATCACTCAAGACTAAAAGCCTGAACTCCTGCCAAACAATCACAAGCGGAGTGCTGAGATGAAAGATTTCGCGCCAGAAATGGACAGACGCTACTGAAACACCCAAAAACTGGAAGGTGTCCACAAAGGTGAGGACTCAGCTGCAGAGCATCCTCAAAGAAACAGAAACAGAGAGTGAAAACACAATGAAAGGGACACAAACCACACTTGGGATGACTGATCATTGCTGCTCAGGTGACTGCGTCAGCAGGACAAGAGAACACCAGGCAGGACTCACTTGTCAGAGGCACTCAGTTCTTCAGGTGAGGTATGTGGGGGGATTTGAAGTACCTCTTTATGATGGCTGAGGGGAGCACTGAACAGATTAAAGTTATATTTGCAGCTATTAAAAATGATCAGATTAGTGAAATCTAGAGACAAGAGAGAAGCTTCAGAGGGATGAGCCAAAGCTAATTAATTGGGCAGCGTGATGGGAGACGAAATTAAGCGTGGACAGGGGGAAGGTAAAACATATTGGAAGGAACAAGTTCAGTGCTTCATAATCACTAGTGATTTCTAAATTAACTGGAAGCATGAAGGCAAAAAAATTATGTGGGTGTATCTGTGGACAATAGAGCGAAAACCATCTGGTTAATGTACAGTGGTGAGGAAAAAAACCCCGAACATGCTGTCAGATTGCTTTCATAAAGGGATACATAAAATAATAAAAAAATTACAGTACTGTGTTGGTCATGACTCAGCTGTTATGGATAAATTGAGATTTTTCAATTAGAAGACAGATTCAGATAATTTATTGTGAAAAATCCAGTTTAAAAACCCCCAAGTCTTCTGTAAAAGTGAAACATTAAGCCCTGGAGGGCAGAATGAAGTTTTTAAAGTGTTCACGAGGAAGTCTGGCCATTTAGGAGGCAACAGTAAACAACACATAAGATGCAGTTCCCTGACAAAACATAGTACCCAGCGTCAGATCTTGTCAGGACTGATACAATGTGAATAGCATCTGATAACACAGATAACTCCAACCTCACATGGAGTTAAAAGCTCCTGAGAAGCCTGTGTTTGCAATATACATGAATATCATCCTTCTGGAATTAGTGTAAGTTTCCTCCTTCTTAGCAAACGTTGTCTTCTGAGGAGGCTGGAGATTAAAATGCTCCAGTGCAGTAAAATCCACAGGGAATCCCTTCCCATCCCTCCCTTGCTCCCTGTTACCCACGGCCCTGAGTGTCTCACGTAGCCGTGCCAAAGGGGGGCCTGTTGGCCCTTGTGAGTGGTGCTGAGGCAGTATTCAGGTGTCAGGCACTGTTCTTTGGCATGAGCTGGATGGAGGAAGGAGGTACCTTAGGAAAGCACCTGAATTCTGCAGTAATTAAGCTCCCAGCTGACATGCTGTGAATAGACATTCAGTGTGACCTTTTCCTTGCTCCAACTATGAAATCTCCCTGGATGCCTAAAGTATGTGGCAGAATCTCCAGTTCCTCTCAGCACAAGAAACTCGCATTCTCCTGGACAGTTGCCTTAGGAGGACAGGACATGGCGGTCATTATGGAAAAGGGCAAGAGACCTCCATGAATTCCAAACGTCCCCACCAGAGCTGATGCTCCTGGACCAGAGCCAGCTGTGGCGTAGGCTGGGAGAGCTGGGGAGCAGTGTGGGATTTTCAAGGATATGAAGGGGGCAAGGAGGGAGAAGGAGGTGGTGTGTATGGGTGCATTCACGTCATGTAGGGGGTATGTTCAGGGAAATAGCAGACATCTGGAGGACGAGTGGGATACAGAAGGGAACCCTGTGTGCTGTCTAGCTGCTTTGCATTGCTCTGGAAAAGCAAAGCAGCTCTAAACCCAGAATAGCTGCTCCATATGCTTTGGCTGTTTTTGCCCGCAGCCAGCAGAGCTTTGTGGTAAATCTGGCCATGAAAGATAAGAGTTTCTTAAAAATGCTGAGCTGGTGGGACTACTTGTCCTCCATGGATGGCCTCAGAACAGTCCTTCCAGCCTGATTTACTGTGATTCTGCAACTGCTGAAGGTAAAACTCCGAGTTATGAAGAAAATCAAGGGGCTGAAAATCAAGGGCGAAAACTACACAACCTCAAATCTCTACTCCCATGTAGCCTGAAACAAAAAAACTCGGTGAGCTTCAGCTGTAAAAATGTAGATGTGCTTGGGACAGGGCAGAGTGTTTGAGGCCTCTCTGTGCACCTCTGCACCATTTTATGTCGAATTTAAGTCATAAACTGAAGACTTCACTTTGACATAACTCTTTCCAAGAATAGAAGTCTGTGACATGTGGTTGCCTGGCAAATCTTGCCCATCTCTGATTGTGAGAGAAGTGAGGTCAATGGCTGACAGATGTGATCCAGCCTTCCTGTTACCAGGGCTGGTTCTTCTGCTCATACAGACTGCAGCCATTAGTCCCTAGGGCCTTGGGGGGCACGGAGCAAATAGCAGGATTCAGCCATGTTTTCAGAGGAGATGACAAAGAGAAAACTCCTCATGTCCCACAGCTGGCCTTGAGACAACAGAGTTCAATCCCATTCTCTCACAAGGGTCTGGACAGTGGTGTGTGCTTCACTTCATTAAAGATTCTTCTGCTTACTGTTTTTCCCTCTTCCCTCTCTTTTTCAAAGTTGTCCTGCTCTGCCCAAAAACCCACATGTTAAGTGAGGATGTGTTCCAGCCTATGCATGTGGGGACATGGAGACAGCCACAGCAGCTGGGGGTTCTCAGACTGTCCACATGCTTTGACGTAGCAGCAGAGTGGTTTAGTCCAAACCCAGGAAATACAGCTGCTACCTGAGGTGGCCATCACTTGCATGATAGCAGGTCTCCCACTGACTAATTGCTGAATAAACCCTCTTTAGAGCTGGCAGAGTGATCCCTGGGGACCTCCTTATGCAGCTATTAGCAGGAAGCAATGCCTCTGGAAATGAAGCTTTACCAGGCTGCTGAAGCCCCAGAAGAAAGGCAAGCAGCAGGGTTAGGAGGAAAATATCAGCAAGCGGCTGTGTGAGCACACAGGGACCTTCCCCAGTTGTGCTCAGTCCCTTACTGGCTCAGAGGAGCAGTGGTGGGCTGCACCCCTGTCTTTGGGATCCTGTAGTCTCCTGCAGACCTTTTAGCATCCCTCTGCCCTCCCCTGAGCGCTTGTGCTCGATTTGTGAGCAGTTGAGGGCACCCTCCACTTCATGGCTGTAGTGGGGAGTGGACCTTGCACCAGGGCAGCCTCTTCATGTAACCCCATGCAGATAGACCTACAAATCTCTGGATTTCTCCTTGTTTCCTCATTTCTGGTATCAAATCTCTGAGAAACTGACTGTGAATGTATTAAGGAAATTCAACTTGTCAAACAGGAACAGAAGCACTTTGCCCCCCAGACCCTTAAAAAGTATTGAAATTCACTCGAATAAGCAAAAAAAAGACTGAGCTGTCACACATGAGGCACATGAATCATCTTCAGGGAGGAAAGCAATTCTGGCAATGTCTGGGCTGGAAGTAACTGTAGTTAACATTATAATGACTCATACCACATATGCGTCATATCATTTTTCATTAAGAGCAGCATTCTGATGTCCTGTGACTAACTGGAAGCTGGAATTGTGCTCCCAAAGCCTTGGGATGGGAACTTGTCTTGTCCGTAAGTTCTGTCTTAGTGTCAAAGGCATTATCAGCTTCCAAATATTAAAATAATAACAACAACAATAATAATTCTCAGATCAAACACTTCATTCAAGTGACAAATTGAGATGGGCTTTGTAGCTGTCATCCTCAAGAGTGCCATGATTTTAGTAGGGAGAAAATGGATAAATTGAGGGCAGGCACTTCCAGAGAGACCATCTTCTGTTCTCAGCTCATTAATGTCAAACCAGGCTCTTCAGCCCATGTCTGATCTTCAGACAAGGTCAAAATTTCCATTTTTGTCTCTCCACAGAAAGACCTTGGATTCTTTTTCTATAACCTTATGACCTCCTCAGCATCCTCCCAACAAATTTTTTGATGTGCAAATCCGTGCTAGTCAGGCATGGACATCAGCTCTGGCAGCCCAAACCGCTCAGCCAGCACCACCCAGAACAGCCTGTGTATCACCAAGCCTCTGTTTGTCTGCACTTGCCAGGGACCAGAGCTGGCACTGACCCTTCACCCTGCAAAACAGGGCTCTGGAGGCTGCTGGGGCTTGGGGGTCAGAGGTGAAGGGGCAATGTCGCACAAGAGATGCGGTACAAGGATGGATGAGTTGGGGGCCACAGATGCAGAGGATTAAGGAAATGAAACAGTGGCAACTCATTGAGGACAACCTCAATTTTTTTGAGAGCAGAAGCTGTGGTTTTTTTTGGGCTCAGTCCATTATACTCATCCAGGGGAAATGTCATGGCTCTGGGATGATGTTAGCTCATAGATCAGACCAGTCCTCTCCACCATTTCGGTCTTGCTGTTTCCCCATGAGGTCAATCAGGCTGTTTTGGGGGCTGCTTGCAGTCTGTTGGGGTGGGTCTGGAGGACAGTAAGCACACACCCAAGGCAATGCTAATGAACCATTGCTTCTGTTCCAATGCCAAAATACTCAAATTATATCAAAATTTGATGAGTGGTGGGAGAAAATTACCAGGCAATAGGAGGTAAAGGTGAGGAGATCCCCAGGAACAGCCTGTAACAGGGAAAAATGGGAGCGATATAGCTCTGGGATATGAGCCAAGGATGCACCAAGCTGCCAGGGGAACAGTTTTAGGCGCCTACACCTTAGCCATGTTTTGATAGTAGTATAACTCCACTTCCCAGAGGGCTGCCACGGGCTTTGAAGCGCAGCTGATGTCACTTGAGGCCACGGCTGCCTTGGTTTTGTGCTGGTAGAGCTGCAGCACCCACTCAGGGATGGAGTCCTCTGTGGGGGATCACAATGAGCAGTCCTAAAGTGACTGCTGGAGCCTGCAGAAGGTCACAGGCTGGATACCATAAGAGGCTGTTCAGAAACCTCTGTGTAGCTGGGAAACACCCTTCCTGCTGAGACCTGCCTGGGATAAGGCTTTGAAGAGATGGGCGAGAAGCCCTGGTGCAGAGCAGCCCAGATGTGCCATAGCATGATGGACTTCCTATGGCTGTCTTTGGGGTCGGCCTCATGTTCTCAGGGCAATGGCTCCTCCAGGCTCTGGGCTCTACTAAATATGGTGCTGTCAGCTTAAAACCACTTCTCATAATCAAATTGACCTCCAGCGCAATGACAACATCGAATCTGGGTGTGAGCAGAGTTGCTGAGGGCTATGCTGGAGTTACTGTATCAAACTGCAGGAAGGGAAAAAACACAATCTGGAAGACACCTGCAGTGCTAAACACACATTACCCTGCTATCTGAAGAAACAGATCGGCCAAAAAAATTATTATCAAACTTTACAAAATATACCACCTGTGGGCTGAAGAAAGCAAGAGAAAGTGCATCTCAAAGGGAAATATTTATAGAAAAAGTTATGAACTGCAAGAACAAGTTGCTTACATTTGAAGCTCCCTCTCAATCATTGCAGCAGGACAAGGACAGTACTCTCCCTGCTGAAGAGCAGACGCTGTCATGGGTGGCACTGATGCACCATCTGAAATCCATAGAAGGCCAATAATCATTTACATCAGCTGATGAAATACCTTTTAGAGGCTAGATTGGCAGGAGGAAGAGTCTTACAAACCTTAGGAGGTGAGATTGCCTGTAGATAGAGACAAAAATACAATAGCAGTGGGGTCCAGAGGGAAACAGCAGCCATATAAATTGCCCATTCAGCTTTGCCTCCCTAACACCAGGACATCCATCACCCAAGCTGGACCTGTGAGAAGGCTGCAGCATCTGCAGACCAGCTCCAAAGTACGTTCACAAGCAGACAGGCCGCGGTGGGGAGCTTGACTCTAAGAAGTGGCCGATATATTTGTTTTCTTGTGGATGCTTGGTTGTAAAAGCAAACTGTGCATGAAGTCCATACAGCTATTTGTTTTTTTATTTGGGTCCCTTTTCAGGGCTATAGATTTAGCTATATCATTAACTGCCTCAACCTCAGACTAGAGATCATTTATAAACAGGAATGTATTTCAAGTGTTGAATGTGCCAGGCTATGACATAAATAGGTGTAGTTTGGAGGGACTGTGATATAATCAATTGTCTCAGGATACTGTTATCTGTGAGACACAGATACAATCTCATAAAAACAGTTCTAAAAGCTGAGAATACAAATAAAAATATTTTACAAGCCTCTCTCTCATTGATGAATTTTTAATACAGCATTTCTAATACAGCATGTCAAACCCATCAGCACAAATGGCATCATTGCTGCCCCAAAGGCCTGCCTACCCTTTTCCTTCACCTCCCTCTACCAGCTGGTGAGACCCACAAGTGCAGCCCTGTGGGCTCAGGTCACAGCTCTGGGCCCGAGCAGGTCCAACCTGAGCACCAAAATGACTGTGTAGCTTCTGGATTCAGGTGTCCTAGCCAGGGTCATCTCACAGCAGCATGAGATGACCTATTGCAGAACCTCTCAGGGGTCATTCCCTATTGTAGCATCTCTCAGGGGTCAAAAGGTCTCATGTTTTTAAAAATAAGTTTCTACTCTAGACTGATGTGCCAACTTTGCCAAGTTGCTCTGATTCAGCTCTTCACAACTGAGTATCTTTGCCTTGCACTGCACCCCATATCAGTGTACTTTCAAAGCATCAGGGTCCTGGCTCTGGAAACGGGGAAGGCGGGGGACCAAAGTGCATTCTTTGTTTTGAGCCAAGCAATTTGCACAGGCTGTACTCTGATTTACTGCACCCCCTGATGACCATGCAAGAGCAGTAAACACCTACATGGCCATTTGGCTCAATTATTGTAATTCCCTCTCCACGGGGCTTCTCCATTGTGCCTTGCAGGTTGTTCTGGAAGCAGCAGCACACTGGCTTACTGGCTGGAGCTTTATTATCATATCATCTTCACTTCTGCCACCTGTAAAGCAGTGGATTGATTGACTTGGTCTCACTAGTCCCTAAAGCCTTCATCAATGTTTATTGTGGATGTCTTAAAATCCTGTTCTCCATCCACACAGGAACTGCCTGTCAAATCTTGTCAAACCTCTGTCCTCACCTTATCCCTCTGCTCTTTCAGCAGCGCTGCTATGGAGCGTCAAGGGCGGGGCCCTGAAGACACTGCACGATTGGTATTATTCTTGTTTCTCACCCAGCTGCAGTGTAATTTGTAATGGTAATTACTGAAGTAATTACCATTTTCTAACACCCAAAGATGTCAGTGACAGGCAGTATGCTGGCAGCAGGTATTGCATGGACATGAAAAAGGGAAATGTAGAGGGCATATTTGGGATGCTGCACACAAAAGCACAAAGCCAGAAGTGCCCTCAGAATAGCACTCAGCAGAAGTGCCTTTGAGAGTGCTCAGAGCTAGAGTGGTCAGTGGGCCAGGAAGAATGATCAGAAGCTAAACAGAAAAGAGAGGAAGGATAGAGTTAGGGAGTTGAGGATGAAGAGTTCAAACCTGATTCAAGAAGAAGCCAGCAGAGAGAAGGCAATTGATATCACATCCTGGAGACAGAAGCAGATGCTATAGAGCATGGGCTGAAGAAGGCAGAGATAAAAAAGCATGGTTGGGAGCTGCAAAGCAGAGGTTATCAAAGCATGATTTTGACCAGCACCTGATTAGAGCTAGAGCTGTCCATGCACTGGGGCAAGCCAGATTCTAGAAAGGCCAGGCACAACGGATAAGCACAACCTGGAGGTGGAGTGGGCGTGCAAGAAGAGGGAGGGAGGATGGATGAAGGTGCTCACTCCATCTTCAAGCTTCGGTCGCAGTGTGGGGAGCATCACCAGGAGAATGTCACCCCCGCTGGTATGGTAGCTTTTTAGCATTCTCTTTGCCACGCTCTTTTTCCCTCCTGTTCTGCACCAATTTCCTTTAATTTGCTCATTAAAGGGAGCTGGGTTATTACAAAAAAATGGTGGCAGTTTCTCTTTAAACCTGTGGAATAGCCAGAGCCCCGAAATTGCCCTGAACTCTAATGGGTACAATCCTGGCTCTAATAAATTATTGGCAAGCTTCTCGCTGGCTCTTGCAGAGCCAAGATTTCACCTCAGATGGACCCTATCTTTCAATTAAAGGTATTACTCTTAATATTCATTAAAGTTCTGTCTAATCCTAGCTTTGCAAGGGGCAAACCCTGAAATTCATTAAGACTTGTATAAAAAGCAGAAAGGACCAGTCAGGAAAAGGGCCTTATTTGAGAAGCTAAGGAATGCCACCTTAAATTGACCTTAAATTGGCCAGGTCTGAAAAGTGGGACAACTTGGTGCTGGAGCCCACTGGGAACATGATGTCCTTGGGTGTGAGTGGCTATGGAGCTGGTGGGAACTCCTCCAGATCTCCATGGTTTTGTTCTTGTAGCTCCTTCCCTTTTCCAAGGGTCCCAGTGCTGAGGTAGAAGAGGGCAGGTGGAGGAGGCAGCATGGAGCTAAAGATGGTAGGAAGTGCCCAGCTCATGCCTTTGCTTCACCTTCTCTTTGTCCTTCAACCTCCTTCAGGTACTCATCCACACAGACATGATCTTGCTCATGGGTGCTTCCCTTGGCTGCCATCCCCAGCAGCTCAGCCCACAGCCATACTGCGGTCACAGGGCAGTCTAGTCTGTGATCCTGCAGGCCCCACCTTTGCTATCTTGTGCTGAGTCCATCTGCTGTCCTCCAAATCCTCTCACAGAAAAACCTTGAAAGAGTGCAGCCATTGGTGTGGAGCAGCTGCTGCCTGTTCTGCACAGGGGGAGAAGCCAACAGTTCTGCTCATCCAGGGGTCTGGTGGTGATCATCCACCCTTCACCACTCTTTGGGGCTAGGAATGCAAAAGACATTCTATGCTCACGAGGGAGATAGCCCAGAGCCCAGCTCCTTACCAGGTGGGGGGGCTGTCACAGCTGACCCTTCCAAGGACCTCAGCTGCATTCCTGACTCTGGGATATCACAGCATTTACCTAGGGA
Source organism: Haemorhous mexicanus (assembly GCF_027477595.1). Taxonomy (NCBI): domain Eukaryota; kingdom Metazoa; phylum Chordata; class Aves; order Passeriformes; family Fringillidae; genus Haemorhous; species Haemorhous mexicanus. The sequence continues at coordinate 42,608,227 of NC_082346.1, forward strand.
GCTCAGCTTCCCGAGACTTCTCCAGGCTGGAAGTACGCCAGACACTGGCTCCAGCTCACAGACTGCCAGCAGACTTCAATGCCTGTGTGGAAGAAGGATAAGGGTGACAAGCAAACATCGGGAACCATCTTGGCTGGCTGCTGCCCACCCCCCTCCAGCACGCTGCCTGCCCTTGGCTAAGCAGCCATGTGCAACTCCTTCCTCTTCATGGCACTTCGGCCTCTGCCTGCGGATCAGGAGGTGACCCAAGAAGCGCCCAGAAATCCAGAGGCCACCATATTCCTGAAGAAAACCAGCCCTGGTTTTGCACTTTGCTCAATGAGACCCTTCATCCCCACCACAGCCTGCACTTCATCACACACCTATGCAAAGCCCCATGGGCTGCTTGTGACTTACTGCTGGCACCTGGTGCTGCTCTGGCCTTCAAATCCAACACTCACCAAGCCGTTGAGAGAACATACTAATAACTTGCCCAAGGATTTGCTGTTGCCTGCCCGGAGAGGCAGCCCCTTCTGGCAGAGAGGGCCAGTGCACACAGCCCTGATGTTAGCTCTGGGATAAAAAACCTGCTGAAAGGAAAAAATATCTTGGAGGCTGGAAGAGGGAGAAATGAAATGGAAGAAGGTGGCCAGGAGAACTCTGCAAGGATCTTTCTCCAGACAAAAGGCTGGGATCAAGTCCCAGGATTAGAGACATTTGACCAAAAAAGCTAATGAGTTACCTCAGTCAGGAGCTGAATTCCAGATATCATAATATTTTCTGCCCCTCAGATGTGAACCAAAGTGCCTTGTGTCTGTCCTTTGGTCACTTTATTTCAGTTTGGGCATCCTAGATTCTCTGCTTGTGTTTGCATATGCTGTAATTTTGTATGCATTCTCATGAGGCTCACATAAATAAAAAATATTTCTTCATCAAATAAGTATCAGTGCATTATTCACAGGCTGCAGCTGTAGGTGGTTGCTTGACCTCTCTGAGAAGCCCTGGTTTGCTACATGTTAGACAAACAATTTCTCACTGTCTCTTGTGTTTCTCTGCACCTCTTAATTCCTTTATTTTTATTTCTAAAGCTGTCCCATCATGTTTAATCACTCCTAAATCCCTGTTCACTCTCTCTCACTCTCTCTACATTCTGAAATTCAGGTTTAACCCTAGGAGTGCTAATGTTGTCTGAAGCCAGAAGGAAGGCTACCCACAGTCCCCGCTCCCTCTTCTCCCAAACATCACCTGCTTTTCCCAGCTATGAAATATGCTGGATGAAACACATTAGGTCCCCTCCGTCGATAATCCATCAGTACTCCTGAACACCAGGGAAGCAGCCATCTTCTGCTCCTTCCAGCTAATTCCCTAAGAACTGTTCTCCTGTCTCCCCTGTTGCCGTGCCAGATTCTGTTTCTCTTGATCACTTCTTTGTCCCTGTCTTGCTTTCAAAGTCTGACACTGTTCCTCCTCCTGTTCCTTTCTTTAAACTGTGTCCATAATCCTCTTATTTCTTACTCTCTACCTCTTCTTTCTTTCTTCTTCTAGCCTCTCCACTCTGCTTTCTCCTTACTTCTATCTCTTAATAAATGGCATATTGTCATTTACAGCTATAACGATGATGAAAGACCAGAGATGTGAAAACATCAGGCATCAGTTTCCTACCTGTCCCTTCCCTCCTCCCCTCACACCTCAGGCATGTTTCATTTTTCCAGGTCTCCTACAGCTAGAGCAGCAGAGATCCAGCCTGGCTGGGGAGCATCCACGTCGTGCCAGCAGATGCAAAATTGACGAAGGATGTCAGAAAGGGCCATCTCCCCTGGCTAAGCTCCTTTGGGAAGCTGTGATATTACAGCTGGAGCAAGGTGAGGGCTGGCTTCGGAGTGCTTTCCACCCAGCCATCGCCAAGTGCTCTGCAGTGATAGGCAAATTGCTTTATCTCTGTGACACAGATGGAGAAGTTGAAACAAATCATTGGGTTCTGTAATGAATGAGAGGGACACAGGCGGAGTGCTTTCCCTTTATGCTGCAATGGAAAATATCACTCAAGGGCCCTGGCCCCAGGGACCAACCATAGCTGAGCTTGACTCTCCCAGTGGGAGCAGTAGCAAACTTTTCACTGCAAATCCGGAATCTGCAATGTGAAATTCAGCCTAAACTTTGATGCTCTTCTGCCTCCAGCTTGCTGCTGAGTTGGCAGGGTGCTGACTCTCTGGGAGCCCACGGCAAGGCTGGACCTTGGCCGCAGCATACTGCCTGCTGGAGAAAGCTAAGGGGAGCAGCCCTCTGGCAGGGAATCTGACAGAGCAAATGAACACAGCAATGCCAGGGTCTTTTGCTATGCCAGGGTCATGTCCACAGCAATGGACATGACCCTGGCATAGCAAATGTCATGAGAGGCAGACATAGCTCACATAGCCTCACAGAAACTCTTACCTTCTCATTACCCACACCCCAGGGAAGAGATAGATTTATTGAAAGTTGATCCAAGCAGTCCTTGGACAAACCCAGCTCATCATCTCACCTCGGCCGTAGCTACAGGCCAGGCCCACAGAGCCACCAGCTCTGCTGCAGTTCATCCCATTTTCCTTTAAAGGAGGAGATTTTAGTCACCTCTCCCAGTGCTTTTTGGCTGTCCCTCCTCTTGAAATACCTGCACCTGTTCTTATATTGCTTGTGTCATTCTTGATGATTTCAGTAAATCAAGCAGGTAACCAACTGTTGGCTAAACATTAGCCATGCTGGAGATGCTTTTCCAGTGGTATAAGCTGTTTCCATAAGATAATGAGAAATTAGTCAAGCATTCATGAACAGATGCTCTTCCTTCTGAAGAACACAGGGCTCACTTCATTGTTTGAACAAATCTTTCTGCTAAGCCACTGCTAGCTGCTAAGGTGCTGATTTGATGTGACGTGTACCATTTGTCTTCATAACAGTTTCCAAGTTGAGTGCTACAAACTGAAGCCTGCCGACGCCCATGGGCTGTTTTGGCTGAGTCAGACACACTTTGCAGCAAGTGCCTTCAGTAGATGGAAAGAAAACTTCTTGAACTGGTCCAGGAGGCAACCACACTGAAAGTGGTGGCCTCCTCATTTCAATGTCTCCCCACCACTCCTCTTGCAGTGCCACTGGGCACTCGGCTACTATGTGTGAGATCCACAAAGGCAGTGGTTGTTCTTGTGTTGGCTCTGAGGAGCACATAGACCAGTCCTCTGTTTTCTTTCCTCTGTGGAAAGCATGCACAGCTCTCCACAAGGGCACAGTGTGACATGAGGATGGAGGGTTATCTTCACAGTGGGTCATCTTCATGGCAGTGGCCCAAGGGTGTGGATGGCCAATCAGGGACAGACCCCTAGATCCAACATTTCTGTCCATTTGCAATAATGAGTGAGAAATGTAATGTCTTCTCAAGAGGGCCAACTCAAAAAAGCAGGTCAGTACTGGTTCAACCATGTACAAAGCCATGCTAGCTTCACCCGATATTTGTAGGGAGAAATTAAAAACACAGATTTTCTTTTTTGTATCAGGAATCCCTGTGAAAAAAAAAAGAGTGTACCCAAACAACTCGCATTTCTGGAATAAAAGCAAACACTGGAGTTTGGAGGCCCAGTGGCTTCATTCACACAGATCAAATTCTCTATAAAAAGTTGATAAATTGATCCTTCTGCTTGTGAATCCAAAATCTGCAGCTCTTCACAGAGAGTCTGGGTGAAGCTGGGCTCTCAGGACCCTTATTTAGTATCTGTCAGGCTCTAGCCATTTATTCTTGTCCAACCTCTCAAAGCTTTAAACATCAAGCACAGACCCATGCTGCTCACTCCATGGGGTCTTGTTTCTAGGCTTAGCACAGATTTGTGCTGCTGAAATCCTGGCCACTTGCACCAATACATAAAAAAGAGGTAATCCTCCTGAATGCATGGGTCTGTCCATTGTTCTTACAGCTCTGAGGCTATCTTGTATTGCAGTTCTTTTATTTGGTACAAGCATGTATAGTGTATGAAGCTATAACCCAGACCATTCTTTTTCTTCAAGGCTGCACACCCAAAGCTCTAGATTTTTTGCCCCACTTCTCTCCCTGGGATGCTACATTTATTACTTGTTGTCTGATGTGAACTCAGTCATGGACATAATGGGGCACAGGAAACAATTACAAGGAGCAGAAATAGCCTCCACACACAGTGGGAGCAGCTCTCTAATTCAGAGCCCTTATTATAGATCACAGCCCATAAAATTCAAAGTCCGTATAGACCATAAGAGACTGTGTGGTTTCTGGGCTTCCTCTGAAGCATGCTATGGCAAAAGAAAAAGACACTTCAATCATGTAAAAAAAAAAAAAAAAAAATTAACCCTTGCCAGCCTGGGATGGAGCAGTGTAGTAGAAAGATGGTTGTCTGAAGCTGGGGCTAGGTTAAGGCAGGACACAATAGCCCAGATACTTTTACATCTGGGTTCTGCAGCAGCAACAGATGACTTGATTAGGATTGGTGCTGAATCTCCAGGGCTGGTTGGACTAATTGTGTCTCTTGCCCTGAAAATGCACTCTCATCTCTCAGAAAACTACTTTCTGTGTCCATGGGCATCTTCTCACTCACTGACTTACCTTGTACTCTAGTGGAACTCTTAACAGGCAAAGGGGTCCAGCAGGTAGGACACAACTTACTCTGAGAGATATTTCTAATCAAAGTCATTGCCTCTCCAAAGCAGAATTACCCTGAATCCTTGGGAAGTCCCCAGTTTTGTGAAGATGTACATGATCAGGTTGTATTTCATGGCACTGTTTCCCCTATGGCTCTGTGGTGCAGGTGGCAGAGCAGGGATTTCTTCACTTGCTTTTCCATTTCTATCTCTACCCCCAGTGCTGAACCCATCCTTTCCTGACACCACTTCCTTGGGGTGTGCAGAACCACTACCTGGATCTGCTTTACAAAGCAGTTTGCACCACACAGTGCTTCCTGATCATCCCTCATGGTGATTGAAGACGCAGCCCCCCCTCAGTGCTCCCAGCAGATGACACTGATATTTGTTGTTCCCCCTCTGCTTTCTGCTGTCACAGATTCACACACCTCACTTCCCCAGCCCAGCAGCTCGTCAGTGCCATGGGATGTTTGCAAGGCCCATCAGAGCTGGGGATTAGGGCCTTCACAAGACACCAGCTCTTGGCTGAATGCGCCCCCAGCTCCAATGACAAATCTGCAGCAGCAATGACCCAATTTCATCTCTCTTCACCACTCAACCTTAGACAAGAGCATGAGATTTATTATGCTGGGATTTGTGTTCCTAAGTGTGAGGATGTTGCTATTATCAGCAGTCGACAGGCCATCAAGAAAACATTGCTGTCAAAGTGACAGTCAGTGGTTAGCATTTCCCAAACCCCCATTTGCTGGCAAACAGGAGGAGGAGTACAGCTCCTGCCCATGAACACAGGTTCTTGGAGACCTGGGGGGATCATCTCCTTGACGAGGATGGGATGTGGGTCTCAGCTCTCCAGCATCACTGCTGGACGATGAACCATTTCTGATCTGGATGCTGTGCCCTGCTGCTGGCAGGAGGAAGCCCTGGCTGCCTTGCCAAAGACTTTTTTGGTTGTTGAGAGATAATGACAGTCAGTGTGCTGGGGCTGTGCACCACGTCAGCATTCTATTTTTTGGAAGAATGTGTGTTAGGCCTGAATAGCCTCTAAGCACAGCAGGAGAGGTCTCAGCATGGAGCATTAGGCCCACAGGCTTCCTAATCTGAGAATTACTTAGGAATGGCTACTAGCCAGAGGTCGCATCCTTTTTCCTTTTTTTTTTTTTTAATTTTTTTTATTTTATTTAAATTTTTAAAAAATCTTTCTTGTTAAGCATCCTTCTCAAAATTTAGGACCACAGTTCTCAGCATGCTATTTTTCCTGATGATGAAGACACTCTTATGCTGTGCCCTCAATTTTTTCAGAGGAGGATGCCCTGCCAGAAGCACCAAGGGGCCATCACACACACAGCACTTCCAGGCTGGCAAAGAGGAGGTCACCTGCACATGCATTATTTAAAGCAGAGCCCAGACTGACTTCTCCCGAGAGTGCTCTTGAGCTGGGCTGCTCTAAAATGCAATTGTTTGAAATGTCATGTCAGAAGGACCTTTTCCAGCAACTGCTGAAAAAGAGACATTTTGGAAGGATGCATGTTTTTAGGGGTTGGTGTCGCAGGGGAATGGGCTGTTTCCATCACTTTGTGTCTGTTTTCTGTGGGTCAAGGCAGTTCATAGCTGTTTGATTACTTTTCATAAAGAATATGGGGTTTCTGTCTGAAACAAAGCCAGTCCACAGGATGTAAAGTGCTCTTCCACAAGGGAAACTAGCCTAAGGTTCCAAGGTATTGAATTGCTCCCATGAGTACATGGGTGTTTTTGCTTTAAAAATGTGTCACAAATAATGGGGCCAAAAAAAAAAAGAAAGGGAGGAAAAAGTGATGAAGTCCATTTGTGATTCAAACAGCCACGTCCAAATACTAAAGACAGATTTTAGCACTTATATCCTCCTTTTAGAGAATCCTTCATCCCTGTGAGGTGCTTCAGTGAAGTGCCCAGAGGTATTAAAAGATTTGGGATGATGCACGACCCTGGCTCTGAATGAGCACCCTTGGCTGAAGTTTCATCACAGAAAATCAGGGGCCACCTATTCCCTAAAATTAGATTTTCTGCAGCCTGGCTTTTTAATCTAGGCAGTGTCTGCAGCATTAGGTGGGACACAGAGTAAAAGCTCAGCTCTGCTGTTGGCAGGCAGGGGGTGAGCTGGAGCTGTCCTCTTTAATGGGAAGGAAAACCAAATTAATCCAGTTCAGACTCAAAGTCTACCATCAGAGGAAGGCTGAGAGGTCAGTGAAGAACTGCTCTACATAGCCACAATTTTGTTGTATTAATTCCTCTGCTGCTCAGTCAGAGGGTTCAAGAGCAAATCCACTTTGCAGCTAACATGTAAATAGAGAAAACATTTTAGAAAATTGTAAGAATCAGTACCACCATGGTGAAAGTCTGGATCACTCAGCTTTGTTTTTCTCCAGAACAAGGCTACCTTTCCAGGGTGATCTCCTGGTACTTGCTCTCATGGTCCTTGAAAGCAACAGATTACTAAACAGGGGTTTCACTGATGGGGCTGTCTCAAATTCAGCGTTGAGCATTACACTGCAGATACTCTTCTGGGGCAGAGTTCCTACCCTCTTGCCTTATTTCAGAGAGCAAAGATGGCAGGTTTTTCTCCCAAAACTTTTTCCACAATCTCAGTTGGAAAGGAAAGACTCCTTGTTTCACTCAAAGTCAGAAATTCAGAAGATCAGAGAAAAAAAATGGTCAATTGCTATTTTTACCAGTTAGATGGAGATCAACTTTCTCTGCCTTGAATGAGCTTCTCTTTCTTCTCTTGCTAATGCAGAAGCTTGCAGAACAGCTTCCCAATTAAGTGGGGATGGAATGCATGTTAACTGCTGAACTGCATTAAATTATTATTACTTTATATTGTCATTATTGGAAAGTTGGGGTAAAATCTAGCTGTCATCTCTTGAAGCTGAGGCTTGATTTCTATTTCCCTGGTGTTTTGGCTGCTCATCTTCACAGGCAACTGCACAGACCTGGTGAAGCAGCACAGTCTGACAGCTTGGGAAGGGCAGCATGACTATCGGGAACTGTTTCCCTTATTCCACTTGAACATCCTCTTTCTGCTGCTGATGTGGAGGTCTGTCTGTAAAGGTGCTTGCCATAGGAACTACTGTTGCAGGGGATTTCCAGTGTTTCCAGCCCCCTGAAGCCTCCATCTTCCCTCTGTTAGGAAATACAGAACTCACCAGCAAAAGCTGAGGCTGGTGCCTGCTCCCCCTCCCCAAAAGAGGGACTTTGGTTACTGCTTGAATTATTTGGGTCCAGCAAGGTTCTGTGAGGGATCCATAAGACTGCAGAGACGACTAGCACCCTGATCCCATAAGGGCTAGAGGAGCTGGGGACCAGAGCCCAGGACTGGCTTTGGTGCAGCCACTGGGATGGGGGAGCACTGGTTAGGGAAGTGGATGAAGCAATGCAGAGGACTTGGGGGAACAGAGAGGTGCCAGACAAATGCAACAGTGAGGTGCAAGATGAAGGGAAGCACAACCTGACCAGAGCTGCTCTAAGCACCTAAGGACCATCAAGGAGCACCCAAGTCCAGGCAGTCAGGGGTCTCCTCTGGGCAGGTCTTCAATGACAGTTTTGCTGGCCTTGAAGACAGACCGATGTTTGATGGAGAACCTGTTATCTCTGCTTTACTAGTGCCAAGCAGAGTGCTCACAGCCTGCAGTGCCCACTCTCCAGGCCAAAGGGAGAGACACCACACTGTGGCCACGTGGTGGGAGGATTCCTGGAAATCACCTTGGTGGGCAACAAGCTTCAAAGGACCTGCCTGCCAGCCTGCCCCCACAACCCCCCACCCCAGCCCCCTCCCTGGGTCACATGACCCAGGAGATCACGTTTTGGGATGTTTTTAGCTGATCCTGTGCGGGCTGCTCTGGTTGAAGTGTCTGCCAAGGCAGGGCCCCTTCACTGGCAGCACACTGCTGATGGTACAAGTTCCTACAGCTGTCCCTGCCAGCCCCCTCACTCACATTTATTGGAAAAAATAATTGGATGGATTGAAGTGCAGCACCGTTTTACTTAACAGATAAGAAATTTCATATCTGCCCTGATTAAAGGCTAGGAGATATAAGCTTGCTCCAGAGCCAGCAGCAAAGGCAATTTCATTTCACTTCTGCTGACAGAGAAAGAAGCTTGAGGGGCTAAGCACTGCTGCAGTTTGCTGCTTTAATGGCACCACAGGAGGGACCTGCCTGCTCCCAGTGGGAATGGGGATACTGAGGAGCTCAGGCATGCTGAGGATCTTGGCCAGGAAGGCATCATGCCAGCTGGCTGTCATCTGGCAGTGAACACAACATGAGGGCTTGGGGCAGTGTGAGATGCTCATCCTCTGCTCAGCACCTGGAGGGCAGAGGGTTCCCAGGCCCTTGCTGCCTGTGCTGGTGGTACCTGGCACCCCATCGCCTCTGCTTTTTAATCGTAAATGCAAAACACCCAGACTGGTAAAGAAGATCAAAATCAGGCTGAAGCCATCATAGCACATGGCTGTGTTTAAGCTTGGTGTCAGCCTGTGTCAGATGTGTAGCACTTTTGTGATGTCTTTCACACCTCAGCATGACAAAATGTCTTTACTAGATGTATTGCCTAATTCTCTTGGAACTGAAGTCCCTACTGCTTTCTGGCCATCTTGCTGCCACAGACCATGTGAAATGGGCTGTGTCACAGCACAGTGAGCTCTGCACATGGGCCAGAACACAAATCACGTCATGGCAGGGGGACATGTGCTTGATCATCTCGGTCCTCAGCAGTGGTCTGAGGTATGCAGCAAGTCCATGTACTCACCAAGGGAGGCTGGATGTTCCTTCATGACCAGAGAGACCAGCTGGCCAGGACCAAATTGGTCTCAGTAGTCCTGGCATCCAACAGGGCAGAGATCAAATGGGGAAAATTTGATGTCTGCAACCAAAGCTGGAGTAGGTGAGTGTGCAGGTATGAACAGGAGGCATGAAGAGAAGGACCTTTGCCTGTACTTGGAGTGAAACCAGTGCAGTTATTAATTGCCATCAGCATGATGAGCCAGAGCAGGATGCTACACTGAGCTGGGGGAAGTGGCATCTGAGATTGAGGCAGCAAAGTCAGGAGGAGAAATAAATGACAGCAGGAGTGAAGTTACTCCTCAAACACAGGGTCCTCTGAGTGGGGACAGAGGAGGAGGAGACATGTGGAGCACTGAGGACCACGCCACTTGTTTCGTGATAGCACAAACACTTGTCATGCAGACAGTGCTGTCAGTCTTCACAACATCATTCCTAAGGTCATGGAGTTTGACACCCCTCCTTTGACGCCAGTGTCTACAGGCATATTTCTGTGAGCTGTAAATAAATTTTTTCATAGATTTTAATATTGCTTATATATTAAAAAAAAAAGAAATCTAGCCTGCCACAGTGTAAGCTGGACTATGCAACTAGGAAACATTGGCAGTGTTGTATCCTGCATTAGGGGCAATCCTTATGAAGGAAATAGGAGTGGTTTGGCTCAGGTAGCATGTCCTTGGATCTAGAAGCATCCAAAATGCTCCCAACACCAGGCAGCAAAGAGCAGCAGGTTCACATGGTGCTGTTTTTTAGACCTCAAAATAAACCAGTCCCTAGCTGATCCACAAAATGGAAGAAATCAAGCACCCTTCATATACTGAGAGGCCTTTGGGGAATTGAGTGCTCTGTCAGAAAACCTTGCACAACACATAGGGCAGAGACAAAACAGGGACAGAGAGCAGTGTGACAAATGTACTCCTGCTGTCAGCCAGGGCCAGGCACTGGTGTTCACAGGTGGAAACCAGGAAGGTTTCAACTCTCTTACAAAACTGATGTTGAGTTTTTAAATCAATAGCTTCACCTTCTAAAATGTTCCAGAAGAACCTGTAACGATTTTTAATCTATTCTAAATGTCAGAACAACTGAATTCTCTTCTGAAAAGCTTGCAGGCAGTGGTGCTGGGAGCCAGGCAGGCAGGGAGTGCAGCTCCATCTGTCTGCTCTGGACTACACAGCTGCCACAGGGGCCGTCTTGTACCTATCCATGGTCCTTGGCTGCTGCAAGGAGCCTTGGCCCCGGCTGCAGGTAGGAAACAGCTTTATTTCTTGAGCTATTTTGTATTAAAGCAGGGATATATACAGAGAAGACCTGTGCCCGGAGACAAAACTTTATCGCCATCTGTTGCTGCTATGTATGGCCTAATTTGAAGGAATCAGGCTCCAGGGAATGTTTCAGCCCCCCAGAGGGGAAGGATGTTAACCCTGAAACCTGCTTTGGCTTAAGGTAAATGTCTCTGGCAGCTGTCAGGGCTGAGAGGTCCTCAGGGCTCTGGTCTGGGAGTGTTAGTGTCAAGCCTGTTGCAGTGACAAAAGGCATTCTCAGGAGTGAGCTGCTTCAGTGGAGATGCTTTCAGCAGTCCTCCGGTCCCTCTAGGGATTTGCAGGCAGCTCAAGTCACAACTACTGCTTGCTTTTTTTCTCTCTTACCTTTGCAGATGTATTTTCCTCACACTTCCTCCAGCAAGCCTCTCTTTCCCTCCTCCAGGCTGCAGGAGAAGAAGCAGTGAAGACAGGAAAATGCTGAATTCATGGAAATAGGTCAGAGACTCTCAGGTCTCACAGTGTGCCAGAACAGGTTATAGTGACAGGCAGGCTTTAAGCTATGTAAGCCATGAAATGAGGCAGAGGGTTCTGCCTGGCACCAGCTTTTGTCACCCTCCCAACTCAAGGACATATCTTGTAAAGGTCTGTGTTATTGAGCTCAAAATAAGCCTCAGACAGCCCAGCCCTGTCTGGCGTGGGCAATTGTGAAATCCCCTCCCAGACCCCTGCCCTTAGCCTCTGTAACCTGCTGAGGCCAGGGGTGGGAATTGGTGAGAGGTGTGTAGGCGGTCAAAGCTGCACCACAGCCAGAGCCCGGCCCAGAGGTGCTGTGTGAGAGCAGAGGTCTCAGTGTGCAGTGGTACACTGTGCTGTAAATGGTAATCTCCTCTTGACATCTAATCTTGCTGCTGAAAAGCACATAAATCTCTGGATAGGCTGCACAGGACAGAGCATTCAGTGTCTGTGCCTGCTCCCCTCTCTCCAGTCTATAAATCTTGCATTCAAGCTCTCCAAGAGTCCCCTTGATTATGAACATGATTATGCCAGAAACCTCTGTGTTTCCTTCCCCATGCTGCATGAACAATTGAAGGATGGTTCTAGCTTATTTATAGTTCCTTTCCCCACTATCACATGCTAAAAATAATCAGGGTGCCAGATTTCACCCCTGACAGCAAAGCTGAGGTTTGAGCCAAAGGCAGGAGCAGGCACATCACCCTGTGAGTACCTGTGCCATGCTTCCTACAGCAGGCAGAGAAGTGCTGGTGGGAGTTGGGTCAGGGGGAAACCATAAGGCAGCCACATGGAGCTGCCCTGGGCACAAATGGGACCTGCCCGAATTGTGTCAAGCAGCTCTGCTCCCTATGCTGCTCTCTGGGGTTTGCCCAGCACTGCTGTGCTTCAGATGCCTGGGTCTGAAGGAACATGTAAAACATGCTTGGCACATACGAAGCTTGCCTTAAAATGCAGTTTTCAGTATGCCCAAATTTTCAGACTCATTTGTGGCAAGATTTATCTGAAAATGTATGGAATAATTTTTCTCTGAAAATGTCAAAACATTATGTTTGGACATTTAACAAACGAAGTAGCTTGGCTTTCTTTCAACATGACAGTAGTATTTCAAAACTAAACTACCTTTTAATCATTTTTTAAGCTAAGTAATATGAAATATTTGGGGTTCAAATTGACATTTTAGTTTTATTTTTTGCAAGTACCCCCTCAAGTTTTCCATTTGGTTTGAATGGACAGGTCTCCCCCTTCCTCCTATCTGTGTATGGAGGAATAGGGATGGGTTAGTAGATCATAAAATTTAGTCTCCCCATTGAGCCAAGAGTACAGGAAGCTTACCTAGAAAGCTCCTTCTCTTTGTCCTGGAGCACTGTCTTGAACACATATATTCCCCACCCTCTTCTCCCTCTCTGAGGTTTTACTCTACTGCCCTGTTTCCCCATCCTGGAAATAAAAATGCTGCTGTCAAGGCTCCCTGTGCCTCTCCACTCTCCACCCTCCCTGTCTCCCTCCAAAGTGTTTTCCATTAAAGCTAAAGATTAATTTCTGACCACACTGATTGACAATGTGCCAAGGGGGAAAAAAATGGTACAGGCTGAGGAGTGAAAGACATGGAGGCTATTGAAGAAGAAGACAAAAAATCAGGGGTGGCATCAGTTCTGTATCAGCAGCTTTTTAGCAGGGCAGATTGTGTGGGGGGATGGCTCTGGGGTGCATGCAGTCCCCCAAAACCTGCCCTGCAGAGCCCTGGGATCTGTGCATTCCCGTCACATTCTTGTCCCTGGCCTGGCTGGGGGTGAACTGGGGCAGCCTGAGTGTTGCTACCTTCACCAGAAGCATCAGGATGGTCCTGTTCTCCCAGCCTTCAGGGGGCCCAGGACAGGAAGAAACCCTCATTTCCCTCCATTGACTTCCCCGCACAGCTGCCACCACCGATTGCTATGGAAACCCGCGAGGATGTGAAGCAGGGGAAAGCTGCCTGGCTGGGAGGCTCCCGCAGTGGGAAGGGGTCCCGCAGGAGGAGGCTTGATGTGGCAAGGCTGGGTGCTTCTGCTGGGGTGAGCCCAGGGCCAAGCCCCTGCAAGAAGGCAGAGGATGAGCGCTGGCTTAGCCTCCCCATCCCACTGACACCCCGGGGGGGTTGAGGTGCTAGTTATTGCCTATAGAGGATTCTGTGCTTTTCCTCTCTCTGTCTCTGCATCAGTCATGACAGGAGCTTGCAGCAGAAAAGCACCTCCCTCACCAGCTGGGAACTGTTGCCAGATTTCAGCTTCACCAGCCCTTCTTCCCCTACCAATATACAGAATTTTTCTTATGTGCAGCTCAAAGGCTCTTCTGTTTGACTTTCTTGTGAGGACTATCAAAGTGCTCACAGAATTTTTTTCTTTCTCATTTTTTAACGTTAAGCAGCTTTTAAGAGGGGTCTCAGCACAGGCGAGAGGCTCTCATCAGGCACCGATCTGCCTTCGCCTTTGAGCAGCAGAAAGACAGCAGAGAGAGAATGCCTCTTAATTAGTGAGCCAGCACCTCCCTCTTTTTCTCCCTGTCCAAGCCCCAGCAAAAGGCCATGAACATCCATCTGGGACACCAAAATCAGCTTCTGATGACCGTGCCCTTGGTTAGATACACGTGTCCTGGCAGCCCTGTGAAACTCAGAGGAAAACATGTAACAACTTTCTTTGTCAAAGACCCCAAACCAGCTTTATCTACCCTAGGCATGGTCTCAGTTCTTCTCTTTTAGTATCTCTTAGCTGTTAATTCAGACTCCTGCTGATACTCTTATCTCAGCATTACAGATCATGAGGTCACCTGAGCAAAGGTTATGTTGGCAAAGTTAAGACAAGCTATCTGTGTAGGCAGTCACTGCATAGCATGGCCTGTACTGGGATCATCAGCCACAACCATATCAGAGAGGCACACACATAGGAATTATTAGGTTTTAAGGACGTCCAGGTTATGTCTCTTCCCTCTCTTCCCCTGGGGTAAATTCATATACAGAAAATCCTTGGCAGTGCTGCTGGCTCTGCCAGCGATGCACACGTGAAGATGTCTGGGACCCAGCTACCCAGCTCTACAATGACTCTGCTAATAAAATGTACTCTTGGGAAACCTGCTGTCCCAAGGAACATGCCTGGCTGCACAGAATTGAGCGGGAGAGAAAACAGGTGTTAGATCAGACCTGAGAGACTTTAGTAAGTAAGCAGCTGAATCACCATGCTGCCTGAGGCAGTGAAGAAGTGTGAGCAAGCCCAAGGGACAGACAAATGCTGTCTGCAGCCCTTATTGAGGAATGGTGCAGTGCCCCTCACACCAGTGTGTGAGAAGAGTGAGCCAGAAAGAGAGCTGCTCCCTGGCACCCAGCATCCCTTTTTTATGTAAAAAGGTGGGTGTTGTTTTCAATCGTTCCTGAATCCTGACTTTGATGTGACAACTTGTGCAGGAAGGTACAAAAGAAAGCAGGGAGATCTGGAAAATGCTTCTTGCCTGAGCTGAGGTTTAGTTAGACTCCTATAATTAACGACTGCAGCTCTCCTAAGAAAGATCCCAGCTGCTTTCCTCTGCAGCTTGCTCTATAAATTTTTCTCACGCAACTGACACGCACCAAAACTCATTCCTGTGAGGAAGGGAATGAGCATGTATAAATCAAATGTATCTGAAAAACATGAACAAGAGGAGAGGGGACAAAAGGAGCACAGACTCCAAAAAAAGTTACATAAATCAGCTTCCCTGGGAGGATGTGATCAGGTCCCTCTGGGCAAGAGGTAGCTTTCAGGCTTGGGTGTAGCAAGCCCTTCACATCTGATCAGTAAGTGAGGAGGTCAGGCAGTAAGTGAGACCTCTCTGTGCCCAGCATCAAACATGCTGTGTAAAGTGTGCCCTCCTTTTGTCTTGGGATAAACAACTCTTTCAATAAGCTGTTTTGCTGAACTACTTGGTGTTTGGAGCACCTCCAGGGGAGCTAGGACCTCCTTGTCCAACCCCAAGGCTCAGTCTTCATGAAGTCTCCCAAACTGAGCAGTCTCATCTGCCCTGTAAAATTATCTCATCCAGCACAGATCAAAAGGGCATGAACCTGCAAAGCCCAGGATACTGCAGAAGTAGGCATTCTCAAGCAGCAGAAGTCTGTTCCTCAAATCCTTACAACACGAGTCTTTACTGCTTTTGAGAAATAGCCCTTGCTCCTAAGCATATAAAACAATCACAAAGGCTCTGGGCACCCTTGCTTTTCAGATCTCCTGCCCTTTCTCCAGGCCAGTGGGGCCCAGTTCTTGAAAAGCGGGTAACGTTCCAGTCCTTTGGTAGGTTTTCACCTCTGAGACTTTGGCAGTTTTAGTTTGCTGATGGTCCTTCAAAGTTCAGCCAATGCAGAGAGCAGGTAAGTGACTTCATGGATCTGGCACCCCCAACGGTTCTATCTTGGGGTGACAGGTGCCCAGCAGGCATGGGCACATGCTCTCCTCAGGCCTTTCACTCCCTTGGTCCACCTGCCTACTCTTTGCTCCTTCACCCCCTTCATTTTTGTCTACTTGAACTATACCCCAATCCTTCACCAGTTCTTGTCTTCTCAGAGTCTCACAGGTCTTACAGGTTCTTTTGCCTCTTACAATACCCAGACAGCTCTAAGTGCCCTTCCACTTTCTGAAGGTTCATCCACCCATCAAACTGTGTTTCCATAGCAGAGCTGGGGGAGGCTCAGCATATACCTCCTGTTGCTTCCACCCCAAAGCATCTGTCTGAGCTATTCCCCCTTCTCCCAAACCATCCTGGTTTGCCTTTGCTCTCTCACAATCCTTTGAGCTCTATTTGATTTGCAGACACAATTTTCTTTCATGCAATTCAGTTCTGCCCTGTGAATCTGCTCTTCACTGATACATTTTTGCTTAGCTTGAAGAGGATTAAGTAAATTCTTTCACCATGGCAGTCCTATTTCTGCCTGTGCCTGTTATCAGGGAACATAGGACAGTGGCAGCAGGGGGAAGCATTTTATTAAGAGGCCAAGGTATCTACCACACAGTCCTACTGCTTTCCTGCTCCCCACTAAGCTTTTGCAGACATTGGTAGATAAAGTTCTGCTAACAATAGCATTGCCCCATTACTTCTGCCTTTGTCACCAAAGTCAGCTACTGAATTTTCTTTTTCAAATGCTATTAGCTCTTCCCTATAAAGTTTCTACATTTAATGTAAATCTTCCATGTCTAAAGTTTGTGGCAATCACGTATGGACAGGCAGGGAGGTGAAGGAAGGCCTGCCTTGCAGCCTGCCCAACCTGCTTACCTGGACACAGCATAGGATGCCAAGGAGAAGCTGAACAGGGGGCTGTCACTCCCTCAGTGCCTGCTCAGCTGCTGTTGAGAGGAGGGGAAGCACCTGAAGCCACGCTAGCTGTGTGGCTCTGAGCCACAGCTGCAGGGCTAGCACTGAGCCAGCACAGAAACCTCCTGTGGGTCCTAGCCCACAGCACAAACTCACCAGCCCGCAGCAGCTCACAGCAGCCGTCAGCAGGAAGAGGCTGTATCTGCTCTCAGGCTGTTGCACAGCAGGTTAGCTCCCCACAGCAGACAGAGCTTGTACAGCAAAACTTTCTCTGTACCCTCTACCTTGGCACCTCATGGGGCCAAGCCAGCCTGGTGCAGCACCAGCAGCATATCCTCCAGCAAGCTTCTGTCCATGCAAACCACACAGAGTTTGTCACAGTGCTCAGCACCTAAGGAGGTCCCCACAGCTTAGAAAACATCCTCAGTGCTTTCAAGAAATAGCTCCCCGCCAAATACTGGCAATATGTCCAGGCAGTAATCTTTCCAGGGTGAAATAGTGCAAGGTCAGCAATGTAGAAGACTCACTGGTCTTCGTTCTTCCCTTGATCAAACAACACAAACCCAGGCTGTGACAGCTCTTTGTCATGTATCATCTGCTACAGCAAGAAAAACCGTGCTTGAGCACCACCTGCCTTACCTGGCTGACCTGTTGTGAAGATCACCTCTGTCTCCATGCTGACTTCTGAATGGACAGAGCTTTATCATCCTCTGCTTCAGCATGTGGTAAAGACTAGGGGGGCAGATGTGGAAGGAGAGCTCTACCACATCCTCTCCCCAGATAACTATTGCATCAGGCTAGAACTGTGCAAGACACAAGCTTTTTCCCTCAGTAACCAAGATTAGACCATGAATAAAAGGAATTAGCTAAAGGTCAAGCCAGCTAGAACAAGAATAATGAAAGCGGGCTTAAGGAACAGCTGTGTGCAATTGCTCAAAGTACAGCAGATTTTGTCCTTTTCCTGACTCAGTGTCTGGGGGAGGCAGAAATTTTAGCAGTGGCCAAAAGCACTTCTGGATGGTGGACTGTAAGATGCATTGTAAGCATATACCTGTTCTCTCTGCCCTGTATCCCCTGAGTCACACACAAAACAGATAAGCATTGCCTTTCATCCCTAACTCTCTGATGGGTGTTGCCTCCTGCACAGTCGAAGCTGCCCCCCTTGCAAGAACATCCCTCACTCCCGAGGTTAATGTGATGTGCCCTGGTGCCTCCAGTCACAGCAGACAAAAGCTTCCTCTCCTTGGAGTCTTAGACCCTGTAATTAACCCTTGGCCCATTGGACCAAAAGAAGCTGGGACACTTTGACCTTTGGAACCTGTTGGAAAGTTCAATTAACTTCAAGGGCCTTTGCTAGAAACATTAGTTGAGGAAACAAAGAATTCAGAGAAGTGCTGGAACATTGTCATCAAATTGTTCTGAATGTATCTATTTTTAGAGGGGAAGAAGAGAAGGAGCTGAAGAGAATACCTTGGAGCCTTGGTGCATGGCATGGTGGCAGTAGTTATGGGCCTCTCTCAGCCCCAAGCCTGAGTCAGAGGAGGAAAGGGGGTGGTGATGATGGTGTTGGTAGCATGTTTCTTTATTTTTTAAATTTTTTTAAGAAATGAAGTTCCATTTTCACCACCCCACCCCCATGGTCAGAAAATGAGACCCACAGATAGAGCTGAAGATAATGGCAGGTTGCCATGGAAATGTGCATTTAGTCTCACTGTTTCCATGGCAACTGAAAGACATACCATTCTGTTCCTCTGAAGGATGCCAAAGGTAAATGAGCACTGATTAAAACAGGGCACAAACTTGGGTTCTAATCAACAACAAAGACTAGGACCATAAACTCTTATTGCTCAAGCAGGAGATATTAAGAGCCATACAAATTCTGGGAAGGCCAGTGGCAGGAAGCACTGCACACAAACTGCTCCCCACGGGCTGCAGAATCACAGCCTTGGTGTAATGGCCCATCTCACTGTCATGAACAGCTTCAGCTGACTCACACAATATTTCTGTCCACAGCTGGATACTAAACCAACCCAAAGTTCATGATCTACTGAGCTGCTTCCTGGGCAGGTATCTGCACAGATCAAAGCCAATTGCAGCCTAATCCTGGGAACCATGCAGAGCAAACATATTCCTTAGAACCCAGCAGGATCTGAACAGCACCATTAATCCTCTACCTAGCCCCTAATGGCATTTGGTTCGAGGACTCATCGTCTAGAAAAAACCAAAAGAAACAAAAAGAAGAAGAAAATCTGAAAATAGAATGGAAAAAAAATTAAAAAAGAAAAAAAAGAGAAAAAAATAAAAAAGGAAAAAAAAAGGAAAAAAGAAAAAAGGGGAAAAAAGAAAAAATAAAAAAGAAAAAAGAAAAAAAAGAAAAAAGGGCAAAAAATAAAAAATAAAAAATAAAAAAAAGAAAAAAGAAAAAGAAAAAAAGGAAAAAAAAAGAAAAAAGGGAAAAAATAAAAAGGAAAAAAAAAGAAAAACAAAAAAGAGTAAAGAGTTTCCCAAATAAAAGTTTGATACACTACAGGTGGCTGCAGTTTATCCCTGCCAATGCTCTGTGTCCTTGAATGGTGGTTCTTTATCCAGGCTGGCTGACAGTTGTATCAAACACACCACTACATTTCCTCTACTGCCAGTGCCTCTGGCAGCTATGGCCCATTCCAGAGAAGCATGGTCAGAGCTTTGGCTGGTGTGCATGAAAACAGGCAACGAAAAGGGAGTATCAAAACACTGCACATGCTGTCATGCTCTCTGCTAATGAATTTGATGGTGGTGTTTGCTTGTGGAGGCAATGTTTGGTTCAGTCCTTAAGCACGTGTTGTAGCAGCTCATCAGGAAATACAGCACACTTGCTCTGAATTTTTGTTTGAACTCCCAAGAGCAGCCCCACGGAAAGGGACCAGGGGTCCTGGCTGATGGCAAGCTGAATCTGCACCAGCAGTGCCCTGGCAGCCAGGAGGGCCAGCGTTGTCCTGGGGTGCATCAGGCACAGCATGGCCAGCTGGGCAAGGGAGGGGATTGTCCTGCTCTGCTCTGCACTGGGGCAGTGTCACCTCCAGTCCTGTGTGCAGATTTGGGTGCTACAATATAAGAAGGATACAAATCTGTTAGAGAGTGTCCAAAGGAGGGCAGTGAAGATGGTGAGGTCCTCGAGAGGAAGCTGTATGAGGAGTGGCTGAGGTCATCTGGTCCCTGTTCAGCCTGGAGGAGACTGAGGGAAGACCTCACTGCAGTTACAACTTCCTTGTGAGGAGGAGTGGTAGACACTGATCTCCTTTGTGATCAGTGATGGGACCTAAGGAAATGGCATGAAGTTATGTCAGGGGAGGTTTAGGTTAGATATTAGGAAGAGATTCTTCATCCAGAGGGTGGCTGAGACTAGATTAGGCTCCATGGGGTAATGATTACAGGAGCAAGCCTGACCGAGTACAAGAAGCATTTGGACAATGCTCTCAGTCACATGTGACTCTTGGGGCTATCCTGTGTGGGGCCAGGAGTAGGACTCAATGATCCTTGTGGGTCCCTTCCAACTCAGGACACCCTATAATAGAATAAACTCCACTGACCAGTCCCAGCTTACAGTGTGAACAATGGAACTGTTCACAGTGTAAAAACTCAATTTTAAAAACTCTTATTTTTACTTGCAGCTGCCACCAGATGTTTGAAATGTTTGTAAGGTTGAAGGCAGTACAAAGCATGTGCCTTCCCAGCGTGGGAAACAGACAAGAGAAGCCTTCTTTCATGCATTTCTGCCTTCCCATTACTGCCTCCTCCACTGTTCAATGATTCCTCCCCCAGGTGCTGGATTCAGACAAGCCCTTAAAGTGGCAAGAAATGACACTACTGTGTGGGAGAAGCAGAAGTCCCAGTGGGTGTCATCTGGAGGGTACTGGTTCCGCAACCTCAGCTGTCTTCCTGACTCACCCAACAGCTCTATACAGATGTATAATGACACAAAGAGAAAGGTCTGACATCAGTGAAATTTTACAGATGAAAATTTGTGGGTGAGATGGACTGCTAGCTATTCCCCTAACATTCACCTTAGGCTGGCCATTGGTCCTATTGTAGCTACTCACCTCAAAATGCTCTTTGTAGTAAATGATACCACACAGGGGCCCACCAACACAAGCATAGCACTCATGCATATCCCTAAACCACAAAAATCAGGGGATAATGAAGATCTCCTATTTCCCTACCACTGCCTGGCTTGAGGCCTTGAAGTGGGACCTTCAATTAAGACAGATAGATAGATACTGAATCTGAATAACAGAGCCAGTCACCAGCTGAGGATGTGCTGGTCATCTACCAACAAGTCTCTACACAGAGCTCCCAGAAGCTCTCACCAAAGGGAGAGTTTCTATTCCATCTTCTTCTACCTTCTTGTCAGTGACACTGATGATTGTGCCCTTTTCCCTTGAAGTTTCATCTTAAGGTTTCCATAAATATCTTTCTTGATCATTCACTCCTTGTCAGGTGGGTGAACTGAGAGAATCCTCCTTCTTTATGTGGGAGCAGAGAAAGATTTTCCACTGCAGTTTCTCATTTGGCATGAAGGCAGCATCTCTAGCTCCTTCAGGTTCTTCTCTGTGGTTCAGTACAAGGGCTCCCAACTATTCCCACACTGCAGACCTCCTGTAGACATACTGCCTTGGCAGCCCCTCATGGTCCAGGCAGCATCAAATTCCCTGTCTAATCTTCTGTGTCCTTCTCCTGGCACAACAAGTCTTGCCCCAGGCTACAGTGTGGTGCCATCGTTGTCACCTATTCAGTGCACAAAACTTGACAGGTTAGGATTTTTGAGTAGGAACCAAGACCTAGCCTTTCTGCCTACACAGCCAAAACACACCAATGTCCCCTCTGTCAACAAGAGGCCCTTTGCTGACCTTCCAACACTGACAGAAGTTCTATGTACTGACAGACTTCTAAAGAGGCAGGACAACTCTGGAGGTGACAGACAGCCATTTGCACCCATTCTCTAATGGAAACTGGAAAACCAGTAGCTTTTGCCAATATGTTACACCTTCTCCCAAGAAGCACGTCTAGGAAGCCAAGGGCAACATGGTGTGTGGGCTGGAATCTCTCCAGCTCCTAGCAGTTTCTCTGATCTAAAGACCACACTGCAGCAATACCAGCCTGCCTCCAAAACCGACAGCTGCAAAGAAACTTTTGCTCTTGCTTAGTCCTGCATGGAGCAAATCCAGAATGCCTGTGTATGTCCAGTGCAGTGAGTCCCAAGGAGAAAGGGGTCCACCTAGTGCAGTCAGAGCAGTACTGCCAGAACCACGGGCAGAGCACAGCACACACGCGAGCTGCACAGCAACGCTGCAAGTGACACTGGTGGGCACTGAAGCCTGGTCCTTTGCACAGTCCCTTGGAGCGAGAGGCAGACCCTCTGCAAGGGGCAGCACCGCCCGTGGACATCACTTGCACCATCTACTGCATCGGCACAGAGCAAGTGTAGGCAAATGGAACCTGGCTAGGTTGAACAGACAAGGCACATTTACATTTAGCAAGAACAGCAATCCAAGATGAAGCCTGCGTGTTTACAGGGGCTGAAGGCTGGCTTTAGGCCAGGGAAGAAAAGCCTTAGTAGCTGCTGGCTTGCTACCTCTCCAGCAGTACTGCTGCACTTTTATTTCCCATAAAAGATCTGAAAAGAGACGTGACCTAGGTCAGTCTGTGTGAAGTGGATCAAGAATGGATCTTCCTGGTTCAGAAAGCAACTCCTCTGGCCTACTTGTAGCTGTCACAGCTGAAAGAAATTGAGTTTATCTAATGTATTCTATCTACACAAGCTTTAAGGTCTTACACTTTTCAAAGGCAGTTCTGGCTGGCACCACCTTCAAGATCTGGGAGCATAAAGATAGGGTTAAAACACCTTGAAAGGGTTTAGACAAATCTTTTAACCACATTCTTTTAGTCCCTTTTACAAAATGTGACATCTCTCTCTGACACCAAAATAACTAGGCAGATGTTGTTGGCTACAGGAAATGGAAAGGGCTAAACTGAAAGAGCCACTGCTCCACATCCTATCCATGTGCACCCCTATGTGACAAAGTCAGAGCAGATCATATACGAGCTCCTGTAACATCTGCTGATGAAACTGAAACTAGCTGGCTATCAGCTCTGAGCAATTGAAATAAATAGGCAAAACAGTGCTGAACATAGGCACTGCTAAATAGTTAAAAAACGCTTTTAGGAAGCTTAACAAAAAATGCCTGTGGCATGGTCTAGAAAAGCTCATCTTTGCCACAGGCGGTTCCCTTGAGACCAAAGTCATGCAGTGCTCCCACACTCACGTGAAAGACTCAAGTCTTAAAACAATCTGGTTATGATCAGATAAAACACAAAAGAGGGAACAAAAATAGCTTCCCCATACCTCCTTTCATCCAGAAGCAGGTGAATCACTGACTTAAAAGACATCTAGTGGCAGATAAAAAACTATAGAAAATTACTAATCAAAAGGATGTTATTCTGGAAACTTCTAGACACCCCATTCCATGGAGACTTAGAAAGGAGTGGAGTTCCAGTCTTTCATTAAACCATGAATGTTAGACAGAGATTAAATGCTAAACCAAGTTATGGAAAAGCTTCCCAGACAACTGTAAGTCAAAAGGACTTGTGAACCCTTAGGCAGTACTCCTACTCTCCTCTATCACCTCAACCTCCCTTCCTGCTGGCAAGAGCAGGCAGCAACCACACTATGAAATCTGAGAGCCTGTATGTCCTAAAATTCCAAGTCAGGCCTAAATAGCACTGAAGCATAGAGAGCTGTGTACTTTATATTTATATATATATATATATAAAAGATTTTTCTTCTTTTTATATATATAAAAGACACGAGGTATTAAATCTTCTGACCTCAATTTTTTTGGTTTCACTTACTCTGAACAAGTAAAAACCATCATCCCAGGAACTTACAGCAAAGCCATCACAGGTTCCTGGGACCAAGAGAATCCTGTTCAGCAAGAAAAAAGAAAAGTATTTGGAAAAGCCCACTGTAAGCTGGGCAGTGGAGAGTCAGCAGTACATGTGAGAAAGACTCCAAGTCCCATTTGCTTGGAAGGTCAGGAATAAGCAACACTAGCCTGAAAGAACCCAGATTCTACCTGCATGTAAATGCACAAGCAATACCAATCAACCTCATAGACTTTTTTAGTAAGACCTTTCAATAACCACACACACATATTTATACAGCCTTCTCTTGCAGAGACAGTTAAGTAGTTGCACAATCAGGACAGGGCAGACCAGTCAGCACCACCTGGCCAGTGGTTCACAAGGCACTGAAGATGCTCCTGTGTGCATGCTCGTGGTTACTTCATCATTTCTGAAGGGAAGGCCATTAAGTCTTGACAGGAGACTGGCTCAGTGCAAACACACACACAGCTGCAGTACTGTGTAACAGCTGTGTCACAGGGTAGGGAGATGAGAGGGAGCAGCAGGGAAAAGAACAAATATAAACCCTCTGGAGACTGACAAAAGTGCCTGCAAACAGTGTCCATCCATGGTAAGTCCAGTCAGAATTTGACAGAGAAGGAAGTTCCACATGAGCAACCCTTCTCTGCCTGGGGGTTGCTCACCACCTGGAAGGAGCTTCGGATCAGCTCTTGGCTAAAATCCACCATGGATCCTTTCACAAAGGCCAGGCTGTCCACATCCACAACCACACGGGCACCACCTTGTTCAAACACCCTGCAAAAAAAAGCAGCATATTTAACCACTAACTGTGCCAAAGACCTTACAGAGAGGCACAACCTCAGCATGCTCCTTATCTCACAGGCTTCTTCCCTTCCATGTGTGACACTATCACGTCACACATACCCCTCCTGCCATTTTTGCCAAGAACAGTAACACCGGACCACCAAAATGTCCCTTTATCCTTGCCTGTCATCAGGATTGATAACTGTGTCCAAGGAAAACTTGTACTGGAAGCCAGAGCAGCCACCTCCTTCCACCTGCAGCCTGAGAAACTCTGATCCTTGTGCAATCTCCAGCAGCCTCTGCAAATAAATAAGAGAAGGAGGATTAAAAGGCCTGCTGAACAAACTAGTGAACACTCAAACGTCTCTCTGCGTGACGGCAGGGCAGGCAGGGTGGAAACCCTTCCAGAGACACCACAGCGCTCAGAGAGTCCCCACCTTCACGCAGCTCTCGCTGAGGAAGATCTGTCCTTCGCTGGGGCCGCTCTCCGTCGGGCCCGGCTCAGAGAAGGACGACGCCCAGCGCAGCAGGGAACCAGCCGGGCGGGCAGGGCCGGCCGGGGGCCTCGGGAGCACTCGGCCTGGGCACGGCGAAGCGGAGCACCGGCTGCCTCGGGAAGAAGGGAGAAGGGCGCCTCAGAGGGGTCCGCGCCGCCGGAGCGGGCGGCGGGCCTGGTCCCTACAGCCACCACCCCCTGCCGCGCAGCGGGGACTTTCTGTGTCCCCGAGAGAGGGTCCACGGGGCCGAGTGCCCAAGGGAACAGTACCTCGTTCGGCCGCCCAGCGCCAACATCCACCACCGCCGCAGCGCCGCCGGCGCCGCCATACCAGCGCAGCCCCGCCCCGCCGCCATGGCGGAAGTGCGGCCGCGGCGGGCGGGAGCGCCGCGCCCACAGCGGGGCGGCACCGGGCGGTCGTGGCGGTGCCGTGGCAGTGACCCTTCGCGGGCAGTGCTCGGCTTCAGCTTCGGGGAACGCGTTTCAGGCGCTCAAAGGCACGAAGCTGCTGTTCGCTCTTGGGTTTTAGGGTTTCTCCCTTATTCCGGCTTTTCTGCTCTCCTTTATCAGGTGGAGGCCACTCGTCCCTAGTTGGAGCGCTTACCCGGCGCTGCCGGCTGTGCTCAGCCTCACACCCACACTGTCCCTCGCCTCCCACCGCAGCAAGGGCGGCAGGAGCCCCGGCCCCGCAGGGCCCCCCCGGCTGCAGGCAGGCCCCTACGGCCACCCGGGGCACGTTGCCATCCCACGGTGGTTTCAGCTCCTCCTGATGGTTTGCCGTGTGACAGTGGCCTAGCCGGTCGATCACGGAGCGCTCGTGGTTAAAAGAGTCATTATCTCTTTGTTCCTCATGTGCTTCTGGGGGAGGAATCCTGTTCCTCAGCCCTAGCCAGGCCTGTGGAGAGTCATACAGTGACTGCGTGAAAGACTGGTGGAAGAAAACCTGTCATCCCAGCAGGAGGGGGTGATTTACCATCAGAAGACTTCGGGACCTTGTCACAGTTTGCTTTCTCACCATCCTGCTCCAAGCAAAGTGCTTCTTCTGTAACCACGGGCTTTTGCTTTTTGTTCCACCCTGAGCATGTAGATAAAGACTGGTTTGAGCTGTTTAATTTTGCCTACTCTTGGGTTAGCTCTAATGATGGTAGGATGAAGCCAGGGAAGTACCACAGGCAGGGTACCAGCAGGAGTAGTACTAATGCAGGCACCTGCAATAGTTGATGAATCCTCATCAGGCATAGTGGAACACTGAATGTTTAAATAAAAACATATTGGGGTGTTTCTCGATTACTATCAATGTGGCATCCCAAAAGCTGACAACTTTGGAGGAGGGAATGAAAGCCTCCTGGGAGATGTAGAGGGATCATACCTGATTTTTTTCTATATTTCATTAGCTTTCTTTCTCATTCCTGTAGGGTGTATGAGATTGATCTTGCTGCATTTCTCCATGTTGTGGCTGTATTCACTGTGAACAGCTTTTGGAGAATGGATGTAGCCCCAAAAACCAGACAGTTACTTTGGAGTTGCCTTCATTTTTACTGTTAAGGTGACAGAAAGGTGTTAAGTGACAGAAGTGTGGCAAGCAGCTTCAAGGGTCTTCGGGACATTGCTGAAATGATTACTGCAGACTGAAAGAATGAGGAAAAGGCCAACTAGTGTCACTCACAGTTAATATAATTAGTAATCTGCTGTGCTGAGGAGAGACTCATGTTCTGGGGACAACTTTTTGGTGTGACAAGGGGAGGTGGGGGCAACTAAGGAAACAGCTATTCCCTTGCATCTCATCACTGGCAATTTTTTCCTTCAGTCAGCTATGTGGAACAGGGATGGTTGGTTGCTTTTTTTTTTTTTTCATAGTGTTACAGTCTAGTTTTTCTTCCTTCTTGGGTTCTGATTTTGTTGGTCATCTTGTTTCTGTTAGGTAGACACAATCTGTTTTTAATGTTTTGATTTTCTCTTCTTTTTCTGGTTTGTGGTGTCTTGGTTTGGAGAGTTCCTTTAGCTCTCTTTAAGTACACTGTATTGAAGAGATTTATCAGAGAGTTGAACTCTCTAGCTATTTTGCTAATTTCTCCTCTGCAATATGATGCTAATATCATCTTGTATCTATTTTGAAGGGAAACGAAACTTGTTTCAGTGCTTCAGAAACGGGTGATAATAAAACCTCTGGCGTGGTGTTGAATTTAAGAGTGGATGTGATGAATTTAAATGTGAATTCTGACGATCTGTAGCAAAAGGAGCATGTTCTGGCTGAAAGAACAGTTAATTGATTAGTCTCTGTATGTGGATTTTCTTGAGAACCTGCCTGCTGTATGCACTGACACTGTAGTGCCTACAACCACATCTGTTTACTGAGCTGCAAGTGCTGTGCTGTTGGAGGGATTTAGATTAATCAGGTGTAGATAGCTGATGAAGTGGAACTTCAGGCTTTTTCCTCGTGTACTAGAATTGGCTGAACTACAAAAATTAACAAGTCCAGTATCAGTCTTGCTGGAGAAAATTTGTCTGCTAGCTTTCTTAGCCTTTTCCACTGGTGTTTCTGCATTGCAGCATAAGCTCCCTGTGATGTTGGTAATTTGAAAGGACCTCCATCTGCAAAATAATGAGATCAGCCTGAAGTTGATTTGGATCTTTCTTAAGCAGTTTTTGACTCCAAGGGAACCTGAAGGCTTATGCCTGTTATCAGATGTCACAGGGGGCATGTGCCTAAAAGCAAGGTCGGTTTGGCCCAAGATGCTTATGCTGTCCTGGGGAATTTAAGCTTTAGTAATGTTATTGCAAAACTGACCCCATAGTTATGTATGATATCAGCTAAAAACCTTGGGCAGAAGGTTTCTGCTTCTTTCTTCTGTAAAGGCCTTGGATGTAGACATACACTTAGGCTTTTTATTACTCTAGTTTGGGGTGCTGGGAGGGAAAACGTTAATTTTGATCCTAGATGCGATGATTTTTAGTTCAAAGCCTTTGTAAAATGTGTTGACTTGTATGTACACAGTCACTGCCATTGTGTAAAAGCATCTGTGAAGCAAAGATATGTGGCGAGTTGTTTCACAGGGAAGCATCCTGACTTAATGGACTGTGGAATTTGCTCCCAAGCAAATTCCAAGGACTGCTTATCCTGTGAATGTGTGACTTTATGGTGTTGCTCTGACTTGACTGCAGTTCTGTTACCAGCAGTCAGATAGGCAGCTTTGTTTACCATCTGTAAGACTTGAAGGATGTGGGTAAGGGAAGCCTTTTGAAGGGCATGCTTTCCATGCACAAGGAAAAGCCTTTATCTGGGTCAGTTATAAAGTGTGCTGGGTAGTGTTAAATACATGGCTTAGTCTCAGCTGGGGGTTTTTGAGGGTTGGTTTTTTTTGGGTTGTTTTTTTTTTTCTTTTTTCTTTTTGTTTGTTTTTAATAGGGCTTTGGTAAGTATCCTGCTATGCATGTGTCAGGATACTGAATGCTTAGCTTAAATTAAAAAAAAAAAAAACATTAAAAAGCCCCACACCCCTTTCTGATGTGACACCCTTTGCAGAGGGCCTGAGCAAAGCGTGGGCTGCCACGTCTGAGTCACTGGGCTGTGCAGCTGAGCAGGCAGACACCTCACTGGGACAGAGGTCTGAAGGGGGACACTGTGTCAGCTCTGCCACGTTCCTACCAAATCAGCACTCACGTGTCTCTACTGTGTTCTAACATGATCCCAGAAAGACTAAAATTTGCTACCATGTGAAATTGTTGAAAAATTGTAAACTTCAGTTTGGGTCAAATGCTTTCTGAAGCATCATCTGGTTTGCCTTGGCATCCACAGCACAAAGCAGAGTCTCTAGCAATTCACGAGTTTGAGAAACAGAACTGGCGTGTGTGTGCTCTGTGAAAGGTGGCAGACACGCCAGGTACTCAGCAGATGTAACTCTTGGCACTCGTGTTATGCAAACAGCTTTCAACATGCAGAACATGAGGTATGGGATATGTACGAACAAGGCCACGGACGAGTCTACTAAGCAGCTTTGTAGGCGTTATGTTTTATCCCCTTTCAGCAGGGACAGCAAAAGAGCTTCCCGGTCCATGGCACTGCCTGTATCTCAGCCTGTCCTCCGGCTGCCGCCTTTGACACTGACTGTCCCAGCACAGCCCGGGAGCGGGCATGTCCAGTGGCAGCGCTCTTGGAGACGGTATCAGCCTGTCTGTGTGTCCAAGGTCTGTAGTTCCAGCACACCACCACCACCACTCCCGGACTGTCCGGTCGTCCCCTGTCACGACGGGGCTCCCACCGCCCTTTCCCGGGCACAGCCTTGCCCTCGGCCACGGGGGCGGGCGGTTCCTCCCCCCGACCACCCCCGGGAGCGCGCGGTGGCTCCGGCCCGGCCCCGCGGGCGGGGCCCGCCCCAGCTGACCGGCGGGCGGGGCCGCCGCGCTCATGTGACACCGCGGAGCCGCCGCTGCTGCCTCCGCTGCCGTGCCCGCCACCGCCATGGTGCCCTCCCCGCTCGCCCTGCTCCTGGCGCTGGGCGCCGCCGCCACCGCCCTGGCCGAGCCCCTCCGCTTCGTTGACTGCGGTGAGTGGCTCCGGCCCGTGGCCGCGGGGCAGCGGGAGGAGAGCAGCAGGCGGAGGCGGCCCGGTAATCCCGACTCTTCCTTGCAGGTTCCATAGACGGCAGCATCCAGGAGGTGAACGTGAGCCCCTGCCCCACTCAGCCCTGCCTGCTCCACAAGGGGACATCCTACAGCATCAACGTCACCTTCGCCAGCAGTAAGGAGCACATCCCCAGCTGGAGTGGGCAGGGGCAGGTGATCCCCTCTGTGTCCCACTGCTGGGAGGGGAGAAGGGCGGCTGGAGAAGGATCTGGGTGGGAGGAAGAGTGTCCCTTAGTTTTGTTCTTGCAGCGTCTGGGGTGTGTGAAGGGCACGTGTGGTATAAGTGTGTTCTCTGTGTTTTGCAGAGATCGAGAGCCAGGGCAGTAAAGCAAGGGTGTACGGGGAGATGCTGCACGTGGACATACCCTTCCCTATTCCTGAGCCTGATGGATGCAAGTCTGGAATCCAGTGCCCCAT